>NW_028270141.1:76507030-77125894 GCF_037043375.1 Chiloscyllium plagiosum | reverse complement strand
ATCCCCAATAATCGTTTGCCAGTGCAACGAGATGCTGTAAAATCAAAGCATGTCAGAATATAAGAAATCAGAATACAAGAACATAAGAAATGGGAGAAGAAGCAGTCTATTCAGCCTCTCAATCTCCCCCGCCATTTGATAAGACCATGGCTGATCTGCACCAAGCTTCAACTCTTCTCTAGTGTCAGTTCCTCATGTCCTTCAAATCCTTGATATTTCAAAAATCCATCAATCTCCTTTTTAAATACTTTGAGTGAGCTAGCCTTCATACTTGTTTGGTTTTGAGAATTTCAAACATTTAGTCAAATAAAACAAAGCACTTTGGATGCTGGAAATCTGAAAGAAAAACATAAATTGCTGGAGAAACTCAGCAGGTCTAGCAGCATCTGCGGAGAGAAAGCAGAAGAGTCTGAAGGATCACTGGGCTCGAAATATTAACTCTGCTTCCACTCCACAGATGCTGCCAGGCCTACTGAGTTTCTCCAGCAATTCCTTTTTCCAAACATTCACTATCTGGTGAGAGGAGAAATTCATAAAGATACCTCCCATTAACCCTACCTATACCCATATAAACTTCTATATGGCCACTTATCAACCTCCTACACCATGGTGAAAAAAGTCCTCGCCTATCCAGCCTTTCTTTATACCCGGCAAAATTCTGGTAAATTTCTTCTGAATCCTTTCCAGTTTAATAACATCCTTCCTATAACCGGGAGACCAGAACTGGACTATACTCCAGAAGAGGCCTCACCAATATCTTGTATAACCTCAACATGATTTCCTAACTCCTACACTCAAACATCTTCTCAACATCTCCCATGTCAAGCCTTCTCAAAACCTTGTTTGTTTTGTTACAACCCTCCCATTCTTCTAAGCTCTAATGAATAAGTGCCTAGTCTGTTTAGCCAGTCTTGATAAGTCAACACCTTTCGAACATAGAACATAGAACATAGAAAAGTACAGCACAGAATAGGCCGTTTGGCCCATGATGTTGTGCTGAGGATTAATCCTAATGTAAATAAAATAACTTAACCTATGCACCCCTCAATTCACTGCTGTCCATGTGCATGTCCAGCAGTCGCTTAAATGTCCCTAATGACCTAATGACTCTGCTTCCACCACCACTGCTGGCAACGCATTCCATGCATTCACAACTCTCTGCATAAAGAACCTTCCTCTGACATCCCCTCTATACCTTTCGCCTAATATCTTAAAACTATGACCCTTGGAGGTCAATCCTGCCCTGGGGAAAAGTCTCTGGCTATTGACTCTACCCATGCCTCTCATTACCTTGTATACCTTGAGCAGGTCACCTCTCTTCCTCCTCTCCAAAGAGAAAAGTCTGAGTTTAGTCAACCTCTCTTTATAAGGCAAGCCCTCCAGTCCAGGCAGCATCCTGGTAAACCTTCTTTGCACCAACTCCAAAGCCTCTGTATCTTTCCTATAGTAGGGTGACCAGAACTGGACACAATATTCCAACTGTAGTCTCACACAGGAGTCAGCCTAGTGAATCTGTTTTGAACTGCTTCCAATACCAGTGTATCCTTTCTTAAATATGGAACCAGAAACTGCACACA
This sequence comes from Chiloscyllium plagiosum, assembly GCF_037043375.1. Lineage (NCBI taxonomy): Eukaryota > Metazoa > Chordata > Chondrichthyes > Orectolobiformes > Hemiscylliidae > Chiloscyllium > Chiloscyllium plagiosum. Next base: position 77,124,317 of record NW_028270141.1, on the reverse strand, counting down.
GTACATGAGCTGTGGACTTACTAACATCCTGTAAAATTGTAATAGAAACAGAAAGTATTGGAGAGACTCAGCAGGTCTGGCAGCATTTGTAGAGAGAGAAACAGAAATAATGTTTCGAGTCCAACATGGCACATCTTCAAAACTATAGACTCCGCACAGTTGTGGCAAGACTCCTCTATTTTTAATCTCCAACCCCCTAGCAATCAAGATTAATTTGCCTTCTTAATTACTCACTGCACCTGCATACAGACTTTTTGCACTTCATGCAGAAGATCCTGCAGATCCCTATGTACTGCACACTTTTGGAATCTTTCTCCATTTAAAGTTGCAGTTTGCCTTTTGATTCTTCCTACCAAAGTGAAATGACCTCATAATTTCCTATATTCAAGTGCATCTACCAAGTTTAAAGGCACTCACTTAACCTATCTATTTCTCATTGCAGATTCCTTATATCCGCATCATGACATGCTTTCCCATCTATTTTTGTATCATCATCAAATGTAGATATATTAACCATTGTACCCACCTCCAAATCATTAATATACATGGTGAGTAATTGAGATCCTAGGTCTGATCTTTATGGCACTTCACCAGGTACATATTTCCCACCCTAAAAAACCCCGTTGATCTTGACTTTCTTTCTTCAGTGTGTTAACTAATTTTCAATCCATCCTCACAAATACCTGTATCTTGTACAGTAAGTCTTTATAAGGCACCTTATAAAATGTCTTCTGAAAATCCAAATACTCAACTCTGCTTGCTTTATCCTCAAAAAAACTAACAAATTTGTTAAACAAGATTAACACAATCAAATATAGTCACTGTCTCTAGTATTTTCCCAATTACATGTTAGACTAACTGGCCTGTAATTTCCTGCTTTCTGTTTCCCTCCCTTTCTGAACAGGCACATCATAATCACATGCAATCTGCTGTGAACCTCCCTTCAGTCCAGTGAGATCGGGAGTAGTTCAACAATGAATATGGAACTATGGAACCAGAATATCACTGCAGCAACTTCCTTAAAAGTCCTTGGATGTAGGCCATCAGATCCTTTAGTTTGTCAAATATTTTGTCCCTTGTGATGAAGACTGTTACAAGACCTTTCCTCCTTATTACTATCACCTTGCTTATCTGATACCTGGCATATTTACAGTGTCCTCCACTGAGAAGACCAATCCAAAATTTAGTTTGAATTACCTGTCATTTCCCTGCTTACCATTATCAATTCCCCAGTTGTCCAAGACTCCCACACTCACTTTAGCTATTCTTTTCCTTTTTATGCACACATAGGCACTCTTGCTGTTTGTTTTTCTTTATTGCCAACCAATTCACTTTCATAATCAATGTTCTTCCCTATTATTAGATTTTTAGCCTTCTACTGCTGGGTCATAAGGAAAGTCCCAATCCTCTGGACTACCACTGGTTTCACAACATTGTATGCCTCAGTGTTTGATTGGAATGGGAACTATTTTGACTTTGCAGCCTATTTGACCATTCAGTAGGATCATGTTGAGCTTTATCTCACATTCCTATACTATCTCATTTTCCTTAATTCAGCTAGTATGCAAAGATCCATCAACCCCTGCATTGAAGGCACTGAACAACTGAGCATCCTCAATTCTCTGAAGGAGAGAGCTCCTAAAACTCATAACTCATTTCAGTCAGCCTTAAATGACAAATCCTTTAGTTTGAGACTAGGACTTCCTACTTATTAGAGGGTGGCACAGTGGCTCAGTGGTTAGCACTGCTGCCTCACAGCACCAGGGACCCGAGTTTGATTCCCAGCTCGGGCAACTGTCTGTGTGGAGTTTGCACATTTTCCCCATGTCTGCCTGGTTGTGCTCCGGTATCTTCCCCCTGCCAAAGATGTGCAGGTCAGGTGAATTGGCTGTGCTAAATTACCCATAGTGTTAGGTGGATTAATCATGGGTAAATGTAGGACAATGGGTGGGTTGCTCTTCGGAGAGTCGGTGTGGACTTGTTGGGCCGAAGGGCCTGTTTTCACACTGTAGGAAATCTAATCTAATCTTATTATTCCTAAGTTAAAGAAAGCATTCTCTCAGCGCTTCAACGCCTTAAGAATGTTGTTGGGTAAATTCATAATATTTCTCTTTCCTTCAAATTCCAGGGCATATTAATCTACTTACGTCAATTTCTTCTAACAAACCATCCCCTCATACCAGAAACTAGTTGCATGAACATTCTTTGTACTTCCTCTTAGGCATTTGACAAAATCCACTGTTTGCTAATTATCGTCTGCGTGGTCTGGAATTTCAAATGTGTATGTATTTATTGAGACATTCTTTAACTGAAACTGAAATACAAAACTTTGGTTCTGGGAGGGAATTGGCAAACGGAATGCATGGCTGTGGCATCAGACTTCTGATAAATCACTCTGCGGATAGGTGTGCTATAGTGGAGCTGGCTCAAGATAACTCTGAGAAAGCTATACCTTCAGAACTGTCATGATGGAGGTTCTGCAGAAGACTGCCTTATTGGTAATAATAATATCTCTGGATCTTGGGTGGAGTAAAAGCTACTGTCAGAGACTACTGACCAATCAAATCCTTTTTTTGTGAAGAATAGATGAACTCCAGCAGAAGAAGCCATATTTGTGAAACACAATGGGGCTGCTTGTGGTAGGTGGGGCACAGGAGCTGAGAGTTCTGCCTGAGAAATCTATGCAATTCTCTTTTATTGGAGCAGCTATTTAGTGTAGAATTCATAATTCTGTGTGTCTGTCAGTTCATATTGAATTGTTACTGATTTTTGTTTTATTGCTAATGTAAAGTGAAATCTTGCCCAATATGCAAGGTTAGTTTTCATGTTGTTAGCCTTCATGGGAATCATAGAGGCAATATGTGCATGTAAGCAGGAGCCCAAAGACAGCCCAAAAATACTTCAGGTGTGGCTTCATTAATGCCCTGTTTTATTGCAGCAAGAATTCTTTCTAACCGTTTACAACAAAAACTAACATACCATTTGCCATTCTAGCTGTTAATAAACTTTCTGTGATTAATGTATAAGAACACACAAGTCCCTTCAAATGTAAGTATTTCCTAGTTTTTAACGATTCAAAAAATGCTTTGCAGTTTTTTGGGGTTTTTTCTACTAAATTGGATAACTTCACACTCTGTCACACCATATTTCCTCTTGCTATTGACCACTGAACTAATTAGTCTATGTACTCATCTCACTGATTACATTCTCACTCAACAGTATACCATTTGCTAATGTGGATAGGTTACACACAGTCCCTTCACCCACACATTAATATAGATTATGTTTGGCCTAAGTACTGATCCTTGTGGTATTACTCGTTACATCCTGTCAAGAAAATCGCAATTATTTCCATTCTCTGTATTCTGTTCATTAACCACCAATCCCAGTAAACCAATTTTGTGCTAAAACATCTTGAACGATATCTTCCTGAATCGCTTTTAAGAATTGAAATATACTACACTGGTGGTTTCTCACCCAGTGCAGTAGTTACATCCACAAAACAACAATCATCAGATGTGTCAAGAACGAATTGCATTCCATAAGTCCAAGCTGATCTTGAATAATCATGTTATGATTTTCAGGAATATTATCCTGGTTTCCTGTTGTTTCTGGAATGATTTTTGTTTCTTCTGTCATATAGACAAATGCAAAGTATTTGTTTAAGCTATTTGTCTTTCCCATATTCCCGACTATAACTTATTTCAATAGTAGACATTTATGCATGTAAAATCAATTAACAGAAGTATCAGAGGAATTCAATGATCCTGTGCTCCCAGCAAGGAACAACATCCAAATGTACCACAATTTGAAGAACTTGGTCTGCCACATTTTAGTCTTTTTTTCTGACCCATATTGTGAAGCGATGGTATAAGAGCAAAGGTTTCACATTTTACCAAGATCCCAAGCATTTTCTCCAGCCATTCTACTACACACTTTCAAAGTTATGCATACCAGAATGATAGAAGATATTTGATGCACAGCTCTTTTCAGACTGACTATTCCCTCAAATTGTTTTCCTAAAAAAAGTTAGACAATTCAATGAGACTGAGTGGAAATGGAGTGAGCAGATAGATAGTTAGGTTAAATGAGACTGACCAATTTGAACAGGATTTCCACTGGCTGTAAGCCAACAGCATAAAACTATTTATATTTCTGAACAAACCACTAACGTCATGTAAAAAGATGCATTGATGTCAGCTATCAGTGCAGGATTGTAAAAAAACATGGTTATCAAGGCCACCGTGCATTTTTAGTTTGATTATCACTGCTTGAGTTATAGGTTGTTGTTGAGTTATGAAATAATTCAAAGGAGAACATATTGAAAGAATTCTTTTGAGGATAAATATCCAAGTACTAATGTATCCACCACCACCACATGCTCAAAACATTTGGACAATGATGTAATGTATTTAGTTCTTCTGTACTTCAGAGGGTAATTTTTCAATGTCTTTGTATCACATCTGTGGTAGTGCAAGCACTGTTAGACAGACGTACTTTGGATCAAGTTATGCTCATGCACAACTTTGTCAGAGAATCTACCCAGCCTAAAAACAAAATACTGTGGGCGTTGAAACCTGAAATTAAAAACAGAAAATGCTGGAGAAATGCTGGAATGCAATCCTGAAGAAGAGTCTTATTGGACCCGAAATGTTAGCTCTGTTTCTGTCTCTAGAGATGCTGCCTGACCTGTTGAGTTTCTACAACATTTTCAATGTTTATTTAAGCTTTACCCAGAAGCTGTTTGCTGCCACAATTCACTGCTATGGATTCGGTATTAACAAAATAAGAAGCTACTTTTTATTTTCCATTACATTCTGCCCAGATTTGTTGTGCTCATACCAAACCAGAACGTGAAATATAAAACAATAATGCCAGCCTAGTCTACACCATTAAGCTGCATAGCACTTAAACAATAATAATCAAGAGCACAGCACATCTGCCTAACATCTTGGCTTCCACTTCTTTGTATCAACCAAAAGTTGGCAGGGCAGGGTCACTGCCAGAATTAATATGGTTTCCAAGGCAAGACTAATCAGATAAACTGGTACACTGTCAGTGAGATTCTCACCAAGGAGAAAGAAAGAAAGTTATTCAGAAGACTAATGGGAGAAGTCCACTCTTTGTAAAGTTATTGGCTTATTGCAACATTGGCGAGTATCATTGTCAAAGCTGAAAATGTGTTGCTGGAAAAGCGCAGCAGGTCAGGCAGCATCCAGGGAACAGGAGAATCGACGTTTCGGGCATAAGCCCTTCTTCAGGAATGAGGAAAGTTTGTCCAGCAGGCTAAGATAAAAGGTAGGGAGGAGGGACTTGGGGGAGGGGCGTAGGAAATGTGATAGGTGGAAAGAGGTCAAGGTGAGGGTGATAGGTCAGACTGGGGTGGGGGCAGAGAGGTCAGGAAGAAGATTGCAGGTTAGGAAGGCGGTGCTGAATTCGATGGATTTGACTGAGACAAGGTGGGGGGAGGGGAAATGAGGAAACTCGTGAAATCCGAGTTCATCCCTTGTGGTTGGAGGGTTCCTAGGCGGAAGATGAGGCGCTCTTCCTCCAACCGTCGTGTTGTTGTGGTCTGGCGATGGAGGAGTCCAAAGACCTCCATATCCTTGGTGGAGTGGGAGGGGGAGTTGAAGTGTTGAGCCACAGGGTGGTTGGGTTGGTTGGTCCGGGTGTCCCAGAGGTGTTCTCTGAAACGCTCCGCAAGTAGGCGGCCTGTCTCCCCAATATAGAGGAGGCCACATCGGGTGCAGAGGATGCAATAGATGATGTGTGTGGAGGTGCATGTGAATCTGTGGCGGATATGGAAGTTTCCTTTGGGGCCTTGGAGGGAGGTGAGGGGGGAGGTGTGGGCGCAAGTCTTGCACCTCCTGCGGTTGCAGGGGAAGGTGCCGGGAGTGGAGGTTGGGTTGGTGGGGGGTGTGGATCTGACGAGGGAGTCACAGAGGGAGTGGTCTTTACGGAATGCTGATAGGGGAGGGGAGGGAGCCACCCTGTGGCTCAACACTTCAACTCCCCCTCCCACTCCACCAAGGATATGCAGGCCTTTGGACTCCTCCATCGCCAGACCACAACAACACGACGGTTGGAGGAAGAGCACCTCATCTTCCGCCTAGGAACCCTCCAACCACAAGGGATGAACTCGGATTTCACCAGTTTCCTCATTTCCCCTCCCCCCACCTTGTCTCAGTCAAATCCATCGAATTCAGCACCGCCTTCCTGACCTCTCCGCCCCACCCCAGTCTGACCTATCACCCTCACCTTGACCTCTTTCCACCTATCACATTTCCGACGCCCCTCCCCCAAGTCCCTCCTCCCTACCTTTTATCTTAGCCTGCTGGACAAACTTTCCTCATTCCTGAAGAAGGGCTTATGCCCGAAACGTCGATTCTCCTGTTCCCTGGATGCTGCCTGACCTGCTGCGCTTTTCCAGCAACACATTTTCAGCTCTGATCTCCAGCATCTGCAGACCTCACTTTCTCCTCAAAGAGTATCATTGTCAAGTCAACTGAGAAATGATTACATATCGATGCATACAAAAGCAAGACAGTGAGAAAAAAGACACCAGGGTCATTAGTGCTAATCAGTGACAATATCATTCAATATGACTGAATGACATATAAAGTGAAGTGAGTTGAGGAATAATGATGGATTACAGACTTTTGAACACAAGAAACAAAATGCAAAGTTATAGTTTTAGACTAATTAGAGAGGCATATATGGATAATAATGTCACAATTGTAGATGATGATTTCAAAGGAAAAATTTCCACCCGAATGTCTGTTGGCGTCTTAGAGTCATAGAGATGTACAGCATGGAAATAGACCCTTCGGTCCAACCCCCGTCCATGCCGACCAGATATCCCAACCCAATCTAGTCCCACCTGCCAGCACCCGGCCCATATCCCTCCAAACCCTTCCTATTCATATACCATCCAAATGCCTCTTAAATGTTGCAATTGTACCAGCCTCCACCACATCCTCTGGCAGCTCATTCGATACATGTACCACCCTCGGTGTGAAAAAGTTGCCCCTTAGGTCTCTTTTATATCGTTCCCCTCTCACACTAAACCTATGCCCTCTAGTTGCAGGATAACCAATTTGTAACTCTTTCCTTTCACACCTTATCTCATGGAAAGCTTTGGAGATTGAGTAGTACAAAATGTCACCATCTCAAGGACTTACCTCTTTGTTCAGCAAAGAATGGAGGTTCCATTTGCCCTATACTCAGAAATGACAGAAAGGGTCCAAAGCCTAGGGGTGGAAATTCCCAGTGTCAGGAGTTTCTGTTCTTTATGCTCAAACTTATTCCAGCATCCTTGTAAAGAATAGTGTCAATATTGTCTGCAAGGGAAGTTGTGGACACACAACAAAAAATCGATTTGTACTGTTATCCTTCCAAATAGAATATATTTTGACTTGAAATGTTAACTCTGCTTTCTTCCCTCCGATGCAGTCAAACCTGCTGGATTTTTCCACCAATTTCTATTTTTGTTTCATTTCCTCTGCACAGCCTACTCACTCACTCAGTAAACCTTCCCGTCTGCACCATTCACTTTCCTCTTCCTTAATATCTGCCTCTCTCTTCTTCCAGGAGGAAAACAGTCCACAATAGGGTACAACAAGTCAAGACTGGAGTTGAGCTGCCCCACATTCAGCTCCTCAACTCTTTTGAGAAGTTGATCCTGACTCTAACCATTCACAGTGGTAGACTGCACCAGAACTCACTGAGTGAAGGCTACTTACCTTTGCAGCACTGACAACAATGACACGTTTCCAGACTTTGTGACTGCACTAAACAGCTCAGCGAAACAGCAGTACAGTGAGCCTCTTATCTCTGGCTGATGGGGAGGACACAAGAAGACAACGCAAGACAGGGGCTTTTTGTATATCCAGGTAATCTTAAAGTGGGTAAATGCGAAGAGAGTAAGCGAACAGCTCGGAGATATAGCCTGGACTGGGTCACGTGCCTGAGCATAGAGTATTCTTGCTGCAGCATTAAAATGATTGATTCTGTTGTACCCTGAGGTGTAGCGTTCAAGTGGAGAAGTGGGGTTGGAGATGTGCCTTGAGAGATCTCAGAGGTTTGCCCCTGTCAAATGCCAATGGTCCTTTGCATTAGGAGCATATGTCTGATGTTCATGAAACATGCCCGGATTGATTGGTGCCTGGGCTCCAAAGTGGATGTCCTTCAGAGCAAAAAGTGAACTGAAGTCACTGGGTATTCACTCAGATTCCATGAGAAGAATTTTCAAAAATCTAGTTTGCTTATGGTGGGTAGTCTGACAGAAAATTGCTTATGAATAAAGGGAGAGGTACAGTTAATCAAATTAATAACAAACAATAATCCTCCTTATTAGGCAACTTGTGGCTGACCAGTAAGAACTTCATCTCGACACCTGTATGTTATTTAAAAGGTCAGAAGTCACATGACACCAGGTGATGGTCCAACAGGTTGATTTGAAATCACAAGCTTTCAGAGCACTTCCTCTTTGTCAGGTGAAGTGGACACTTCACCTGACAAAGGGGCAGCACTCAAACAGCTTGTGATTTCAAATCAACCTGTTGGACTAAGCCAGGTGGCATGTAACTTCTGACCTTGCCCACTCCAGTCCAATGTTGGCACCTCCACATCTTAGTTAAAAGACTCAGTGAATTGCTCCTGACATCGAGATAGACCTCTGATGAGATGAGCCTGTGGTTTGATGTTGAACTCTGTGGTCAAATGATAGGATTCTTTGAGAAGTTTGGGATTAGTACAGCTCAGAGCATGTACCTCTGCAACCATACTATTGTGCATATAATGGTAATAAATATTGTCTAAAAGAATCACAGAAATCTGCCTGATCTTGCCTGAGAAACATGGTGGCAGCACATGGAGTCATCGCTCGAACGTAGATTCATTTTTTTCAGAGGAATGTGAAGAGTCATAAGTCAATATTCATGACACTGAGGCTGTGCTTTAGTGTGGGAATTCAAAAAATCTTTTATCTTTATCTAGACATCTTTTCAGAATTGGTAGCCATCAATGCTGAAATTCCTCTCATATTGTCTTTTTGTCCAGGATGTTTTACAGTTACTACAGACGTGGTCTCAACAGTCTGGACAGTAAATCTTCCGGAGTAACAGTAAAAGAGATTTTATTCAATTATTTGGAGTCCTTTGTGAATGCTTTGAAGAAGTCAATTTATATGAAGAAGTCTTCACAGTGATTCACTCTTCTCTTCATCCAAAACTTAATGCTGCATGATGATACCTCTCAAGATTTCTTCAAAGGAGAGATATAATTCAGCTCTTTTCATTGTCAGATCATTTCGTCAATAGAAAATATTATGAAGCAGATAAGATTAACTGGACAAATTGAGGTGCTATACTCTCAATTAACACTCACCTCTCTTCATCTGGATGTGGCAGTCAACTGGCAACCAGTCCTTTCAGTTCCATGAGATTTTTAGATGTACTGATCATGCCCTTCTCTTCCAGCTGATGAAAGCACAGTTCTAGACCTGCCTTCATGCCACTGACCTCCTACACCATTTTGAATGGATGAATCAGGAGGAATTGTGAGAGACCGACAGCGCTTGCATCTGAGAGCAATAGACTTTTGGGGGATTCAGTGGGATTGGAATTGCATTCAGTTAAATGGGAATTATTTTAGTTATATGCTTCAGTACATAATGTCAATAATGTCAAGAAAATATTTTTAATCAATAGTAGTGGAAGCTGGGAAAATATTTATAGTTAATGATTTTGTTTTTTAAATACCACAAAGTCCAGCATGAGCATGTATGAGAAACAGAAGAGTCCACACTAAAACGGTCAGCACTGGGAGCAAGTTGTTAACACAATTCTGATTTTCGGAATTGTGAATTGCAGTCCTGTAACATTTCCCATGATTCCCACAACTTTAAAAATTCCAAGTTAGAAACTGTTGCTTATAATGCAAGCTTACAAGCATTTCATACATTTATGTGACCATCACCTATCCTTGACTTAATAATGAAATTAACTTGAGCATTTTAATCCAAGTGGATGAGGTCTACATTAAAATAGCAGGGAGAAAGGCATCAAGGGTGACTTGGTTGTGTCACAGATGGTAATTCCAAAATTATGTCAGAAATGCTAGAGATGAATTCTCAACATTTTAAAATGGAATGCATCTGATGGAGGTGATTTGGACATATTTTAGAACATTTGTGGGAGTCTCAGGTTTCAAAACTTTCAAACAGACACTAGCTATTGGCAAAAGATGAAGGGTTTAATTTAGGAAACAAACCAGCTGCTACACCAATTGTATTAAACTCAAATTTGTGCTGTGCAAAATATCATGAAATCCAATTTGTCAAAATTCACAATGAACTAACCCTTTTTCTTGTTTTTTCTAACCACAACGCACGTGTCAGTTTGAAAATCCAGCTGAATAAACTTCTCACTACATTAGCATCTGATCCCATCTTAATCACAAGGAAAGCAGTATCTCTGATGCAGCATTTCTGCAAACCAAAATGTCTTAGTGCAAGAAATCATTCAAACATTCTTCCATCTGTTTTTGCATGTTCAAGGTTTATAAACAATTTCAAAACAAACCCTTCAGTTGCCAAGAAATTTTAGCATAATATGCTAAAGATTGTCATTTAAAAGTCAAATCTATGTATTACAAGAGATGTGAGGTTTGACAAATATTTCTGATTTCTCGTCTACTCACACTTGGTTAACCTTGCCCATTTAAAATGTTAAAGGAAGTCAAAGTTTCAGGTCACTGCAGGTAAAGTTAATATAATTCCAAGCCTGGAAAACAAGCCATTGGTGAAGTGCATTTTTAACTGGAAGTTAAAAGTTTACTTTCACTTCTTAAAAGGTTCTAGTTTAAACGTTTTGTGTATGTTAACAGTATTACTCACAAACTATTAACAGAATTTGATGATGTGTCTTGCAGAGATAGATTATTTCAATATCTGCTCATTTTTTTAGCTGTGATTTATCTTTTCAACTATAAACAATTGTTTTGCAGTCTGTATGTAACTAACCTTTCACAAGAAAGCCTGAGTAATTTCTTTTGTTAATTGAATTGAAAACTCAAATCATAATTCCTTCACCGTTTGGTTAATTCATAGAGTTTACTTTGCAATAAACGTGAAATTTGTTATCTGAGAAAAAGGAAAACAAGCCATTAATGTAATGCCCTTGGGTAAGGGGTGGGTGGGTGCTGTGGGGAGCAATCCTTGTTAGTTGATTGTCTGCTTGATTATTTTTGGTTACTTGAAAAAAAGGGTGAGGGGGTCAGAACCTGCAGCTAACTGGCAGGTTCTGGATATGTCTCCTGTAGATTCTTTGAAAGATCCAGATGCACAAGCTTTTCAAAGGGACAGCCACTTTGACAGCTACTGGTAATGTGTGACCACCAGGTCCAGCATAGAGCAGGTCTTCTTCTGAGAGGCTGCAGATGTCTGCTTCAGAAGATAACATCAGGGTCCAGAAGCACAGCTGTCTGTTATGGTCTGGGGAACTGAGCCTGTCCATGCACATATTATCATGTGGCTAGTGCCTACTATGAGCTTGATCATTCCACTGTCTCCTTCTGATACCCCCCTTGTTACTCACCACTTCTAGCTTTGCTCACAGCAGGCTGTTGCTTCCTTCTTATGATAATCCCTCCAAGGCCCATGGGGAATACCTAATTCATCTCCATGTGGAATAATGAATCCTGAGGGTGGCACGGTGGCACAGTGGTTAGCACTGCTGCCTCACAGCACCAGAGACCCGGGTTCAATTCCCGCCTCAGGCGACTGACTGTGTGGAGTTTGCACATTCTCCCCATGTCTGCATGGGTTTCCTCTGGGTGCTCCGGTTTCCTCCCACAATCCAAAAACATGCAGGTTAGGTGAATTGGCCATGCTAAATTGCCCATAGTATTAGGGGCAAGGGTAAATGTAGGGGAATGGGTCTGGGTGGGTTGCGCTTCGGCGGGTCGGTGTGGACTTGTTGGGCCGAAGAGCCTGGCTCCACACTGTAAGTAATCTAATCTAACAAAAGTTGATTATGAGTTCCCTTCGTAATAGGCAATAGCTTGTTCAGCTGCAACCCATCACCTGAGCCCTTTAAGTCCTCACCCATAGACCAGGAGACCAGGGTTCAAGTTCCATGTGCTCCAAAGTGTGTAATAACATCTCTGAATAGGTTGATTAGAAAAATAAACAAAAGGATGGGTCAGCAGGACTGTCTGTCCCAGGCTGGGAGTAGCCTATGCATACCATGACAAATGGCTCTATTTTAGTATTCAACAATAAATGATGTTCCTTCCCAGTATAATAACTTCTTCTGGTGGACAATTTGTTCCACATTCAAGGTAATCTGAAGCAACAAAGGCATCAAACATTCTTTGTTCTGTTGTGAAAGAATAAGCTTCATGCAAAGGCTTATTTCTTTCTTTATTTCAGTAGAGAAATGCACAAAACACTTGGAAAGCCAGAGATGACTTCCCCAGTTTGACAACTGACAAACTCAGAGGTTGAGGTATTGGAAGTAAATGGTATTTCAGTGTTCCTGGTTATTGGAGGTGAGGAGTCTCACTATCCTGGCTGCCGTACAAAATGTGTGGAACCATGTAGATGTTAAAGTAGATACAGCCTTAGGATCCATTTTCTGAATTCACTGACTCTGTTCCAAGCTTGCCAATTCCACCAAACTCAATGATTGTCCCATCCTTTAAATACTCTATTCAAGTCCATGTATGCACAATATGATATATCCAACACTAAATCTGTAATGAACTGTTTGCACTGTTATTGGGTTTGATGCCTTTGTTGCCTCAGATCACCTTGAATGTGGAACAAATTGTCCACCAGAAGAAGTTATTATACTGGGAAGGAACATCATTTATTGTTGAATACTAAAATAGAGCCATTCGTCATGGTATACATTGGCCAGACCACTCAAAGCATTCTTAAACAGGCAACCCAGACCATAACTTTGCAATTTGTTTTGGTAAGTCTGCAGTGAAAATTACCCAGAGTAAGTTCGCTAGGTTGACTACCAGCTTTTAAAACAGACGAAAATTTATTCACAAAATTACACAAGGAAACACGAAGAACAGAATAAAGAACTCCTACAGAACTCAGTCTGTCCAAACACAACAGTACCAATAAGCAAACCCCCTTAAAAAAAACAGGAAAAATGAAACAAATGGTTACAGGTTGAAGTTAAAAGGGCAGAAGGAGAGAGAGAGTTTAGCAGCTTGTTTCGACATTGCTGAACTCCAAACTAGTTCCGGACTGAACTTCTCAGCTAGAAAGCTGACTACTCCCCTTTCATTATACAGGTAACTTCTGAAACATGGCCACTTTGGCCTTAAGTCTCATCTGTTTATATATAAACAAAAGGCCTCTCAACATCCTCTGTACCAAACTAGTCACCTCGGACCCAGGAGGGTTTTATGACACCCCTGAAAAAAATCAAGGATAGAGTATCCTTGAGAAAAGGAACAGCTTTTAGAGAAAAGGGACCAGCTTTGTGACAGCATTAAAATACCATAGTCAAACCTGAAATTACTTTAGGGTTTCCTAGCTGCCAACTTGCCTTAAGGTTAATATTGGGGCTTATTTCTTTGCTCTACTGTCAATTACTTTAGCTAATATGTTTTTGTATTTGGGGTGAGTGAATTAGTGGGTGCCTATGCGTACATTTCCACAGGTAATAACCTCACACATCACTCAGCCATGGACATTGCCATCCAATAATTGCCAACTCCTCACAATATGGGATGGCACAGTGGAACAGTAGTTAAAATTGCTCGCTCACAGCGCCAGGGAACTGGGTTCAATTCCAGCCTAGGGACAACTGTCTGTGTGCAGTTTGTACTTGTTCTCCCTGTGTCTGTGTGGGTTTCTTCCAGGTGCTCTGGTTTCCTTCCATAGTCCAAACATGGCCCAGTTAGCTGGATTGGCCTTGCTAAAAATTGCCCTGTGGTATCCAGGGTTGCACAGGTTAGGTGGGCTAGCCATGGTAAAAACACTATCAGGAGTTACAGGGGTAGGATGCTCTTCAGAGGGTCTACGCAGACTTGATGGACCAAATGGCCTCTTTCTGTGATAATTGTATCCATTATACTCCCTCCAATACACCTGCAGGATGCTCAGGTTTGTATTGCAGGGTGCAATAGGGCCTAGCATGGGAAGGCTGCTGCAAGGACACTTTGCATTCATGGAGAGGCACCCACTTCTCGCATCAGACTAGACTCCATCTCAAGGCTACTTGATTATCTCTGCAGCATCCCTGCCTTCACACAATGCCAACTAGTGTATGCATAACCATATCCTGTTTGCTGCACATGATCCTGTCCCAGACAGCACTGACTACCTCATTTTTACACTAGCATTTTTGGACACGTAAGCCAGAAAGCGAATAGAGATGTTGTAGAATGAGAGGCAATGGTTTTAGCCCTATATATACATTAATTCTGGAGTTTGGAGCAGAATCAGACGGAACTTGAACCATTAACTCTGGTTTGCTCTCCACAGATGCTAACAGACTTACTGTGCTTTTCCAGCACTACTCTAATTTTGAAAGAAGGAAATATATTAAGGGCACTTTGGTGGAACAGGTAACAATTCATTTTACACCAACCTTCAAATAAAAGGAAAATACTTCAGATGCTGGAAATCTGAAACAAACTAGAAAATGCTGGACAATCTTCATCAGGAAAGGGCTTTGGCCCGAAACATTGATTTTCCTTCTGCTCAGATACGGCCTAACCTGCTTTTCATCACTATTCCAATCTTGACTGTAACCTCTAGCATCTGCAGTACCCACTTTCGCCGACATTTCTTTCTTTCCCTCCCGTTACGTCATAGTGTTGCTCTAGATTCTGCTACTAGAGAGACCTTACTCAGCAGTAGAGACTGTTGGGTGTGGAGGTTTTGTTGGGTGTGGAGGTTTGGTTAGGTGATGTCGGGTATGTTTAAGCCTGGATGACCCAGACACGCCAAGGGTCCAGTGGCAAATGGGCTCTCCTTGGCTTCAACTTCAATTCTGCCTTCTCTCCTGAACAGTCACTTACTCTGTAACTGAACTCTTTTGCCTAAGAGCACAGGGTGGAGATGAAGGGCCCAACCACCTCTGGAGTGTCTGGAGTAGAGACTTCTGAGGCAGCTGAGTGTGGTTCTTCCTCTGGGCACCTCCTGGCAGTGCCCTGTCACCTTGCGAGGTAGGGACATCTAGAGTTCCTGCCTGGTTCCCATATGTCACCCATGCCTTCAGTCCTGAGGACCAATGATTGACTGTAGGTGTGTACCTCACTAACAGACCCTGAGAGTGCTAGGCCGAGCTCTCCATAGTAACCACCAACCTATCCGTGGAGGCAGTGAGATGATCACATGATTCTCTGCACTGCTGCAGCTTCGGAGTAATGAGGGCCATTGCTTCCCACACTCCTCTCTGCTGCTCCCCCCTGTGCAAGTAGGCAAAATCCATGATTTCTTTATTTCAAAAATATACTTTATTCATAAAAATATTTGATATCTTGATGATGCCGTTCATATGTATACATTGCATTTCTTTACATACACAGATCAGACTGAATCATTTGTATATACAAGTCTGTTTAGACTTATATCCAGATGTTTAGCTGAGGCATCAGCAGAGCTCGATTATTAAGTGGGCCCTCTGTACTTCTTAGGCAGGCAGACCTTACACGGTGGTCTTTCCCCATCGCGCCTGGCAGCAGCTGCCCCAAGGTTCAGCATGTCTCTCAGCATGTAGTCCTGGACCTTGGAATGTGCCAGTCTGCAACACTCAGTCAAGGTCAACTCAATCAGCTGGAAGATCAACAGGTTTCAGGCAGACCAAAGAGCTGATGTTGATGATCCTCCAGGCACAGTTGATGTTCATCTCAGTGTGCATCCCGGGGAACTGACACGGAGCTGCTCGGGACAAACCTAAACAAACACCACTGCATTCCTCTCCAGACATATTCCAGTAGGAGTTGTGTGACAATCTCATCCTGTCCACAGCTGCTTCGAGGGCAGTGTGCGGTGCGGCTGAGAGTCCGGGCGTGCATAAAGGATCTCACAGGCAGAGCCCTTCTCACCACCAGCCAAGCCATGTCTTGGTGCTTGTTGTAAAGTTCTGGCGATGAGGCATTCTGCCAAATGGCTTTGACAGGATCTGCCCTCTACACCGGGGACAGGTAGAACCTCAGTACATAGTGACACTTGGTGTTTGCATACCGGGGATCCACGCACAGCTTGATGCAGCCACACACAAAGGTGGCCATCAGGGTGAGGGTGGCATTTGGTGTATTTTTACACCCGTTGCCCAGATCTTTATACATTGAGTCCCTTCGGACCCAGTCCATCTTTGATCTCCATGTAAAGTGGAAGATGGCTCAAGTGTATGTAACGGCTCAGGTTCTGGGACTAGGCCAGACCTGTGCCACATATAACAGCAATGACAGTGTCTCACACCTGATGACCAGGTTTTTACCCGCGATGGAGAGCGACCGTAGCTTCCATCTGCCCAGTTTCTGTCTCACTTTGCTGATACGCTCCTCCCAACACCTGGCACATGCACCGGCCTCTCCGAAACAAATACCCAGTACCTTCAGGTGGTCGGTCCTGACGGTGAAGGGGATCGAGGATTGGTCGGCCCAGTTCCCGAAGAGCATGGTCTTGCACTTGCCTTGGTTTACCTTGGCCCACGAGGCCCATTCGAACTGGTCACATATGCACATGAGTCTGTGCATGGACTGTGGATCTGAGTAGAAAACAGTGACGTCATCCATGTACAGGGAGGCCTTAACCTGCAGGCCCCCGCTGCCAGAAATAATCACCTCTCTCAGGTTCGCATCCTTCCTGATGGACTCGGCAAATGGCTCTGTGCAGCACACAAACAAGGCAGGAGAGAGAGGGCAGCCCTGCCTGACTCCAGATCCAACTGGGAAGCTATCTGATTCCCACCCATTGATTGAGACTGCACTGATAATGTTGGTGTAGAGCAGTCGGATCCAATTGCAGATTCCCTCCCCAAAGCCCATTTTGGAGAGAACATCTCTCATATACCTGTGTGATATCCTGTCAAAGGCTTTCTCCTGGTCCAGGTTGATCAGGCAGGTGTCCAACCCTCTGTCCTGCACGTAGGTGATCGTATCCCTGAGGAGTGCGAGACTTTCAGCGATCTTCCTGCCCGGTACAGCATAAGTTTGGTCAGGGTGAATCACCGACCCCAGAGCAGACCTGACCCGGTTGGCGATGACCTTCAACAAGATTTTGTAATCTGCATTTAATAGTGAGATTGGTCTCCAATTTCTGAGTTCCTCCCTCTCCCCCTTCCACTTGTAGATGAGGGTGATGATGCCTTTCCTCATGGATTCACTCATGGTACCTTCCCGAAGCATACTGACATACACCTCCAGCAGGTCCTGGCCAATCAAGTCCCACAGAGCGGAATAGATCTCGACCGGTAAGCCGTCGCTTCCGGGAGCTTTATTCTTTTTGAAGGACTCGAGAGCCTTGGTCAGCTCATCCAGAGATAGCGGCTGATCTAGCCTCTCCCGTATTCTGTCGTCTAAGACCTCCGTGATACAGGACAGGAACAATTGGGAGGCCATGCTGTCGGTTGGCTTCGAGTCGTACAGACTGGCATAGAAGAATTTGCTGATCCTCATTACGGCAGCCTGAGATGACATTAGCGAGCCATCTTCTTCCTTCAGGCTGCTGAGCACAGAGCTCCCTTTGTGCACCTTCTGGAAGAAGAAATGTGAGCACGTCTCGTCCTGCTCCACGGAGCAGACCCTGGACCGGAAGATTATCTTGGAGCCTCTGAGGCAAATAACGAGGTTTGCTGGCCCTTCATCTCCTTGAGGTCCTCTGTGACATCCACCCCCATCGTCTGCAGCAGGAGCAGGTTCTGCATACTTTCCTGGAGCTGGGACTGTTTTCCCCGCCTCTCTCTCGCCTCCTGAACACCTTTGAGGATGAAGAACCTCTTGATGTTCCCTTTTACTGTTTCCCACCAGTCCGCTGGGGACTCAACGAGGGGCTTCTCGGTTCTCCAACCCGCGTAGTCCCTCTTGAACTCCTCAACGTTTCCCAGGGTCAACAGCTTGGTGTTCAGCTTCCACGTTCCCTTACCAGCCCGCTGCTCGTCCTGTAGGTGACAGTTGGCCAGCAGGAGGCAGTGATCAGAGAAGAACACCGGCTTGACGTCGGTGGATCTGATCAAGAGTGTTCGGGACACAAACAGGAAAACTATCCTTGAGCGGATAGACCCGTCTGCCCGTGACCAGGTGTATCTACGCTGCGCTCCATCTGCAGGGGTGCTGAAGACATCATGCAGCTTTGCATCTTTGACTGTTTCCATCAGGACTCTGGACGTAGCATCCAGTTTACTGTCCCCCCCGCCGGATTGTCCATCTGCATCAATGATACAGTTGAAGTCTCCGGCCAGAATAACCGGCCTGAACATAGCCAGCAACAGTGGAAGCTGCTGCAGGACGGCCAACCGTTCACTCTTACCCACTGGGGCGTACACATTAATCAGTCTCAGGGGAGCATTCCTGTACATGATGTCGGCGACGAGGAGGCGCCCGCCCACACCTCCTTAACCTCAGAGATGATGAAGTTGCCCTCCTCGCAACAGGATACCCAGGCCGGAGGCCCGGCTATCGTTGCCCCCCGACCAAACTGACGGCCCATGGGCCCACAAGCTCGACCATCGCCTGTAGCTGCTGAGGTGAAGTGTCCCACACTCCTGCAGAAACAGGACGTTGGCTTTAACGTTGGTCAGAAAGGCCAATGTAGAGTCACATCGCGTAGCCGATTTAATGCTACGCACATTAATACTGGCAATTTTTATCACCATTTTAACATTTTATGAGGTTACCAGTGTCCATTTGCTGCTGGTCCTGCCTCTCTGGGGTAGCTGTCTGCAATCCTGTAGTGAACGCGAATTACTGGACACTCACAAGGCTGAGGTAGCTGTCCAGCTCCTCACTGGGGCCATTTCCCCGCTCTGGCGTCTTCGGGTTGGGACCAGGATTCGTATAGTTCAGTTCTCTGTCAGAGGATTGCTGCTCCCAGTTACCTGGAGCTGTGGGGCGGTGGGTACCTCCTGGTTCTCACCAGGTGGGGGGTGGTCTTTACCAGTTCCCTCAGAGGGTTCGTTGTTTCCTGTTTGGGAGATGCTGCCCTCCTTTCTCCCCGCGGTGCTCTGTCTCTTCCTCTGGTGACGATCCTCCTTACGCCCATCCTCACCATTGAAGAGCTGCCTGTATCGTCCTCATGTAGGTGTCGATTCCCCCTTGGTTCAGTCCTCCTTCATTTCCTCCGTCTGTCCTGTGGGAGCTTGGATTGGCTGCTGCACCTCCCCGCTGGCTGCCATCTGCTCTGCTCCATCCTTCTGGGTGCCCCCAGACACCGTTCCCCTGCTGGTTTGTGGTACCTTTATGTCCTTTTGCAGTCCACGGCTCGTGTTGCCACCTCCGGCCATCTGTGCATATGTGGTGGCCCCTCGTCTATGGCAGGCCTTGTACATGTGGCCCACCTCTCCTCACAGGTTACAGTTCTTGGCCTCTTTGCATTCCTTGGTCGGGTGGCCTTCCTTCTTGCAGTTTTGACAGACGGTCATCTGACAATCTGCCGCCATGTGGCCTAACCTCCCGCAGGTTCGGCACACTTTTGGCTGCCCTGCATACGTCAGGTACCCTCTGCTCCCTCCGATTGCAAAGCTGGAGGGTGGATGGAGGATGTTCCCATTGTCAACAACCCTCAGGGTTACCCTGACCTGCTGCTTGCTGGTCCAGATCCCGAAAGGGTCGACCACATTGGTGCTTTCTCGCTCGATCTGGACATATCTTCTCAGGAAGCTCAGGACATCAGCTACTGGGATGTGGGGGTTGTACATATGGATTGTAACAACCCGACTCCTCTGCGCAGGAAGCACACACAATGGGACCGCCAATAAGATGAACACCTTCAGGAGGTGCTCACACTGCTACACATTCCTGAAGGTCACGTCGAAATAGCCTGCCCCAGGAAAATCCTGCAGGCAGTACATGTCTGCTTTTTTTTATTTCAAAAATAAACTTTATTCATAAAATTATTTGGATCTCTTTACAATTGGTCATGCTACTCTTGTGCACACATTACATTGCTTTACATACAGACATCGAAATTTATTTTTCCTATATACAAGTCTGTACATTTACTATCCAGCTCTTCTGCTGAGGCGTCAGCAGAGCCCAAATGACTGGGTGGGCCCCCTGTTCTTCTTAGACAGGCAGACGTTACACGGTGGTCTTTCCCCACCGCACCTTGGCAGCAGCTGCCCCAAGCTTCAGCGCGTCCCTCAACACGTAGTCCTGAACCTTGGAATGTGCCAGTCTGCAACACTCAGTCAGGGTCAGCTCCTTCAGCTGGAAGATCAACAGGCTTCGGACCACCCAGAGAGCGTCCTTCACCGAGTTGATGATCCTCCAGGCACAGTTGATGTTCGTCTCGGTGTGCGTCCCAGGGAACAGACCGTAGAGCACGGAGTCCCGCGTCACGGCGCTGCGCGGGATGAACCTTGACAAACACCACTGCATTCCTCTCCAGACTTCCTTTGCGTAGGCACATTCCAGAAGGAGGAGTGTGACAGACGTGCGGTGCGGGAGAGAGTCCGGGCGTGCATAAAGGATCTCACAGGCAGAGCCCTTCTCACCACCAGCCAAGCCATGTCTTGGTGCTTGTTGGAAAGTTCTGGTGATGAGGCATTCTGCCAAATGGCTTTGACAGTCTGCTCAGGGAACCGCTCGATAGGATCCGCTCTCTCCTTTTCCCGAAGGGTCGCAAGGTCACTACGTGCTGACCACTTCCTGATGGACTTGTGGTCAAAGGTGTTTTTCTTCATAAGCTTCTCCACGAAGGACAGGTAATACGGAACGGTCCAACTACTCAGAGCGTTCCGCGGCAGTGAGGCCAGGCCCATCCTTCGCAAACACCAGGGACAGGTAGAACCTCAGTACGTAGTGACACTTGGCATTTGTGTACCGCACAGCTTGATGCAGCCACACACAAAGGTGGCCATCAGGGTGAGGGTGGCATTGGGTGTGTTTTTATCCCCCGTTGCACAGATATTTATATATTGAGTCCCTTCGGACTTTGATCTCCATATGAGATGGGAGATGGCGCAGGTGACTGTGACAGCACAAGTTCCGGGAATAGGCCAGACCTGTGCCACGTATAACAGCAATGACAGTGCCTCACACCTGATGACCAGGTTTTTTCCCGCGATGGAGAGCGACCGTAGCGTCCATCTGCCCAGTTTCTGCCTCACTTTACTGATATGCTCCTCCCAAGAATTGGTGCACGTCCCAACCCCCCTGAACCAAATACCCAGCACCTTCAGGAGTTCGGTCCTGACAGTGAAGGGGATCGAGGATTGGTCGGCCCAGTTCCCGAAGAGCATGGCCTCGCTCTTGCCTCGGTTTACCTTGGCCCCCGAGGCCCGTTCGAACTGGTCACATATGCACATGAGTCTGCGCACGGACAGGAAACGGCGACGTCATCCATGTATAGGGAGGCCTTAACCTGCAGGCCCCGCTGCCAGGAATAGTCACCCCTCTCAGGCTCACATCCTTCCTGATGGACTCGGCAAATGGCTCTGTGCAGCACACAAACAAGGCAGGAGAGAGAGGGCAGCCATGCCTGACTCCAGATCCAACTGGGAAGCTATCTGATTCCCACCCATTGATTGAGACTGCACTGACAATGTTGGTGTAAAGCAGTCGGATCCAATTGCAGATTCCCTCCCCAAAGCCCATTTTGGCAGGATATACCTGTGGGATATCCTGCCAAAGGCTTTCTCCTGGTCCAGGTTGATCAGGCAGGTGTCCAACCCTCTGTCCTGCACGTAGGCGATCGTATCCCTGAGGAGTGCGAGACTCTCAACGATCTTCCTGCCCGGCACAGCACAGGTTTGGTCAGGGTGACTCACCGACCCCAGAGCAGACCTGACCCAGTTGGCAATAACCTTCAACAAGATGTTGTAATCTGCATTTAATAGTGAGATTGGTCTCCAATTTCTGAGTTCCTCCCTCTCCCCCTTCTGCTTGAGATGAGGGTGATGATGCCTTTTCTCATGGATTTACTCATGGTACCTGCCAGAAGCAGACAGTACATGTCTCTTTTTTTATTTCAAAAATATACTTTATTCATAAAATATTTTGATGATCTGTACAATTGGTCATGCCATACATATGTAAACATTCCATTTCTTTGCATGCAGAGACAGAGTAATCATTCATATATACAGGTCTGTAAGATTACATATTTAGCTGAGGTGCCAGCAAAGCCCGAATGACTGCGTGGGCCCCCTGTTCTTCTTAGGCAGGCAGATGTTACACAGTGGTCTTTCCACACCGCACATTGGCGGCAGCTGCCCCAAGCTTCAGCGCGTCCATATGTAAACATTCCATTTATTTGCATACCGAAAACAGAGTAATCATTCCTATTTACAGGTCTGTACGATTACATTTTGAGCTGAGGCGACAGCAGAGCCCAAATAACTGCGTGTGCCCCTGTTCTTCTTTAGGCAGACGTTACACGGTGGTCTTTCCCCACCGCGCCTTGGCGGCAGCTGCCCCAAGCTTCAGCGCGTCCCTCAACACGTAGTCCTGGACCTTGGAATGTGCCAGTCTGGAACACTCAGTCGGGGTCAACTCCTTCAGCTGGAAGATCAACAGATTTCGGACCACCCAGAGAGCGTCCTTCACCGAGTTGATGATCCTCCAGGCGCAGTTGATGTTCGTCTCGGTGTGCGTCCCGGGGAACAGATCGTAGAGCACGGAGTCCCGCATCACGGCGCTGCTCGGGACGAACCTCGACAAACACCACTGCATTCCTCTCCAGACTTCCTCTGCATAGGCACATTCCAGAAGGAGGTGTGTGACAGTCTCGTTCCCCCCCCCCACCCCGCAGCCCCTTCGAGGGCAGCGTGCAGTGTGGCTAAGAGTCCGGGCGTGCATAAAGGATCTCACAGGCAGAGCCCTTCTCACCACCACCAAAGCCATGTCTTGGTGCTTGATGGAAAGTTATGGCGATGAGGCATTCTGCCAAATAGCTTTGACAGTCTGCCCAGGAAACCGCTCGATAGGATCCGCCCTCTCCTTTTCCCGAAGGGTCTCAAACACACTACGTACTGACCACTTCCTGATGGACTTGTGGTCAAAGGTGTTTTCCTTCATAAACTTCTCCATGAAGGACAGGTGATACGGAACGGTCCAACTACTCGGAGCGTTCCGCGGCAGCGAGGCCAGGCCCATCCTTTGCAACACCGGGGACAGGTAGAACCTCAGTACGTAGTGACACTTGGCATTTACGTACCAGGGATCCACGCACAGCTTGATGCAGCCACACACAAAGGTGGCCATCACGGTGAGGGTGGCATTGGGTGTATTGTTTCCCCCGTTGCCCAGATCTTTATACATTGAGTCCCTTCGGACCCGGTCCATCTTTGATCTCCATATAAATTGGAAGATGGCGCAGGTGACTGCAGCAGCACAGGTTCTGGGAATAGGCCAGACCAGTGCCACGTATATTAGCAATGACAGAGCCTCACACCTGATGACCAGATTTTTTCCCGCAATGGAGAGTGACCATAGCTTCCATCTGCAAAGTTTCTGCCTCACTTTGCTGATACACTCCTCCCAAGACTTGGTGCACACCCCAGCCCCCCACCGAACCAAATACCCAGCACCTTCAGGTGGTCGGTCCTGATGGTGAAGGGGATCGAGGATTGGTCGGTCCAGTTCACAAAGAGCATGGCCTCGCACTTGCCTCAGTTTACCTTTGCCCCTGAGGACGTTCGCACTGGTCACATGTGCACGGACAGCGGATACGAGCAGAAAACAGCGACATCATCCATGTACAGGGAGGCCTTAACCTGCTGGCCTCCAATGCCAGGAATAGTCACCCCTCTCAGGCTCGCATCCCGCTGTTCGTCCTGTAGGTGACAGTCGGCCAGCAAGAGGCAATGGTCAGAGAAGAACACCGGCTTGACCGAGAGCGTTCGGGACACAAACAGGTAATCTATCCTTGAGCGGATAGACCCGTCTGCCCGTGACCAGGTGTATCTACGCTGCGCTCCGTCTGCAGGGGCGCTGAAGATGTCGTGCAGCTTGGCATCTTTTGCCGTTTCCATCAGGGCTCTGGACGTAGCATCCAGTTTACTGTCCCCCCCCGCCGAATCGTCCATCTGCATCAATGATACAGTTGAAGTCTCCGGCCAGAATGACTGGCCTGGACGTAGCCAGCAACAGTGGAAGCTGCTGCAGGATGGCCAACCGTTCACTCTTACCCACTGGGGCATACACATTAATCAGTCTCAGGGGAGCATTCCTGTACATGACGTCGGCGACGAGGAGGCGCCCGCCCACCACCTCCTTAACCTTGGAGATGGTGAAGTTGCCTCCTCGCAACAGGATACCCAGGCCGGAGGCACGGGTTTCATTGCCCCCTGACCAAACTGACAGCCCATAGGCCCACAAGCTTGACCATCTCCTGTAGCTGCTGAGGTGCGGTATCCCACACTCCTGCAGAAACAGGACATCAGCTTTAACGTTTTTTTTATTTCAAAAATATACTTTATTCATAAAATACTTTGATGATCTGTACAACTGGACATGCCATACATATGTAAACATTCCATTTATTTGCATACCGAAAACAGAGTAATCATTCCTATTTACAGGTCTGTACGATTACATTTTGAGCTGAGGCGACAGCAGAGCCCAAATAACTGCGTGTGCCCCTGTTCTTCTTTAGGCAGACGTTACACGGTGGTCTTTCTCCACCGCGCCTTGGCGGCAGCTGCCCCAAGCTTCAGCGCTTCCCTCAACACGTAGTCCTGGACCATGGAATGTGCCAGTCTGGAACACTCAGTCGGGGTCAACTCCTTCAGCTGGAAGATCAACAGGTTTCGGACCACCCAGAGAGCGTCCTTCACCGAGTTGATGATCCTCCAGGCACAGTTGATGTTCGTCTTGGTGTGCGTCCCGGGGAACAGGCTGTAGAGCACGGAGTCCCACGTCACGGCGCTGCTCGGGACGAACCTCGACAGACACCACTGCATTCCTCTCCAGACTTCTTCTGCATAGGCACATTCCAGAAGGAGGAGTGTGACAGTCTCGTCCCCCCCGCAGCCGCTTCGAGGGCAGCGTGCAGTGCGGCTGAGAGTCCAGGCGTGCATGAAGGATCTCACAGGCAGAGCCCTCCTCACCACCACCAAAGCCATGTCTTGGTGCTTGTTGGAAAGTTCTGGCGATGAGGCATTCTGCCAAATGGCTTTGACAGTCTGCTCAGGGAACCGCTCGATAGGATCCGCCCTCACCTTTTCCCGAAGGGTCTCAAGGACACTACGTGCTGACCACTTCCTGATGGATTTGTGGTCAAAGGTGTTTTTATTCGTAAATTTCTCCACGAAGGACAGGTGGTACGGAACGGTCCAACTACTCGGAGCATTCTGCGGCAGCGAGGCCAGGCCCATCCTTCGCAACACCGGGGACAGGTAGGACCTCAGTACGTAGTGACACTTGGTGTTTGCGTACCGGGGATCCACGCACAGCTTGATGCAGCCACACACAAAGGTGGCCATCAGGGTGAGGGTGGCATTGGGTGTGTTTTTTCCCCCATTGCACCGGTCTTTGTACATTACGTCTCTTCGGACCCGGTCCATCTTTGATCTCCACACAAAGTGGAAGATGGTCCGGGTGACTGCGGCGGCACAGGTTCTGGGGATAGGCCAGACCTGTGCCACGTATAACAATACTGAGAGTACCTCACACCTGATGACCAGGTTTTTACCCGCTATGGAGAGTGACCGTTGCTTCCATCTGCCCAGTTTCTGTCTCACCTTCCTGATCCGCTCCTCCCAGGTCTTGGCGCAGGCCCCAGCCCCCCGAACCAAATACCCAGCACCTTCAGGTGGTCAGTCCTGACGGTGAAGGGGATAGAGGATTGGTCGGCCCAGTTCCTGAAGAGCATGGCCTCGCTCTTGCCTCGGTTTACCTTGGCCCCCGAGGCCCGTTCGAACCGGTCACAGATGCGCATGAGTCTGTGCACGGACAGCGGATCCGAGCAGAAAACGGCGACATCATCCATGTACAGGGAGGTCTTAACCTGCAGAACCCCACTGCCAGGAATGTCATCCCTCTCAGGCTCGCATCCTTCCTGATGGACTCGGCAAATGGCTCTATGCAGCACACAAACAAGGCAGGAGAGAGAGGGCAGCCCTGCCTGACTCCAGATCTGACTGGGAAGCTATCTGATTCCCACCCATTGATTGAGACTGCACTGACAATGTTGGTGTAGAGCAGTCGGATCCAATTAGCGATTCCCTCCCCGAAGCCCATTTTGGAGAGGACATCCCTCATATATGTATGCGATATCCTGTCAAAGGCTTTCTCCTGGTCCAGGTTGATCAGGCAGGTGTCCACCCCCCTGTCCTGCACGTAGGCAATCGTATCCCTGAGGAGTGTGAGACTCTCAGCGATCTTCCTGCCCGGTCCAGCACAGGTTTGGTCAGGGTGGATCACCGATCCCAGAGCAGACCTGACCTGGTTGGCGATGACCTTTGACAAGATTTTGTAGTCTGTGTTTAACAGTGAGATCGGTCTCCAATTTCTAATTTCCTCCCTCTCCTCCTTCCGCTTGTAGATGAGGGTGATGATGCCTTTCCTCATGGATTCACTCATGGTACCTGCCCGAAGCATACTGACATACACCTCCAGCAGGTCCCGACCAATCAAGTCCCACAGAGTGGGATAGATCTCGAACGGTAAACCGTCGCTTCCGGGAGTTTTATTCTTTTCGAAGGACTCGAGGGCCTTGGTCAGCTCATCGAGAGAAAGCGGCTGGTCCAGCCTCTCCCGTGTTCTGTCGTCTAGGACCTCCGTGATAGAGGACAGGAACGACTGGGAGGCCGCGCTGTCAGTTGGTTTTGTGTCATACAGACTGGCATAGAAGGATTTACTGATGCTCATGACGTCAGCCTGAGATGACGTTATCGAGCCATCTTCTTCCTTCAGGCTGCTGAGCACAGAGCTCTCTTTGTTCACCTTCTGGAAGAAGAAACGTGAACATGTCTCGTCCTGCTCCACGGAGCGGACTCTGGACCGGAAGATTATCTTGGAGGCCTCCGAAGCAAAGAGCGAGGCTTGCTGGCCCTTCACCTCCGTGACATCGACCCCCATCGTCTGCAGCAGGAGCAGGTTCTGCATACTTTCCTGGAGCTGGGACTGTTTTCCCCGCCTCTCTCTCGCCTCCTGAACACCTTTGAGGATGAAGAACCTCTTGATGTTCCCTTTTACTGTTTCCCACCAGTCCGCTGGGGACTCAAAGAGGGGCTTCACGGTTCTCCAACCTGTGTAATTCCTCTTGAGCTCCTCAATGTTTCCAGGGTCACCAGCTTGGTGTTCAGTTTCCACGTTCCCTTACCAGCCCGCTGCTCGTCCTGTAGGTGACAGTCGGCCAGCAGGAGGCAGTGGTCAGAGAAGAACACCGGCTTGATGTCGGTGGATCTGACCGAGAACATTCGGGACACAAACAGGTAATCTATCCTTGAGCGGATAGACCCGTCTGCCCATGACCAGGTGTATCTACGCTGCGCTCCGTCTGCAGGGGTGCTGAAGACGTCGTGCAGCTTGGCGTCTTTGACCATGTCCATCAGGGCTCTGGACGTGGCGTCCAGTTTACTGTCCCCCCCGCCGGATCGTCCATCTGCATCAATGATACAGTTGAAGTCTCCGGCCAGAATGACCGGCCTGGACGTAGCCAGCAGCAGTGGAAGCTGTTGCAGGACGGCCAACCGTTCACTCTTACCCACTGGGGCGTACACATTAATTAGTCTCACGGGAGCATTTCTGAATGTAACATCAGCAACGAGGAGGCGCCCGCCCACCACCTCCTTAACCTCGGAGATGGTGAAGTTGCCTCCCCGTACCAGAATACCCAGGCCCGAGGAGCGGTTATCGTTACCCCCCGACCACAATGACGGCCCATGGGCCCACAAGCTCGACCATCTCCTGTAACTGCTGAGGTGCGGTATCCCACACTCCTGCAGAAACAGGACATTGGCTTTCACGTTGGCCAGGAAGGCCAGTGTTGAAACACATCACGCAGCAGATTTTATGCTGCGCACATTAATAGTTGCATTTTTAAACCCCATTTTGTTAACAGGTTGTAAGGTTACCCATGCCCGATTGTCACTGGTCCTGCCCCTCTGGGGTAGCTGTCTGCATCCCCATGCAGAACACAAACTGCTGGACCCTCGCATGGCTGAGGTAGCTGTTCAGTTCCTCACTCGGCCTATTTGCCCGCTTCGGTGTCATCGGGCCGAGACCAGGGTCCACGCTGTCTGTTTCTATATCTGACAGCGGGGCTGTCAGAGGGTCGCTGCTCCCAGTGACCTGGAGCTGTGTGGCGGTGGGGCCATCCTGGCTTTCACCTGGTAGGGGGTGGTGGTTTCCCATTTCCTCAGGAGGCTCGTCCCTTGGTTGGCAGTTGCTGCTCTCCTTTCTCCTCGCAGCGCTCTGCCTCTTCTTTTGGTGACGACCCTCCTTACGTCCGTCCTCACTCTCCGAAGAACTGTCCGTGTCTTCCACCTGCAGCTGGCTTTTCCCCTTTTTCTGGGAGGTCTTGGTGACCGGGTGGGTTTTCCTCTTCCTGTTTTGCACCACGGTCCATTCCTCTGCCTCCTTCTTTCCCTTCTCCGCCTCCTCCTCCTGTCCTGTCGGAGCTTCGCTCGGCAGCTGTACCTTTCCGGTAACTGTCATCTGCTCTGCTCCGGCCTGTCCTTCCTGTTGCGTGCCTCCTGACACCATTCCCTTGCCGGTTTGCGGTGCCTTGCCGTCCTTTTGTGGCCCGCCTCCGGCCATCTGCGCGTAGGTGGCGGCCCCTCGTCTTGGGCAGGCCCTGTACACGTGGCCTGCCTCCCCGCACAGATTGCAGTTCTTTTCCTCCTTGCACTCTTTGGTCGGGTGGCCGTCCTTCTTGCAATTCCGACAGATCGTGACCTTGCAGTCCGCCGCCATGTGGCCTGACCTCCCACAGGTTCGGCACACTTTCGGCTGCCCTGCGTAAGTCAGGTACCCTCTGCTCCCTCCGATAGCAAAGCTGGAGGGTAGGTGGAGGATATTCCCGCTGGCATCCACCCTCAGGATTACCTTGATCTGTCGTTTGCTGGTCCAGATCCCGAAAGGGTCAACCACATCGGTGCTTTGACCCTCGACATGCACATATCTTCCCAGGAACGTCAGGACATCAGTTGCTGGCACGTAGGGGTTGTACATGTGGATCGTAACAACCCGACTCCTCTGTGCAGGAAGCACACACAACGGGACCACCGACAAGATGGAGAACAGCGGCTCCCCTTCCTTTTCTTTGAAGACCTTCAGGAGCTGCTCACATTGCTTCACGCTCCCGAAGGTGACGTCGAAGTAGCCTGCCGCAGGGAAGTCCTGCAGGCAGTACACGTCTGCTGCGGCGAATCCACAGCACTCGAACAACACCTTCTTGACGAACACCGTCCGATCGACTGGTGTACGCTCTTCCACCTTCTTGACAGACACCCGGACGGTGTTTTGAACCCCCTGCCCAGGGCTGCAGGCAGCTGTTGAGGCCATAGCTCTGAGGTTGGCTGGTCCCTGAATTGGCGTTAGGCCGAAGCCAGCATGAAGATCCACCAATAGCAGGTCAGCACAACCAAACGATCCTCCAACGTCCAATCACAATCCAGCAATGATCTCCACTAGCTCTGATGACTCGCAACACGACCCCTGTCCTGATAAGAACAGACACTTGATCTTAGCCAAAAGGCCGAGACCAAATCCCTGATTGCCAACATCACAGAGTCCTCTCTTGCCTGTGGCTGAGCAAGTGCCTGGTCTCTCGGGTGTTTCTTCCTTAGCCAGCTAGAACTGTTACAGTGAGATGCACTCTTAAAAACCTTCTCATGCTAACATTGCCATCGAGGTGTTGGTATCTGGTCTGGTGGCTAGGCTAGAAGGCAGACTTGCCAACGCATTATCTGAGGCTTCAATGCTGTCATCTTCAGAGGTCAAGAAGTTGGCTTCAGAGGGAGCTGGTCATTTGTCAGGGACATGCCAGCAATACCTGCAAGACAAAAGAGAGGGAAAGCTACATGGGTAGTGCTTAGAAGTGGTATACAGTACAATGAACGACACTGACAGTGAGATCACTGGAATGAAGAGCGGTGCTTACTCAGTTGATGAAATATGGATACCCCAATATCACTAGAAGAGCAGTCCCAGGCTTGTCCTCTGAGGGCCAGGATTCTTTGCTCATAGAGACTGAGGATGTCAAATATTAGGCATCCCATCACCCATCAGGGCCCTCTCTGTCATTCTGTGGGCTGTCTTCTCCTGGAATGAGATAAAGGAAATGTGGGAGGATGAGGGATAACGAGAGTGAGTGAAGGAAGTCATTGTAGGCAATAGTGAGAATATTCATGCATGAGTCTCAGTGGGAGGTGGATGTACTAAGAGTGAAAGAGCAATTGTGAGATGGCAGATAGAAAAGTGTGGGACTTTACTCTGATGGACTGGAGAAGATATTTGACTTCTTATAGCACTGCTGGCCATTCCTCCACATCAAAGAGTCAGCACTGACCTTGGTGGTAAGCTCAGACCATACTGCAAGGGACAAGCGATCTGCCAGTACTCTGGAAAGATCGCCTCACACAGCACCTCAGGTTCCGTGTTAGAGATTCACAGAATCATCTTCTCTGAACATTCAGCTTCCATCCCTGACTGAGCAAGGCAGCTTCAGATCACCAATGTTCATCTGGGTGCATAAAGCATTTCAAACATGACTTAGAAGCAGGGGATGATGGTCTCTCAGTGAATATCTAGCGAGTAGTGTCTGGGAATGGCGTGTGGTAAAATAGGATAAAATGAAACATGAGGGACATCATAGGGAAAAGTAAGTAATTAATGAGGCCAGTTTGCTAAGATACAAGGAGCAATATCTTTAAGTCTCCCAGGAAAATCTCTCAAAAAAACTCAACAAAACTTGCACTTTGCAATAATTAAATAAGTTTAGCCTCTGTTGCCTGTGCTTGCTTGAGAACATGTCTGTACCCTTGCATGAAAGTCTGTGTGTGTCTACCTGTGTAACATGAGTCTCTGTGTATGTGTAAACTTGTGTGTGTCTGCCTGTCTGTCTGTGTTGTGTGCGTGTGTGCATTTGTATTCTGTGTATGTTTTTATGCGTGTCTATGCATACATGCATACATCTGAGTATGTGTGTCTGTGTGACATCTATGTATACGGCCGTGTATGTGAGTCTGTGTATGTGTGTGTTTGTGTATGCAAGTCTATGCGTGAGTATGTGCTTATGCATGTGAATCACTGGGAGTTGCTTACACATATACTCATGAGCTCCCTTTCTATTTTTTCTTTCATTGGTAGTCAAGTGGCACTACATCAATTTTCCACTGCAATCTTGGCCATGTTTTCTTTTTCCATCATGGTCCAGTGCCTGTGTGCATGAATATTTCCCTGATGATCCACTAATGGATAAATGTTGTGTTCTCATGTGGTCCAGTATCAGCCATATGTATAATTGCTAAGAGGTTTAGGAATGAACATGTATCTGATTTCTTGACAGTATAATGGTTAGAATCTGGCAATCTGATTCATGAATGATCTAGTGGAATACTTGCCTGATTGGCCAGAGCCTTTTGGCCTGCATATGTCTAGTTCCATTGAGTTTTAATCTCTATTTTTTTACAGTGTAGTGTTCACCTTATTCCTCAAAAATCTTAGAGGCTATGAATTAATCCATTAATGATATGAGTTAAATGACCACCCCTAATTTTATTGTTCATAATTTAGATTTTAATTTATGCAGACTAAATAATGAGAATGCAAATTATGTACACCTTTGTTTTAGTCAAAATGTAATAATAACTGAACTTCTTTCCTCTTTGTCAGTTCATACAACTGAGGTGCAACCGGAAAACATATGTGAGACAGACCTGGAAAAAAACTCGGAGGTCTTGATATTATAACACAATAACAGGAGTTTGACTGGAAATTAAGTGGGACATCATTTGTCATTAAGTTTAGCTTCATGCTTACTTTTATTATGGGAAAAGTAACTCTTTTCGTGGTGGCTTTAAAATGTAGAAGGAAGATGTAATTGTTGAGATTTATTTTCTCATGGGATTTGGGGTCCCGCCAGAAAATGTTAATTTTGTCACTTTTTTGGTTTAATTTCTGATTTTTTTTGGAGCATAACTGTTCTCCTGCTTTTCAGGCCAAAAATAATTTCTCCTGGAAAAGTTACAGATATTTTAAATATGAAAATAAACATAATTGTCAAGTCTTCAAAACAACTTTTATAGGATCCAATAAATTTGACTCCAGATAGTTCATGTTAATTTGTGAATTGAAATTTTTACAACATGTTTATAATAATTCACTCCCCCACAGCAATCCAGAGGTAGGCATGTGATTACATGAACTGAGGAGTGTACTAATTCAGTCTTTCCTTGCAATAACTTTGAATAGATGTAAGTGAAATGTCTAAGGAAATGTCACACCCAGACAGAAACGTACCTTTCCCCTGGAGATACTAACCAATCTGCTGTTCACTTCAAATATTTTCTAATCTGCACATGGAAATTACTGTGGATTATAGCACCTTAATACTATTGTGCAAAATCCCTTTGTTTATTATTTTGACAGCTGAGTTAATCTCCTTAAAATAGACTATTGCTTTCCATTCAATGTCTCCTTGGATGGTGCCTGTAGTTATATGCATGGTGAGGACTCTTTTGCCATTACTGAGATCTCAGTGCAATTTCTTCAACAAAGTTAACTTTTTACAATTCTAAACCCATTCTTTATTTCACTTCCAAACTCTTTCAATTCTGCAAGCGCATTGACAGGGATGCTCAAATTAAACAAGTTAATAAACTCCTCATCTCTATAAGAAATCTCTGTGGCAAATCTTTAATAAAATCCACCTGGATTGACCAGGGCATTATTTTTAAAGCTACCTTTTAGCCAGCACAGCAGTTAATCAATGAAGCCAAATATTCTGCATTATTAATTTAGATGAGCATTATAGATCCAAATAACAGAAATTAGAAACACAGAAAATCAGAGAGGGAGGAGGTCATTATAACCTTCAAGCCTGCTCCAATATGTAATATGATCATGGCAGGCAATTCAGTGCCTTGTTCCCACTTTCACCCCATACTCTTCAGTGCCCTGTTCCCACTTCCACCCCATACCCTTTAATCTCTTTAACCCTAAGAAATATAAGAGCAATGCTCTTCTTTCATATGAATAGAATCTGTTCAAAATTCTGTATGCGCATTCTATAGAATCAATACCCAATTTTCTTCAGACATAAAAGAACTGAGACCTGAAACAAAAGCAGAAATTGCTGGAGAAACTCGACAGGTCTGACAGAATCTGTGAGAAGAAAGCAGAGTTAGTACTTTGAGTCTGGTGACTTCATCATACTGGATGAAAGATTAATATATGTTGGCTGGTCTATGAGTGATTCACGGGGCTGGATTTTCTGATGTCAGGTTTGGAGACAGAGAGAAGCTTGGAAAGTAAGAGAGAGCAATCTTTCACATCTTGGCTTATTTTCCAGGAATAAATCTGGAAAACCAGATTTCACAGCCTGCTCCACGTAGATAGCCAGACAATTAGGGCAAAACAGAAACCAATTACAAGGTTCAGTGACTGATGTCATTGGTATTTTCTCATCATCAGCTTGGCCCTCACTAAGTGTTAGGGTGTCCTGCTCAGTGGAGGTATCTACAGTTCTGCTACTTGGAGAGGTCTGGGGATCATCCAGTATTGTACATAGGATGCTGAGGAACTGCGAGAATATGAACAGCCTTCCAAGGAAAAGGATGAAGACATAGGGAAGGTGGATGCTGTCCTTTTCCGTGACAGATCTCAGCTGCCTCAGGTGCTATAAGTCAGGCAGGACTTGACTTACTCCCGGTTCCAGTAGATGGGAGCTGAGTGCAGAAGTTCATGATGGAATGCAAAATAATCACTGGTCATAACAATAGCATTTATTTGTGTTGTGGGTGAACTGCAGCCTCTACTCATTTGGTTTGTGTTTGTTTTTGCTGACAGGCTATTTGTCTCTAGTGGGCAATGGGTATAGAGCAGCGATGACTTAGAGAGGGTGATGAGATGGCATGTGGCCAAGAACAAGTAGACTGTGTGTATCGCTGATTAAATAGAGAACGCGGAGTTATATGTGTGAGGGAGTGTCAGCCTTGCTGGCCATCTACCATGAGCAGTGTGATTTATGGCTGTTGTGCCATTTCATTGCTCAGTGAGGGGCAATGCTGCATTTGTCAACCCTTGTCCGCCTTTTAAGTATGGTGTTGGTGCTGAGGTACCAATCCTTTGGCCAATATCCACTGAGGTGATCTGGCAGAGGTGCATGGTAAGATGGCTAGAATTGGTACTCAATTCTAGCAAAGAGATGGATCGAGTAGGTAATGAGGAGGGTTTGGTAAGATATGACCAGTAATTCTGCCAGGCCTTACGATGAAAATCCATCCCAAAACACTCAATGCAACTCACACATAGCTAAAACAAGGTAAGGTTCAGCCCATGGCCACTGCCTGTCTAGAAGCTACTGAATCTGTCAGCACACTTCATTTTATGAAGATGCAGAATGTATATTCACCTTGATTTCTGTTTGCAAGTAGACCTCCCAATTAGCTCTCCAGGCATGATGTGACCATTACAGGATGTATCAAATCAGATGGAAAGTAGTGGTTCAAGAAAACAGTTCATTACCATTTTTCCAAAGAAAATTAGAGGTAGACAACCAATACTGGCTCATTACTGACACCCACATGACATAAAAAACATAAATAATGGAAAAAGAGCAATAGTTGATGGTAAAATCTGACGATAGCTGATACAAAAAATGATTCTTGCTATTCTTTCACAAACTGGTTACCTGTCCTGAATTGACATCAATTTCCAGTTTAGATTAAGTTGTAATTGCTTAAGAATTCGATACCCCGTAACATAATTTTAAAAATTAGCTAAATTAGAAATTAGCTGAATTATGATTTTAATTTACATCAAAAGTTTAATGGAATAACTTCATTATGTCCTTTAATAACTGCAGTGATTTGCAAGAAACCCTTTAAGCACTAACACCAAATAGTAAAATTTGAGAATCAATTCATTTCTTCTCCCAAGATACCTGAAAGACTACAATATCACGTAGACAATTTAGGAAACATGAGAGCATGGAAAGCTGTCGATATAATTAATTTATTAGAAAGGATTTACGAACAAGTTCTGTACTTCTTTTCTCAGCACAGGACTTTGTTTTTTCAATTTTGAGCAACCATATGAGATTGAGAAATTATTTTTATGTCTTTACATTATCTTTTTATTATCTCCATTCTTATCGAGAATGGAGCAGTGGAACTAAAAGTTTTGGGAGTACAAATGTACACAGAAAAGCGATGCAAAATGTTGCCTGCTGAGTTAAGGATTGGGCGTAAAGACCTGACATTGTATGTCTAAAATAGTCTATATGAGAAGAAAGATATGAAGAGTCCTACAGGGCAATCTTGTCAAATATTTCTTATTTCTTACATTGCAACAAGAAGTGGGAGACTATGCTTGTGATAACCATATTTTGTACCACTTTTCCTGAAACCAGCTGACTAACTGGTCTCAGAATCCATCACCTATCACTGTCAAATAGAAGCTTATCCCTGCTTTTCTCATGGTTATTGCATTCCTCCATCTCTGCTGCTGAAAATCTGACAGCCTGATTGAAGTCAGTCAAACATCATCCGGGGGTGCTGGAAAATTAAGGTGAAGATCTTATGCTCGAAACATTGATTCTCCTGCTTCTCGGATGCTGCTTAACCAGCTGTGCTTTTCCAGCACCACATTCTTTGACTCTGATCTCCAGCATCTGCAGTCCTCATTTTCTCCTGGTTGAAGTCATGCTCCATAATATCACTTCTTACTAAACCCCAAAGAGGGAAAAATACCTTGGGTGTTGCAGGTTGGCTTTCAGTGGAATGTCATGTTACCAGATTTTTTGCCCTCTTAATCACTGAGCTGCCTAAAAGAAGGATTGGTGATGAACTCACTGATTAAACTTGTATTAGCCCCAGGCACAAAAATGGCACAGGCTTCATTGGTTTCCAATGCCTGGTTGGATTACCATCTTTGCTTGCCTAGAGTCTACAAAAAAATGTCATCCCTATTAACTCAGCTTCCCTTGCACTGCATGCCACATTAAAGTAGCAAAGTATAGATTCAAAGCTCGTGAGTTTTTGGAAGCTACATTTTGTGAATCCTATAAAAACGGGCATTTCTTGAAATAAACATAAAAATGGGAAATGCGGTTCACTGTAAGAAGTACACAGTTTTTGATGTTTTCTGACTGTTAAATAGAATTGGGTAGAAGTGCATTCCAAACATTGCAAAGACATGGATATAAACAAGTGAAATCAAGTCGGGTTTCTCTTTCTGGAAATGTTAAACAACATTATTCTGTTCTTAGAAGCACTGGAAGAACAATGGAATTGATTGCAGAAGCCAATAGAAAGCTGAAACCATAGATTTCAGCTATTAAGTCTCTTCGAATTAGCATTATTGTTTCAAGTTTCAAACAGTCCCTTGGTTAGCAAGGGTCAACTTGTATTCCAAAAATAAAAATGAACTGCTGGTGTAGGGATGGTGGTTGTATATATTTTTCATTCACTACACTGATGTGAGGGAATTTCTTAAATTTCTACGCATCTTGACAACACAGCCAAATTTGTGTGCTTGATTCCTTGCTCCCAGTAAGCTATCCATCTGCGGAGTGAAAAATTGAGATGCAGAAATTTTTTTGGGATTGGAAAAATGGGGTAGTCTTATGTGCTGAAAAGATCACAACTCATACTTAAGGGTGTCTGATGTAGATTAATGGCTGAATAATATAGATTAGATATTGGCTTATAATTGAAAGATTCATGAATCTGGAGAATTTGAAAAATATAGGGTTGAAATGTAGTTATTTGGAACATGCAAACAGGCTGTCAGTGCCTCCAGCTAATCATGATCCATGGTGAGTGATCAGCACACTCTCTGCCCGGTTCTATCCACTAGGCTAATTGGAATCTTTTGTATATCATAATACTATAATTTTCAAAGCAGAGAGAGAGAATGGCTGGCTGAATATGGTCTCTAGCCATTTTAGTGGCTAAATACCATCAGCCAGATATGGGACTGCCTCCCTGTTAGCACTGAGCAGCATGAGTAAATATGTCCCATATAAAGACTATGCAGCTGGTCTACCTTCAACAAGCTTTGACATTCAATATAAAAAATAAATAATTTTGTTCAAGTTTCCTTTTGAAGAAATTATGAATCAATGCAATCCTCCACATTATTACAATGATAAAAAGAACCTATAGGGCAGTGATAAGTGAGCAAACTGAGGACCCACAGGCCTACATGTATTGCAACTTCAGTATGTTTTGCTCCAGTGTAACAATATTAATGTAGTAGTAGAGGCTATTTGAGGACATCCTGCCTCTGTTCATTCTTTTCCTGCATCCATGGTTGTTTATCTAGTGAATAAGCCCAAGGAATTGGTGGGGAGATTTTCCCTGAAAGCTCCTCTTACAATTATAGACCTGAGGCATCCAACAGCAAGGTGACACAGATCAAGCAATCAAATAATCTTCATCTTATTAGAAGGATAATAGATTTTGGTGATTGGTAACTCTCAAGCTGTAGTCTTCCTAGTTTTGACACTTCTTTTGGTGTAAAGTTGTATCAGAGGATGCCCTGTGTGCAGTTAGCTCAGATGAAAAGTTGTAGAGGATATGGGATGATGGGAATATGCCTCCAGCAGGAGCAGTAATGATTATGTTGCAACAATGCTTCTGTTTACTCCCAGGACATAAGAAATTAGCCTGGATACCATGGCATTGAAACCAATAGACAAATAACTGCAGCAAATGTTTGTTAACTAGCATCTATGGGATCAGGAGTGAGCTGGTTGATCAAATATTCCGGTTGATCAAGAGGACCACATAATCAATATAAAAACACACCAAGTAATGGAAATGTAATGCAGAGGGTATATGCATCACTACTATTATATTTTATTTTCAGCATGAATCATTTAAATAATATTGCAACTTTGTCCTAAATAAAACTTTTTACAATATATGTTAATGATATAGAAGATGGTATCAGCAATAACATTAGCAAATTTGCTGATGATACAAAGCTGGGTGGCAGGGTGAAAAGTGATGAGGATGTTAGGAGATTACAGGGTGACCTGGACAAGTTAGGTGAGTGGGCAGATGCATGGCAGATGCAGTTTAATGTGGATAAATGTATGGTTATCCACTTTGGTAGCAAGAACAGGAAGGCAGACTACTACCTCAATGGAATCAATTTATGTAAAGGGGCAGTACAGAGAGATCTGGGTGTTCTTGTACACCAGTCAATGAAG
Source organism: Chiloscyllium plagiosum (assembly GCF_037043375.1). Lineage (NCBI taxonomy): Eukaryota > Metazoa > Chordata > Chondrichthyes > Orectolobiformes > Hemiscylliidae > Chiloscyllium > Chiloscyllium plagiosum. Next base: position 77,085,790 of record NW_028270141.1, on the reverse strand, counting down.
GCAAGCATGCAGGTACAACAGGTAGTGAAGAAGGCTAATAGCATGCTGGCCTTCATAACAAGAGGAATTGAGTATAGAAGCAAAGAGGTGCTTCTGCAGCTGTACAGGGCGCTGGTGAGACCACACCTGGAGTACTGTGTGCAGTTCTGGTCTCCAAATTTGAGAAAAGACATTCTGGCTATTGAGGGAGTGCAGCGTAGGTTCACAAGGTCAATTCCTGGAATGGCAGGATTACCTTACACTGAAAGATTGAAGCGACTGGGCTTGTATACCCTTGAGTTTCGAAGATTGAGAGGGGATCTGATTGAGACGTATAAGATTATGAAAGGATTGGACACTCTGGCAGTAGGAAACATATTTCCACTGATGGGTGAGTGCCGAACCAGAGGACACAGCTTAAAAATACGGGGTAGACCATTTAGGTCAGAGCTCAGGAGAAACTTCTTCACCCAGAGAGTGGTGGCTGTGGGGAATGCTCTGCCACAGGGGGCAGTGGAGGCCCACTCTCTGGATTCATTTAAGAAGGAGTTGGATAGAGCTCTCAAAGGTAGTGGAATCAAGGGTTATGGAGAGAAGGCAGGAACAGGATACTGATTCGGAATGATCAGCCATGATTATATTGAATGGTGGTGCAGGCTCGAAGGGCTGAATGGCCTACTCCTGCACCTATTGCCTATTGTCTATTGTCCATTGTCTTATTGGCAAAGAGCTTTCGCACCCTCAACAGACTACTCAGATATCACGGAGATCACAATAATACTTTTGATAGTTGAGGTATATAATTTTTGCTGACTTATCGAGCGTGCCAGTTCATTAAGGTGCTGGTTAAAACAAAGTTTGTTCTGTTCAAACATTACATTCCTCAGAAGCATGGCTGTCTGCACTAACATGAAGCTGTTAAGTTACAAGAGAGGAGCACGCTTCTTCGAGAATTTCATGTTTGAAGTGATCCGAGGTAAGGTAGAGTATGAGACCTTTACATCATCAGGTCACATGCAAATTCATGTGATGACATCATGAGCATATCCCTTAATGGCAGCTTCCTCAATGTTGTGGAATAGAACTAGATCAACTATCACAGTAGAAGCAATCTTTCGGATAATTCCTGGCAGATGAAAGGGAGGAGAACAGAAGGACATTAATGTGAGCCTGCAGTAGCTTCTGGAAGGTCACGGTAAAAGGATTTTACTTTTCGAAAAGGATGTCAAAGGCCATTGATCAGGATCCATGAGAAGAGATGAAAACCTGAAGACTAATGGAACCTACTGTTCTCAGCAGGTGTTTAAACAGGCTGTTGATCCTTTGTTATCGTAAGTATATTAGGCTTGTTTTAGGCAACTACCAGAAATCCCAAAAGTGTTAACTTTACCATTATGGAATATCCGCAAGTGCAGATTAGGTATGCATTGTTGCTCCCAAAATTAATGCTTTTGTCTGAATTTTCGACGTTGAAATTAATGCATCACATACCAATTTCTCCCCAGAGGCTTTACATTCACAGCAAGATTTCTCCTTTTCATGCTTAATCTACAGATTTTATCAGACAACTTCATTGATCCAATACTTCCAGCATGCTAGTACAGTTGCTCTAACATGTAAGCATAATTACTTCAGAAGCAGTTCCCCACTCTAAGTACAAGATCAGTAAATTCACCAGTATTTGCTAACTTCAAAGAATTTCCAGTGTCCCCTGCCTTCTCAATTAATACAGCACAAGAACATTTCTTTCATTTCCTGGTCTGTCCCCGAGCTGCTCCAAGTATACAAATTAGAATCACTGATGTTTGCTGTCCAAGACTCAACAATGCAGGCTACTGAGATTCAACAGAAGTTATATACAAATGATGAATATACCACAACATATGCATGGTGAACTGTTTGTCTTCCAAAGAAAAACTTAATTTCAAAATGGTCCAATTTCTGTTCTATCTAAGTGAACCTAAACTAACCCAACCCTGGTATAGTTCTAAATCTAGTTTGCGTCTTTTCCTACCCCATTGCTCCCGATTCACTATACTTATTCCAAACTTTGAAAGTCAACACCTGGAAATAATGGTTACCATCAGTGATTTGTATTCTTGCCAAGTTATTGTTCTTGAGTATAAATAACAGTTTTGGATGTGATCATCACATTTTTAAAAATGAAGGCATTATAACATTATGCCCGTAGCGTGTGAATAGATTTGTTTTCAACTTGCTTCCTGTTTCACAGCTGAATAGGTAATCACCACAGCACTCAGTAAACTTTGAGCTACAATTAATCAGGTGTTCAAGTTGAAAATAAGCTCACTGGTATGATAAATTATTCTGCATTCATGTTTTCTTCTGAACTAATTGTCACAATCCAACTGAATAAAATTATCATTCAGTCCATCAAGATGAGTAAATAGATTGAATCAAATAGTGGAGTACAAACAATGTGGTGTTACTTTCTTTAGAGTATTATTCTAGATGTTCAGGATCCAAGGAGCAGCAATGTTACCATCAAGAAGTTCATCTCTTTGTACGGTGAGTTTTGCCACAAAAATGGAAATGGAACATTTTTATTTGATCCATCAAGTATTTATTAATGAAATTGATGTCAGAACTATGTGAAAATTTCAGCAAATAAGGAGGATCTGACCTCCAGTCCATTCCTTCCCTAAATTCCTGCAGTGCCAGCACAGTCTTCTGCCACATACTGCCTACTCTTGCTAAACCTTTCTACCTTGGTACTTCACTCCATACTTTACTAGCTCTATCTTTTGCAATAAGCTTTCATTCTCGCATTTCCCTAATATAAAACACTGGGATCTTTACTCCATTTAAGGTGATACTTAAATGCAAGTTATTGCACAAAGGTTATGTCGGGTGTGCAGTGTGCGTAATGCTGCGCCATGCATACTTTAGTTATCTCACTTTGAATTCAGAAACTATTGGAATTCAATATGAAGACATTATTATAGCTGAATTAGAAGGGCATTAACTTTGGATAGCACTTGAGGGGTTTACTGAGATAAGAATGGATTATGAAGATAACAAAGACATTTTTTTTAAATTTGATCATGAGACGTGAGCATTACTGGCAAAGCCAGCATTTGTTGCTCATCCCTAACTGCACTTGGGAAGGTGGGATTGAGATGACTTGCTGATTTACTGCAGTCATTGGGGTGTAGCCATTATTACAGTGGAAGGTATAGGAAGCTAGTTCCAATACTTTGGTACTGCAACCGTGATCAATCAAAAACAAAAACCGTGACCAAACATTCACTTATTTTGCTTTCTTTTGCTTTCATGCTCCAAATAAACTATCATTAAAACAGGATAGTATATGCTTTGGAGAGAAAATTGCAGCTTCCATGCATTTGCTGCCCTTGACAAAGGAGCTTGCATCAGTTGCTGCAGTGAACCTTACAGGTGGTACACACTGTGTCCTACTCGATGTAGGTGGATATGAACAAATTACTAAAAGCTGAGATTCCATTTGTTTTTACAAATCCTGGGTTCTATAAATAGAGGCACAGTGAAAAAAGTCAAGAATATTAAAGATAAACACCTTTTTAGGTGGAGTAGTGTGTCAAGTTCTGGGCAAGCTTCACAGACAGTTAAAAACATTTAAGGAGAATGGTTCATGGGAACTCAGCTATGTGGGTTGATTGGAGAAGCTGGGGCTACTCAAGAGAAGCCAAAAAAAAATTAATAAAGGTGGACAAAATCATGAGCATCTAGGAACAGTAGACAGTGGAAATTATTCCTATTGACTGAAAAATTGTGTGTAGGAGCACTTTGATGTAAGGGAAATAGTAAAAGAAAAAATGCCAACCTGAAAGTTTTGGGTGGCACAGTGGCTCAGTGGTTAGCACTGCTGCCTCCCAGTGCCAGGGACCTAGGTTTGATTCCAGCTTCAGGCAACTGTCTGCGTGGATTTTCTCCCTGTACCTGCATGAGTTTCTGCCCACAATCCAAAAATGTGCAGATTAAGTGAATTGGTCATGCTAAATTGCCCATAGTGTTAGGTGCATTAGGCAGGGGTAAATGTTGGGGAATGGGCCTGGGTGGGTTACTCTTCAGAGGGTTAGTGTGGACTGAGTCATAGAGATGTACAGCACGGAAACAGACCCTTCGGTCCTACTCGTCATGGTGACCAGATGTCCCACCTGCCAGCAGCTGGCTCATATCCCACCAAACCCTTCCTATTCATATACCCATCCAGATGCCTTTTAAATGTTGCAATTATACCAGCCTCCACCACTTCCTCTGGCAGCTCATTCCATATATGTTGCCCCTTACATCTCTTTTATATCTTTCCCCTCTCACCCTAAACCTATGCCTTCTAGTTCTGGACTCCCCCATCTCAGGGAAAATATTTCGTCTATTTATCCTTCCACACCCCTCATGATTTTATAAACCTCTATCAGGTCACCCCTCAGCCTCAGACACTCCAGGAAAACAGCCCCAACCTATTCAACCTCTCCCTGTAGCTCAAATCCTCCGACCCTGACAACATCCTTGTAAATCGTTTCTGAACTCTTTCAAGTTTCACAACATCAACTTGTTGGGCTGAAGGGTCTGTTTCCCTAGTGGAGAGAATCTCCACATGGTCAGTGGGTAGGATATGGAATATAATGACTGACATTGTAGCGGAAGAAAATCAAATCTTGGCTTTCCAAAGGAAATTGAATAAGTAAAGAGAAAAAACATTATCAGGCTGCAGAAAAGTTTAGGAATGGGCCTACCGATTTTCTTTTGAAGAGACCCAGTATACTATTGATGGGCCAAATACCCTTTCACTGTTATAACCAGTCTGTGATATCTACATGCCTCCATCTGCTCATTAGAGAGAATTGCAGCTATGTACATCCAAAACATATCGTTCACTTATTTTACTTTCTTTTGCTTTCATGCTCCAAATAAACTATCATTAAAACAATCATTTTAGGTTCTTACATTGGACTTTAAATGTACTACATGAGAATTCTGTGTTTTCCATATTATCCCATGTCATAATGTTTCATCCATTCACTGGTTATGGACATCACTATGTAAGTCAGTATTTATTGTCTACTCCTGATTGCCCTGGAAAATGTGGTAATGAGTTGCCTTCTTGAATTACTGCAGTCCATTTTCTGTAGACACTTCCACAGTGCTAGCAGCAAGGGAATTCAAGAATTTGACCCAGCGACAATGAAGTAACAGCAAGACTGTTCCAAGTCAGGATGGTGTGTGGCTTGTAGGGATAATTTCAGGTCATGGTTTTATCATGTACCTGGTACCCTTTCGTTCAAGGTGGTACAGGATGTGGATTTGGAAGATATTGTCTATTCTGCCCTAGTGTGGCTTTGCAGTGCACTTTCTGCTTGGTACACACTGGAGCCAATTTGTGTTGGTGATGAAGGGAGTAAATGTTAGATGGGGTGCTCATCCAATTGATTCCTTTATTCTGGATGCTATCATATGTTTTGAGAACTATTGGGGCTACATTCACCCAGGCTGGTGTAGACTATTCAAATCACACTGCTGTCATGTAACTAGTCCAAGTAGATCAACTTTGGGAGTCAGGATGTGAGTTAATCACCACAATATTTCCAGCCTCTAATTCTTGTAGCCTCTGTATTTATATAGCTGGTCCAGTGCAGCTTCTCATAAATGGTAACTCCCCCACAGGATATTGAAAGCAAAGAATTCATTGATGATAATGCCATCAAATGACAAGGGCAATGGTTAGATTCTCTTTTATTGGAGATGGTCTTTGCCTGGCACTTGTGTGGTGTGAATGTTGATGAACTCCGGCTGAGATGTTCTGGAACTGAGCTCTAACAACCAGCTTCTTTTGCAAGGTATGATTCCAATGAGTGGAAAGCTTTCCTCTAATTCCCATTGACTTCCAGTTTTCCAGGGTGTTTTCATACTCAACTTAGTCCAAATGAACCATTAATGTGAAGGACATTCACTCTTATCTCCCCTCTAGTGTTTAGCTCCTTTGTCTATGTATGGACCTAAACTTTAACAAGGTTAACAGCTGAGTTGGCAAGGCAAATTCAAATTAAGCTTCAGTGAGCAGGTTATTGCTGAGTAAGTGCTGCTTGAACACACAGTCAATGACTTCTTTCATCATTTAGCTGAAGATCAAGAATAGATTCATAGGGTGTCTATTTAGCAGAATAGGATTTATCTTGCTTTTTGTGGACATGATGTGCTTGGACATTTTCCATATTGCTAGTAATATGCCATTGCTGTAGCTGTATCAGAATAGCTTGGCTTGGGTTAGAGTTAGTTCTGGAAGACGAGTTCTTCAGTACCAGTAACAGAATATTGTCAGGACCTTAACAGTATCTAATGCCTTCAGCCATTTATTCATATCACATCTGATGAATCGAATTGGCTGAAGACCAATATCTGTGATACTGGGATCACCTAAAGAAAGCTGAGATGGATCATTAATTTGGCATTTCTGACTGAAGTTAGATGCAAATCCAGCCTTATCTTTGTAATTATGTGCTAGATTCATCAATCTTTGAGGATGGGGAGATTAGTGGAGCTTCCACTTTCAAATAGTTGTTTAATTTCCACTACCATTGACAACTGGAGTGACAGGACTGCAGATCTGGTTTGCTGATGGTGGGATTATTTAGCCCTATGTATCACTGGCTCTGTCGCTATTTTCATGTGTTGGCATGTAAGAGGTCCTATTTATACATTATCAGGTTAACACTTCATTTTTAGATATGCCTGGGGCTGCTCCTGGCATCCCCTCCTTCTTTATTGACTAATGTCGGTCCCTCAGCTTAATGGAAATAATAGACGGGGGATATACTGGGCCATGAGGTCACAGATTGTGTTTGAATGTAATTTTCCTCCAGTTAATGGGTTACAGCATCTCATGAATCCATCTTCCGCAACTACACTGGCCCCACCCCCCACCTTTTCCTCCGCTACATCGATGACTGTATCGGCGCCGCCTCGTGCTCCCACGAGGAGGTTGAACAGTTCATCCACTTCACCAACACCTTCCACCCCGACCTCAAATTCACCTGGACAGTCTCAGATTCCTCCCTCCCCTTCTTCGACCTTTCTATTTCTATCTCAGGCGACAGAATCAACACGGACATCTACTACAAACCGACCGACTCCCACAGCTACCGGGACTACACCTCCTCCCATCCTGCCCCCTGTAAAAACGCCATCCCATTATCCCAATTCCTTCGACTCCGCGAGAATCTGCTCCCAGGAGGACCAGTTCCAAAAACGCACAACCCAGATGGCCTCCTTCTTCAAGGACCGCAATTTCCCCCCCGACGTGGTCGACGATGCCCTCCACCGCATCTCTTCCACTTCCCGCTCCTCCGCCCTTGAACCCCACCCCTCCAACCGCCACCAGGACAGAACCCCACTGGTCCTCACCTACCACTCCACCAATCTCCATGTACAGCGCATCATCATCCGCCGTCATTTCCGCTACCTCCAAACGGACCCCACCACCAAGGATATATTTCCCTCCCCTCCCCTATCAGCATTCCGTAAAGACCACTCCCTCCGTGACTCCCTCGTCAGATCCACACCCCCCACCAACCCAACCTCCACTCCCGGCACCTTCCCCTGCAACCGCAGGAGGTGCAAGACTTGCGCCCACACCTCCCCCCTCACCTCCCTCCAAGGCCCCAAAGGAAACTTCCATATCCGCCACAGATTCACCTGCACCTCCACACATATCATCTATTGCATCCTCTGCACCCGATGTGGCCTCCTCTATATTGGGGAGACAGGCCGGCTACTTGCGGAGCGTTTCAGAGAACACCTCTGGGACACCCGGACCAACCAACCCAACCACCCTGTAGCTCAACATTTCAATTCCCCCTCCCACTCCACCAAGGATATGCAGGTCTTTGGACTCCTCCATCGTCAGACCACAACAAAACGACGGTTGGAGGAAGAACGCCTCATCTTCTGGCTAGGAACGCTCCAACCACAAGAGATGAACTCGGATTTCACCAGTTTCCTCATTTCCCCTCCCCCCACCCTATCTCAGTCAAATCCATCAAATTCAGCACCGCCTTCCTAACCTGAGATCTTCCCGACCTCTCCGCCCCCACCCCAGTCTGACCTATCACCCTCACCTTGACCTCTTTCCACCTATCACATTTCCTCCCCCAAGTCCCTCCTCCCTACCTTTTATCTTAGCCTGCTGGACAAACTTTCCTCATTCCTGAAGAAGGGTTTATGCCCGAAACGTCGATTCTCCTGTTCCCTGGATGCTGCCTGACCTGCTGCGCTTTTCCAGCAACATATTTCCAGCTATTCAAAATCTATCCCAATCTGCATTGTATACATGCCACTCAACACAATATGATGATAGGACATTGTTTCAACAAGGACTGTGAAGTGATCATCTTCACCAATATTGTCATAGAGAGATACAGCTGTGACAGGTGAATGGTGATGATGAGTTCAAGTAGACTTTTCACTTTTGTTGGTTCCCTCATGGTGTGCCACAGTCTCAGTCTAGTAATTATGTCCTTTAGAACACAACCAGCTCAGTCATTAATGGTGCTACCAAGTCAGTCTTGCTGATGGATATTGAAGTCCCCCTCCAGAACCCATCTGTTCCCTTTGTCAGACTTGGTGATTATTCCAATTAGTATTCAGCATGGAGAAATACTAATTCAAGAGCCAAGATTGGGTGGTAAGTGGTAATCAGCAGGTGGTTTCTTGTCCATGTTGGACTTGATTCCAGAAGATTTCATGGGGTCAAGAATCAATGTTGAGGTCTCCCAGCTAACTGTATATCACGGTGCCTGTGCCTCTCTTGTGTCCTGTTGTTGGTACAGGGATGGTGATACTGTTATTTGGAAGATTGCAAGATATGACTCTGTGAGTGTGTTTAATTCAGAAACGTCATTTGACTAGCCTGTGTGATAGACCACCCACTTTTGGTACAAAGCTCCAGATCTCTTGGTGGGAGAGCATTGCAGTGATAGTGTTCACAACTCCCTGACCTTTACTGTACTCTCATGGAGAGGGATAGGAGCAAATAGTATGGGAAAGTATTTAATTGATAGATGGGGAATTACAATACCATTAGGCAGGAACTGGGGCGTCTGAATTGAGAACAGATGTTATCAGGGAAATGCACAATAGAAATGTGGAGGTTGTTTAGGGGGCACTTGCTAATAGTGCTGGGCAGGTTTGTCCCAGTGAGGCAAGGAAGGGATGATAGGTTCAAAGAACCGTGGGTGACAAGGGATGCGGAACATCTAGTCAAGGCAAAGAAGGAAGCTTATTTAAGGCTGAGGAGGCAAGGATCAGACAGGGCTTTAGAGGATTACAGGTAGCCAGCAAGGAACTGTTGAAGAATGGACAGAAAAGCTAGAAGGGGGCATGAAAATGTTTTAGTGGGTAGGATTAGGAAAACCCTAAGGCATTCTACACTTATGTGAGGAACAAGACGATGGCCAGAGTGAGGGTAGGACCAATCAGGGATAACTTGTGCCTGGAATCGGAGGAGATAGGGGAGATCCTTAATGAATACTTTTCTTCAGCTTTCACTACTGAGTGGGACTTTGACGTGTGTGAGGTCAGCATGAAACAGACTGATATGCTCAAACAGGTTGATGTTAAGAAAGAAGATATGCTGAAAATGTTGAAAAACATAAGGATAGATAAGTCCCCTGGGCCAGATGGGATATACCCTAGGTTGCTACAGGAGGTGAGGGAAGAGATTATTGCACCTTTGGTGATGATCTTTGTATCCTCACTGACCACTGGCGTAGTGCCAGATGATTGGAGGGTTGCAAGTGTTATTCCCTTGTTCAAGAAAGAAAATAGGGATAATCCTGGGAAATACAGACCAATCAGTCTTACATCTGTGATGGGCAAATTATTGGACAGGATTTTGGGAGACAGAATTTCTGATTACTTGGAAAAACATAGTAGCTTTGAGATAGCCAGCATGACTTTGTGAGGGTAGAGCAGTGGATATAGTGTGCATTGATTTTAGCAAGACATTTGATAATGTTTTCCATGATAGACTCATTCAGAAAGTAAGGAGGCATGGGACACAGGGAAAGCTGGCTGTCTGGATACAGAACGGCTATCCCATAGAAGACAGAGGGTGGTGGTAGATGGAAAATATTCAGCTTGAAACTTGGTGACCAATGGTGTTCTGCGGGGATCTGTTCTGGGACCTCTGCCCTTTGTGATTTCAAAAATGACTAGATGAGTAAGTAAGAGGGTGGGTTAGTAAGTTTGCTGATGACACGAAGGTTGGTAGAGCAGTGAATAGTGTGGGTGGCTGTTGTAGGTTACATTGGGATATTGGCAAGATGCAGAGCTGGGCTGAGAAGTGGCAGATGGAGTTCAACCTGGAAAAGTGTGAAGTGATTAATTTTGGAAGGTTGAGTTTGAATGCAGAATACCGGGTTAAAGGCAAGATTCTTGGCCGTGTGGAGGAACAGAGGGATCTTGGGGTCCATGGCCATAGATCCCTCAAAGTTGCCACCCAAGTTGATAGTGTTGTGAAGAAGGTGCATGGTGTGTTAGCTTTCATTAGGAGGGGGATTGAGTTTAAGAGCTGTGAGGTTATGCTGCAGCTCTAAAGAGCCCTGATTAGACCACACTTGGAATAAAGTGTTCAGTTCTGGTTGCCTCATTATAGGAAGGATGTGGAAGCTTTAGAGAGGGTGCAGAGGAGATTTACTAGGATGCTGCTTGGACTGGAGGGCATGCCTTATGAAGCAAGGTTGAGGGAGCTATGGCTTTTCTCTTTGGAGCGAAGGATGAGAGGTTACTTGGTAGAGGTGTACAAGATGATGTGAGGCATAGATAGAGTGGATAGCCAGAGATTTTTTCCCAGGACAGAAATGGCTATCACAAGGGGGCATAATTTTAAGATGATTGGAAGAAGGTTTAGGGGAGATGTCAGCAATAGGCTCTTTACACAGAGAGTGGTGGGTGCGTGGAATGCACTGCCTGCAGTGGTGGTAGACCAAGATACATTAGGGACATTTAAGCAACTCTTGGGTAGGCACATGGAAGATAGTACAATGAAGGGAATGTAGGTTAGTTTAGATTAGATTAGATTAGATTAGATTACAGTGTGGAAACAGGCCCTTCGGCCCAACAAGTCCACACTGACCCGCCGAAGCGCAACCCACCCATACCCCTACATTTACCCCTTACCTAACACTACGGGCAATTTAGCATGGCCAATTCACCTGACCTGCACATCTTTGGACTGTGGGAGGAAACCGGAGCACCCGGAGGAAACACACACAGACACGGGGAGAACGTGCAAACTCCACACAGTCTGTCGCCTGAGGCGGGAATTGAACCCGGGTCTCTGGCGCTGTGATCTTAGAGAATAAAAGGTCGGCACAACATCGCAGGCTGAAGGGCCTGTACTGTGCTGTACTGTCCTATGTTCTATATTAAGGAGGACATTGCTGTTGTCATTTTTGTTGCCTATCTCAGTTCTGGGTATTCTGTTCTGTTTTATTCTTCTTCTTAGACATTTCATCAGGATTGACAAAACCAAGTGACTTGCCACACCATTTCAAAGAGTAGTTTAAACGTCAATCACATTGTTGTAGGCCTGGTTTCATATGTCAGGCAGACCAAATATTTACAGAAACTTTCCTTCTGTGAGGCACTTTTGTCAACCAAATGGGCTGTTACAAGAATTGACCAAGTTTCCAGAGTCAACATTAGACTAGACTTTCATTACTGATTTACTAACTAAATTGAAATTTTATCATGGTCAATACCATGAGATTCAACCCCAGCATTAGCCTGTCTTACCAGACCAGTGACATTGTCTTGGCAAAAAAAGAAATGAGCATTTTACATTTTAAGTGCTATCAAATCACAAACCAAAGAGGTCACTGCCAGGGAAGTAGGCAAGTCTGATTTTGGTGCAATCCTTCCAACACCAATGCACAGTAACAGCGGTGTGTGCAATCCACAAGATGCACTGCAGCAACTCACCACAGCTGTTTTGCCAGCATCTTCCAACATGTTACCATGAGCAATTCACACATAGGAACACCACCACCTACACGTATCTTTTAAAGCCAGAGCTATATCACTATTCTTCGCTGTCACCAGGTCAAAGTCTTGAAACTTCTTCCCTAATAGAACTGTGGGTGCACTTAGACTAAATAGTTTTCAACAGTTTAAGAAGTAACTCAACACAGTTTTCTCAAAAATAGTAAGTGAGACTCACAAAATGGGAATGAATTTTAAAACAAGAACTTTAGAGACAAAATGGGGCTTTGTGATGGGCAGATACTTTACAAGGAGAGAGGGGCCTAGTGAAGATTTTTCAGGACAGGGCTGTGACAGGTGTTTTGAAAAGGAAAATAGTAATGTCTGAGAAGTGGTTAACTTTTCATCATTACATGCATATGTCAGGGCAGGCAGTACAATGTTTGCAGACAACTTAGAACAGTATCTCCATTATAGAAATAACCTTGAATCATTTATGAATGTCACTAGTGTTATGAAAGGCAGTGGAGGAGGGTTTTGTCTTTCTACTTAATGTGGAATGAAGTTGAATATTTCATGAAGAGAAGCACTTAAGTATTATTAGTATTTTAATCACATTTTTGGTCAATTAAACATCAATTGTAACATCTATAGGATTGTGACAATGTGACACAACACTGTTGAAAGAAGTAAAAATCGTCACTGCCTGTCTATATTCTATACTTTGCTAGGTTTTTGTACAGCTGCCTATATTGATAGTTCAATCATGTGTTTTAAAAATATTATTAATGTTGAACCATCGTGTTAATTAACTCATGAATCTGCTTTCTTTACTGATTCTGTTCACTATCTTTCAGCTATTGGGCAATGGCATTGATACAATAATTTGTTCACGTAAAAATTTCTTTAAAGCAAAAAAACGTGTTTTATAGGAGTACATCTTCACTCTGCATGCATCTCTTGGCTGATAATTCGTAAAATGCACACATTAGAACTGACATGATTTTAGGTTCATAAGACAAAAGTGGCAAAATAGAAAAGGAAGATCACAAAATAAACAAAGCCATTTAGATGAGAGGTCTCCACAGATACTCTTCGAATGCAAAAGCACTGAGAGATTATTGTATAGATTAATTATTTCATGAAAATAATCATTTGTTCATGATTATTGCCAAATCATTGGTGCAACATAAAAATCAGGCAACTTGCCTATAAGGCTACTGCCCTGTGGCTCTGAAATCCATCATTATGAAGAGCTTCAAAATTTTAGAAAAGGTGCACATCAACTGCAGCCTCCTAGATCGTCTTGATCCATGACTTTTCACCTACCGTCACCACAGATCCACAGCAGACACCATCTCCTAGCCCAACACTCATCCCTGGAATATCTGGATGTCAAGGATACCCACTCCAGGTTCCTATTTATTGACTTTAGCTCTACCTTCAACATCATAATTTCAACCAAATTCACCTCCAAACTCTGGGACCTCGAACTCTGCCCAGCCCTCTGTACTGGATCTTCGACTTCCTAATAGGAAAGGCAACAATACTTCCTCAACAATAATCTTCAACACCAGTGCCCTGCAAGACTATACTCCTTTTGCACTCACGACTGTATAGCCAAATTCAATTCTAATTCCATTTACAAATTTGCTAATGACATCGCTGTAATGGGCTGTATCTGAAACAATGACGAAGCAGAGGACAGGAAAGTGATAGAGAGTTTAGTGGCATGGGGTAAAGACAACAATCTCTCCCTCAATGTCGCAAAAAGGAGGAGCTGGTCATCGATTTCAGGAAGCGGGGTAGAGGGCACACCCCTGTCAGTATCAATGGAGCTGAAGTGGAGGTGGTCGAAAGCTTCAAGATCCTATGAGTAAATATTACCAGCAATCCATCCTTGTCCATCCATCTCTACATTACAGTCAAGAAAGCACACAAAAGCCTCTAGTTCATCAGAAGGCTAAGGAAATTTGTATGTCTACAATGATCCTTACCAATTTCTATATAGGCAGCAAATAAAGCATTCTATCTGGATACATCACAGATTGGTATGCCAACTGCTCTGCCCAAGACCACAAGAAACTACAGAGAGTCTGATTGCAGCCCAGTCCATCACAAAAACCAACCTCCCTTCCATTGACTGTCTATACTTGCTGCTATCTTAGGAAAGCAGCCAGCGTAATCATGTACCACTCCCACCCCAGTTATATTCTCTTCCACCCTCTTCCATTGGACAACAGATGCAAAAGTTTGAAAACTCATACCAACAGATTCAAAAATAGTTTCTTCCTTTTGTTATGAACTTATGAACGGACCTCTCATTTATGAGAGTTGATCCTTCTCTGTAGCTGTAAGACTATATTCTACATTCTGTTCTTTTACCCCAATGTGGTTATGTAGGTATGATTTGTCTGGATAGCATGCAAAACAATACTTTTCACTGTATCTTGGTGCTTGTGACAATAATAAAACAAACAATAAATCTCATAATTTGGAAATTATATTAAGTACAATGGAAAGTGTGTTTTAGTTATCATGTTGTCTGAAGTAGATTTAGTATTAAGATGACAGGGTTGTTTCATTATCAACTTCCATAACTGCTGTCTGAAATATTGAGAATGTATTTGCAGGCCAATGTCCAGTCAGTATTAATTGAAAAGATTTAACCAAAGTGAAGCCAAAATGTGGTTTATAGCCTAATGTAGTGTTTGTAGAGGGAAGCTAGCTAATGAAGGAATAACGCTCGGAAAGCTTGTGCTTCCAAATCAACCTGTTGGACAATAACCCGGTGTTGTACGATTTTTAACTTTGTCCAACACCGGCTCCTCCACATAATTAAAATTATAGTAAGTCAAAACAAGCCTTCTTTTTCAATAGATATTGGAGTTTTAAGATAGCATTTAAGGTAGGTACTATCTACTCCTTTCCAGTCATAATTTTAAATATTTGTGAATACAAGACCTATGAGTTTATCATCTAATTATTTTCCATCTCCAAATATACTTGTCAACAATTCACATTTAATCAAAACTATTGAATAAGATCCTTCTTCCCAAAGGGCAGACTTGGAGCAGTTTTATCCAGATTTTTTAAGACTGAAATTCCAAAACATTTCAGTAACTAAGCTATCTGGAAGATGTTGAGAAAAGTTAGAAAATTACAAGAACATAAGAATTGTGCCAAGTATTGCTGCAACAGGGCGTTTAACAGCATCTGTTGTTAGATAGACTTGCCCTTAAGGGACTCTTGAGATGATGATTTGGTTTCGTGGCAAGTTACTGAAAGTGCGAACTGCTAATGGCTCACTGAGTGAAACAGGCATCTGGGACCTGAGTGGACAGGGGGGGGGGGGGGGGTTAAAAGGTAACATAGACAGCAACAAATGAGTTTTAACTTTCTAAAGTGGGTTTAGTTTTTAGCCACTGCAAATACAACATCTTCAAGCCATTCAATGCATCTCAATCTTCAAGTACAGTAGACAACAAGGTGCCATTTTTGTGAAGTTAGCTTTGTTTTCCAATACTTCAGCACATTTACTGCTGACGTTTCAGGTGGAGAATAATGTGACCCCTATACGTCTACAATCCAAAAATATTCAGTGGTAGCATTGCTGTCTCAAAGTACCAGGGTCCTGGGTTCGACCTCCCCGTGTCTGCGTGGTTTCTGATAGATACTTTGGTTTCCTTCCACAGTACAGAATGTACAAGTTAGTTGGATTGGCCTTGCTAAATTGCCCTTAGTGTCTAAGGGTGTGAGGTTGGGTGGCTTAGCCATGGCAAATGCATGATTATGGGAATGGGATGGAGGGGGCTGGATGGTGGGTTTGGGTGGGATGCCTTTTGGGGAGGCTGGGTGGGAGGGTCAGTGCAGGCTCAATGGGCCAAATGGCCTCCTTCTGCACTGTCATGATTCTATGATGACAAATTGGTGTTCCCAAAGATTTCACAAGCATGATCGACTGGGGAAATTAATAAAGTTCACATTGGTATAGTGAGGTTGGTCTTTTGAGGATAACACTAAGGCATAATGTTGGGATAGAGCTAAGCTAAGGGAATTTAATACTGACGAGGACTGCCAAAATTTGGGAATAAAATTCTGTTTCTTCTTTTGCCATTAAACAATAAAATTTTATTACAAATACTAGATAAATTCAGCTGATGGCTTTACTTAATCAACGTAAAACTATACTTGTGGCACATTTCATAATCTAAACTTATTTTGCAATCTTTATGGAAAATCTCCACATTTATGTCCTTTCCCCATTCTGGCTCAGATTTGTTTTGCAGCACATCAAAAAGGAGAGGGTGAAGATTAAACTAATATGCTGAAAAGGCAGTAAAGCAGTTCAATTTGTGCACGGGAGCATGCCTGAGATAAAAATGTACAGTACTCCCTCTTTCAATGGAATATCAGTACTTCATATTAGAACTGTGTTTTCTTAAACCAAGCAACAGGGTGTCAGAAATATAATTGAAGGGGGTTTATGTTGCTGAAAATAGAGATACTTCAGTCAAAATTTTCTGTCTTCCATCATCAGGTCAAAATTACTAATGTACTAAACTTCAAAGGAAAAGTAAAATAAAGTAAATATCATAAAATAGTAAACTAAACATTCCTTGGTCTTACCAGACCATAGGGCTGTTCTCTCATTAGAATGACAGAAAACTGGTGGTGGCTTAACCTGAGCGTCACCATGCTGCAGGTGAGGGAAGAGGTTGAGAGGAGAGCACTTCATGGTAATCTCGGCTCATGCAGAAATTGAACCCAAGCTATTCATTGCTCTACATCACAAACCAACCAACCATCCAGCCAACTGAGCTTTATTTCATTGCAAACCTGGATACAAAGGGTATAGGAATGCATTGATTTAGTGTTTTAGAATGGGCTTTAATGATGGTAGGCATGGAATTCCACAAAGGAGTTTAGACATGTCCATTAAATGAAGAGACCTCCACCCATTGTGATTCAAGTTCAAAACTTCTGAAAATTTGGTAGTCTTCGTTGTAGTCGCAAAGGTCACCTGACCACCTTGGCAGCCATTCTAACAGTTTATCAGTGTCCATTTGAAGATGCCGGTGTTGGACTGGGGTGTACAAAGTGAAAAATCACACAACACCAGGTTATAGTCCAACAGGTTTAGTTGGAAGCACACTAGCTTTCGGATCGACGCTCCTTCATCAGGTAATTGTCATACATTGTCATCACAATCACCTGATGAAGGAGCGTCACTCCGAAAGCTAGTGTGCTTCCAATTAAACCTGTTGGACTATAACCTGGTGTTGTGTCATTTGAAAAGAAACAGTTTTTAAAAGTTGTAATATCTTCAGGTCTGTATTGAGCTTGGCATTTGATGGAATGATCTACAGCTGATTGGGAAATGCTGCAAACGCCTTTACTGGATCCTGGAAATGAGCCTCAGGCATATTGTGAGGTTGTGAGGTTGCAAGCCTCTGATATCAGATGACCACCAATACAACTCACCTCCTCCACCATTAGGGCAGACAGATTGGCCACAATGCCTTACACATTGGGATAAGTACAATATATAACCACACTGCCACTCCACATTCTAGAGTAGTACTTCAAGTATCTGTACGCCAAAGTCAGTGAGTAACCATTTCTCTGTGCTGGTCTCAGCATGTGATCTCTTTTGTTGCCTTCTGTTGTTTCCCCATTAACAGGTTACACCTGCAGGTGGTCAAATGGTGAATGATGCAAATTTCGACGCATCTGTTTCTCCTTCCTTCTCAAGGTGTCTTCCTTATTGGAGGAACCTCCTCTACAATGTATGATTCCATTTTATGCCATTTTAATGAGATAACTTTTTCATTGTTGTTGAAACCTATTCTGTTCTTCACCTTCACCCTCCCCAGGAGAACCTTCTCTGGTGAGGTCGTTGGGAGCTGCAATTAACTGAATCCAATGATAAGGCAAAAGTGAGGACTGCAGATGCTGGAGATCAGAGTCGAGAGTGTGGTCCTGGAAAAGCGCAGCAGGTCAGGCAGCATCCAAGGAGCGGGAGAGTTGACGTTTCGGACAAAAGCCCTTGATCAGGAATGAGGCTGGGAGCCAAGGGGTTGGTGAGTGAACAAACAGTCACTCTTCTCCTTGCCTGCTATTAAAACAAAAGGCATTCGTGAATTGTTGTCAAGTGCAGGAGACTCTATCGGTTGCTGCCTGTTGTCACCCTTTAAAGGCCTGCTGTAGATCTGATTATGTCATTAGAGCTTCATAAAATTCAGAGAAGCTTACAAAATCACTTTCAATTGCCTTCTTGATTACGTTAATTTGCCTTTAATTGCTTAATTCCAAATAGTGAACAGAGACCCCCTGGGCTTGCCATCGTCACAATGTGATATTTTATTATGAAATGATAACGTCAGGATCCAATATGATCGATATTTTTTATCTCCCTACTCCTTGCTTCTATTATCATCCAATTCCTACCCATTGTTTCATATTTGTAAGGAGATCTCAGTTATCTGTAAGAATAATAGGGTGGTTATGGTAGGGGATATTCACTTTCCAAACATAGACTGGGACTGCCACAGTGTTAAAAGTTTAGATGGAGAGGAATTTAAGTGCATACAAGACAATTTTCTGATTCAGTATGTGGATGTACCTACTAGAGAAGGTGCAAAACTTGACCTACTCTTGGGAAATAAGGCAGAGCAGGTGACTGAGGTGTTAGTGGGGGAGCACTTTGGGGCCAGCGACAATAATTCTATTCGTTTTAAAATAGTGATGGAAAAGGATAGACCAGATCTAAAAGTTAAAGTTATAAATTGGAGGAAGGCCAATTTTGACAGTATTAGGCAAGAACGTTCGAAAGCTGATTGGAGGCAGATGTTCGCAGGTAAAGGGACGGCTGGAAAATGGGAAGCCTTCAGAAATGAGATAACGAGAATCCAGAAAAAGTACATTCCTGTTAGGGTGAAAGGGAAGGCTAGTAGGTATAGGGAATGCTGGATGACTAAAGAAATTGAGGGTTTGGTTAAGAAAAAGAAGGAAGCATATGTAAGGTATAGACAGGATAGATCAAGTGAATCCTTAAAAGAGTATAAAGGAAGTAGGAGTATACTTAAGAGGGAAATCAGGAGGGCAAAAAGGGGACATGAGATAGCATGGCAAATAGAATTAAGGAGAATCGAAAGGGTTTTTACAAATACATTAAGGACAAAAGGGTAACTAGGGAGAGAATAGGGCCCCTCAAAGATCAGCAAGGCGGCCTTTGTGTGGAGCCACAGAAAATGGGGGAGATACTAAATAAGTATTTTGCATCAGTATTTACTGTGGAAAAGGATAGGGAAGATATAGACTGTAGGGAAATAGATTCTGGATGGTGGTGCTGGAAGAGTACAGCAATTCAGGCAGCATCCAAGGACAGGCAAAATCGACATTTCGGGCAAAAGCCCTTCATCAGGAATAAAGGCAGAGAGCCTGAAGCGTGGAGAGATAAGCTAGAGGAGGGTGGGGGTGGGGAGAGAGTGGCATAGAGTACAATAGGTCAGTGGGGAAGGAGATGAAGGTGATAGGTCAGGGAGGAGAGGGTGGAGTGGATAGGTGGAAAAGGAGCTGGGCAGGTCGGACAAGTCCGGACAGGTCAGGGGATCGAGTTGCTGGAGGTTAGAAGCTAGGATGAGGTGGGGGAAAGGGAATTAAGGAAACTGTTGAAGTCCACATTGATGCCCTGGGGTTGAAGTGTTCCGAGGCGGAAGATGAGGCGTTCTTCCTCCAGGCGTCTGGTGGTGAGGGAGCGGCGGTGGAGGAGGCCCAGCACCTCCATATCCTCGGCAGAGTGGGAGAGGGAGTTGAAATGTTGAGCCACTGGGCGATTTGGTTGATTGGTGCAGGTGTCTCGGAGATGTTCCCTAAAGCGCTCTGCTAGGAGGCGCCCAGTCTCCCCAATGTAGAGGAGACCACATCGGGAGCAACGGATACAATAGATGATATTAGTGGATGTGCAGGTAAAACTTTGATGGATGTGGAAAGCTCCTTTGGGGCCTTGGATAGAGGTGAGGGAGGAGGTGTGGGCGTAGGTTTTACAGTTCCTGCGGTGGCAGGGGAAAGTGCCAGGATGGGATGGTGGGTCGTAGGGGGGCGTGGACCTGACCAGGTAGTCACGGAGGGAACGGTCTTTGCGGAAGGCGGAGAGGAGTGGGGAGGGAAATATATCCCTGGTGGTGGGGTCTGTTTGGAGGTGGCGGAAATGTCGGCGGATGATTTGGTTTATGCGAAGGTTGGTAGGGTGGAAGGTGAGCACCAGGGGCGTTCTGTCCTTGTTGCAGTTGGAGGGGCTGGGTCTGAGGGCGGAGGTGCGGGATGTGGATGAGATGCGTTGGAGGGCATCTTTAACCACGTGGGAAGGGAAATTGCGGTCTCTAAAGAAGGAGGCCATCTGGTGTGTTCTATGGTGGAACCGCTCCTCCTGGGAGCAGATACAGCGGAGGCGGAGGAATTGGGAATACGGGATGGCATTTTTGCAAGAGGTAGGGTGGGAAGAGGTGTAATCCAGGTAGCTGTGGGAGTCGGTGGGTTTGTAGAAGATGTCAGTGTCAAGTCGGTCGTCACTGATGGAGATGGACCAACCCCTCCAACCGCAACAAGGATATGGAGGTGCTGGGCCTCCTCCACCGCCGCTCCCTCACCACTAGACGCCTGGAGGAAGAACGCCTCATCTTCCGCCCCGGAACACTTCAACCCCAGGGCATCAATGTGGACTTCAACAGTTTCCTTATTTCCCCTTCCCCCACCTCATCCTAGCTTCTAACCTCCAGCAACTCCTTCCCCTGACTTGTCCGGACTTGTCCGACCTGCCCAGCTCCTTTTCCACCTATCCACTCCACCCTCTCCTCCCTGACCTATCACCTTCATCTCCTTCCCCACTGACCTATTGTACTCTATGCCACTCTCTCCCCACCCCCACCCTCCTCTAGCTTATCTCTCCACGCTTCAGGCTCTCTGCCTTTATTCCTGGTGAAGGGCTTTTGCCCGAAACGTCGATTTTGCCTGTCCTCGGATGCTGCCTGAATTGCTGTGCTCTTCCAGCACCACTGATCCAGAATCTGGTTTCCAGCATCTGCAGTCATTGTTTTTACCTTGTAGGGAAATAGATGTTGACATCTTGCAAAATGCCCAGATTACAGAGGAGGAAGTGCTGGATGTCGTGAAATGGGTAAAGGTGGATAAATGCCCAGGACCTGATCAGGTGTACCTGAGAACTCTGTGGGAAGCTAGAGAAGTGATTGCTGGGCCTCTTGCTGAGATATTTGTATCATCGATAGTCACAGGTGAGGTGCTGGAGAATGGAGGTTGGCAAACGTGGTGCCACTGTTTAAGAAGGGTGGTAAGGACAAGCCAGGGAACTATAGACTGGTGAGCCTGACCTCAGTGGTGGGCAAGTTGTTGGAGGGAATCCTGAGGGATAGTATGTTCATGTATTTGGAAAGGCAAGGACTGATTAGGGATAGTCAACATGGCTTTGTGCGTGGGAAATCATGTCTCACAAACTTGACTGAGTTTTTTGAAGAAGTAACAAAGAGGATTGATGAGGGCAGAGCGGTAGATGTGATCTACATGGACTTCAGTAAGGCGTTCGACAAGGTTCCCCATGGGAGGCTGATTAGCAAGGTTAGATCTCACAGAATAAAGGGAGATCTAGCCATGTGGATACAGAACTGGCTCAAAGGTAGAAGACAGAGGGTGGTGGTGGAGGGTTGTTTTCCAGACTGGAGGCCTGTGACCAGTGGAGTGCTACAATGATCAGTGCTGGGTCCTCTACTTTTTGTCACTTACATAAATTATGTGGATGCGAGCATAAGAGATACGGTTAGTAAGTTTGCAGATGACACCAAAATCATCTGTGTAGTGGAAAGGGAAGAGGGTTACTTCAGATTACAACAGGATCTGGACCAGATGGGCCAATGGGTGAGAAGTGGCCAATGGAGTTTAATTCAGATAAATGCGAAGTGCCGCATTTTGGGAAAGCAAATCTTAGCAGGACTTATTCACTTAATGGTAAGGTCCTAGGGAGCGTTGCTAAACAAAGAGACCTTGGAGTGCAGGTTCATAGCTCCTTGAAGGTGGAGTCACAGGTAGATAGGATAATGAAGGCGGCGTTTGGTATGCTATCCTTTATTGGTCAGAGTATTGAGTACAGGAGCTGGGAGGTCATGTTGAGGCTGTTCAGGACATTGGTTAAGCCACTGTTGGAATATTGTGTGCAGTTCTGGTCTCCTTCCTATCAGAAAGATGTTGTGAAACTTGAAAGGGTTCAAAAAGGAGTTACAAGGATGTTGCCAGGGTTGGAGGATTTGAGCTCCAGGGAGAGGCTGAACAGGCTGGGGCTGAGGGGTGACCTTATAGAAGTTTACAAAATTATGATGGGCATGGATAGGGTAAATAGACAAAGTCTTCTTCCTGGGGTCAGGGAGTCCAGAACTAGAGGGCATAGGTTTAGGGTGAGAGGGGAAAGATATAAAAGAGACCTAAGGGGTAACTTTTTCACGCAGAAGGTGGTATGTGTATGGAATGAGCTGCCAGAGAAAGTGGTGGAGGCTGGTACAATTGCAACATTCAAGAGGCATTTGGATGGGTATATGAATAGGAAGGGTTTGGAGGGATATGGGCTGGGTGCTAGCAGGTGGGACTAGATTGGGTTTGGATATCTGGTCGGCATGGACTGGTTGGACCGAAGGGTCTGTTTCCATGTTGTACATCTCTATGACACTAAATCATTAAGAAAATCTTAAGTAAGCAAATATTGATGACAGTTAGCTTGCTGGTTCAGTTGTGCAAAAAAGACTTGAATTTAATGTCAAACTAGTATTATTTGAACAGTTATAAGCTTTAGTCTCTTCAAATCAAAAGCTACCATCAAGATACAACAGTAGTGAAAGGCTACATCACATGAAAGATGAATTGGGTGTTAAAGATTGTCTGTGTGAGATATAAGCCAGTGGTCAAAACTGACAGTTCTTTAGGGGTTGGATCTTTATGTTTTAGCAATGATGGTGATGCTTCACTTCATAATCTGAGGAAGGAACTTCATTCATAATCAGCCAGGAATCTCAAAGCTTGCCAGAAAACCATCGGACTGCTATTTAAGCTATTAACTGGTCTGGAGAGATATCAAACTAATGATGGCAGGCTTCAGTGGTGTACTTAAGTTGCTGAGAGTTAAAGACTGACCACTGGAGTTGAAGTGTAAACCTGCAAGAGCAGGGTTGAATCTCAATAAAAACTAATTGCTGTCAAGTCAAAAATGAATGAGAATTTCAGAATTCTTACAATTACCCACAAGTTTAAAAATCAGCATTGTTATTCTAAGCATTATTGATGAAAGGTACAGTACTCCAATGATGGCTGCAGGAGAATTCAAAATTACTGTGAAGGAGTGACACAGCACTTTGTGTAATGCTATTCACAAGCATAATGACCATATGAAATGAATTTGTACCATGCACTTCTACGAATACAACAATTTTTTTAAATGTATAGACTAGAAGCATGTTCATGGAGACACATTCTGATTTGAAACATATAAATAAAAATAAGGATACTCATAGTTTTTGGGGTAGAAATTAGCCTAGTTCCAATTCCAAATTCACTTATATGGAGGCAACATTCAGCGATACTTGAGATTTGCATTTTGATCAAATGTTTGCAGTTAGTCTCTGGGAGAAAGATGAGGACTGAGGGTACTGGAGATCAGAGTCGAGAGTGTGGTGCTGGAAAAGCACAGCTGGTCAGGCAGCATCCAAGAAGCAGGAGAATCAATGTTTTGGGCATAAGCCCTTCATCAGGACCAGTTGGTCACTGGTTCAGCAGTTAGTCTCTGGGTCACAATCCTGGAATTCTCTAGCTAAGGTCATTGTGGGTCAACCTACAGCACATGGACTGCAGCAGTTCAAGAAGAGAGCTCACCACCATCTCCTCAAGGGTACCTAGGGATAGGCAATAAATACTGGCCAACCAGCAACACCCACATCCCACAAATGAATGAAAAAAAATCAAAATTGTTCATTGAACTTCATTTGATTACTTGGAGCTAAATGGAGGAACTGGTCACACCTTCACTAGAATATCTACAGTAACTTCTAGGATTTGAGGTTGGAATATACTGTGGGTTGTGGTTGGGCATATAATTCATGCCAATCATTCTTGAGTATAAGTGGAGCCATCTATCCTGTAGGATCATGTTTGCACTGAAGATATTCCAGTGGACTGTGTCAAATATATTGCAAGACACAGTGTGCAAACAATGGGCATCATGGCAGACTGACAGAAAATGACAGCTGTAAAAAATACCCACCACTGAGGAATGTGACAAAATTACAGAGGTTCATGCGAATGGTCAACCAAGTATAGTGTTTCACACCTATAACACCTTGCTCAGGTCAGTGGCCCCTTAAAATGTTGCAAATATTGAGTTCATAATTCACGTGTTTTAGTGTAACTTTAACTTCAAACCATTCAGTTGACACTAAAGGTTAGATTAAGGACAGACCTGAGCAGGAAACAGGAGAGATGGGTGACGCTGAGGTTGTCTGGCTTGAATTTCTCTGGGTGTGTGTTGGCTAGGAGAAGTTAGTTGCAGTGTGGAACCAGAAGAATATTGAAACAGTAAAAGTAGCTCCAGGCAGCTAAGCAGCAATACCCTCCTCTGCTCTGCCGAATTAGTGCTCAACCTCAATAATTTTTCCTTCAATTCTTCCCATTTCCTCCAAATCCAGGAGGTGGCCGTGGGTACTCGGATGGGCCCTAGATATGCCTGCATTTTTGCCAGCTAAGTCAAACTGTCCCTTTTCACTACCTACACAGGCACTGTGCCCCAACTCTTTACTGTTACATCGATGACTATGTCGGTGCTGCATCCTGCACCCAGGCTGAACTGGAGTAGTGTTTCAACTTGGTTCACAATTTCCATCCCACTCTTAAATTTATGTGGTCTATCGTGGACATCTCCCTCTCCTTTCTAGACTTCTCTGTTTCTACCTCTAGTGACAGTTTACGGACCGACATTTATTATAAACCCACAGACTCCCATAACTAAGTAAATAAAAGCAAATTACTGCGGATGCTGGAATCTGAAACCAAAAGAGAAAATGCTGCAAAATCTCAGCAGGTCTGGCAGCATCTGTAAGGAGAGAAAAGAGCTGACGTTTCGAGTCTAACTGACCCTTTGTCAAAGCTGAGATTTTCCAGCATTTTCTCATTGGTTCTCTTTTGGTTTCAGACTCCCATAACTATCCGGGTAAAATTGCATGGCACCCTCCCCTGCCACTGCAGAAATTGCAAAACCTGCACCCATACCTCCTCCCTCACCTCCGTCCAAGGGCCCAAAGGAGCCTTCCACACCCACCAATATCATTTATTGTATCTGTTGCTCCCGATGCGGTCTCCTCTACATTGGGGAAACTGGACACCTTCTCGCAGAGCGCAGTAGGGAACATCCCTGGGACACCTGCACCTATCAACCCCACTGCACTGTGGCCCAACATTTCAACTCCCCCTCCCACTCTGCCGAGGACATGCAGGTCCTGGGCCTTCTCCACCGCCGCTCCCTCACCACCTATCATCTCCATCCCCACCCCCGTTCACACATTGTACTCTTGCTACCTTCCCCCACCCTCCTCTCTGACCTATCACCTCCATCCCCACCCCCATTCACCCATTGTACTCTATGCTACATTCTCCCCACCCCCACCCTACTCTCATTTATCTCTCCACTCTGCAGGCACCCTGCCTTTATTCCTGATGAAGGGCTTTTGCCCGAAATGTCGATTTTCCTGCTTCTCAGATGTTGCCTGACCTGCTGTGCTTTTCCAGCACCACTCTAATCTAGACACCCATAAATATCTGGACTACACTTCCCTCTACTCAGTATCCTGCCAAAACTCCATCCCGTTTTCCCAATTCCTCTGTCTCTGTTGCATCTGCTCTGATGAGGAGACATTCTACTTCCAAGCATCCCACATGTCAACCTATTTAACCAACGAGCCATCCAGACAGCCCTCCACTGCACCTCATCCATTCCCTGCTCCACTGCTCTGATGCCCCTCCCTTCAAACATAATAAACACAGGGTCCCCCTTGTCATCGCTCTCCATGCCACTAGTCTCCGCATCCAATATATCACCCTCAAACACTTCCGCCAACTCCAACTAGATCCCCTGACCCCTGTCTGCCTTTCACAAGGACCATTCCTTCTGTCATTCATTAATTCACACCACTGTCCCCACGAATCCCCCCAATCCCCCTGCAAACATAAAACCTGCCAGTACACCAGCCCCCTCACTTCTATCCAGCACCACAATTATTCCTACCAGGTGGGACAGAGGTTCACCTGCCTCTCCTCCAACCTAGCTTACTGTATCCAGCGCTCCAAATGTTGTCTTCTCTACATCGGGGACATCAAATGTAAACTACAGGCACGTTTCTCCAAGCAACTCAGCTGGGCCCGCAGGGCCAGCTTGACCTCCCATTCACTGTCCAATTCAATGCCCATTCCCATTCCCTCTCTGGCATGTCCATCCTCAGCCTCTTTCATTGCAATAGTGAATCCGAGCGCACATTGGAGGCACAACACTTCATCTTCCGCCTGGGCAGCCTACAACCCAGAGGACTCAACATTGAGTTCTCCAATTTCAAATAGCTTCCCTTCCCACCCACCCCAACTCCCTTTCCAGCCCCACCTCCTCCCTTCCATCCCTCCAACTGATCCTTCCTTCCAGCTACCAACTGGAAGCGATTCCTCCCATTGACCAACCTGATCATATCCACCATCTGTGTTCACCTGTCACTACCTCACCACTCCATCCCTCTCCCCATCCAAAACCCACCCTCCCCCTTTATCTGCAGCTCCCCCTATACCCACCTCCATTCCTGAAAAAGATTTATATCAGAAACTTTGACTTCTCCTGTCCTGATGCTGCCTGGCTTGCCATGTTCTTCCAGCCTCCTGCTGATCCACTTTGGATTCCAGCATCCACAGGTTTTTTGCCTCTTATCAAACTCCATGCAGTTAAGGCTCAACAGAACACTCAGTGAATGACGGCTTTGTACTGTGGAGAAAAGTCAGGTCCAAAACAAAGTTATTAATAAGCCAATATGCAGGTACAGCAAATAAGAAAGTTAATAAAATGATACCCTTTGTAGTGAGAGGATTTGAGTACAGAATTAAGGAGGTTACACTTCAGGACATTGGTGACACATACCTGAACTATTGTGTACAGTTTTGGTCACCTTATTTCAGGGTGAGTTTAAATGTATTGGAAGCAGCTCAGAGAAGATTTATGTGACAAATGCTTGGAAAGGACAGGCTTTCTTATGAGGATCTGTTGTACAGGCTCAGTTTCCATCTCCTCAAGTTAGAGTCATAGAGATGTACAACATGGAAACAGACCTTTCAGTCCAACCCGTCCATGCCGACCACATATCCCAACCCAATCTAGTCCCACCTGCTAGCACCCAGCCCATATCCCTCCAAACCCTTCCTATTCATATACCCATCCAAATGCCTCTTAAATGTTGCAATTGTACCAGCCCCCACTACTTCCTCTGGCAGCTGATTCCACACACGTACCACCCTCTGCGTAAGAAAGTTGCCTCTTAGGTCTCTTTTATATCGTTCCCCTCTCACCTTAAACCTATGCCCTCTAGTTCTGGACTCCCCGACCCCAGGGAAAAGACTTTGTCTATTTATTTTATCCATGCCCCTCATAATAGTGTAAACATCTACAAGGTCACCCCTCAGCCTCCGACGCTCCAGTGAAAACAGCCCCAGCCTGTTCAGCTTCTCCTTATAGCTCAAATCCTCCAACACTGGCAACATCCTTGTAAATCTTTTCTGAACCCTTTCAAGTTTCACAACATCTTTCTGATAGGAAGGAGACCTGAATTGCATGCAACATTCCAACAGTGGCCTAACCAATGTCCTGTACAGTCTCAACATGACCTCCTAACTCCTGTACTCAATACTCTGACCAATAAATGAAAGCATACCAAACGCCTTCTTCACTATCCTATCTACCTGCAACTCCACTTTCAAAGAGCTATGAACCTGCACTCCAAGGTCTCTTTGTTCAGCAACACTCCCTAGGACCTTACCATTTAGTGTATAAGTCCTGCTAAGATTTGCTTTCTCAAAATGCAGCACCTCGCATTTATCTGAATTAAACTCCATCTGCCACTTCTCAGTCCATTGGCCCATCTGGTCCAGATCCTGTTGTAATCTGAGGAAACCTTCTTCACTGTCCACCGCACCTCCAATTTTGGTGTTATCTGCAAACTTACTAACTATACCTCTTATGCTCTCATCCAAATCATTTATGTAAATGACAAAAAGTAGAGGACCCAGCACCGATCCTTGTGGCACTCCAATGGTCACAGGCCTCCAGTCCGAAAAACAACCCTCCAGCACCACCCTCTGTCTTCCACATGGCTAGCTCTCCCTTTATTCTATGAGGTCTAACCTTGCGAACCGGTCTCCCATGGGGAACCTTGTCGAACACCTTACTGAAGTCCATATAGATCACATCTACCGCTCTGCCCTCATCAATCCTCTTTGTAACTTCTTCAAAAAGCTCAATCAAGCTGGACGTTTTTGTTGCAAACGTTTCGTCCCCTGTCTAGGTGACATCCTCAGTGCTTGGGAGCCTCCTGTGAAGCGCTTCTGTGGTGTTTCCTCCGGTATTTATAGTGGCCTGTCCCTGCCGCTTCCAGTTGTCAGTTTCAGCTGTCCGCTGTAGTGGCCGGTATATTGGGTCGATGTGTTTGTTGATGGAGTTTGTGGATGAGTGCCATGCTTCTAGGAATTCCCTGGCTGTTCTTTGTTTGGCTTGCCCTATAATGGTAGTGTTGTCCCAGTCGAATTCATGTTGCTTGTCGTCTGCGTGTGTGGCTACTAGGGATAGCTGGTCATGTCGTTTCGTGGTTAGTTGATGTTCATGGATGCGGATCGTTAGCTGTCTTCCTGTTTGTCCTATATAGTGTTTTGTGCACTACATTGGTTTTGCTCATGCTGGGTATCGGGTCCTTCGTTCTGGTGAGTTGTTGTCTGAGTGTGGCTGTTGGTTTGTGTGCTGTTATAAGTCCTAGTGGTCGCAGTAGTCTGGCTGTCAGTTCAGAGATGTTCTTGATGTATGGTAGTGTGGCTAGTCCTTTGGGTTGCGGCATGTCTTCGTTCCGTTGCCTTTCCCTTAGGCATCTGTTGATGAAATTGCGAGGATATCCGTTTTTTGCGAATACCTTGTATAGGTGTTCCTCTTCCTCTTTTTGCAGTTCTGGTGTGCTGCAGTGTGTTGTGGCCCTTTTGAATAGTGTCTTGATGCAACTTCGTTTGTGTGTATTGGGGTGGTTGCTTTCATAGTTCAGGACTTGGTCTGTGTGTGTGGCTTTCCTGTGTACCTTTGTGGTGAATTCTCCGTTCAAATTCACAAATTCAACCCAAACTCTGGGTCAGATACGTGGATGACACCTTTGTAATCATTAAAAACACGGAAATAGAGAAAACACACAGGATCATCAACTCCACACTCACAGGAATCCGATTCACGAGAGAGGAAGAGAAGGATAACCAACTCCCATGCCTAGACGTGATGGTACAATAGCCAACCTGCTGACAGACATAACAGACAACAGGACATTGAACCCATCAACAAAGACGGCATACTTAAACTACTGGACTTGTGCCTCACAACACACTTCACAAGATATACGAACCAGATATATGAACAAATCAACGGAACACCCATGGGCTCCCCGATCTCGGGACTCAAATCAGAAGCAGTAATGCAAAGGTTAGAACAAACAGTCTTACCACAAATTCAACCCAAACTCTGGGTCAGATACATGGATGACACCTTTGTAATCATTAAAAACACGGAAATGGAGAAAACACACTGGATCATCAACTCCACACTCACAGGAATCCGATTCACGAGAGATGAAGAAAAGGACAACCAACTCCCATTCCTAGACGTGATGGTACGAAAAGTTTGCAACAAAAACTTCCAGCTCGGCGAACAGAACCACAGCAACAAGCACCCGAGCTACAAATCTTCTCACAAACGTTGAAGCTCAATCAAGTTTGTGAGACATGATTTCCCATGCACAAAGCCATTTTGACTATCCCTCATCAGTCCTTGCCTTTCCAAATACATTTACATCCTGTCCCTCAGGATTCCCTCCAATAACTTGCCCACCACCAACATCAGGCTCACTGGTCTATAGTTTCCTGGTTTGTCATTACCACCCTTCTTAAACAGTGGCACCACGTTAGCCAACCTCCAGTCTTCCAGCATCTCACCTGTGACTATCGATGATACAAATATCTCAGCACGAGGCCCAGCAATCACTTCTCTAGCTTCCCACAGAGTTCTCGGGTACACCTGATCAAGTCCTGGGGATTTATCCACCTTTATGCGTTTCATAAGATATTGAGGTATTGAGGGGTTTTTTGAGTTTAAAAGAAAAAAATGCAACCTGATTGTAACATTTAAAAATCCTAAGTGATCTTCACAGGGTGGATGTGTGGAGGATGTATTGAGATTTTTTGAGATTCTAGAACGAGGGTTTGGAGATTTAGGGAGGTTGTAGAACTAGCAGCCACCATTTAAATTGAGGGGTTACCCATTGAAGAGAGAGGTGAGAATTATTTTTTTCTAACAGAGAGTTATGACACTTTGAAATTTTGTTTTAATCAAAAGGCATGTTTCTTGAACGATTTTAAGACAGAGGTATGAAAGGTTATTGAGGTAGGCAGGAGCGTGGTGTAACCAAATCAGCCATGATCTTATCTCATGGTGGAATAGACTTGAAGAGCCAAGTGGTCTACTCCTTATCCTATGTTACCTCTATCTATCTATACAACATTTATCGACTAAATTGGAGCATCCATAGGGTTTTGTAGTGTTTGCCACGCAGTGTATAAAATACACTGACCATTAAATAGCACAGTTCACACAATCAAATGTTCCTGTCTGCCAACCGTTTTCTAACCATCTCAATACACTACCCGCAATCGCATGAGTTTTAATGTGTTAACCCCTTATGTGGGACTTGGTTGAAAATCTTCTGAAAGACTAATTAATCCACTGCTCCTCTTCATCAACTCGACTAGTTACATCCATGTAGCATTCCATTAGATTTGTCAAGCTTGATTTCCTTTTCATAAATCCATGCTGACTCTATCCAATTCTGCCACTGTTTTCAAAGATCTCAGCGATTAACTCTTTTAGAATGAACTTTAGCAATTTCCCCACAACTGATGTCAGGCTAATTCATCTACAATTCATTGTTTTTATTATTCGACCTCCCTTTTTAAATAATGTGGCTACGTGAGCCACCTTTCAATATGTAGGAATTGTTCCAAAGTCTATAGAATTTGGAAAATGACCACCAATGTGTCCACTATTTTGGCCACTTCCATAAGGATTCCGGGATGTAGATTATCAGGCCCTGGGAATTTATCGGCCTTCGATTCCATCAATCTCCCCAGCATCATTTCCTTCTGAAAACTGATTTTGTTCAATTCCTCCTTCTCACTACACCCTGTTTTCCCCAACATTTCTGGTCTGTGATTTACATTCTCCTTTGTGAACACATAACCAAATGTTTGGTTTTATATGAAATTGTATTAAATGTTTGCTCTTATATTATGTAATTGAATTAATTTAAATGTCATCAATAGGTTTATTTTATAAATTAGAGCTTTTCTTGCACTATTGTGAAGTCTGTAGTGTGCATTTAGAATCTTATTTAATAGAACTTTGTTTGATCTAATCTCTGCATATATCCAGTTGTCCTGCTCATAGTGGATTGTAGGTGAGCTGACATGGGGCAAACCATAGTGGTGTTTGTATTACCACCAAATTGTCACAGGAGCCATCAAAATCCATGTAATTACAAGAATAAAGGTTGGCATAACGTGTGCGAGGGAATATGAGGTCATAGAGTCTTACAGCATTCAAACACACCCTTCGGTTCAACTCATCCATGCCGCCCACGTTCCCAAATTAAACTAGCCCTTCCTGCCTGCATTTGGTCCACATCCCTCCAAACCTTCCCTATTCATCTGCTTATCCAAATTTTTTTTAAATGTTGTAACTGTACCAGCATCCACTACTTCCTCTGACACTTCATTCTACGCACGAATGACACTGTGTAAAAATGTTGCCCCTCGTGTCCTTTCTAAAATCTTCTCCTCTCATCTTAAAAACATGCCCCTTAGTTTTGAACTCCCCCACCTTAGGGAAAAGATCCTGGCTAGTCACCTTATCTATGCCTCTCATGATTTTATAGAAATCTACAAGGTCACCCCTCAACTCCTATGCTCCAGTGAAAAAAGCCCCAGCCTATCCAGCCTATTTTTATAACTTATCCTCTCAATTCCTGGCAACATCCTGGTCAATCTTTTCTGAACTCTCTCCAATTTGATAATTTCCTTCCTATAATAAGGTAATTGGAACTGCACACACACTCTAGAAGAGGCCTAATCAATGTCCTGTATATCTTCAAAATATTTTCCAACTCCTAAACTCAAAACTCTGAGCAACGAAGGTAAGCATTCTAAGCGCCTTTTTAACTGCCCTGTCAACCACGTGATGCAAATTCCAAAGAATTATGTACCTGAACCCCTAGGTCTTTCTGTTCTGCAACACTATACCCACGTAAATACAGGCAATGCAGAGGCATAGATCGAATATAGGAAAGTAGGACAGATAAGGTGGAGTGAGTGGAGGAACATTTAAGGGTGCCTGTGGGCACAGAGACATGCATCTCAACTTGCCTGCCTTCTACAGACTGGGATCACTGTCCTGCTGTCGTGTCGCCTTCAAAATCTCCCTTTCCCCAGCCACCACAAACTAAAAATCTATATCTAGGCAGCCATTTTAAAATATTATTCCCAGAGTCAGAAATCTTGCCACTCAACTATGAGGTTAAAAATTCAATACAATGCCTTTGTAGCCATGCACCCAAACAATTTTTCAAATTGCTGAAAAAAGGGACAGGTTGCTGAAGTTATCCATCATGCATTCATCAGTACAATTGCAAGAAGATCAATTTTTGAAGAGTTATGACAATTTATAATACATGAGAAAAAGGTGCTGATGAGTTGGCGGGTTTACATTGGCTGGTCGACGTTTTGCCATGGGGAAAGCAACAGGGAACTATAGATTCTCCAAGCTCCTGAGTAATTCAAACAGAATTCAAAATTTGAAGATGCTCCTTGTATTGGCAAAGAAGCATATGAATTTGCATCACTTCTAGCAAACCTAAATTAGCCACGTTATAAGCTCAATTGACTATGTGAGATTAGCTATTCTCACATTCAGGATTCAACAAGTGGTGCCTTATAACAGAATTGCATCAACAAAAGATGTTTTGTTTTGAATTTTTCAAAAACAGGATAGTTGAATATGGTCTGTTTAGTCAGAAACATATGCTAAACATCCCAGTGATTTACTATTTGAATCAAATAGCATGTTCTCTCTGTTGTGTATAATCAGCAAAGTATAGTAGCTGTCATCAATAATATTCAAATTCTGCATTGCAATCTTTGTTAATCATTGCAGATTACATAAATACTAAATATTTCCAGTTTATGTCTTGGAAATTAAGCTATTTTAAAGAATTTTTGAAACAACAACCATTGAATGTAAAACTTCAATTTTGACTACTAGGTAGCTATGCATTTAACAAAGATTTAGTTAAGATTATAGAGAATATAACTGCTGTGGTTAAACCTGAATGAATCCTAATTTAATTTTGGAAAGCATTTCCTGTCAATTGAATACTGAAATGTTTTAAATATTATTTAATGATAACAATGCTCTGAAAGATGTGTATTGATTTTGATTTTAGCTTGCTACATGCAAGCAGTAGATTTACTACTTGTTTTTAACATTGTATGAGGAAGTTTCTGGAAGGTTTGTAGTAGGAGAGCTGCCCAAATCTATGTTTATTAGAGTCTCAGTGAAGTCTTTGAAGCTGGATTTGTGAAAGCTTGAACTCAAACGGGACCAATTGTGTAATGTTCTATACAGCCTTTTTAAACCATTTGAAAAACATACTTTTGAACTATATTCCTCAGGACAGTGGTTCTCAAACTGGGGTCTGCTCTCCTATGGTCCCTGCTCACTCACATTCTCTCAACCACCATGCCTGGGCATTCAGTATATTACTCACCTGTAATGTCAGCACTTGTGGTAAAACCTGGGCACCTCTCTGCGAACCCCGTCGTGATTCTTAAACTGGAGCCTGCAAATCTGTGGTGATTCATAGAAATGTGTTCAAGTGTCACCATAAGTGCTGACATTACAGGTGAGTAATATGTTGACTGCCCAGGGCATGGCGGTCAAGAGAAAGCGAGTGAGCAGGGACCAGAGGCATGCTCTCTTTGATCATGGATCTCCTCTCTCCCTATTCTAGTAATCTTTTGTAGCACTGCTCCTCCTGTACTCTGGTCACTAGTGTTTACATGCTATCTGTGTTCCTGTTCCCTCTATGTCCATGGCCACACTGCACTCCAGTTCTCTGTGTGTTCCTGGTCTCTCTATGTTTTCATTTCTCCTGCACTCCAGCACTATTTGTGCTCCTGCACATGCTCCTGCTCTCTGTGTTCCTGATCTTTCTATGTTCCTGATCTCTCTGTGCTCCTGCTCTCTTTGTTTTCCACCTTGCTCAAGTTTTGTTTTCCCTATTTGACTACTTTACTGTTGTGCTGTGCTTCCTTTGTGGCCCTGTTGTTCTTGTGTTCCCCTGATGCTTTCTACATGCTCTGTTCTGGCTAGGTTCCTGCTCTCACCAGGCTCCTGTCCTTTCTGTACTGCTACCAAGGGAGAAAATTTCTTCATTGAGAAACAGACATGCAAGTCATTGTTACCTTTAAGTAAACACCTGTGTTCTTAAACAATTGTTTAAATATGATTCATGTTTTTTTTTTACATATTTGTTACAATTCAGTGTTATGAATATTGCATAACATTGGCATTTAGATGTTTGCACGATGGTGCCCATGATTACTGATCCATTTTTAAAAGGAATCCTTCAACTGAAAAAGGTTTGTGAACCTTTGCCATCAGATCATAGTATGGTTAAATATTTCCCCTGGCAGGGAATAAAGTTAGTGCTTTAACTGTGTTAAAAGTGTTTTGTTAAACCAATGTGTAATATCATGAAGTGCATTATGCAGTATATCAAGACATTTGCATTTGAGAAATCTGCTGCCAGAGTTAAATTATTGTGTGCTAAGAAACCAACCATTAGTAAAACCAGATGTTTGTTCAAGTAATAAATACATGTTCTAACTTTCCTTGAAACTGTAACATATTCTAGGAAGAGCAATTTTCTAATTCTTAAATAGTAAATTATTGATGAATAACATTTTAAGTAATAAGCTTGTTTTTCAGGGTATATAGCAGACAATGTCAATTTCATTGTGTATCAAACGTTTCACACAAAACTATAAACACAATGACTGACAGATGTGCTAAGTGGAAATCTTATTCTCGAACCAAAAGCATCCTGATACAAAGTGATTCTATGAATAATAAACTTGCTTTTGATGATAAAATGACATTTTCCTTTTAATATTTGGAATGACATCATTTTCCACCTTATAGAGTCATACAGCAAGGAAACAGACCCTTCGGTCCAACCAGACCATGCCCAACATAATCTCAAACGAACCTGGTCCCTTCTGCTTCCTGGTCATTATCCCTCCAAACTTTTCATATTAATAAACTTGTCCAAATGTCTGTAATTGTAACGACATACACCACGTTCTCAAGAAGTTCATTCTACATGTGAAACATCTTCTGTGCAGAAAAATTGCCCCTCATGACTTTTTAAAATCTCTCTCCCCTCACCTTAAAAAAGTACTCCCTCATCTTGAAATTCCCTATCCTAGGGAAAACACATCCCTGATTAACTCTATCTATACCCCTCATGATTTTATAAACTTCTATCAGGTCACCTCTCAACCTCCTACAATGCAGTGAAAAAGGTCCCAGTTTTACTTTATAATGCAAAGTACCCAGGAACATCCAGATAAATCTCTTCTGAACCCTCTCCATAACTGGCAACATCCTGGAAAATGTCTTCTGAACCCTTTCCAGCTTGATAATATCCTTCCTGTAAGGAAGCGATCAGAACTGTACATAATATTCCAGAAGAGGCCTCACCAAAGTCCTGTACAAACTCAAAATGACTTCCCAATTCCGGTACTCAAAGGAATGAGCATTGAAAGCAAGCGTGCTAGACACTTTTTTAACCACCCTGCCTACATGTGACACAAACTTTAAAGAATTATGTACCTGAACCCCTAGGTCCCTCTGTTCTACCCAAAGCATGACAATTAATTGTGTAAGCCCTACCCATACTTATTGTACCAAAACATTACACCTTGCATTTATCCAGATTGAACTCCATCTGCTATTTTTTCAGTCCATGCACCAATTTCATCAAGATCCCTTTGCAATCTTAGAAAATCTTCTTCACGGTCTACTATGCGATCAATTCTGGTGTCGTCTGCAAACTTACTAACCATGTCTTCCATATTCGCATCCAAATCATTTATATAAATGATAAACAAAAGAACACCCAGTACTGATGCCTGTGGGACACTGCTGGTGACAGGCCTTCTGTCCATAAAGCAACCTGCCACCACCACTCTCTATCTCCTGCTGTTAAGCCAATTATATCCTATTGTGGTCACTCTTTGAATTTTAGAATCCCTACTGTGCAGAAGCAGGCCATTCTGCCCATCAAGTTCAAACTAACTCTCTGAAGAGCATCCCACCTAGTAACCTTGCATTTCCCATGGCTAAACCACCTAGCCTGCACATCCCTGAACACTATGGGCAATTTCCAATGACCAATCCACCTAACCTGCACATCTTTGGACTGTGGGAAGAAATTGCAGCACCCAGAGGAAACCCATGCAGACACAGGGAGAATGTATAAAGTCCACACAGTTGCGCAAGGATGGATTTGAACCTTGGTCCTTGGCTCTGGGAGGCAGCTGTGCTAACCACTGAGCCACTGTGCCACTCCGACAGCTCATGCTCTATTGTCAACTATTGCTTTCTCATTATCCAATACGCCGTTACTTCCTCAATGCATTGGTTCATAAAATGATTCTGTGTACACCCTATGATTTCTTTCTGTATTGTACTGCCATCAATTTAGTTTGCCCAGTTTTTAGGCAGATTAAAGTCACCCATAATTACAGCTATATCCTTATTATTTGCATCTCTAAATTCTTTTCTAATCCTTTCCCCCATATTAATACTGCAGCTTGGGTTCTATATACAATTCTGCTATTGTTTTCTGTCTGCTGACATTTCTAAGCTCAACCCACATAAATTCTACTTCACTAGAGCCAATTTCCTCACAATCAATTACTGTCCCTTTGAAATCAGAAGATCTACCCACCTCCTTGTCCATATTGCCTGTGCAACTTATTCACCTTGGAGAACACACCGATTCCAGGTATCAATCCAGTAAACCTCCTCAGAACTATCCCCGATAAATTTACAGACTTCCTGAATAGATGATGAAAATTGCACACTGTATGACAGATGTGATCTCATCAATTCCCTGCACAAAATGAAGCAGAACACCCTTACATTGATTTTCAATTCCTAACATAAAAAGGATAGCAACTCATTAGCTTTTTATATTACATGCTGTATCTGCATACTAGTTCTCCGTGATGCACACTTCAAATCCCTTCGGATCTTGGAATTCTGCAGCCATTCTCCATTTAAGTAATGTTCTGCTCTAATTTATTCTTCCTGCCAAAGTGAATGACTTCACATTTCCCCACATTATATTCCAACTACAAGATATTTTACCCAGTCACTAAATCTATGTATGTCTTTCCTCAACTTGGAGACAGAAAGGACTGTAGATGCTGGAAGCCAAAGCCAACAGATGTGAAGCTGGAAAAGCACAGCAGGTCAGACAGCATCCAGGGAGCAGGAAAGTCCACACCCAGGCTGAAATCTTCGCCAGGACTGGGGAGGAGGAGGCAGCCCAGAATCCTACAGAGGGTAGGGGGTGGGACTAGGGGAAGGGTAGGCAGGACAGCAACAGGTGGATGCAGGCAGGGACCACTGTGATTGGTCAGTGGGGAGGACGGAGCCGACAGGCAAGTGGGACGATAGATAGGCTAGGTCAAGTCAAGGAGGCAGGGGGATGGGGGTGCTGGACACGGGATAAGGAGTGAAGCTGGTCAATATTGAAGCCATTAGGCTGTAAATTCCCCAGGTGAAACATCAAGGTGATATTTTGCCTGGAGAGCCCACAGCCCAATGGCCCCAATATTGACTTCACCAGCTTCAAAATCTCTCCACTCCTAGCCCCATCCCATGTCCAACACGCACCTCACCCCCGACCCAAACTGTCCATCCTTCCATTCACTCATTTGCTCCATCCTCCCCATCACCAATCTCAACAACATCCCACCTGCATCCACGCACCACCCTCCCACCCAATTCAAACTGCACCCCCCACTCCACACCCCCACCAGCCCCAACCCACCCCCCTCTATTCCTTTCTGGCTCTCTCCCGTCCACAGCCCCAACAAAGGGACTCAGCCCAAAACGTTTACCAACCCCTGCTCCTCGGACGTTGTCCAATCCACT
This sequence comes from Chiloscyllium plagiosum, assembly GCF_037043375.1. Classification (NCBI taxonomy): domain Eukaryota; kingdom Metazoa; phylum Chordata; class Chondrichthyes; order Orectolobiformes; family Hemiscylliidae; genus Chiloscyllium; species Chiloscyllium plagiosum. The sequence continues at coordinate 77,047,176 of NW_028270141.1, read as the reverse complement.
GTACCCCTCCAGCCCCACACCGAATGACTATATCTCTCCACAATCTCCTTACATCTTCATGAAAACATATTTTTTCCATCTTTAGCTTTCATGCCTGAAATTCCCTCAGTAAGTGATTTATGTAAATTCTAAAATATTCGGAAGTGTATTAGACTCAACCATTTACAAGACAGGCAAGAAACACAGGTAATAAAGTTTTTTTTCCAGAATGGTGGATCCCTCTCTGATTACAGGTGGAAACGAAGATAATCAGTGGCTTAAAAAAAGCAAAATAGGCAAGCCTTTCTGTGAAATAAACTTGCAGAGCCTTGGGAAGGGATATGAAATGGACTGCATTGCTCTGCAGAAAGTTGGCAGTGATGAAACAGGAGAAAGTGAGGACTGCAGATGCTGGAGATCAGAGCTGAAAATGTGTTGCTGGAAAAGCGCAGCAGGTCAGGCAGCATCCAAGGAGCAGGAGAATCGACGTTTCGGGCATGAGCCTTTCTTCAGGAATGAGGAAAGTGTACCAAGCAGGCTACGATAAAAGGTCGGGAGGAGGGACTTGGGGGAATTCCTTCTCTCTATGCCATAATGAATCAAGGACTGATTTCTGCAGCCTCGGCTCATAATGTAATCCAGGAATCCTTGGGGAAATTCTGTGGTACTCCCCAAGAAGGTCCACAGTCCCTCCTCCCTCAGGGGTAGTGCTCAGACCTGGACACATTTGGGGTAGTGCCCAAATCTGGACATATCCTCTGGGGATGCTCTTTGTATGATTTTGAATCTCTCCAAGTTTTTCCAGTGATCCTGATCTTGGAACTCCTCCCGCAGACACAACAGACAAATCTTTTCACCTTGCGTGGTGAAAGACTGGTGATAGTGAATGGTGTGACTTTATTAGATCGTGCTGTGATATCTGGTTGGAAGTGACAATCTGGAAATGCTTCCCAATGAACGTGCTGTAAAAAGAGTGATCAGAAAAGCATCCTTCTCTTACTCCAGGAGACAATGTGTAGATTTCAAACTGAATTGTTGTTCAAATGCTGCCAAAATCAAAAATCATGAAAATATTTCAAAGATTGAATTTTTTAGCAGAAGGGTATTTCTTTCTGGAAGAAAAGTTAATTGCAAATCGGATGATTTTAAAAAAAGTCTATCCCACCGTGATATTACTGTGCGGGAGGCATTAACAACTCAGCCCTTGAGAACCAGCAAGCGATCCGACTGATCAGCCGTTCAGAAGAGAGTACAGGATTTGGAAACAGCCCTCAGGAGAAAAGCAAGAAGTCCAAAATGTTTATCTCTATTCCTCACCCAATGTAACACACCAGTGAAGATAGAATTTGAACATTAATTGCCACTTCGTGCAATGGGCCTCGGACTGAGTGGGCTGTCGGGTGCTTTCCCCTCCCATCGTATTATAGGGTTCAAACTGATGTGTGTGCAACTGATGTTGTCTTATTTTGTATATATCCCACCTCAAAAATGGTCCACCAGGACAGTAGGGGGAACATTCCAAAAAGTACAGATATTCAGATGTAAATTTTGATTTGTAGCCTTTTTGTTTTCATGTGTTACAAATAACCCTGAGATTTCTCTCAACAGCATATAGGGATTGCTGATTTGAGAGGCACAACTGAATAAACTTACTAAATGATGTCTTTCTTTCTGAAATCTCTGTGGTTTCTCCAAATCCACTGGGTAGAGTCTGTGCCTGAAATCGCTACAGGGCAACTGTTGTAATGCCAAATAAGTTGATGGGCTATTGTGCTCCTTTAACCTTAATTCCATGTCTTTGCATTCAAGGGGAACCTACTTACAGTGTAAATAGTTGATAGTGGGTCTTGAGGGTTTGACAGAACTGGACAACAGGGTGAAGACCCGAAAGGTAATTCTTAACTTTTATTTCCAGGGTGTAACCAAACCATTGTAATTACCTAGTCTACAGATTCAAGGCATAACCAGAAATTGCTGGAGAAACTCATCTGACCTGTCAGCATCTATGGAAAGATAAACATATAAACATTTCAGGTCCAGTGACCTTTCTTGAGAACAGATTCAAGAGTACGTGCAAACCACAAACAACTGAAAATAAAACACAAGTAATTTTATATATAACATCCATCCCTCCATCTATCCCCTACTGACATATACATATTCTAGGACAGGAAATCCCAATGATCCGTCTATCCAGGATCCATATAATCTATGGAGCAGGGAAATGTTTCCTTACATGTTTAATTTTTTTAAAATCTATTTGCATTTCCCTGTGGAATTTTTATTTGTTACAGTTTTCAGAATTTTCTATATTTGTAGGAAATTAATTTTACGTTTGTTTGCAATAAACTTGTGTTCATCTTGTGAGTCTCAATCTTGCAGAATTGGTCACATATTGTTTACAAAACCTGGCCAATTATATCTGCTTTCATTTCAACACTGAGGATGAAAAGTTACACCATTATATCTGGAAGGAATTGTTTGCAGGAACTCCTCTGTCTACAAGAGAATGTTTACAGGGATTTTCCTTTTTGAAGGGATAGGTTGTGTGAATAATCTGTTTGAAGATTTTTCTGTCTTCACTGAAAAAGTCATTTTTATCCTTGAAAAGTAGATGTCAGGAGAATTTTTGCTTGTTCTCTCGTGTGCCAAACAGCTTATGTGTTTTCATTGTCAAAAATGATTTATTTGTTTAAGAATACTTTGGGACTTAAAATATAAGTGTTCAAAGATTAATGCAAAGCACTGAGCAATGGTTGAGAGAAACCATAGACAGTGAGCTTTTCTTTGTGCATCTAAAATGTCGATAAAGAGGCAAATGGTAATATTTATTTGAATACTTAAGAAAAGTTACAAAGGAAGTAAAGGTAACTGCAAAATAATTGTACTGCATAATATAACAGATCATGTTTGGTTTAAATTGAGTTTTTTGATAATTTATTCAGGATATTAATGGTGATAGGCACTTGGTTTTGGGGATTGTTATAAATGGGAATGGGAATGAATTACAGGCACTTATCGCATAGAGTTGGAGCATCAACATCCCAGTTTTGTGTATGGGGAGGCTGCAGTTTATATTTTTCTCTCACCCGGGAGCCAGTGGCAACAAAAATATATCAGAAAGATTAGACTTGACACAAAAGTGAAAATGAAATTCAGGATAAAAAAATACAAAGCATTACCTTCATCATTTAAATTAGCAATTTATAAAAATGACCATTAAAAAATGTAAGCAAGACAAACTAAGAAATGAACTATTTTGTTTCCCTTTTGAATTATGAGCTAAAGCAAGTGAGAGAAAAAGATCATGTGCCTCCTGAGTCAATAACAAAAAGCTTCATTTAATTAGCTCTGACCTTAGTTCACCTCAGTGGGGCACACTCCAAGTTGGTCTTGGCGGAATCCATGAGATGTGATAGATCGAAAGTGTGCAGTTTAGATTTCTGACTTTTCCCAGCGCTCTTTTCTGAAGCTAGGTTTGAGGGTGGGGAAGCGGAAGGAGGAGATGAGGGGGTGAGTGTGTGTCCAGTTTAGTACCACACACTCAGACAAACAGCCCACAACCAAGCAGTCACTCACCCACACATCTACCCAGGTCTCCAACCAGTCTGTTAAACCCAAAAGTCAATCACCCTCACTCAGACATCTACCTCCCCTCCCAGTCACTCATGCATCCATTCCTCCTTCTTCCCCAACCTCTCTTCCCTTCCAGTAACTCATCCTCAACTCATCATCGATGGCTGACTTTATTTTTGGCAGCCCATCTCCCTTTCTAATGATAATGTCCTGACTCTCACCAAACTGTGTCTCATCACAATGGTGACCCTACTTTCAACACCCTACCCAACCACCCATTGCAGCCCAATTCTGCAAAACACTCCCACTTCCTTCAAAGCAGCCCAACATTATTCCCTAGCCCTAGCTTAAGGTAGCCCAATTCTAATTCTGCTCCTCTCCAAACCGATGTCTTCCAGAAACCTTCCCAGCCTCAGACCTAGTCTCAGTATCAGAGTCTCCAAGCAGGCTTCATTCATTCGTTCACAATTTGCTCACAATTGAGCCTATCAGAAGTAAGTGGAGAAGAGATTGGAGGGGCAGCTCCTTTCAAAATGATCGCGTTACAATCACCTGTATTTGTATACAGACTCAGGGACTACAGTGTGGCCTGCAGAACATATGTCTAACAAGCACAAGTTGAGAAATTGAAAATAGTAAAATTAAATCATGATAGAATTTAATGGTAATTGGGAAACTAAGGAAGAAGTATCAGTAACAAAACATAGAGAGATAATACTTATCCAATGACAACATAGGAGCATAAAAGGTAAGCCATTGGCACAGGAAATTCCATAAATAGATCACTGAAAATTCATATGTGTAAGGGGAATGAGGTATATTGTGGAATGTATGTTTATTGGGAGCTGAGATATTTGATATATTGGAGTGGATAGCCTGTGAATTAGGGGAGATTTAAAAGAGAACAATATATTTGTTCATTTTGGGATGAATAATAGGTGGCTAAAACTCTGGGACCAAACAATCCAAAATCCTGAAAGTGAATAGTAAATTCATTTATAAATGGTTAGAACCTTTAAAACATGAGATTAAACGTAATGGATCTGGATTGTTTCTGGGGCTGACATGATAAAGTTCTGATGTGGAGGTGTCGGTGTTGGACTGGGGTGGACAAGGTCAGAAGTCATACACCGCTAGGTTATAATCCAACAGGTTTATTTGAAATCACAAGCTTTTGGAGCATTGCTCCTTCATGACTTCATGATTTATAGTATAACAGTTTATTTGGAATTATAAGCTTTCGGAGCGATGCTCCTTCATGACTTGATATCACCTGATGAAGGGGCAATACTCCGAAAGCTTATAATTTCAAATAAACTGTTAGACTATAACCTGGTGTCATCTGACTTCTGACCATGTAGCGCTCAGTTGGGCAATAAGCTTTAACTGATGATGAGAATGCTTATATTAAGTCGTACTGAAGTATTTTGAAAACTATAACATTATTCAGAGATGCATTTCATCTAAATTCATCGATATCCAGTTAGCTCGCTCACCCTGAATCCTACATGATCTAACTATGTGGAAACTTGTCAAAGGCTTTACTAAAGTCCAAGTAAACATTGTCTACTGCTCTGTCCTTTTGGGTTACTTCCTCAAAAATCCCAATCAAATTTGTGAGACATGATTTCCCATGATTTCCAAAGCCACTCTGACTATCCCAAATCAGTCTTGCCTCTCTGAAAGCAAACAAATCCTACCTTTCAGCAACTTACTCACCATTGATGTCAGGGGTCTATAGTTCCTAGGATTCTCCTTATAGCCTTTCTTAAAAAAAAGGCACAACAATCCTCCTGCAGTTAGAGATGATACAAATCTTTCTGCTAGGTGCCTCATAATTTCCTCCCCAACTTCCAATAATGTTCTAGGACACATTTAATCAGGTCCCGGAGTTTTATCCAACTTTATGTTTTCTAAGATCTCCAGTATTTCCTCTTCTGTTATATGAACTGTTTTCAAAACATTAATATTTATTTCCCTGAGTTCTCTAGCCTCCAAATCTTTCTCCACAGTAAAAATTGACGCAAAATATTAATTTACTATCTCTCCCATCTCCTGAGGATCAATACAAAGGCAACCTCATTGATCTTAAAGGGGCCCTATTCTTTCTAATTGCTATTTTGCTCCTAATGTAGTTGTTGAATCTTTTTGGATTATCCTTAATCTGATCTGTCAAGGCCATCTCATATCCCTTCTTTGCCTTCCAGATTTCCCTCTTAAGAATGACCCGACACTCTTTACACTCTTCAAGAGATTCATTTGATTCCAGTTATCTACATCTAACACATGATTCTTCTTTATTCTTGACTAGAACCTCAATACCTTTATTCATCTGTGTGAAATGTAAATCTGAGACACTGAGTGAAGGAACTTAGCAGGGCAACTGAAAATTTTTGAATACGAGCTTTGGTGAAAGAGGAAATTGATATGGAATTATTTAAATAAATGAAAGGTGCATCAGTGAAAATATGAGGAGTTGTAAATTGCTTTCAAGCTCAGGGTTTGAAAATATATCACCAATCTGTTCCAGGGGGTTGGCAAGAATGGACGTCTGGTTAGTGGCTTGGGGAAGGTTTTTATTCTCACTATAAACATGCTCCTCATGGTCCCATAAATTCTTATATTTGGAGGAATTTCTTATAGTCCCTTTACGAATCTGGGTTTTCCTGGAGAAAATGGAACTGGCATGCATTTTTGGAATTTCTCCAAAGATTTGTGGGCCTGCAACAGATGACGAATACTAGTTTGCCCAAAAATGGGTCATTGAGTTTGCAAGTTTCCCTTGAATTTTCATTACTGATTATCCATGACTATTACTTACTGATGGGAGAGTGGAGGCATGAACATGCAATCTTATAAGGAAGAAACAATGACAAAAAATATAACAGAAGTATTCAAACCATTTAAATACTTTTAAATATACATTACTGAGAAAGCAGTCAGAGAAACTGGCCAAATGCAAGTAGAAATTTTAAACATAAGGACTTGCATTTCTATAACACTTTTCATAGCCATCAGATGTTTAAAAAACAAGTGAAGTACTTATTTTAAGTGCAGCCATTGCTGTAATTTAGGAAAACTGGAAAGTAACTTGCACTGAGCAGACCTCCACCAGCAGTGGAATGATGATCAGGCAATTATTTTTTTTTTCTGATTTTGATCAAAAAAATAAATGTTGGTCAGGATGCCAGAGATAACACTCTAGCTCTTCTTCCAAAAAATGCCATAAAATCTATATTTTCCCACCTGAGAGGGCAAATAGGGCCTTGGATTAAACTCTCATTTGAAACAAAAACATCACATTCCCCCTCACTACTACAGTTTTCATGATTGTACTGATGCCTTGAAGCAGGACATATATGTAGATAAGGGAGCTGAAGGCGAAGAAACCCATAGGAGACAGTGATCACAATATGATTGAATTTATTCTGCAATTTGAGAGGGAGAAGATAGAATCAGAGGTAACAGTATTACAGGTGAATAAAGGTAACTACAGAGGCATGAGGGAGAATCTGAATAGAATTGACTGGAAGATGAGCCTAACAAGAAAGACAGTGGAACAGCAACTGTAGGAGTTTCTGGGAGTAATTCAGGATTCACAGTAGAGATTCTTTCCGAGGAAAAAGACGCATGATACAGGAAGGATGAGGCAATCATGGCTGACTCGGGAAGTCAGGGCTAGCATTAAAGCAAAATAGAAAGCATATAATTTGATGAAGGACAGTGGGAAACCAGAGGATTAGGAAGCTTACAAAGACCAACAAAGGGCAACAAAAAGTAATATGAGGGAGAAGATTAAATATGAGGGTAAGCTAGCCAGTAATATAAAAGAAGACTGTAAGAATTTCTTTAGATATATAAAGGGCAAAAGAGAGTTAAAAGTGGAAATTGGGCCACTGGAAAATGATGCTAGAGAGGTAGTAGCAGAGAACTGGAAATGGTTGAGCGACTGAATAAATACTTTGTGTCGGTCTTCATGGTGGAAGACACGAATAATATCCCAAAAATTCAAGACAGTGAGGGGCAGAGCTGAGTATGGTGAGGATGCTAGAAAACTGAATGGCCTGAAGGTGGATAAATTACCTGGACCAGATGGACTACACCCCAGAGTTCTAAGGGAGGTAGCTGAAGGGATAGCAAAGGCGTTAGTGCTGATCTTTCAGGAATTTCTAGAGTCAGGGAGGCTTCTAGAGGACAGGAAAATCTTCAACATGACACCCCTGTTTAAAAAGAGAGTAAGGCAAAAGCTGGAAAATTATAGATTAGCCGATCCTCGGTCATGGGTAAGAAACTGGAATCCATTGTGAAGGATGAGATTTATGAATACTTGGAAGTGTATGGTTAAATAGGGCAAAGTCAGCATGGTTTCATCAAGAGGAGGTTGTACCTGACAAATCTGTTAAGGAAGTAACAAGCAGGTTAGACCAAGGAGAGCCAATGGATGTTATCTACCTGGACTTCAAGAAGGCCTTTGACAAGGTGCTGCAGAGGAGGTTACTGAGTACGATAAGGGCCCATGATATAAGAGGCAAGCTGCTAGCATGGATAGAAGCTTGGCTGTCTGGCAGAAAGCAGAGATTGGGGATAAAAGGGTCCTTCTCAGAATGGCAGTTGGTGACAAGTGATATTCTGCAAGGCTCAGTTGGAACCATAACTTTTCACTTTATACATTAAAGATCTAGATGCAGGAACTGACGGCAGTCTGGCTAAGTTTGAAGACCATACAAAGATAGGTAGAGGGACAGGTAGCATTGAGGAGGCAGGGAGGCTGCAGGAGGATTTGGACAGGTCAGGAGAGTGGGCAAAGAAGTGGCAGATGGAGTACAATATGGGAAAGTATGAGGCCATATACTTTGTTGGGAAGACCAGATGCATGGACTATTTTCTAAATGGGGAAAAAATTCAGAAATCTGAAATGCAAAGGAACTTGGGAGTTCTAGTCCAGGATTTTCTTAAGGTAAACTTGCAGGTTGAGTCAGTAGTTAGGAAGACAAATGCAATGATGGCATTTTTTTTTGGACTTGAACATAAAAGCAGGGGTGTACTTCTGAGGCTCTGGTCAGACCACATTTGGAGTATTGTGTGCAGTTTTGGGTCCCATATCTCAGGAAGAATATACCAGTCCTGGAGTGGGTTCAGAGGATGTTCATGAGAATGGTGTCAGGAATGAAAAGCTTAACATATGAGGAATGTTTGAGGACTCTGGGTAAATACTCAATGAAGTTTACAAGGATGAGAGGAGATCTAATTGAAACATACTGAATACTGAATGGCCGGGACAGAGTAGATGTTGGGAAGATGTTTCCATTGGTAGCAAAGACGAGGACATGAGGGCACAGTCTTAGAGTAAAGACTGTTTTATAAAAAAGATAAGGGGCAAGATCTTCAGCAAGAGAATGGTGAATCTATGGAATCCATTGCAACAGAAGGCTGTGGAGGTCAGGTCATTGAGTATATTTAAGTCTGAGATAGATAGGCTCTTGAGAGTCAAAGGTTACAGGGAGAAAGCTGGGAACATATCAGCCATGATTGAATGGCGGAGCAGACTCAAAGAGCTGAATGGCCTAATTTCTGCTCCAATGTCTTATGGTCTTGTAATCTAACATCTACCCATCGATGTGGAAAATTGCAACATCTGATCAATCCACAAAAAACTAGACAAATCCAACTCTGCTAACCATGGCCTCTTATATCTGCATTAAATCATCAGCAAGGTGATGGAAGGTGTCTTCGACCGTGTTATCAACCACACTTACTAAGCTATAATCTGCTCACTGATGCTCAATCTGAGATCTGTTAGGGCCTCTGTGCTCCTGACCTCACTTCAACCTTGATCTAAACATAAATAATAGAACTAAATTCCGGAGGGAGATTTGCGATACTGCCCCGGTCATCAAAGCAACATCTGGCCAAGTGTAGCATCAAGGACTCCCAATTAAACTAGAGTTAGTGGAAATTGGGGAAAAGATCTCCACCAGTTGGAATTATATGTATCACAAAAGAAGGTGGTTCTGGCTGTTAGAGGTCAATCAACCCAACCACAGAACACCATTCTGGGAGTTTGTTAGAGGAATAAGGCTCATTATTTTCAACAGCTTCATCAATGACTTTCCTCTATCACAAGGTCAGAGGCGAGGATGTTCACTGGCGATTGCACAGTGTTCAATGCCATTTGTGGCAATTCAGATACTAAAGCAGTCTGTGCCTAAATGCAGCAAACTCTGGTTAACATTCAGGTTTGAAGTGAAAAGTGATAAATAACATTTGTGTCACACAAGTGCCAGGGTAATAACCATCTCTAACAAGAGAGATTCCAACCATTACCTCTCACAGCCATTCAATGGCATTGCCAACATTGAATTCTGCTCCTATCAACATTTTGCAGGCTACCAGTGTTCAGAACAGAACTGAACCAGCCTCATAACTATTGTGGCTACAAGAGCAGGTCAGAGATTTGGAATTCTTTGATAAGTAACTCACCTCCTGACTTCTTAAAGCCATTTGACCACATCCAAGACACAAGTCTGAAGTGTGATGGAAAACTCTACACTTGCCTGGATGTGTTCAGGTTCAATAACACTCAAGAAATTTGCCATTCTAGGCCAAGAACCCTGCTTCGCTGTCAGCCCGTGGCACCTTCAACATTCACTCCCTCCACCAAAATACATTGGCAGCAGTGTGTACTATCCAAAAGATAAACTGCAAGAACTCACCAAAATTCTTAGCCCTCACCTGCCAAACCTCTGGCCACGACCACTGAGAAAGTCAAAGGCAGCACATTCATTGGAATACCACTTGCTACAAATTCCCCTGTAAGCGCCATACCATCCTGATTTGGAACTAGATTACTATTCATTCGCTGTCACTGGGCTAAAATTCAGGAACTCCCTAACAGTACTGAGGGTTTCCTACACTTCATGGTCAGCAAGGGTTCAAGGTGATATAGCTCATCAGCATCTTCTGAAGATTATTTGAGATGAGTAATGGATGCTGGCCTAGCCAGTGATGCCCACACGAATGAGTAAAAATAAAATAAAGCTTTAAGAAAAAATCGAGAGATCCCTCAGGAAAGTGAATGGCAATAGTTTTTGTCTCTGCCACTGATGCTTGAATGGAATTCAGGCTGGTGAGCTGGTACTATTCTCGCCCTCCTGTTTTAAATCTTACCCAAACAAAATGCTGTGGAGGTTGGAAATGTGAAATGAAAATGGGATGTGTTGGACAATTTGGTCAGACAGCATCTGTCAAAGAGCGACATTGAGGAAAATGTGTCAGAAATTCTTTGCTTGAAATTGATATAATAAATTATTAAAAATGCAAAATGTGATTTTAAAGTTGGTAAGAAGTTACTTATGTTAATTCATCTTTCTGTTCTGAGTTTGTTGATCTCGGCCAGGTGGTAGATGAAGTGTTTGAAATGATCTTCATTTTGGGAAAGGAAACATTGGCCAGGGCTCCTGTTTCTGATCACATCCTTGCCAATCTAGAAATTAGCTAAAACTAGCTACAGCTTCAAAAACAAATGACAATAGCACTCATTAGAAGTCTGTGGCATGTGAAAAACAAGTAGTTGTCATGGCTTTGTATAAAATTGTAATGCACCCAACATTCTTTTACATAATAGGAGGGAAACTCATCAGAACTCGAAAGCCTTAAGGAGGAAATAAAAATATTTACATAGAAAAATACATACTTGAGGGATTTCCAGATGCATGTTTCCATGGAAAGATTTAGAAATCTTACAATAATATTGCAACTAATGTAAATTTTAAATATGCAGAGGAGAAATTCATCTGGTACTGATTTCAGATCTTTCTTGACGTTGTTCCTCACAATAAGGGCATATCCCTATGGCAAGGCCTGAGGCATCTTGAAAATCAGGCTGGAGCTTTCCCTACATTTTATGCAAAAGTACCATGGTCTGTTACACAGAGACAGCTCACACATCTGAAGGGTGCAGACGTTGGGCCATTTATTGTGCTGACAACAGCCAAGTGATGAGTGTGAGGTCAGGGGAACAATTCTGCAGTTTCTGGGTCCACAGGAAGATGTTTGTAAAAAATTGCATTCAAAAGCTCACTTTTATTTGATGGCCTTATAGGTTGCTAAATAATTTATAATGACAATACTCTCTCTTATTTGGAAGATACCTTTTTTTAAAAGAAAGATAGATTTTTATCATGTAGCTTGATGCCACACTAGGATTTTGGGTTCAAGACAGACTGATTAAGGAGAAGTCAAAATCAATTAATGTCTTTAGCTTTAGACTTCAAAATAACACTATTACACATTTGTACTAAATACTTGAAATATGGTAATTGTAGCTTTTTCAGGCTCTGACTTTTAGTTACATTACTTTCTTTGCTCATATCCACGAGCTTGCAAGACCCTGTTTCATGCTAGAGTGTTCTAAATCTGCCCACACTATAGTATTTATACCCAACTCTATTATATCATCACAACATTGCTTCAGGGTCCAAAGCCCTTATTCACCACCAGTTCCCAAAACTTTTTCTCCCTTTTCATGAACATTGATAAGAATTATAAACATTCTCAACTGAGTTATCTAGGACAGCATCTTATAGGTATCTAAATGAAGTGTGATATGGTGTGATTTGTGGCAGAACCAATAGGGAAATCTGCTGAGGCCTATATTGATATCAGGAGCAACTGTTGCATCTTTTATGTAGTTGCTAGATGCTGAGGCAAGTTTCTCATATGGCAATAGAAAATTAAGGGGATTATTGCCTTTTATTAACTGCATATCTCACCTCAGAGTGGGAAATCAGGGTGCCTGTCGATTTCAGCCCATAGTTCATGTTGCTCAGCACAAAATACCATCTCAAGACAGGATCTATGTATACCAGCTGAATGCAAACCGTCATGGATATGAGCACACAAAGTAGATACATTGGCATCTGACATTTCACAACTCCTCAAAATTCTCATGGATCTTTCCAATCCAGTTGCAGCATGCCTAATAAGCACAGACCTGCTTTGTAGGAAGTACTGAACACTAGCATTGAAAGGATGCTGCAAGAACAGTTTGTGTGAGGGAACCAGCTCACAGATTTGACCAAGCTGCATCTCAGAGATTCCTACTTACTCAATTAGCACTTGTCCACTTAGCAACTACCTCTATGTTCATAGCAATGCCATACAAGTCTTGTTAGTCATCCAGAGGCTAAAGGTTATCCAAACTGCCATGATGATGTGTTTTCTTGCACAGACATACTGACAGGCAGTTCTGGGGCAGTATAAGGGGTAGAGGTCCATCTTGTTGTACTCCACACCGAGCCACCAATCTAACATTTGCCAGCAGCAACCATCCTGTATGTGTATTCAAACAAATGGGTATATTGGAATGTGGGATGGCCTCATCCTCAGGGCATTCAAGCAATGGAGAGGGGGTGTTGCTGTTGGTATGGAGTTCCCAAACCCACTACTGTCAGTCACGGGCACAGTTTCTGTGCAGTGCCAGGGGCTTGGCCACAATTAATGATCTACATGGTTAGGAGATGTGTCCAATTCCGTTCTAGAAATGGGCAACAGTCCACCTTGTAGATCTATCACAAGCAATAAGGAGAATGGCATATCATCAGTCAGGAAGCTGCAAAGACAGCAAAGACAACTGGCCTCTGACCAGTTATATCTAGAGGCTGTTTATCGGAGTCTGTAAAGATCTCAAATGGATACAGTCCTGGGTGCCCACGTGTGGATATTGTGGAGGGTACAGAGAGATATGGAGGGGTTGGTGGAGGGATCACTACCAAAAAATACAGTGGAAGTCAAGAGGGGATGCTGGAAAGTAGAAGTAGGGATAAGGATGTGATGATGGGAATCACAGGATGAGAATAAAGGAAACAGCATTGGAGGATGAGGTAGGCCATGAGTGGGTGAGTTATTGGCAGCGACCACCAGCATGTTCTCCACAGGGGAAGCATGGAGGTCCAGGCTGAGCATCATTAATATGTAATATTGGGGACATGATAGAGACCATTAGGCATTACCTTTTCGATAGTAATTCAGGTAATACAACATTTTTAGCAGGTTGGTGCACATGCTGTGACCAGAATTCCCAGCCTAGAAGCTGGATGAAATTTTAGGAACTATTTCCACATCTGCTAGTTGCTAATCTAATGAATGGATGGAAAATCTATAATTAATGTGCTGGGATTATTGGTACTAGTGAACTTTGTTGTGTGTTTTTTGGTGATAGGTATTTATGATTGTCAATCGTTTCCCTGAATTTGAAGATAATTGTTAGGATTTTGATTGCTTTGTACTACATTCATTTTGTTATCTTGATCTATTCTTGGTTTATGAAAGATGTTGAACCTATGCTGCTGTAAAGATTGTTGTTGTAGTACTAAAACTGAATGCTGTTATAATGTTTCTGCTGTTTTAAATGTTATTTTCAACTTTCAAGTTTCCTTTAATAGTGTGGTATGTTTATAGAAATAAATGAAGATTTCCTTTTCTGAGATGGCTGAAAGATTTCCAAAGGATCTGTGCTTTTACTCAATAAAATTCTATGCTTTTAGACTGTATCAAAGGTAGCTCCTACAATACCATTCAAGCTGATATTTTTATGCATCTGAAGTATTTTTGCATTAAATTCAATACTGTATGATCAAATTCATGTTCTTTTCTTTATCCAATTTTCAGTATTTTAATGAATAAAACTGATAAAATATCTTTGTTATCAAAAGACTGAGCTTTTTTTGTTTAAACTATTCAAATAATTAATATTTCAGGAACATCACTATTAGGGATCATAAACTTCAAATTGCAACAAAGATTTTTATTCCTAATTTTTTTCTTTTCAATCATTGTTCTTTATTCCTGTACCTGAGGAATTATCTTAATTTGCTTTTGTTAACTTTGCTCGCAAGTAAATAGTTCAGCAAAGTGATAACTTACTGTTCGAGATCTGAGCTCAGCTCCTCAAACTAGGTTTGTGGATGGAGAAGAAACCTTTTCCTCCCCTCTCTTAAGAAATGTAATTTTCATTTGGTGTGCAATGGTCAGCCTCTTTTTGTGGGTATTCCATTTCACCCTTGAGTGGCTAGTAGGCTTTACTGCTCTCACTGCTGTTTTAAAGACTTGTTTCCCTAATTACTGGCTATGAAAAGCTTTTTAAGATTTACTTGTTTCCTTGGAGGTTTTTGGGGTTCAGAGATTATTCCTTCACAACAGCTAGCTCTGTGGCTTTTCTGACAGCTTCTGGACCTTGAAGCTACGCTGACGATTTCTTGAAAAAGCAATTTATTGTTTTTTATTCTTCTCCAGACAATCTCAAGTCTGTTTCTTTATCTTCACTACTGTCACAATTTTTGAGATAGTGAATCCCATAACTGCCATTTTTTTGTATTGTGAGTTTGTTGTCACTCTATGAGTTTACCTTAAGATAAACTGTTCGAGTAAGTCAAAAACTGTATTCAATCTTAAACTTCAATGTGATACTATTTATTATACATTAATACTAAACATTGCTACACATGGTAATCACATCTATTCCAAGTTCTGGCTTATAATTACATTAGGTAAGAACTGATCTATTTGCTTTGTTTGTTCACACCTACTTAAGATTGTTCCTCATTATAGAGTGTTTCAACTCTGCTCACACTGTGCTAATTATACTCAAAGATGTACATCTTCCTGACATCATCATGAGGAGAAAGTGAGGACTGCAGATAGTGGAGATCAGAGTCGAGAGTGTGGTACTGGAAAGCCCTTCCTGATGAAGAGCTTATGCCCGAAACATCGATTCTCCTGCTCCTCGGATATTGCCTGACCAGCTGTGCTTTTCCAGCACCACACATATGACTGACATCATCATAAGGTTGCTTCAGGGTAATGAAGCCCTCACCCAACAATTTGCACTTGTTTTGGACAGCCACAAGGTGAACTTGAAACATTTACAAGCCTATTTGGGTCACATCTTTCTCGTTGCCTTCGGGTTGCTGGATGTTACATATGTATTTGGGTCTTGTTGCTTTCGTTTTAGATTTATAAGAAAATGCAACAAGGTTTTAATTCTTCTCATACTGTACTTCACAATCAATAAGTTATTGATCTCAAAAAATGAAGACATAATTTCATTTCAATATTCAGTCAGGCCAAATTTATTTCAACAGTAACTCTCCCTCATCTACGCATATGAATTCCAACATTTGCTGTCCTGTTTTTCTTCCAATAAGGCTACTAGTTCAGAAAACTCAATTCCCTTTAGTCCTTCAATTTGCCCTGTTGTGTTTTGTGCTTCTTAAACAGTTCAAGCTGATGATGTTATTGAGCTTCTGCCAATACTAACTCTATTTCTTTCCCGTTATTTAATGCTACCATTCTCTCTCACTCATACTCAGATGCTGGGCAAGTATTTCCAACTGATTGTAGTTAACAAAATATCAGTAATGCCTAACAAAACTGCTGGAATTTTTGTGGCTCTAACAGAATTGGTTAATCATAGATAAATGGTTAACAATATTGGTTGATCTTGCTCTTTTATCAGTGGTCTTGCTGGCAAGGAATACATGGTCCTAAACTGCCATAGTGACTTATGTATTCTCATCAAGTGCCAGTGTATTGTTCTCCACTGAAAATGCATACTCAACTATCCTATTGTAACAGGCAAATTTAGCTCTCAGAATATATGAAAGTTAATATAATTAGCTGGTGGCAGTAAACTTTACTAAGCCATTTCCACTTTCTTCTTGCCTACTACAATAACTTGCAGCATAACAGTTTGGCTTGCATTCCATCTTACTGTGCTTGCTGTAAGTTGAATGCCTCAGTGAATGCCTCATGGTAGATGTCACATGACTACAGAAAGCCAGGAGGCATATTAAGTAACGCATTGCATTTCTGTCCCAACATCCCCCTTTTCACACAAAGAAAACAAAAAGCAGATTTGAATGCATTATCATTTACACCGAGTTACACACTATGCTCAACTGTTCTCAAGCACTAAGTTTGTTCTTCTCATCAGTCTCACACACATAGAGTCACAGTCAGAGAGATATACAGCATGGAAACAGACCTTTCAGTCCATAGTCCTTAAATTGTGCCAGACTCTTAATGACGTATAGGCACATTATTGGCCGTTCATTGGGGTGATGTTATTCTCCAGGGAAGATTGTTCCCAAGTCTCTAGTCCCATGCTAATTGTTGTTATTCCATTTCCTCTTGCATTGGTGGTTCATCTCTGAACAGTTGATGAGTTCATATCTTCCTGACCCATTGCCTCAGGAAAGGAACAACCTCTCCAGTTGTGTTTATATGCATGTAGTTGCAAATAGTTTATCTGGTCATTCACTTGCATCATGTACAGTAGTGGTGACAAGTGCTCTATTTTAATTCCAAGTTGCTCCATCAGATAACTTTTCTTGAGATCATAAAATGTTTGTATCCAAAATACCTCTCCACTGTTCAACACCAGCAATGATTTGACAAATTTTGACGCATTAGAAATCCGTCTTGGCATATTGGGGGCTTCTAGATCAAACTCCAGACTTCCTGCAGCTGAAACAAGTCAATTTTGATTGTCACTTATGATCTGGAATATCTGAGTTTAACACCTGTTATTGCCTTGGGCTCTCAAAATAATTTCTCAGCACAAGCATCACACAGCATCAACATTACAGTTCAGGCCTTCATTTCTGGAACACTATTTAAGCAAGCTTGTCAATTGTAGGATGCACCAGTATCTATCTGACTCTTTGTACTAACTTAATGTTCTCCTTCTGCTGATATCTGTCCAGTGAACATCTACACTTCCTTGATCTGCTTCTTTTGAGCCATATCCATTTTTTTGATACAGCTTCCTGTGGTGAAAACACTGCTTTCCACTAGACATGTATTTTTTTCCTTCCTATGATGTCTTTCACGGTATTTGTTTCATGTCCTTTGTCCATGATTTTTCTGCACCCTTTGGCCTGGTTATCAGTAACAATATTGATTTGAAGTTCCTTCCTTAAAAGATGGTAGTGAAACAGATGGGCTTTCAACAGCAATTGACAATAGTTACATAGTTGTCATTAGACTACCTATTAATTGCACATTTTTCATTGGATTCAAATTTCACCATATGACATGGTGGGATCCAATCTTGTTTGCTCAGAACATTAGCCTTGGCCTCTAATTTACTAGTCCAATGACACTACTACTACCAAACCAACTTCTTCCATATTGGCAAGTTTGGGAGTGTGGGGTGGGAGAAGGGATTTAAAGACTGAAAATGGTATTGGGCTAGAAACTAGCATGATCTCACCAGCAATCCAGTTAAATGAGGATACCTTCTTAGGTAAACAGAAAATCCTCAGGCAAGTGTCAGGTAGCTTAATAAGATAAGCAAAGCAGCAATTAACTTAAGATTTAAACTGCCACTCAACTTTTAACAGCCAGCATTTAGATTTCCTGAGCAGTATGAGTTCTAGCCCAGGCCAAACAGAGGGCACCACAACATAGATGAGAATGAAGCTTTCAAAGAGTGAAATGGAAGAGCAGTAGTCATGATCAGCTACTCCTAGGAGCTTACAGCACAGCTTTTGAGAATATAGCCTTACTTATTGATAATCTCCAGCTTCACCTAATACAAAGTTACTGAGATTACTTGCCTCTTGGAAAAAGATTTCTTTGCCAGTCAACCAAATGGACATGCATTGCCAGTGATCAAAAAGTTGCTCAAGGTAATGGTCTGAGACAAAAATGAAGACACATTAACTAAAACTCCTTCCTTTGACAGATATTCCATTTTGTCTTGTCCACATTCTAATTGGTCAGAAACCAGAAACATTAAAGCCATTGTCACATCAAAGCTCACCACAGTTACAAGCCACTACAAGCTGTGAGCAGATCAGTTTCAGTAGCATTCAGCCACCAGAGTTTTTATGAAGAGTGTGTGAAATGCATTTAGGCATGAGCTCTACACACACACAAGCACACACACACACACATACACCGACCAGGAAGCCCAGGTTCAAGTACAAATTGCTCCAGAGGTGTGTCATAACATCACTCTTGTAGTGTAGTGCAATGTGCCTATGTCTGATCCAAGAGGCCTAAGCTCAAATCCCAAAAGGTGTGTAATAACTCTGAACAAGTTGGGAAGTGCTCTTCTGGTGCAGTGGTAGTGTCCCTATCTGTGAGCTAGAAGTCTGAATTTGAAGCCATACCAGCTGCAGAGGTGTGAAATATTTTATGAAATATAAATGTGATTGTAATTCCTAACAGCAAAGTTAATGTCTGCTTTATTACTGTTTTGAAGATTTCTCATTCAGATCCATGCTGGAGAAGATGAGTACCTACAGGAAATGCTCATAGCAACACTGATGATGTAAAATTAACTTTCTTGTTTTTAGAGCCATTGATTTATATGACACTTAATTGATTCATGCCTTTTAAATCAGTAAGAGTATATTTCTAAGAACTATGCTACATAGTTTGTAAATTTCTAATTTTTAGTTGCATTACTGCACTGCCTTCCTATCATGATAACATGATAGAATCAAATCAAATCTATTCTATCCTAATATGGTTCACAAAGATTCCAAAGTACACTAAAGTTCTCTAAGATAATCCTTCCAGACTGGAAAAAAATGCATTTAATTATAGTGAACAATGAGTACAGAAAGTAATACTTTTATCTTATGGGCAGTGCATACATATTCAGGACAGAAAAAAAAATACTAATATTAGGATTGTAACATTCTGTACCAGATAATACCCCCAAAAAACTTTATTTTAAATAAACGAGATTTAAATTGCAGTTATATGCAGAATATTGTTGAACCTTGTAACTAGATTAGGTTCAGAATAATAATGCTCGACTACTTTTTTTTGTGCAGTTGTTACTCAGCAACCTATCATGCTGAGAAAAAATCCTTCATGATAAACCAAATCTAATCTTCACGTTTGCACTTTATATCTTCTTAATACAAACTGTGAATTACAAATAAATCATTCATGAACCATGTTTTGACCCTGAATTTGTCTTACAGATGGGTTTTTAACAGCTCAGACAGCCAAAGGTTTTGGCAAATTATTCGAATTCTGAGTTACTTTTTGAAGTCCTTTGATGTCAGAAGAAATGGATTATAATAAAACCATTCCCAATTAATAGTACTTTTGTGTCATCAATTCTGCCAAGAAGTGGTTGCTTTAGGTCAACATAAAAGCTTTAATGAAAGCATAACTCTGAAACATTTTAAAGTGCTACACTGCTCTGATGTACACAGAGGTTGCAGATATATTGAGATTAGCAAGCATTGCTTAAAAAAAACTTAAAGGAGAGCAGTGTCACAACTACAGAATCTTAGACAGAACATAAAACAACCACAATTTATGGAAGTCTTTATGCATTGCTTTCTTTATTGCTATGTATAATTGTAAATCTAGTATCCAAGTTAAAACAAAGTTGCTCATAAAACAATTTACTTCAATTTTACAGGTCAAATATAACAGAATCCTCATGAGAACAATTTTGATGGATGGCAAAAAGTTTTGTTTGCTGCAAAGGACTGCACAGTAACTTACCAATTATATATTGTTTATTAGTTTCTCTGGCACTCCAATTTGTAACATATATATTCCATTGCCTACTTCTGCAGGAATTATTCCGGTAATGAAAAGCATATTTTTATACAATATCCCTGTTTATGGCATAATTCATATGATATGATAACATTCTGAAAGCAATATTTTTTCCTAGACACTTTTGTATTATTTATCTGCTGTTCAAAATTGTAATAATATTTTCTGAAACAGTTGCACATACTTGTCCAAGGCGATAAAACTGGGAGAGATTCCTGATCAGCCATGTAATTAAAAAATGTTGAAGCCTCTGTTATCACTGTTCAAAGCTGCAGAACTGCAGCATACATGCAAAAGTACATGTGCCATATTCTTATCATCCTCAGTTGGATAGACAGCTAGAATAGCTCAGATTGGTTGGGGCTCTTGTGGTGTAGTGATAGTGGCCTCACCTTTGAGCCAGGAGGCTTGAGTTCAAGTCTCACTTGCTCCAAAGGTGTGTTATAACATTTCTGAACAGGTTGTATAGAAAGTATTTAGATCAGATTGCTGCCAACATCACAGGATCCAGGTCTTATTCTGACTGGTATGGCTTTGGATAGCCTATATGCCCTATTCATGATGGCAATCGCAGTGTTGTGGGTTGAACCTACTCTAAGCCATAGAATTGAAGAAAAAGATACTCGTACAGTCGAATGTTTATAGTTAGCTATGGCAAGCCTTGAACTTAACTCCATGAAGTATTACCATAGCATAGTCAATGATCAACTAGAGAAATATTTGATCTTTTTAAATCCCCACAATTTCTACCTCTTACCTGCATCTTGAGATGCGAAGCTGGTGGTTAGCATTGATTGGAATTTTAACTACATTGGCCATTGAAGTACAATGTCACATCAGGGGCTGCGAGTACTCCAGTGAATAACTTCCATCCTGATTCTCAAAGACCAGAAACACCAATAAGAATTTACTCTCCACTTGTCCCGATAAGTTCCAACAACAACTGAGAAGCTTGTCCTATGCTGACAAAGCAACCCACCTTTGACATCCATTCCTGCCAAAACTAGTCCACAGTGACAGAAGTGTGTCTCAGCAAAAGATAAACAGCAACAACTTATCAAGATTCACTCAATATTACTTCCCAAATCTGTGAGATCTAACACTTTGATGAAGAATGACACGAGGCATTTGGGAACACCACCTCCTGAAAATTCCCCTCAGAGATACCCATCATTTTGACTAGGAAATATATTGTTATACTTTCACTGTTATTGGGTTAAAATCTTAAGACCCCCCCCCCCCCCCCCCCCCTCCAGAATAGCACTGTCAGTCTACCCACACCAGATTTACTGCTGTGATTCAAGAAGACTGCTCACTCATCACATGGTGAAGAACATTCAGGGATAGCCAATAAATGTTGGCTTGTTCTCGAATTGAAAACATTTCAGACAAGTTTTTTTTAAGTTAGATTTTAATTTACTTATGTGATAAAGGTTCATTATATATTATTATTTGGGAATTTGGGTTTTAAAGTAAAGGTAACAAAAATGCGTGATCAAAACGTTGGTTGAAACAATGAATAAAGACATTATTTCCTCAAAAGATTGTGATTTAAGTTAAGCGCCAAGAAAGATACCGATGATTTTGATTGAAAAAGTGTTTACAATTTTAACTTTTGTGGCATTCAGAGAAAACTGATCAGGGCAACTGATAGTTTCAATTTACAAGCAGGTTTTCAGCACAGAAGAAGTTTCACCTGAGAAGAAAGATAGATTAGAATATTTTTATGTCTCCAAGCTGTAGATTGTGTAGAAACTTACAAACTGTCAAAACTGGGGAGAATGGTCAAGGCCATCAAAACTGGAGAGTATCAGTTAAGTAAGAAATCAAAAAGTTAATATAGGAATGTAGGACAGACACCACTGTGATTGAGTATTTCTGAAAGATATTGCTGGGGAAAAGGGTGAAACTTTGTTTTTCTGTTTATGGTGGATCATTCTAAACTATCATATTTACGATTTTTTTTGTTTTACAATAAACTTTGTCTTTGTTAAAAAATTACTCGTAGCCCCAAATGGTAACCGTACGGTAACCAAGAGCGAAAATTAAAATCATGGACCATCAAGGCAGGTTTAAATATGAGATCTGACTTTTCAAGTATTACCATCAGCTGGGATCCAAACACCAAAGGAAAAATATACCACCCTTGGGGAACTAAAATTTGATTAATTTAATTCATTTGAAAATTAGTCTGAAAAACATTTTTAATAATTCAAATTGATATTGACTTTACAAGCTAAAAGAAAAAAAAATTGGAGTTGAAAATTACACTTGGGGTTGAAATCGTTTTGCCTTGTATTGGTCTTTTGGGAGCAAAGCATGCCAATTTTGCACAGGAATCTCCTGCAATGGTTCTGTTGTTAAAATCTTGAAACTCACTATTTTTAGGTATACTCCTAAGTAACTAAACTAGTGACTATAGGCAATCTGGTAGTAGCAGCCTAGATTTTCAAAACCCATTTCAGAAGGTTTCTTGTGTGAAAGCAAAATCTGGAGATTAACTAGCAATGATTAATTGGATTGTTTTTTTAATTGGCTCATCGGTAAAGAGTGATAATAAATGGAAATGAATGCCTTGGCCAGGGATCAAAGCATGGCTTTTTTCAGACTCTGTTGTTAGCACTGACATGTGGAGACTCCATCTGTGCTGTGCCATTCTATGAATCTATGATCACTTTTTGTCCATATAATTAGCATAATAGGTTCTAAGATACAATTAACCTGTGAAAAATCAAGTGAATGTTAATGTTTCCAAAAAATAAGTTGGAAGATAACATACATTGAAATACATGAAACATGCACAGAGCTTGAAATGATGACCAATGCAAAAAGTATAGAAAATTAACAATTACATTTAGGTATGTAAATGGATTTTTCAGTAAAAGCATCCAGTTAGCAACATGTTAATAAAACGTACTTGTTACAAACTATCTCAGGGACATTTAATTATAAATCACCAACACATTATGTATAACCTAATGCCAATTTATAAGTATTCAGTCATGCAAGGTTGTTATCACCAAGGCTAGTCCTATAATGCAAAGCACCTCAAGGGCATATGATTAAACACTGAAACAAATTATTCTAGCCTTGAATAGACCATTGTAAAGGCCACATTTGGAAAACTGTTTGAGATTTCAGCACCCTACCTCAAAGCTAAGTTGATAAGTTGGTGAAGGTTCAGAGAACAGCAACAAAGCTGATTTGAGCTTAGTGGCTATAAGAAATAAAAATAGCTTCATAGAAACGATATTGTATCTATTGAAAAGTGACTTAATACTTGTTAAATGCTCAGGAAATGAATAATGTAAATACTGGCAGGATATTCAACCAGCCAGAATAACAACAAAACAATTTGCATTCTGAAGAAGGTCCCCTGACCCTAAATGTTAATTCTGTTTTCTCGTCAGAGATGCTGCCAGACCTGCTGACTTTTTCTGATTTTGTATTGTGTAGTCCATTTAATGTACAAAAGAAAAGAGATTCTAATTGGCAAAGTATTATTCCTGTTCCCATTAAAGGTTTGATGCAATCCTTTAAAAGTTGCACAGGGTCAGGCGACACCCTACCATTGCTACTGAAATCCTTATTCCCCACTCTGTAAGTGCTCTCTATCACAACTGATTTGATCCTTTCCAAACTGAGGCCTCCGGTGAGTGTGGTGGAGTCGGCTCTCCAGTGAGACTTCAGTTCAATGGAACTTCCTGTTCAGTGGCAGATTGACAGAAGATGAGGACATTTCGAACAGGCGAGTTTCAGCAACACACAATTGGGTTGAAAAGAGGTTCTTACATGAGAAAAGGCAGATTTGTAAACAGAGAATGATTGGGTGGAAATTCTAAGACAGCTAAGTAGAATGGTGGAGCGAAGGAAAAGACTTTCGCACAATAAGGAAGTAACAGTATAATGGGTGAGTGAGGAGAACATTAAAGGGACTCTTGTGTTGTTTGCCATGACAAGTTTCTGGTGGAGCAGGGAAAGTGACATGTGGTGACTTAATCACTATGTCACTTCCCAAACCAGTCTGTGGAACTAACAATTAAAGCCCTTCAATGGGCAATTAATCTCCACTTTAGAATCTCAACCAGCAGCTGACATAGGAACCACCCCCAGGGCAAGTAGAGAAAACATGAGCTCTGGTGCTACTTTTGACCTGGGCCCCAAATCCCATTCCAAACCAGTGACCTGAGCACACCAGCCCACTTCCA
The DNA here is from genome assembly GCF_037043375.1 of Chiloscyllium plagiosum. Taxonomy (NCBI): domain Eukaryota; kingdom Metazoa; phylum Chordata; class Chondrichthyes; order Orectolobiformes; family Hemiscylliidae; genus Chiloscyllium; species Chiloscyllium plagiosum. Next base: position 77,022,820 of record NW_028270141.1, on the reverse strand, counting down.
AACCAAGCACAGCTGGCTTCCTGGTCCCCTGGGTCCCAGCTTCCACACTGTGATTAGGCCTTCTTCTTGGGCCATGCCCACTATGCCATCTTGCTTGTAGGGTCTTGAAGATCCCTTGTGAAAAGACTCTCAGTGACCAATTAATTGCCATTGAGAACTAGACCTCGCTGGCCACTCCATCAAGCACCTTCCCTCCATCATTTACCTCTGACCTGATCTTTTATGAAGGTTGTAGGCCTTGAGTGGGTGTTGCAACAGCAATGCCACTGTCACTTAGTTCAGTTGCCAGCCTCTGATTGCCAGGGAGCTCCTGTGGGTAGGATTTTCATCCCATAGGGTATTAGATCCAGAGCAAGGCCCACTGCTAAGCCATCAACTACCTGATTCGTGCATTAATGCCTTCGCAAAAAATGAAGTGGTGCATGGAGCTTATCATTTCTCCAAAAAGCAACCAAGGATCTTGTCACACCCATAATATTCTGCCCATTCATTAAGGAGCTGTCCTGCTGGCTTGCCAGCCAAATCAGTATGCTGATAATTTGTCCTGGAAGTACACAATTAATGAAATAATTCTGCTAAATTAGCTGCTGGTGCAATGTAACATGGGGCAGAAACTTACCAGCCATGCAAATGGAGCTTTGGTGATTAGTAGCAGAGGGAAAATTTGGAACTGGTGCCTTGGTCCTGCACCTAACACATTCTTGCTTCTTGCCAATTCTGCTGGGTGTGGCTGCTCACCTGGCAGCAACAGATAGGCAGTTAGTACCACTTATCTGACCACTTGGGAAGAGTTATGGGTGCAATTACGACTTTACCTGTTCTGGACAGGCCCCAAGTTGTGGGCAAAGCTTGGCAAGTGTCGAGAAACAGCTTCTCATTGGCAATCCAGGAGAACAGTGAAATTATTTTATTTAACTCACCACCACTGGAACTGTCACTGGCATCGCAGCCACAGAATCTCCTTCCACCATGATAACCTGACACCCGTGGCCACAAAGAAGCTCACAACTTTTCTCCATCTTCCAAGGGCACCACCACCACCTTATGTCACTCTCATATTCTGCTCCCCATCAAATCATCCTGCTCCTCTCCTGGTGAGGCTGCCCAACCAGACAATCCTGCGATCCCCCAGCTTGATGTCTGGCCTGTCTTTTTTGTATGGTTTTCCCACTGAGTATCTCTTAATCAGCCACCACTCCTAAAACTGCACTGGCGGACAACCAGGTACACTTTACTTTTTGCTCTGACATCTGAATATCTTTAAAGGAGGCAAGACTCTGCCAAAATTGTCAATTAATGTGAATGTACCATATATCTTTGTGCCCTTCTCCTGCCAAGAGCAGGACTAAAGTTCAGATGCAGTTGCATACACAGTGGTCAATCACCAGGTTAGTAAGAAAATTGGCATACATCAAACTAAGTCTCTTTTCAAAGTGTTTTAAAATATTCTGCCAGAACTAAGAGTCTGACTGAGCCAGATGTCTTTGTGACAACTTAAAAATGTTGCCGTTCAACTGAAATATTTAGATGCTTTTGCTGCTGGAAAGTTGGCTGATGCCAGTGAAACAGATGGAAGCCCTCTCAAAGGTTAGCTACTACTGCAGTAATCAGAAAAATGTGATCTCTCTACAAAGCATAATACTGCTGATGCTGGAAATCCAAACTAAAAACAGAGAATGCTGGAAATGCTCAGCAGATCAGGCAGCATCTGGGAAGAGAGAAATGGAGTTACTGCCCCTTCATTGATCTGAAATGTCAACTCTGTTTCTGTCTACAGATAATGAATATTTCCAGAATTTATCCCCTTTATCTGATTCAACTTTTTTTTTTAGTGAGAATACTATGGATGCCTGTTTATTCAGCGCCTGCTAAAAATTCCGAACCGTTATCAGAAGCTTCACTTTCTCACTCCGCGGCTCATTACTCAGGTTGAAGGCTGGAACAGACTGAGAGCTCATTTGACCCAGGACTGATTCTATCATTTTTTAAAAATTCTTTCATAGCACATGGGCATCATTGCCGAGAGCAGAATTTATTGCCCATCCCTCATTGCTCTTAGAGTTCAACCACAGTACTGTGAATCTGGAGTGACATAAAAACAGACTGGGTAAAGTTGACAGTTTTCCTTCACTAAAAGGTGCTAGAAAACCGAATAGGTTTTGGTAACAGTAAGTGATGGTCACCATTATGGAGACTAGCTTTCCATTCCAGATTAATGAATTAAATTTAAACTCTACCAACTACCATTGTGGGATTTAAACCTATGTATCCATAGTGATGGCCTAGGTTTTCAAAATCCTGCTCTTCCATTCTCTCTCCATTATCTTTTCTATCACCCAGTTACTTCTCTTTGTGAATTTGACTATTAATTGCTTAAAGCCAGGATTTAAATATCGGATGATACAAACAACAAAGGACACTACAGCACAGAAACAGGCCCAATGGCCCACCAAGCCTGCGCTAACACATGATGCCTTTCTAAACTAAAAACCTTTTGCCTCTATGTGGTCCATATCCCTTTATTCCCTGTCTATTCATGGATCTATCAAGATACTTGTTAAACTTTGCTATTGTATCTGCCTTTACCACCACCTTTGGCAGCACACTTACCACTTTCTATGAAAAAAACCTGCCTCTCACATCTCCTTTAAACTCCCCTTCATCCTCCTTTACCTTCAACCTTTGTCCTCTAGTAATTGTCATTTATAACCCGAGTAAAAGATTCTGACTATCCATTCTATTTATGCCTCTCATTATTTTGAAAACTTCTATCAGGTTGTCTCTCATCCTTCACCATTGAAGTGAAAACAAACTGAGTTAGTCCAATCTCTCCTCATAGTTAATATCCTCCAAATCAGACAACATCCTGGTAAATCTTTTCTGTACTGTTTCCAAAGCCTCCATAGCCTTCTGTTAGTATGGAGACCAGAAGCGTACACAATATTCAGATGCGGCCAAACTAAAATTCTGTACAGCTGCATGGTGTTTATGTTTGAATCAATAATTCAGGCTGAAAGATGTAGAAGTGTCGCTTCCAGTTCATTAAACAATTTCATTAAGTTTTGAAAAATCTGAACATGTGCAAATATGCAGCATGTTTATAGATGCTTAAGCCATGGAGAATGAGTATAGTGATGGATGCAAGCATTAAGCCTTCTGACAAGTACTAACTATAATGCCTCTGAGAGTCCTGATAAACACTGGAAGCTCCAGATCAATGATGAGTAGCAGGAATTAATTGAAAATGGATTGCACTAACGTCGCTTTGGTCGCTTCCATAGATATAGTGGCTGATGAGAGATCAATGATGATTCCAGGACCAAGTAAGACATCAGAAGAGTATCTGTTCACATCTGAGATGACAGCATTACATCAATCTAGATACTCCTTTATCACTGAGCATCAAGCTCTGGTTAGAAAGGTTAAATTGGCTGGTGAGTATTGCTTATAAGTATGTGAACAAACACTCCCCAAGTGAGGACTGAGGAAGCTATAGAGACGCTGAACCCCAAGAGAAGGGTAGGTCTCAGAAATCTTGGTTAAAATAGTTGTGTATGATCTGTGGAGTTTGCAGACTCAATTCTCTCCCATATGCATGTGATGGAGGAAACGCTCTATGGTGTGAGCAGTACCATGTGCCTGGCATGTGAGGTAATGCATCTTCCACTGACAGAATGATCACCCTCTCAGAGAGTCACATGCAACAGACTACCTCATGGACTGGAGTAAGAACTGACCTCCATAGTGTGCCCTCATCTGTGTGTTCTGGAGAGCATTAGATTGGCCAGACGTTTCCAAAGTGCCAGATGTTCGACCACTTCAGGTAAGCAGAGAAAGGGCAGCTGGAATATGAAATGGGGAAGAGGCACCTACACCAGTTCACCTCAAGGTGTTCTTTGCAATCATGGCAGATTCTTTACATCTGATGGTGACATAAATACTGCATGCAGCCCCAGTGACAGAGGTAGTTTCCACACATGTACATGTGCCTCACCACCACTCAGCCTCCCCCTCCCCCCATACCCTCCCCCTGTGCCCCCGCTTCTCTCCCCCTACCCCCCCCACACCCCCCACTCCCCCCACTCCCCCCCCCCCCACCAACTCCAGCTCAGTAACCCAGAGGTTATGTACTGTGCTCATCTCATATACTAGCATGGAAAAGACAGCAGCTCATTTTCACATCAAACTGCTGGCACCAGAAGATGGAAAGATATAAAGGTTCCACACCAACACATCAGCTGCCATTTTCCCGGATCTATCCATGCCTCCAAGCCACTTGCCATAGAGTCAGTAAAATGCCAAACATTATTTTAATAATTATTTTTATACTTTTGATCATCTAGTAGAAAACATATCACAGTATGTATTACAAGAAAAGGCCTTAGCTACTCTCACAGTTAGGAAGAGATGTGCACTGCTAGAAACATTGCTCTTGTAGCAAATATCAAGATTTTGTGCGTGTAATTCATCAGACAAGGCCATATCCATTTTTTTCTGTTTTTATTCTCCGTCATTGAGGAATTGCACCGGCAGTAATAAATCACATTTATAAACAATAAAAAAACGACAACTCACAGTGATCACTCGTGCTCACTGTACTTGATCTATCATTTAAAACACAATCTCAAAGACAATTCTATCCAACAGATTGTGAATAATCACCTTACAAACTGTACACAACTTATTTTGTTGTGATGTTATCTATTGTGCTATTGAAGCATAGCTTTAACCTGTGCAAAAAATGGTTGGAACGTCAGCTGAGGATAATAATGATCAATTACCCGTTGACTCGGTGAATTAAAAGTGAGAGGGAGTCTGTGAATGGTTGTCTTAATAAGTATAAGTCTAGGAGAGATGTTGCAGTAAAGCATCACTTGAAAGGTTTTGCCTGGGTTCAATCATGTGAAATGTTGTCCTGCTGCAAACTCATTTATCTTTGTTCGTGTTGTTGATGGTAACTTGATTTATATGACTCAGCAATTTGGACAACTACAAAGTAAGATAATCAACAGAACTTAATGGGCTGCGATGCCAAGAAGCCAGGAAACACTCAATTTCCCTTCAAACCAGTGACACACTCAACACTCTACATTGATGAATGTTACATGAAGAGATATGTCCGCATACAGAGAGTCCAGTCTTCATTAGTGGTAACTTCTACTTAGGAATCATTTTTATATCTCAAATTTTAGAACCTTAGTTTATCAGGGGATTGTGGAACTATTTTCAGTAGAACTAAATGCCATTCAATTATGGGTAGTAGATGATGAACGTTATGTGGCAAAGTGATTTGGTCAACATGATTGCAAAAGAAGGAGGTAGTCTTGGAAGAATGCTCCTGACAATAGAGTGAGAAAGAGCAGGATGAAATGCAGGCATGCAAAGCAACTTCTTTAGTCTCAGCAGTACCCATTAATTGTAAGTCCCATGCAATTGTAAGTCTCTGTTTATGGGCAACTTTGGGTTTAGCAATTTGCACGTCTGATGTGCATGTCACACTGTGTTTTTCTGGAACCAGTGTCTTCCCACTGTGGAAATAACACCAGGAATTTGATAAGCTGAAGACATTGAGTAGGACCCACATGTGCCAATCTAGAAAATACCTGAATGTTGCTGATTTGTCAACCTCTGCCACTCCTAGGTGGATTGCCATTGGCACAAAAAGTGGGAAAATGGGAGGAGAGTTCTGTTTTAGTTATTGTTATCTCCTTCCCCATTCCCTAAATGTAAGCTTCAACTGGACTCCTCAACACGCGCATACACACACACACACGCGCATACACACACACACACACGCGCATACACACACACACGCGCATACACACACACACACACGCGCATACACACACACACACACGCGCATACACACACACACACACGTGCATACACACACACACACACGCATACACACACTCGCACTCTTAACTGGATCTACAAAAAAGAAGTATTCATGCACTACTTTGAGTCATGGCCATGTGTCAAATCCCATCCTTATTAAAGCAATGCTACAAAGTAACTGTCACAACAGTACTAAACTTTTTCAACAGATGTTCAAAATGCCACATCAGCCTTTAAAGGATTTTGGTGAAATCTTCCCAGGCTATAAACAACTTGGGCTGAAGCAAGAAGTTCTGGACAATCACATGAGAAGTCGAGCAAGGTACTTGTGACATAAGGAACAACTGGTATTTTCCAATCGAGTTCCAGATATCGAGAGAAGATTATCACTAGTGAGCAGCAAGAGGCCAATTAATGGGAATTATCTCTTGGTTTCTAATAGGTTTACATTCTACCATCCACCAGACCGTCAATAGACAATAAGGATTCCTGGCGTGAAAGACTGAGGGACTCCAGCTCACTGCTTGCTCCAGACCCAATCGCAGCATCTCAGTTGGCAGCAACAGCACATATCTTCACATCCATGGACACTGATCTCAGACACATAGCAGCTTCTGTCCACCCTCATGGCACCTTTCTGATCCACTTACCATATACTTCTGTACTTTGGAATGCAGCTCATGTGCTCTTTCTAAGGGCTGTACATTTGTTCTCTTAGCGCCCACTCACTTAGCACCTGCTTGGATGCTCAGAGCATCACTGCCTCACCTTCAATATTTACTCCAAGGTGCACAGTTGCTCAGAGGGTCCATATACACCGCTCAGCATGGAAACACAGTGATTTTGGTTCTGGAAGCCATTGTCTTGTATGGACCTCAGCGGTTCACACAGCAATAGGTAAAATTAAAGGGAAGATGGCTCACCTTGTCTTGCCTTATCTTTTAGTACTTTGCCCCTTAAGCCAAAGCCAGAAGACACACAGTACTGCTACATTGCCTTGCAATTTAGCACAGTCATAAAGTGAGGCAAATGGTCAGTAAGAAGGTGGACATGTTGCTGTATGGTACACTGTACAGCAATGTCAATCTCACTCCTTCACCATGTGCCAGCAACCCACATGGCAAACACGAAGCATAAACTGAAAGGAAATGACCAGGTCTCAAGGACTAAAGTGTGGGTAATCCTCAGTGAAGTCTAGAGAAACATTTGCTAATCAGGGAACACTGGGACAGTAGTGAAAGACAATATTAGATACCAGTGCAACGGCTTGGGCACAGGGCAGTCAGTGTCAGGATCCTGAGGGAGTGAGGAGCCAAATAGCAGGTCGCCCACAACCTGTCTTGATTTTTTCTGCCTCAATGATGGCCATTTTCTCCTGGAATGAGAAAAAGGGAGGCATTAGTGAAGTGAATGTAGCTGGCATAGTGCAAGTGGAGGAGAAGTGGTGAAGTGCCCCAACAGGTCATGCAGGGATAAAATCTGAGGGATTGTGTGGGTAAGATGTTGTGTTATGTGCGTTTAAGAAGAATTTGTTCTGTCATTTTTTTAAAAACAGGTGTCGTAAACTTGGAGCTGAAAAGGTGTTGCTGGAACAGCGCAGCAGGTCAGGCAGCATCCAGGGAACAGGAGAATCGACGTTTCGGGCATAAGCCCAAAACGTCGATTCTCCTGTTCCCTGGATGCTGCCTGACCTGCTGCGCTGTTCCAGCAACACATTTTCAGCTCTGATCTCCAGCATCTGCAGACCTCACTTTCTCGTCGTAAACTTGGAGCCAAGCTGTTTGCTCTGAGCCTAGATATTTTGGGATTTTTTTTTGTTGGAACAATGGAAGCAGCATGAAGGGATCCGGTCAAGCTCCCACAGAACCAAGATTATAGTTTTAGCTTTCAGCAGTTGCTGGGGTCTTGAAGCTGATGTGGAATCTGTTATTCCCCTCTCTGTTATAGCTAAAAGCAGGACTTATCTTCCTACTGCGAGAATTGCACGTGAGACAACTTGTTTTACTAAATTTGCCTTTGCCAAGGGTGTGTTTATTGATGTTGCTTTTGAAACAGTTGTTCTTTGGTCATTAAATAATCTATTATTCTGTTAAGGTTTCTAATAGAGTTAGGTCATTCCAATTCTTTTTTTAATATGAGTTTTAACTATAATTAATAAATAAAGTGTGTATTCCTTCAAGCCTGGTAGTTTGACCAATCAAATTGCATCCAGAACACAACACTTTACACATTTGAGGAAATGGCTAAACAAATGAAATGGCAGGTGACCATGCAGGTGTTGTTGATCCAAAGTTGGTTGGTAGTGCTAGTGAGGTATTTGCATCACTATCAGAGGAGATATCCAGGGAGTGTGATGGGATGAAAAAAGCCATTTTAAGTGCAAATGAGCTTGTACCAGAAGTCTACAAACACCATTTTAGGAATCTAAGGAGGGAGCCTGATCGTACACAGAGTTTGAAAGATTCAAATAAAGTAATTTTGATAAGGAGATTGAAAAAAAAAACACTCGTAGAGATATGATTATTTTGGATATGTTCAAAAATTCACTTCCGAAAATAATGAGGACTCCTGTGGAAGAGCAGTGTTAAGATTGCAAGATTAACAGCAGAAATGGCAGATGATTATGAGTTGGCTCATATATAAAATTGTGGCTTCTGATATCAATTTCAATCTGTGAGGGATAGAAATTGGGGAAAATAGGAATTGTCAGTTGATAAAGGAAAAGGAGATTTCATTAGTAAGGATGGTTTACTATAAAGTAAAAAAGAAAAGCCATGACAGGGCAAAAGAAGTATACAGCTTAGGTGTTTTCACTGTAATAAAGCAGGCCACGTGAAGTCACAGTGTTAGTGGTTGAGAAAAAGAATTGCAAAGACTTTATCCCAATCCAGTCAAGCTCTCACAGAACCAAGATTTTAGTTTTAACTTTCAGCAGTTGCTGGGGTCTTGAAGTTGGATGTGGAAGCTGTTATTCCTCTCTCTCTTATAGCAACAAGCGGTGGTTCTCTTCTATTTTATAATCCATTGAACTGAATTTGCCTTTGTGAAGGGTGCAGTTATGGGATGTTACTATGTTGAAATAGTTGCTGTTTAGTAGTTAAATAAGCTATTATTCTGTCAAGTTATTCCAATTCTTCTTTCTTTTGTTTATATTTTAACTATACTGTCAAAATAAAGTGCATTTTGCTTCAGGCTGGTAGAAAATGTTGAGGTCTAGATTATCTTCTTAACATGTTTTGAGGGGGTTTTGTCTGGTTCATAACAATTGCATTGTGAAAATGGTAGAGCATAAGTCTTGGTGGGAGATGAGTGCAAAGCAGAGATAGCGTGAGGCAGCGATAGTAAAGAAAAGATAGTGGCACTTACCTAGTGGAGAAGACAAGGTCATTGACTTGTTTTTCATGATGCTGAATATTCCTCCAAATGGATGAGATTGCAATGGCTCAAATGGCAACCTCTGCCCAGACTCTCAATGTCTGGGTCGTGGCCCCTACTGCATGATCCTGGCGGAAGAAGATGACTGTCCTGTGCACCACACCATCCACTTGCAGCACTCCAGTGCCCTGCCCACAAAGCAGGACACTAATTTCCACTTCTCTGTTATGTCTGGGGCAAATGTCACAAACTTTGAGGGGTAATATTTATGTGAGACACTCCCATGTGCTTCAGGTCCAGTGTTGCGAAGATTACTGATGGTCTCATCTGGGAGAAGAATACCCTCTGGGAAGCAAACCTGTTAGCCCCATTATGTATTGTGCATGTCTCTCTGCATTTCCAGGAGAGCTGAGTGCCCCTTGCAAGTAAACATTTGCTTTATTAGAATCTTAGCCTGCTTGGCACACCCTCCTCATTCCTGAAGAAGGGCTTATGCCCGAAACGTCGATTCTCCTGCTCCTTGGATGCTGCCTGACCTGCTGCGCTTTTCCAGCAACACATTTTTCAGCTCTGATCTCCAGCATCTGCAGTCCTCACTTTCTCCTAGAATCATGGAATGCTTTCTAAGTCCACAGAACTTCATCCTGATGGTGTTGTCATCAAAATGAACAGGAGGTTATTGATTGCAGAGGGAATAAAGAAATGTACAAAACATGACAAGCAGCACAATGTAAACTTTCACTGTTCTGAAACAAGCATTCCCTCGAGGGCAGTAAGGCTTATGTATCACAACTAGCTATTAGTTTTGAGTGCCTACAAATATTTTGGCAAGGTCAATCGTTTTCAAAACTAAGCACTGTCATGTTTTCTTGAGCCCGTCTGCTTTTTCATTTCACTATCGCCATGGTTCCTCAGCATCTCATCATCAGTGTTTGCTCCCTTACCATCTCTCCTTCTTCCTCATCTGAGGAAATTACACTCTAAATGGTAGCACCCTGGAAAGTACTGATGATCAGAGGGAAGTCCTGATGAAGAGTTCTGCCCAACATGGTGACTGTCCTGCTCCTCCAATGCTGCTTGACTTGCTGTGCCTTTTCCAGCTCCACTAAGATCAAGGGGACCTTAGTGTGCATATCCACAGGTGCCTTAAGGTAGCAGGGCAGTTAGATAAGGTGGTTAAGAGGGCATATGGGATATTGCTTTTATTAACTGAGACATAAATATATTGAGAAAGGGAGGTTATGTTGGAACTGTATTAAATGTTGGTTAGGCCACAGCTGGACTGTGTGCAGTTCTGGTCACCACATTCTAGGAAGGATGTGATTATATAAGAGAGGATGTCAAGAAGATTTACCAGGACGTTTCCTAATTAGGGTGATTTGCAACAGGAGGAAAGATTGGAAAAGCTGGGGCTATTTTCTTCAGTGCATCAAAAGTTGAGCAGGTAGAAATTGTTGGGCCGAAGGGCCTGTTTCCACACTGTAAGTAATCTAATCTAATCTAAAAAAATGTACAAGATTATGAAGAGCATAGAAAGGGTGGACAGTTAGGCATTTATTTTTAATAGTCTATTACCAGGAAGCATACATTTAATGTAAGAGCTAAAAAACTAAGAAGATACTTGAGGAAAATGTACTTTTATCCAGAGGCTGTTGGGAGTCTGCAATTCACTACCCATAAGAGTGGTCAAGAGATAAACTCTTCTTCCATTTAAATAATATTTAGATATTGGCTGTATTTGCTTTGCCTCCATGGCTAAGGGCCAAAAGTGTGAAAATGAGTTTAGTGTATTATATCTTTGTTGACCAGCACAGATATAATGGGAAAAATGGCCACGTTCAGTGAAGTAAACACCCCTCAAAGGCCAAGTTGCTCAATTATTTCCCTCTCATCACCTTGTCAAAGTGTGATATATCTGTGTGCTAAAAAGTATTCAGATATTGTGTTTCCCACAAAGGTGGAGCTTTAAAAAGAGTAAGGACAACTCACCCCTCTTCATATCGTTATAACACCTTCCAGAAAATGAACAAATTCTATTACAGTTTGTAGACTGAATCTTACACTGCTCTCCTTTCAGCCAAAGAATTCATGTACAAGGAGGAGGACAGTAACCTAGTGATCATAGATTATACATGAGCCAATAATCTGGAGATGTGGATTCAAATCCTTCCACAGCAGTTGGTTGAATTTAAATTCCACTAATAATTCTGGAATTGAAAGCTAGTCTCAGTGATGATGGCTATTAAAATATGATTGAGGTCTTGAAAACCTGCCTGCTTCACTCATGGCCTTTCAGGAAGGAAGCCTGCAATCTTTACCTGGGACTCCATATCCACAGCAATGTAGTTGAGTTTTAATTGAATTGACTCAGCAAGTCACTCAATTATAAAGGCAATTAGGATGGGACACAAATGCTGGCATTACCATTAATGCCAAGACTAATGAATGAACTCTGAATTATCATGCTAATATCATGCTAACTTCAGGACTGTTGCCTCATTATTATTCAAGATCAGTTTGTCAAGTAGCCTGTTAACTGCATTCAAATTGGAGTTTCTGGAGACAGGTTATTCAGTATTGCAGCTATTTTAAGTGGTCTTTTAAAATAACACATTTTTCTGTCCATTAATTATATTGATATGAATTTTCCCTGATGAAATGGAAAGTTGGGAAACTTTCCCAAATTGCAGATTTGGGCAATATTTTCATTTTGGACAGATGGGGGTGAGTTGAAGGAAGGACAAGGGCTGCAACAGAGACAGGCGGGTGGCCAGGCCCGAGACTAGAACACTTGCTTCAATTTACTGGGATTTTTGACAATTATTAATGAAGAATGTCAAGACCCCAAACCCTAAGCTTTCTTCCCTTCACCCACTTCTTGTGTCACTTTAATGCAGCCCCCATTAGATCCCTAATGCCCTCTCAAATTCACCTTATCATTTTCATGCCCCCTCATGTTCATACTTCCTCACAGGGTCTTGCCATCCTTTGCCATCTGAATGCTCCTCATTATTCTCCATAGACATGAACCCAATATCCAATATGGGCAGACCTCAGTACATCTTTGAAATGTATTTTTTGAAAAGTACGTTTTTAACCACCTAATCCCATTCAATCACTTATTCTGAAAAAAAAGACATTGTAAAATAATTAAAATGCCTCAATTGCTCAATCTGTTACAGAAATAAAAAAAAAAGTCTATTTCACAAAATATATCAAACAGAAAGAACCATTGGCTAATGTCTTAAAGCTGTCAAGTAAAATGTCCTTTGAACTGCCTGATAAAATAATTGATTGTAGGTCTTTTGAAATTCAGCCAAGCATTATATTGATCATAGCTATCAAAAAAAGTCATCCCAGCTCAGATACAATGGAGACTATTGAAATTGCAGCAACCACTATCCAAGGTTTTTTTTAAGTTAAACCCAATGGCCTGTCAGTCAATGCATTCGGATGTAGCTGTGTGCTTTTTTTCTCCAACTGATATCTGCTCTTTTCACTTGCAAGGAACTTTGGATATTTAAATACATTTGAGCTATCAGGCAGTGATTTATTCAGTTTTGAATGTAGAAGAGTACTTTTCTTCACATGAAATAGACTCCAATGCATGTTACCATATAAACCAAGTTGATGAATGTAATGATATGCGGCAATTCCATTTATCTCAGCAATTGAAGGAACCATTGCTTTCACACAAGATTCCTGACCTGTGAGGCAAAATTGTGACTGTTATTTTCCATGTTCAAGGACACAATTACTTTCTGGTCACTCACTATTACACCAAATTCCAAATCAAAGATATAACAACTCCAATGGTTATTGTTAATGCATTAACTGTCATATTCAAAATGTCTGCTGTACATCAGCAAATTATGATTTGGAGATGTCGGTGTTGGACTGGGGTTTATAGTCTTATACTCCAGAACCACCTGATGAAGGAGCAGTGCTCCGAAAGCTAGTGCTTCCAAATAAACCTATTGGACTATAACCTGGTGCTGTGTGATTTTTAACTCAGCAAATTATGTTTGACAATAGTCGAAGTGCATCAGTGAACCCTTCCCAGATGTACAGAAAATGTGATAACAAATGTATTCCCTCTTCACCCCACTACCTTCAGTTGAACAGACTTGCAGACTGTTCACTATAAAATTTTTGATCATGAAATATAAAAGAAGATCTTTGGATTTCTATGTTAAATTTAGAAGCTACCCCTCTTAGCAATGGTTTAACCTTACTGAAACCTGTCATGTTTGGAAAATAGATCCAAACAGTTTTTCCCTCCTAAAAGCTCATTATCCAACATTCAACCACATATACACAATGGATTGGTGGAGTCAGAGTCATGTTGAGTCAGATATCTCAGGTATCTTTAGGGCACTACATATTTACAGCACTAAGTAATTACAATATTGCAGATTTATGCGCCCCCTTCTGGGTTCTATCTTTACTGATGTTGCGGTAACCACAAATACACAATGTATTGTTGGAGAGAAAGGAGAAAATGGCACAGTAAGATGGTTGTTCCAACTTGAATCAGGACAAAACACATAAGAGTGAGAGCTTCATACAAACATAAGGATTCATGAAAGATTACTACATTGTGTGGCTAACCTTGGTCAAGGGAATGAGCAGTCATCAAGGCTTAGGAAGAAATCGGTGGCATTTCCATTTTGTGTATCATCAACAAAATATCAAATAAGATAATAAAACCATAAGACTATAGACATAGGAGTGGAAGTAAGGCCATTCGGCCCATCTAGTCCACTCCACCATTTAAACATGGCTGATTGGAATTTCAACTCCACTTATCCACACTCTCCCCGTATCCCTTAATTCCTTGCGAGATCAAGAATTTATCAATCTCTGCCTTAAAGACATTTAACGTCCCGGTCTCCACTGCGGTCCGTGGCAACGAATACCACAGGCCCACCACTCTCTGGCTGAAGAAATATCTCCTCATTTCCATTCTAAATTGACCCCCTCTAATTCTAAGGCTGTGCCCACAGGTTCTAGTCTCCCCGCCTAACAGAAACAACTTCCCAGTGTCCTCTCTTTTTAAGCCATGCATTATCTTGTAAGTTTCTATTAGATCTCCCCTCAACCTTCTAAAATCTAATAAATACAATCCCAGGATCCTCAGCTACCATTCCAGGGATCATCCGTGTGAATCTCCGCTGGACACGCTCCAGTGCCAGTCTCTCCTTCCTGATGTGTGGGGCCCAAAACTGGACATGGTATTCCAAATGGGGCCTAACTGGACCTTTATAAAGTCTCAGAACCACATTGCTGCTTTTATATTTCAACATTCGCTTTCTTAATATCAGATTCAACCTGCAAGTTAACATTTAGAGAATCCTGGATTAGCATTCCCAGGTCCCTTTTGTACTTCTGCTTTATGATTTTTCTCACCATTTAGAAAATAGTCCATGCCTGTATTCTTTTTTCCAAAATGCAAGACCTCGCATTTGCTCATGTTGAAATCCATCAGCCATTTTCTGGATCACTCTCCTAAACTGTCTAAATCATTCTGCATTTTCCCCAACTCCTCAGTATTACCTGCCTGTCCACCTAACTTTGTATCATCGGCGAACTTTGCCAGAATGCACCAGTCCCTTCATCCAGATCATTAATATATAAAGTGAACAGCTGTGCCCCAACACTGAACCCTGCGGGACACCACTTGTCACTGGTTGCCATTCCAAAATAGAACATTTTATCCAAACTCTCTGCCTTCTGTCAAAGATCCAATCCTTAAGCTATGCCAGTAGCTCACCTCGAAAACCATGGGCCCTCACCTTACCCATTAGCCTCCCGTGAGGCATCTTGTCAAAGGCCTTTTGGAAGTCTAGGTAGATAACATCCACTGGGTTTCCCTGGTCTAATCTACTTGTTACCTTTTCAAAGAATTCTAACAAATTTGTCAGGCACGACCTCCCCTGACGAAATCCATGCTGACTTGTTCTAATCTGACCCTTGTACTTACAAGAATTTAGAAATCTCATCTTCAACAATGAATTTTAGAATTTTACCAACAATCAAGGTTAGGCTACTTGCCTATAATTTTCTAGATAGCATAGGTTTAGGGTGAGAGGGGAAAGATATAAAAGAGACCTAAGTGGGAACCTTTTCACTCAGAGGGTGGTACATGTATGGAATGAGCTGCCAGAGGAAGTAGTGGAGGTTAGTAAAATTGCAACTTTTAAAAGGCATCTGGATGGCTATATGAATAGGAGGTTGAGAGGGATATGGGCCAGGTGGTGGCAGGTGGAGCGAGATTGGGTTGGGTTATCTGGCCGGCATGGACAAGTTGGACCGAAGGATCTGTTTCTGTGTTGTACATCCCTATGACTCTATTACTCTAACTGCCCATATCCTTTTAACATCTTTATAAAAATAAGTGAAATTTTGACAAAACTGATGAGAAATTGCTTAATTTCATTTTTTAATCTTCTAAATCAACATTACTCTTGGTTGAGCAGGGAAGCATGTGGGACCTTAAAGCTTTTTTATTCACTGGTATTAAAGAAAGTCCAATTGGAACTAGGCCACTTTGAGGCAATCCCAACCATGACGTGTGACAACAGAGGTTAGGAAAATCAGTGAATTAACTGGAATGATGACTCTGTCATAACTCAAAGCAGAAACTCAAGAAGAATCACTTTAAGACAAGATGACACAACTGAAGCATCACAAAACTCACCAAATATGAAATCCACAAGGGTGTTACAGCTATTTCAGAGTCAGTGAGAGTTAATGAGGCACCCCGTCTACCTAACCAGAAAACTAAACAATATTGCTCACCTATCTTGGTCTGTCAGTACCTTCCAGCTTAGGTCTGCTGCTGAGAATCCTCAGTATTAAGGCCACAGCATAGTTTCAATGATAATTCAGCACTTGTCTGTCTTTTGCAGGTGCCTAATTGGAATCTGTTTTTTTGTGTGTCAAATTGCAAACAGAGAAGAAATGGAACAAATCAAAGTTTGATTAATAGATTCTGATATTTTAGTCTTCCTTCAAAGATAACCTCGAAAGCCATCATTTTAATGTAACGTTCAATCACCTCTCCTAACCCGTCTCTCTAATCTAGTTTATTTCTCTTAAAGGAAAATTTTTGCTTCTAAATGCAAAATGTGGCTAACTCACATCGCCTTTATACAAGAAACCAAAATGTGACAGAGGGCATTGGTATGTTGATTGTTAGTTTGTTCAATCACGAAACATTAAGGCTGTGGTTATTGGTTTGAGAGCAATATTTGCTGGCAAAATTTAACAACAGTAAATGCATTATATTCTGTCCAATACACAGGTGCAGTAAAAATACAGCTCTGCAGGTCTGTCAGCAAAATTTTGCTCCAAAAATATCCTTGTATTTTTGATCTATTCATAGATCAGATTCTGAGTATCCATATATGTGAATTCTAACATGAAAAGTATGCCACTTAAAATAATAATTTATCATAGACTCCACAGTAAGACTTTGTGTGGTAGTGTAAATGAGAGATAACAAGGCTGCAGCCTGTTTTCCATTTCCCATAAATCCTTACTTTTCACATCTTAATGCAAATAAAATTTAAGTAAGATGAAGATATTTTCTAATTAGCCTGTTTAGAGATGTTATTGCACACCTCTGAAACAGGTACAACTTGAACCTGGGCCTCTTGGCTCAGAGATAGGAAAGTGAATAATGCACCAACAGAGCCACTTTGAGTGAGATTTAAGGCAGGCAACAAACTTGCTATCATATTTTTTACTCTATTACGTGAAGTGAAAATCTATCCCATACTGTCAAACACCGGATGATATTTGACATGAAGATTTACAATTGTTTAGAGTTACACTGCAGTCAGTGTGAACAGAAAGCAGTGCAAAATTCCTCTTAGAGAAATACAACAGCACTTGGGTTTAGTGCAGTTGGGGTGGTCACATTAGGATCTCACATCTGCCTTATATTCCTATTTTTCCTGTGAAGGCAAGTGAAGGTGAAAACAGGAGCTTAACTGCTGAAGCAGATCTGCAAATGACGCATTGAACTGTCTGTTAATGACTTAAGAATTAAAACTTGAAGTTTCAGAGCAGGTTCCTTTTATCTCAATCAGCTTTTATATGGCGCCATCCAAAGCATTCAGCATGTAACTGCAAAAATAATCAGGAGAAACATACAAATAGGCAGTCGTAGAGATGTTCAGCACAGAAACAGACCCTTCGGTCCAATTCGTCCATGCTGACCAGATATCCCAACCTAATCTAGTCCCACTTACCAGCACCCAGTCCATATCCCTCCAAATCATTCCTATTCATATACCATCCAGATGCCTTTTAAATGTTGCAGTTGTACTAGCCTCCAACACTTCCTCTGGAAGCTCATTACATATCAACCTCTGCATGACAAAGTTGCCCCTTCCGTCTGTTATATCTTTCACCTCTCACCCTAAACCTATGCCCTCTCATTCTGGACTCCCGCACCCCAGGGAAAAGACCTTGTCTATTTATCCTATCCATGCCCTCATGATTTTATAAACCTCTATAAGGTCACCCCTCAATCTCTGACACTCCAGGGAAAACAGCCTCAGCCTATTCAACCTCTCCCTATAGCACAATTCCTCCAACACTGGCAACATCCTGTAAATCTTTTCTGAATCCTTTCAAGTTTCACAACATCCTTTTGATAGAAAGGAGACCAGAATTGCACGCAATATTCGAAAAGTGGCTTAATCAATGTCCTGTACAGCCACAACATGACCTCCCAACACCTGTACCCAATACTCTGACCAATAAAGGAAAGCATACCTAACGTTTTCTTCACTAACCTATCTATCTGTGACTCTACCATCACTGATAAAGTAAATTAACCTATTTGATGGTGTTCGCTAGACACAGCTCACATGCTCGGATGAGTAATAATGCTAATGATGCTTGCAAACTGTAAGAATAATGCCAAAGTCCTCTGTAGGAGCAGAGAGAGTATCTCCAGCAGGCATGGCATCCCTAGGCAAGAAGCAGCTTTAGAAACATCTGAATGCTTGGTATAGGACAGGAACCTCATGAAATATAACTCCACCATGTGTTGAGGATCTTCTGCAGCCACACAATCTGGTCGCTGGTCACATTTGATGTGTCTAGGCAAAAGTCCCCTTTTTTTCCTTTTTCTTGCTATGATCATAGCCTGTTTCTCTCTACGCAATGCATCTTTAAAAAGATTTTCTGCAGTCACATGCACAGGATCTCTTAAATGGAATAGCATTAAGTGGAAAGAGTAGTATCTCTGGTGTACATCAATCTACTCTCTCCTACATGGCTTCAGTATTGTTGGCTTTTTTGTCTTGTAATCTCACGACTGGATTCACATTCCTTGTTTCAGGTCATTTATATCTTTGATAAATTTTCTGATATTCTTGTTATTGCAGTGACTTCACCTTCCTGCATGGTAGTATTATTGTGAGAGCAATGTGGCTTTAAATTCTGAAGCTGCATACACACAAGTATGTCCTCTAACTCTCCTAGGACTGGGTCACTACAGTGGGTCACTGATAGAGATTGGCTACACACCTTTATCCCACAGAGGCAATGTTAAAATAAGCTGGCTCTGTGAGTTCCAAAAATGTCAATATGCAGGCCATTGGATGGATCAGGCATTTCCTCCTGCAATGCATTCAATAACTGAATACAAAACTCTGCCATTCAGTGCTAAATGTTTTATTTTAAATTCTCTGCAAAGAGAATCTTTATGGAAACACAAACCTTTTAACACAAAACATTGTTTTTATTGAACTAGGAGCTAAAAGGAAACTGGGAAAGAATATTAACTCATCACTGAAAAACATCAATGAAGCTAATTTAACTTTCCTTTATATTCAAGTCAGTTATAATGAACACCTAAAAAAAGAACTATGTGCTTTTAGCCTGATATAGTGTAATTATCCATAAGTTCATTTGGGACTGATTTTGAAAGTTTTGCTTCTCTGCAAGTCATTTCTGCAACATTAATTCTGACAAATTATTTTTCTTTGAATTCTTTTCTAATGAATACATATATTATAATTTTTAAAAATCATTTATCATTGCCTCTAATCAACAGAGAAAGGTCTTGTATTTACAATATGCTTGTTGCCCAAATTGTGGGGACCCACGCAGAGTTACAGCTAGAGACAGTAAGTCTGAAAATGTCACTTCTTAAACAGGAAAGAATATTTAGTAAGGATATGGTTAAGCTTTACCTCAGGAAGTCAATGTTAAACCTTTAATACAGCCAAACTTTTTTTTATTGTTTATGCCCACTGTATTCACATAAATTAACCAAGAACTTTCAGCTATGCATTCCGATGAAATAAATAAGATTTTGCTTGGATTCCAAATTAAACCATTTTAATGAACAGCGGAACAAATATTCCGGTTGTCAATACTTTTTAAAAAAATGATTCAATGCCAGGCATAAAAAATACAGGCTTGGCATGATAGCATTCTCTCATGGTGCTTTGTCATGTCATATTTTCCGATAGCGACCCATTCAGTGGTAAACATTTATCATTAATAGACTTCAACAACAATAACAGAACCAATTAAAAGGGGGTGGGATCCCACTGAAACAAATGAACTTTTACATCACAAGAGCTATAAGTCACATTTGGACCAGACATTTGCACTGCTAAAAGTCTTAAGTCAATATATATTAAGTGTGAAATCCCTGGCAAGAGCGAACTATTCCTTTTATAAACACATTTCTTTCTTTAGCTGCAGTGCATCACAGTGACCCAAGATGACTCAAAGCATTTTTATCCTTTGGCTTAAATATGTAATTGAACTGTCTAACAAAGGTTGCTTTGACTATTTTATAAGCTTAGCCCTCCTGTGTCATGTCTGTGTGTCTTAGAATAATTTCTAAAACCTAGAGGGGACAAAGTTATTGGCTCTGAAATCAAGCATTGTGTTGTATCATTATTGTGTGCCTGTTCAATGTGATGTAGGCAGCATGCAAAGCTTGTGCTGCCTGCTAATTACAATGACTGTGACATACATTCCATTGCTAACCACACTGTTGATTAACTGCACCCTTCAGTATGGGGCTCAAGTTCATGCAAGGATAGCATCACTTAAAGTCAGATTGCACTTCTTAAAAAGATGAATTCTGGTTTAGCATTCACTGGAACAATATGAAGATCAGCGTAAGCTCAGGATGAGTCTACATAGTGCAACAGGACAGAAAGCCTATGACAAAGTTGTTAAATGAATTTTGGAGATTTTGACAGGAAGGAGTATCTTCCTTAGGGAGAAGGACCTGCAGTTCTGCAAAGACAATGAGAACAGGTAGCTTGTGTGGTCCTTCTAGAGTATGTCAATGAGTGTGTAATGTGTTTGTGTGATGTGCCTGATTCAGTTGAATAACCTGCAATGTATACAATCTGTGAGATGTGGGCTTCCAATAGTACAAAATGTATGAGGATTAGGAAATGAACACGATAGTTGCATTGTATTTGTTAGAGATTTTGTGATCAACGAGTGAACTGCTGTTTGTGAAGCTGGTGGAAAATGGCAGCAGTCTAACCCCACAGACCTGGATGCCATGCCAAAAGAAGTCTAATGACCTCACACTTCTTTTAAAAACTTGTTCATGGGCTGTGCACATCACTGAGGAGGACAACCGTTATTGCTGACTTACCTATTATCCTAACTGAGTGACTTACTAGATCATTTCAGAAGGCGTTTGAAAGTCCACCACATTATTGGAGATCTGGAATAATTTGCAGGCCTTTGGGGTGACGTGGTGGCTCAGTGGTTAGCACTGCTGCCTCACAACACCAGGGTCCCAGGTACAATTCCAGCCTTGGGCAACTGTCTGTGTGGAGTTTGCACATTGTCTGCACGGGTTTCCTCTGGGTGCTCCAGTTTCCTCCCACAGTCCAAAGATGTGCAGGCCAGGTGAATTGGCCATGCTAAATTGCCCCTAGTGTTAGGTGCATTAGTCAGAGGGAAATGGGACTGGGTGGGTTACTCTTCAGAGGGTCGGTGTGGACTTGTTTGGCCGAAGGACCTGTTTCCACTCTGTAGGGAATCTTAAAATAAAAATTAATCTAACCCTGTCTCAGTAAGGGCATCAGTTTTTTTTTCTCTAAAGCACTTTAATGAGCCAGCTGGCTTTTTTGCAATAGTGGTTATAGCGTTAGCTGTAGGTTAGCTTTTAATTCCATATTTCTTATTGAATTTGTATGTCACTATTTTCCAGGATGGGATTCAAACCTGGGGCTCTGGATTCTGAATCCAGTGAGGTCACCAATATGTCACCTCCTTGCCTAAGTGGTCAATGAATACACTTTTAATGCCATTTTCCACCAGCTTCACAAACAGCAGTTCACTCGTTGATCACAAAATCTCTAACAAATACAATGCAACTATCATGTTCATTTTCTAATCCTCATACATTTTGTACTATTGGAAGCCCATATCTCACAGATTGGATACATTGCCAGGTTATTCAACTGAATCAGGCACATCACACAAACACATTACACACTCATTGACATACTCTAGAAGGACAAATTAGTGGACAGGCATGGCAGCACGTTCTCACCCATTTTCAGGAGACATTATTGGGAATAATTGGTGTGACATCACTGAAGCCATGATCAGTAAAATCATTGAAGCCAACACCAGGAATCAAAGGACACGTGGAGAAAACTGTTAGAGGATGCTGAGTTGGATGATCAGCCATGATTATACTGAATAGTGGAGCAGATTCAAAGGGCCGAATGGCCTAATCCTGTTCCTATTTTCTGTTTGTGTGTTTCTACGATAGTATGCTTCTGCTAAATCCAACTTCACATATCACACATTATCCTGATGTACAGACTCCAGATGGCATGTATATTCCAGCACCTCCTGTTACCTGACCTCATACTGTATATTCTCACATGACACACTCGTACCTTGTGCTATGTGCCACCTCTACCAGCGTGTGGTACTGTGTGAGAGTTGTTTGAGGTAGTTCATTGCCACCAATCCTCCTTGGTCTTTCTCTGTCTTGAGCTTATTTAGTGATTTGTGGAATATCTATAAGAGGTCTTCTTTCTTCATAATAAGAATGTTTATTACTCTATAGCAATAATTACAACTTTGTTTCATCAAACATGATCACTAGGTCCTTAGAAAGCTGATACAGTTATAGCATCTCTCTCCATAAACTGAAGTAAAACTGTTTGCCTCCATCCACAGACTCTGTCTGACCTCAGAGAGGATGGAGCAAATGTAATATGAACATTAGCCCTTTTCGAACCATTATCTTACACAACATCTCCACTAAGGCACTTTTCTCAGTCTTATTCTATTATGCAAGAATACATACATTCATATTACATTTACCACTGCTGCATTACATTGTCTCTAACTTTACAAAAGTAGGCAATCTGGATGTTTCACAAGTCTCTTAAAATGTACTTTCTCAGAGTGAGAAGAATGGTAGGATTTTTGTTTGAGGACTGTTGCTCTTGGTTCCGAAATGTGAATAATTTCACTACTGGAGGATCTTACATCCCTCACAGATGACACCATATTTTATAAATGTTATCGGTCCATTCCCCTATCTGGAGGACCATTAAACTCCCTTTGGAATTTCCTTCCTGGGAGACAGCTGTTCTGTTGATACAAATACTTTTATCCTTGCCATTCTCTGAATTTTGGAGCTACAATATCGTTCTGATTGGTACAGGTACTCCCCTTTTCATCTGGATGCTTAAACCAGAAAATTACTTTTTGGTCTTGTCCTAAATTTGAGGATGCTATTCAGACTCCAATGGAAATGTGTATAACTTGTCGTCCCTGATTGATTGACCAGACCAAATGTCTTTGGTTGTCTTCAGTGTTTATTTGACTGTTGAAGTAGGTGAACTCAAAGCCATCTCCCTTTTTCCTGATCCACACTGACTTGGGTGGATCTAGAGTTCCTTGATGGCACACTCAATCAAATTTTGCCTTGGTATTAAGGGAAGTCACTCTCACTTCACATCTTGAGTCCAGATCTTTTGTTCATGTGGGGACCAGTACTAAATTGAGTCCAGGACTGGTCCTGGCAGAACCAAAACTGAGCATCAGTGAGCAGGTTATTGAGCAGTAAATGGTGTTAGATAGCACTGTTGATACTCCCTTTAGTCACTTTGTTGATGATCAAGAATAGACTGATGGGACAGTAACTGGCCTGGTTGGACATTTCCTGACTATTTTTTGGGACAGGACATACTCGAAAAATTGTCCCACATAACTGGGTAGATGCCAGTCTGGATGCAAGGCTAGGTCTGGAAAACAAATCCTTAGTACTATTGCTGGAACATTGTCATCTTTTGCAGTATCTAGAGCCTTCAACTAAATCTTGATATTATATGGAGTGACCTGAATTAGTTCAAAGCTGGGAGCTGTGATGCTGGGATCCTCATGAAACATTCACTTGGTACTCCTCACTGGATATCGTGATAAATTCTTCAGCGTTGTCTTCTACTTTGGAGGTTCTGGATTCCTCCATCATTGAGGAGGGACAATTTGTAGAAACCACTTCTCCAATGAATCATTGAATCAATTACCACCACTCACTACTGGAGGTGGCAGGATTGCAAATATTAGATCTACTCCATTAACCACGAAATTGCTTTGCTCCTTTTATTGCATGCTCCTTCAGTTATTTGTATACTAACAGTTCTGTGTTGGAGTTTCACAGATCAACACCTCAATTTGAGGTCAGCATTTTTACTCCTAGCATGACCTTCTGCATTCTTTAATAAATCAGAGCTAATCTTGAATGGAATAGGCTGTTTAATTACAGATCGTGGTTGAAAACAGTTCTGCTGTTGTTCATAGCCATTAATACCTCATGAATACTCAGTTTTGAGGTGCTGGATCTTTTCGAAATCCATTCCATTTCATAGTAACAGTGCTACATACATGGTAGAAGACATTTTCAAAGTGGAGACAGGACAGATACCTCCATAACGACTGTTAGTAATCACTCCTGTCAAAGCTGTCATAGACAGATGCACAACTACAGGAAGAGTGTTGAGGACAAGATAAAGAAGATTTGTCTCTCTTGTGTACCCTCAGCACCTTCCAAAAAGCCATTCTCTCAGGTATGTTCTTTAGGACTCACCTAGTTCATTCAGTGGTGGTGCTACAGTCACTTTTGGTGATGAGCAGAGATATCCCCATGTTTGACTTGATACTTTAAAGCTGTGTGGCATCTGGAGTCAATGTTGAGGACTCCTAGGGCAACAGCTTTCATGTTGCAGGTCTTGTTCATATGCAGCGAGCACTGGACAACATCCAGACTTGCGTTCATAAGTGGCACAACGGAGAAGTGCCAAGCAGTAACTATCTCAAACAAAAGCATATCTAACCATTGCCCCGTGACCACCAATGGCATTACTGTCATGGAACACTGAACTGTTACCTACACAAGGTAAAATAATAAAATCAAAATACTATGGATGCTGGAAATCTGAAACAAACACAGAAAATTCTGTGGTGGAAAAATACCCTCCTGCCTCCCCGATATCTGTTCATCCACACATCTGCAAAGTACAAGTCAGCGTCATGATGGAATACTAAACACTTGTCTGGCTGAGTAAAGCTTCAATAACATGCAAGAGGCTGGACACCATCCAGGACAAACCAGCAGCTCGATTGGTACCACATCCAACACTTTCCATATTTGGTACATGGGAATGTTACTGCCAGCAAGTTACCCTCCAAGCCACATATCATCACGACTTACATGTTTCTTCAATGTCACTGGATCAAAATACTGAAACTTTGTACATAACAGCTCTGTGGGTGACCCAACACCCCAAAAGACTGCAACATTTACAGAAAGAACAATTACTGCCTACTCGAGGGCAATTGGGAACGGGAAATGAATGCTGTTTCAGCAAGTGATGTCCACATCACATGACTCATTTTAAAGAGTGGTGTTGTTTGGACTTGATTCAATGTTTTAAATGCATTGAGAAAAATAAAATAATCATTTCGCAGCTAAATTCTCATTTTACATGAGACCAATATTGGCTTAATCATTTGAAAGATTAGGATCAAGACTCTTCTCTACATCATCTGAATTTAAAGAAAACATCATAATAGTCATAGTATCATACAGCTATACAGCATGAAAACAGACCATTCAGTACAACTCCACTACGTTGACCAGATATCCTAAATTAATCAAGTCCCATTTGCCAGCATTTGACCCATAGTTCTCGAAACCCTTCCTATTTATATACCCATCCAGACGCCTTTTAAATGTTGTAATTACACCAGCCTCCACCACTTCCTCTGGCAGCTCATTTTATGCACACACCACCCTCTACTTGAAAAAGGCACCTCTTACATTCCTTTTAAACCTTTCCCCTCTCACCTCAAACCTATGCCCTGTAGTTTTGGACTCTTGGTCTCTACTCATCACCAAGAGTGACTGTAACACCACCACTGAATGAGCTGGGTGAGTCCTAAAAGACATACCTGAGAGAATGGCTCTTCAGAAGGTGCTGAGGGTATGCAAAAGAGGGATAAAGATCTTGGTTATTCACCCTCTCTATGCCCCTCATGATTTTATAAACTTTTATAAGGTCACCTTTCAGTCTTTGATGCTCCAAGCAAATTAGACCCACACTATTCAGCCTTTCCCTATAGCTCAAACCCTCCAACTCTGACAACATCTTTGTAAATCTTTTCTGAACACACTCAAGTTTCAAAACATCCTTTCTGCAGGAGAGAGAACAGAATTGCACGCAGTATTCCAAAAGTGGCCTAACTGTTGTTCTGTACAGCTGCAACATGACATCCCAACTCCTATACTCAATACACTGACCAAGAACGACAAGCATACCAAACACCTTCTTCACTATCTTGTGTATACAGGACACTACTTCCAAAGAACTATGAACCTGAAATCTAAAGTCTCTTTATTCAGCAACACGTCTAAAGACCTTAGCATTAAGTGTATAAGTCTTGCCCTAATTTACCTTTCCAAAATGCAGCACTTCACATTTATCTAAATTATACTCCATCTGCCACTCCTTGGCCCACTGGCCTAATTGATCAATGTCCTGCTGTACTCTGACATAACCTTCTTGGCTGATGATACATGTTCCATCTTGAAATGGCTCCACAGAGGCCAGTATCCTGTCATCAAGTCACCCTCACTACCACATGGAGAACCTTTGACATTGATCCAGCTCCCTCAGAGCCAGCTCTCAGAGTGAACAGCATGCCTATTTATAGCTGTCAGCCAGGGCTCCATGATTGGACCAGATTAAGAGACCCAATAAAGGAACTGGTATTCTATGAGGTCTATCTGGCTGACCTTGGAACAATTAACATACATCCTATTTCTTAGGTTTCTTGCCAAATGGATTAGGTTAAAATTACTAGTCATTTTTCTCTCCACAGATGCTACCTGGTCAGCTGAGTGTTTTCCATATCTCAGATTCATGTGCAGCAAGGAATTAGGCCATTTGGACCATAATATTCATGCTGGCTGTCTACATAGTAATCCATCAATCTCATTCTCCTGCTAAATTCCTGTAGTCCTGTGAGTCTATTTCTGTCAAGTGTTCACTAACTTCCTCTTGAAAATATTGACTGTTTCTGCTTCAATCATCCTCACAGCCAATGCATTCCAGGTCAATTTCACCTGAAGCCTTCCTTGTCAGGGATATAGGGTAATATCTCTGGTGTCTAGTTTACAAGATTGGCATCTACTCTGGAGTTTCTGAAACTACATGAAACTGTGGTGGTGAACTCCTGCCCATAGCCTGTGCAGCCATGTAGACATACACCCCCCAAATCCTTCCCGTTCTGCATACTCTTTACCATTCAGTTTACATTTTGTCTCCTTATCCCCTCTGCCAAAAATAAGTTATCTTGAACTTCTCCATATTAATTCCCATCTGTAACTTGTCTTCTTGTTCTGCTACATATCAATATTATGTTGTAGGAAATTTGTTTCATCCTCACTTTTTGCCATTCTTTCAAGTTCTTATTATTGGCATATCATAAATTGCAATCTGTATTCTATTACAAGGTCCAAATAATTCATAAATGACAAAAAAAAGTGATTTGTGTGAATACCATAGTCCGATGTGAAATGGCGTTTACCTTGACTCACCGTATTCTGTTTCTGGAAAAGCACAGCAGATCAGGCAGCATCCGAAGAGCAGGAAAATCGATGTTTCAGGCAGGAGCCCTTCATCAGGAATGAGGCTGAGAGCTTCCAGGCTCCAGATAAATCTCTCCACTATCTCACCATTCATTGCCCTAATTGGCCAGAAGATGGTTGAGAGTCAACCACAATGTTGTGTGATCTGGACTCACATGTACGCCAGACTAGGTGAAGATGGCATATTTTCTTCCCTGAAGGACATTAATGAGCCAGATAGGGTTTTCTCAACAATTAAAAATGGTTTCATAGTCGTCAATAGATTCTTAATTCCAGATATTTTTAATTGAATGTAAATTCCACCATTTGCCATGGCAGGATTTGAACCACGGTTCCCAGAACATTCACTGAGTTTGTGTATTAATTGTCTAACAATAATGCCACCAGGCTAGTGCCTCGCCTGAAGTGATAGGAGGTGTTAGTGTTAAGAGATAGGAACCTGTATAGCACAGAGATCTGCAGTCTATGATCTCCTTTAATAAATATATGGAAACCTATTTTGTTTTTATAATCTTCGTTTAAAAATTACTTCACAATCCTAAATCCTTTCTTTGGAAAATTTTTAATTCATTTTCCAACACCATATGGATAACCTTTCCATGGAATTATGCAAGATTTCCATATTCTGTGCATAGTGTTAAGTGACAGGAACCTGTATAGCACAGAGATCATGTACTATGTACAGTGAGGAAGAGAGCTTCTTCAAGGAAGGCATCCTTGTAAGAGGATTCGCAGTAGGTTAAAATCTTCTAGGAGAAAGTGAGGACTGCAGATGCTGGAGATCAGAGGTAAAAATGTGTTGCTGGAAAAGCGCAGCAGGTCAGACAGCATCCAAGGAGCAGGAGAATCGACGTTTCGGGCATGAGCCCTTCTTCAGGAATCCATTCCCGAAGAAGGGCTCATGCCCGAAACATCGATTCTCCTGCTCCTTGGATGCTGCCTGACCTGCTGCGCTTTTCCAGCGACACATTTTCAGCTCTGATCTCCAGCATCTGCAGTCCTCACTTTCTCCTTATGTACAGTAACTCAATTTCAGTCTGGTCTGATCTATATGAAGAACAAAAAAAAACACATTACACCATATCATCACAATTTTATAAACTACTTTCCTAAAATCCACATAGAAGGCAAACATCAGATTTCTTCATCAACCTCTTTTTAACTCATTAAAAAATCAATTAGATGTATTAAGCATAATTCTTGCAATATTCCTTCCTGCTGGACTTGACCCACTTTTGCAAAGTCTGACTGCATCTACATTGTCACATCTTTCTATTCAGCCAAAAATGCTGTGCTTGATTCTGGACTTATTTCTCTTTGCCTAGGTATAGGCCAGAAGAGCTGTTAATCAAGCCTGGCTCTCCTAACTCATCAGAAAGGCACTTACCATCACTGTATTATGCTGTAAATATTTGTTCAGCATTTCTGTGAGGCAGTACAGTCTGTTATGTGTAATGGCCTCAAGTTCAGATAATTGCCTGCAATCTATGATCTCCTTTAATAAATGTATGGAAACCTATTTTGCTTTTATAATCTTCATTTAAAAATTACTTCACAAACCTAAATCCTTTCTTTGGAAAATTTTCAATTCATTTTCCAACACAATATGGATAACCTTTCCATGGAATTATGCAACATTTCCATATCCTGTGCATAATTGTCTCTTTACTACATGAATTGGAAAGAAAATACATAAAGTTGCTATATGTTACAGATTTTGTATCATTTCCTTCTGATGTATGAATGTGCCATTGAGAGGATTTTGAATATTTTTAGCATTGCTTCATTTTTAGTCACTACAAATTAGAAATGTCTTCATCAATTGATTTATTATTTTGCAGTAAAAATTTAGTTCAAAAGAGTATATACAATGAATGACGGTAATGCCTGGTAGGTTTGGCACAGATAGAGACAGAAACATTTCAATGCCTTGCTAAGTATCAACCTCTCATGCCTTGCATTTTACTTCAATGGATAACATAAATGCATTAATCAAAAACACTGAAACAAATCTGGTTCCAATTTCACAACGCTCACGCAAGTATATTTTTTACAGGCAATCTTGCAAATTCACTGACAACAACTGGAGATACATCAGCCTTTATTTTCATTGTGGCTGTGACTGCTGAAGGAAATGGGGCCGATGGGATGCTCAGCCAGACTGCAACACTTTTGCTAACCTTGTTGGAGGTCAGGTTGCATTGAATAACACCGTGTATACTTGTGAAAAAGTCAAATCCTGAGATCAAATTTTAGCTAGAATGTGGGGTTCTAACTTATACTTGAGTCATATTTCCTGCAGGATTAAAGTTCACCCTCACTCATTGCTGAACTGTTTGATCAGCTGTAAATCAGAAGAATATCCAAGTAGAGGACTGTACCCATCAACATCACCCCCAAATCTAGTGCAAACGCTGTCAAAATTATTTTTTATCATCTAAGTTTTTAAGTTTTCATACACTCAGAAATTTTCTTCATAAATCCATGATACGTTCTGAAATCTGCAATGCTTAATTTTCTTCCTAGCTTCAGAGCAGAGATCTGGATAGGTCCTTAAGAAACTGAGAGCCCACGCTGGCGATTTTCATTGGCATATTCTGCAGCTTCATTTTCCAGCTGCGGTCACATATTGGGCAGATGCACGCACGTGGACAGGTTGTGTGTGGACTTGGGGAAGTGTGAAGCCTGTGGAGTTTAAGGCCTGAACCACTGGGGTGAGGATTTAGTTTGCCTGGGGCCTCTGCCGCACCTTCAGGCCTGAGGCTGTCAGTCAATGGCTGATCACTGGCCTTCATGATGCAAATGGAAAGAGCACAAAGAGGAAGAAATTGGTTGTAACCTCACTTGGAGTGGGCAGGGTAAGTGACTCAACCTATGAGGGAGGGGGCTACAGCAACCACTGATCATAGGACTTTTAAAGGTAAAGGACATGCATGCAATATACAACACTGAATCTGTAGCCACCCCTCCTTGCAGGTTGAATCACTTCCCCCACCCACTCAACCTCTGATCACAGCCAATTTTTTTCCTCTTTGTGCACCTTCCATTTGCATCATCATGAAAGGTGACAGTGAGCACTATCCCCTTTTTATTTATTCTTAGCCATTTGTCTAATCTGTGTAAGGTACATCCTCCAATCACCCTAACATTCTTCTCTGATATTTTGAAATCACTAGGTGCGGCACAATATATTTGTCTGCTCTGCAATCTCAAAGGCTTTGGGGTGAATCTCACATTTTTGGCTAAACCGGAGTTGTGTCAAATATTTTTAAGATTTTTTTTGCCATGAGGTCAATCGAGTTCACTTGCCTGATCTTGCCAAACTTGCTGCATTAATTAGAAAGACGTTCAATGCTATATGATGGCCGAAGAAAAAGGCAGCCTGTGTGCTGCGCATCACGTTGGTCCGTTTTTACCCTTTAAAAGTCTTATGATCAGTGTTTTCTGCAACCCTCACATCACCCCCACCCTCACACCCCATCATAGATCAAGTTGCACTTCACCCACTCATGTGGACTGAGGTCTCAGCCAGTGTCTTCCTCAATGTGCCCTTTCGGCTTGCATCATGATGGAAGGTGAGCAATCACTCCTTTTCCAGTGGCTTCCAACTTCAGCCTGAATGTGTCAGTGAGCCCCCAAATATCCGCATTCTTTTCCTAGTAGCCCATGCCTTAAATCCTATGAGCTTTGCACTCCCCCAAGTCCACAAACAACTGCCTACATCTGATGACCTTTCCCATCAGCCTCTGGCAAATGAGATAACCATGCCTGGTGTGAGCATACACTGTACCCCTCTTAAATCTAGGGTGTTCCTAACCGTGGACAATTCCCCCTCTGTCATGACCCCATTCCAATGTGTTACCATAGCCCCCTACTTTCAGTTCCTGCTATGGATTCACTGGATACTCATAAAAAATTACTACTGAGGTATGTCACATCCACATAGGTCAGATCTCAGGAGCTAAGATAAGAGCAAACTGTTGTTAATGATGGAAATCTGAAAATGAAACAAAGAGTGCTGGAAATACTCAGCAGATCAGGCAGCATCCATGACAAGTGAATAGAGCAAATGTTTCATATCAAATATAACTCTTCTTCAGAAATGGGATCACAGGCTATTTCTTGTCACAAGAATTCATTATCATATGCTCATTCAATGCAAATATTCATACAAACATGACCATAATATGAAATAGAAGCAGGAGTAGACCATTTGGCTTCTTGAACCAATCTGCCATTTGATCAGATTATGCCTTAAACTCTATTTTTCTGTCTATCCCCATAGTCTTTGATTGTCTTGTCAATCAAAAAAAATCTATCTCACTCAGCTTTAAAAATGCACTGCCTCCACTGTTCTCTGGGGAGTTGTTGGCATAAGGTGAGTGTTGCAGCTAAAACTGTGTGGCCAGTTTATGGCCTCCAGGGAGAATAACAATCATTGTTTGCTCGAGGGACTGGACTTCAGGAGTGGGGTGCTGCTGAATAAAATCGTCCTTAACATTGCTGCTGACAAGCTTTCACCTTTTCATTGCACCACACCCCACAAAATACATCCCCTCACATTAATGGCCTGGTGAGCTAGGTGGCTCTGTGCTTCTGTCCTGGTAGCAGCCCCACTGGAACTGTTAAACGCAAGAACTGTCAGGCCATTGATCAGTCAGCAGCTCTCAAAAGGCAAGCTTCCCACCTCCAGAGAATTGATTCAAGGGGAAGGGCTACCATTGGCTTCACCTTAGCCTGACTGGGTTGTAGTTCAATGGACCTTTGTGAACTGAAGCCACATGGATCTCTCACTGGCTGTCCAATTGGCAGTTGAATCCAACAATGACTCAAGAAGGTTCTGCATATAAAGTCTGAACTTTGAGTTTTGGCTAAGTCCATGCATAATGGGAGGTGTGAATTCCATGAATGGTTTTATGTTTTTTTCACATTTCCATTCAAGAGACACCCTCGCATATGTTCATTTAATTAGGAACTTCTGGCAGATTTGAGATAATTCTGGATCTGAGCAGAAATTTCAAATATCATCTGACTTTTAGCAATCTTTTATGGCCAATTTTCCAAAAGAAACAACAATTACAGAAAATTCTGTGCTGACCATTTTAAATTTGTGAATGTGACATACATGACTGACTAAAATGGCTAAAAATTATTTATTGTCTCAGGTCCTAAATGTAGACACTCATAAAAATTTGAGTTTGTCAGCAGATGGGGACTCTTTTATGCACGAAAATGCCTTTTAATTCTATTAAATATGTTCTCCAAAATTCTTAGTGAATAAGTTTAACAGATGGAATGTGCTAGTATCCCCCCCAGACTGCCAGTCATTTCTTGCATGGTTTATGCAGCATTCTGCCAGGATAAGAGTGCCTACAGGCAAATCCCCTGCATGCGCTGAAGACTCTGACTGATTTCACACATCCCAAGCAGCTGAAGTAATTGCCAGGATTCTAAATTTGGTCACTAAATGTCTAGACAGTTTCTCCAGGACTTACTCAAGCAAAGTAAAAAGTGTTAAGCTTCAAATGGGCATGGCAATAATGGTATTTCAAGGACTAGGCACTGTGATTATCTTAAATCTCAGTTAAATCTTTGGAAAATTGTCCACTGTTAGGGCTCGACTGTTTGTGGATGAGTCTTTTGAGTGCCTGGATTTCAAGGGAGCATTGCCATATCCTCACAAGGGCAGCCAGGTGAGCAGTTGATTTGAATATCAAAAGCCTGGATGACTTTAGGACCGGGGCAGCAGTTCAGTCCTCTGGCTCTGTAACACAACAAGGACATGGAACAGAAGCTGAGGAACAGGGAAGTCTGCCCTCTGTCAAGTCCAAAACGTAACCCCACATATTTGACTATAAAAGCTAGTTGTCTAAAAGAGCCAATGCATCCCATAGCTTGGTGTGAATGCCATTCAGCTTTTCCCTGTATACGGCCCTATCAAGATCTTAAACTGAATCCTCTGTGGCGGTATGTAAGAGCTGTGAGGCAAGAACATGCTTCTGTCCTCAATGTTTTAAGTAACATCAGAAGCCACAAGCCCCTTGCAGCTGACCCAATGATGAAGCAAACCAACTTTTCTATACTGCTGGGTAGCTCTGCTCCTTCAGTTGTGTAACTGGTGCTGAAAGATAGAGGGGAAAATGTAAGTGACATTGGGTGATATAGCAGCTAACAATGAATAACTAGATGAATGTGAGAGCCATGAAGTGTGAGGGTGAAGAAAGCAAGGTAGGTGTGAGGGCATATCTAGCTGTGAATCTTGAAAACCAGTGACCCTGGTATTGGGCACGGCTGGAACTATAGGCAGGCTCACAAAAGAGGACAGAGTGAGGTAAGTTGGGTATTGGGTGAGAAGCATTTGCCCACATTAGGGTGGCTTTTGAAATATGGGCAGACAGAAAAGAAGGAGAGTACTACCATCTCAGGAGTTACCTTAATGGGCAAAGGGCAACCTTCAAAGATAAATATGTCACCTTCTTTCCCAGAAGTTTAACATTGTAAAGAGAATGTGCACTCACTACTTGCTCATTCCACCATATTATGCCATAGGCAGGATAATACTGGAATCAACTGAATCTTTAACATGCACATTAGTCAACTATTTCCACATGGTGGGTGTGCTGACGATATTTTGCACTTGCCCATGCTTCCAACGAGGGAGGTCAATTGTGGGGTGGATGGGAAACTGGTGAGTTTTCCACCCTCCCTATTGTACACACAGAGAACATGCCAAATTGTGGGATGGGGTAGATAGTATCCATTCTATTGTGTCTGCCTCACATCTCATTGTGTAATAATGTTACTTCTGTTCCCTTTCCTAATTTCTGATGTTTAATCCCCTACATTTGTTTCCTCTTCCCATATTTTTTAATGGACTAAATTAGTCAAATTCCTATCCACCCTGCCCTTTATAACTGCAAACATCTTTACCAAATCATCTCTTAATTTCAACTGAAAAAACTGTGGATGTTGTAAATCAGAAACAAAAACAGAAATTGTTAGAAAGGTTCAGCACATCTGGCAGCACCTGTGAAAAGAAATCAGAGTTAATATTTCAGATCGAGTGACTGGGCACATTGCTGTTTGTTATCTATATCGATGATTTGGATGAGAATGTACAAGGCATGATTAGTAAGCTTGCAGATGACACTAAAATAGGTGGTATCGTGGACAGTGAGGAAGGTTCTCAGAAATTGCAGCAGGACCTTGATCAGCTGGGGAGGTGGGCTGCGAAATGGCAAATGGAATTTAATATAGCTAAGTGTGAGATCTTGCATTTTAAAAAAGGATTTCATTAAACTGGAAAGAATGCAAAAGAAATGTACAAGGATATTGGCAGGACTCAAGTGTCTGAGTTATATGGAAAGTTTGGACAAGCTTGGACTTTTTTCTTTAGGAGACTGAAGGGGAATCTTATAAAAGTGTATAAGATCATGAGAGGCATGGATAGGGTGAATGCATCAGTCTTTTTCCCAGGGTTGGGAATCAAGGACCAGAAGACATCAGTTTAAGGTTAGAGGGAAAAGAATAAAAGGGAACCTGAGGGTCATGTTTACACAGAGGATGGTATGCATGTGGAATGAACAGCCAATGGAAGTGGTTGAGGTGGATATATTAACAATATTTAAAAGACATTAGGACAAATACACCGATAGGAAAGGTTCAGTAGGAAATGGTCCAATTGCAGGGAAATGGGGTTAGTGTGGATGGACATTTTGGTTAGCAAGGAGCAGTTTGGGCCAAAGGGTCTGTCTGAGTGCTGTAGGATTCTATGAGTTGGGCCAATGGGCCAAGGAGTGGCAGATGGAGTTTAATTTAGATAAACGTGAGGTGCTGTATTTTGGAAAGGCAAATCAGGGCAGGACTTATACACTTAATAGTATGGTACTGGGGAGTGTTGCTGAACAAAGAGACTTTGGAATGCAGGTTCATAGTTCCCTGAAAGTGGAGTCACAGATAGATAGGATAATGAAGAAGGCATTTGGTATGCTGTCCTTTATTGGTGAGAGCATTGAGTACTGGAGTTGGGACGTCATGTTGTGGCTGTACAGGACAGTGGTGTGGAATACTCTGTGCAGTTTTGATCTCCTTCCTATAGGAAGGACGTTATGAAATGTGAGAGGGTTAAGAAAAGATTTACAAGGACGCTGCCAGGGTTGGAGGGTTTGAGCTAAAGGGAGAGGCTGGATAGGCTGGGGCTGTTTTCTCTGGAGTGTTACAGGCTGAGGGGTGACCTTATAGAGATTTATAAAATCATGAGGGGCATGGATAGGACAAGATATTTTCTCTGGGGTGGGGGAGTCCAGAACTACAGGGTATAGGTTTAGGGTAAGAGGGGAAAGATTTAAAAGGGACCTGAAGGGCAACCTTTTCATATAGACGATGGTACGTGTAGGGAATGAGCTGCCAGAGCAAGTGGTGGAGGCTGGTACAATTACAACATTTAAAAGGCATCTGGGTGGGTATATGAATGGGAAGGGTATAGAGGGATATGGACCATGTGCTGGCAAGTGGGACTAGATTAAGCTAGAATATCTGGTCAGCTTGGACGAGTTGGACCGAAGAGTCTTTCTGTGCCATACATCTCTATGATTCTGTATCGGTCTTAATTTCCATTGTTCTAATGAAAACAGTCACAATTTTGTAAATACCTATTTATATTTGATATTAAAAATGTTTTTATTGCTTCAATAATCCAATTGTTAATTTATTAAGGTTTTGTTAGATTCACCATTATCTGTCCTTTTTTATGTTTCACATTCCTTATTGCGTGCCCTAAACCTCAATACTCCATTGAGCTATTCTATCTACTTTTCCCAATGGGATTTTGTTTTTAATCTTTTATGAATCTTAAATCTTCAGTTCACATCGTACACTTTATCTCAATTCAAAATAACTTTGCTTAACTAAGCTTTACCATTTCATGCTGGGAAGTTTAATTTTTAATATCAGGCAGAAAAAAACTGCAGCCAAACACATATATTTAACAAAATAAATTCATTTTCTGCCACATATTATCTGCTTCTTCTTTCATTACATTCGAACATTAAATCATATCATTTCCTATGCCTATGATTGAGTAACATTGACCTGCAAAGGAAATCACTGTCACAATTTAATACAACTGCAAATACAGAAAATATTACCTTTGAATCCATGTTTCATTAACATGTCAGTCTCAGTACCTTTGATATTCTATGAATTCCTGCAAGCAGTGAATTAAAAATATTCCAAATTTTCTTCAGCTTCTGTTGAAAAGAGAGCCCTAGCCGTGGGTTTGATCTTTCAGTAACCTGAACCGTTTAAACCATGACACTGTTCAAATGCTGCCAGGCCTGCTCAGTGTTTTCAGCAATTTCTGAATTCATTTCCGATTTCCAGTAATATATGGTATATAAAGTATTTGCAGAGAAAGGGAATGGCTGGGAAAATTGATCTGTATCAAAGGCCACAGTCAAAATTGTTGGCCCGAATATTCAGATCTGGGGTCGGAATTTTTATTTCCAATCTAAGACAAAAGGTTACCTTTTATTTCCAATCTAAGACAAAAGGTTACCTTTCTTACCTTGGCACAATTTTTGAGATCCAACACCCAAGGCAGGATCCATCTTGGCAGACACACAGTCAGCAACTCACATAACCAATATTCAATCAACTACCTTTGTACAGCAAGTGCTGCCCTATTCCACTAGGTAAAATTTTTAAGATCCCAAAACCATTTTAATAAGCTATTGAGAGAAGGTATGTTTGTAAAGTAAGTTGGTCAGAAGATGGAGTGGCAAGTATACTGATTAGGGTTTGAGTGGGTAAGTTGTTAAAATGGCAAGAAGTAGGGGGTGGGTTGCGATGTGGATGAAGGATACAGGTGGCAGATAAGTAGGTGAGAGGATAAGATTGATCACGTGTTGGCGAGTGGCTATGTGTGATCTTGTCAGGGTGGGTCTGGTTTAGGGTCCTGGTGTTGGGGGTTTAGGGTCAGGAGATAGGGAGTCAGATATCTAGGGGGGTGTATTGGTGGTCAGGTGCCCAGGGCCAGAAAGGGCTTCGTAGGTTTAAGATTTAATGTGGGGCCAAGGTTTTGGGAATCACGGCGGAGTTGAGGCTGGTGAGCAGATTATTGTGAGAGTGTCAGTTGTGATGTTTAGGTGCCTGGAAGGATGAGATGTCAGGGATCTACAGGATAGGAGGGTTTCAGCTGGTCAGGGATGGTCGGGGTCAGGCGTTGGTAAGGAGTTAATTTAGCTTCCTGGTTGGGCAAGAAATCAGTGTGAATATTTGGAGGGCCAGTTTCATAATTAGCCAGGAGTTACAGCAGGTTTCAATTCCTCAAGCATTTCCTGGTGAACAATTAATATCAGAACCACTTGAAATCTCCGACACTAGCTCAGGGCACTTTTTCAGAGGGTTCAATTAGAATTTTGAACTTCTGGGCAATTAGGAGGTAGCAGCGCAGAGGGACCTCTGGGAGTGAGGGATGGGAAGGGTCAAAACACATCTTTCAGCATAGTTCCACTCTCCAAATATCCAGAGACAGAATGATCTGACCAATTATGATCAAGCTCATACTGTACACCGAAATATACACTGTTCAAGGCACAATGCCACCCAGTGTCCAAAGTCTAACATTGCAAGTTAAATGAGGGCATATTTTAATCATACATTTAAAAAAGAAGTCCTGCACTTTAGTCAGAAGTGTCCACCTCTGAACTAGAAATAGTCACAGGAGTGTCCTGTGGTTCAACAAGTTAATAATCAGTCTACTAAACCTTCCAATGACTCTCAAAGGAAAAGAAAAAATATGAAGATGTAAAACAAACTAAATTTAAATGAGTTTAGCTGTTAAGTCACATTATGTTCTGAAGCTGAACAATTGATTGCATTGAAACTGTCGCAATGGTCCCACCGAAAGATAACTGGAAACTTCACTTTTATCATGGATATATCACAGTTAGATTCTTTTAAAAAATTCATTCATGGGATGTAAGTGTTGCTGGCTGGCCAGAATATTGCCTGTCCCTAGGTTCCCATGAGAAGGTGATGATAAGCTGCCTTCTGGAATCACTGCAGTCCACCTGATACATAAGAATATGTGGAAGGGGAAGTAAGTCACTGGAATAGTATTCCAGAAACACTGGTAATCCTTTGGAGTTCAAATCTTATGGTAGCAAATCTCACAATGATCATGAAACAATTATTGTAAAACCTCATCTGGCTTACTAATGTCCAATATCTAGTCTGGCCTACATGTCTCCAAACCCACAGGAATATGATGGACTCTTAACTGACCTATGAAACTGACTTGAGGATGGGTTATTTTAGATCAAAGCTATGTAGTTAAAAAGGACTAATTAATAATCATGTTATAAAAGAACCTTTAGAGATCTTTGACCACAATGTAATAGGTGGATTGAAAATGAGATAGTTCAATCTGAAAGAAGAGTGTTAAAATTTGAATAAAGGAAACTGATTTGTTGGCTGAGATGAATTGGGGAAATACATTAAAAGGCCATGATGTATATAGGCAATGGAGAGTCTTGAAAGAACTATTACATCACTTACAGCAATTGTACATTCTTTCAAGTTGCAAAATCTCACAAAAGGTCAGTTAACTTTGGCTCCTAGCAACAGCTTATTGTATGTATCTTTTCAACAGACCAAACAAAAAGCTCTGGCATTATTGGACCAGTTTAATAGTCATGTAGACAAGGAACGGTCGTCAAGAATGAAGCAACTCTCATTGATATTTGATATTTTCAAAACTAACCGATAACAACAGATGGTTACCATTATTTTAAACTACACATTCTAATGCTGGTATTTTGGTTATGGGCTGTTCAACAAAAAACATGTTATAGTATTTTGCAATTCTTGTCTTTGTTTCTTTTTATTTTGGTGATCAATGGAGCACAAAGACATGAAAAGTATTCATAATATAACATATTACGACATAACATATGATACCTACTAATACATTCAGCACATATATAAAATCACATAATCCACCACCATCTTGGATCAGTAACGTCAAAAGCCTACGATGTAGACAAAGTTTACAAAGGCCCAGAAGTGTCAACTTAAATGAGTAATACTGTGTCAATAGTTTGGATTTGGGGACCAAATATTTCCAAATTTGCAAAAATTATAAAACTAAGTAGTGGTGTGTTATGGAGAAGATATAAAGCAGTTTCAGGAAGAATTTGACAGTCTTACTGAATGGGTAGGACATGGCAGTTAGAATATAATGTGGACAACTGTGAAATTATGCACTTTGCTAGGAGAAATAAATGTGTGGACAATTTATTAAAAGGTAAGAGGTTGTATGTAAAGGGACCAGGTGTGTTTGTCAATAAAGCTCTTTTTGTCATTTACATAAATGATTTGGATGCGAGCATAAGAGGTACAGTTAGTAAGTTTGCAGATGACACCAAAATTGGAGGTGTAGTGGACAGCGAAGAGGGTTCCTCAGATTACAACAGGATCTGGACCAGATGGGCCAATGGGGTGAGAAGTGGCAGATGGAGTTTAATTCAGATAAATGCAAGGTGCTGCATTTTGGGAAAGCAAATCTTAGCAGGATTTATACACTTAATGGAAAGGTCCGAGGGAGTGTTGCTGAACAAGGAGACCTTGGAGTGCAGGTTCATAGCTCCTTGAAAGTGGAGTCGCAGGTAGATAGGATAGTGAAGAAGGTGTTTGGTATACTTTCTTTTATTGGTCAGAGTATTGAGTACAGGAGTTGGGAGGTCATGTTGTGGCTGTACAGGATATTGGTTAGGCCACTGTTGGAATATTGCGTGCAATTCTGGTCTCCTTCCTATCGGAAAGATGTTGTGAAACTTGAAAAGATTTACAAGGATGTTGTTGGGGTGGAGGATTTGAGCAATAGGGAGAGGCTAAACAGGCTGGGGCTGTTTTCCCTGGAGTATCGGAGGCTGAGGGGTGACCTTATAGTGTAAATAGGCAAAGTCTTTTCCCTGGCGTCGGGGAGTCCAGAACTAGAGGGCATATTTAGGGTGAGAGGGGAAAGATATAAAAGAGACCTAAGAGGCAACTTTTTCACACAGAGGGTAGTACGGGTATGGAATGAGCTGCCAGAGGAAGTGATGGAGGCTGGTACAATTTGCAACATTTAAGAGGCATTTGGATGGGTATATGAATAGGAAGGGTTTGGAGGGATATGGGATGGGTGCTGGCAGTTGGGACTAGATTAGTTGGGATATCTGGTCGGCATGGACAGGTTGGACCGAAAGGTCTGTTTCCATGCTCTACATCTCTATGACTCTATGTAGGTTGTTCTTAAACAGCTTTTGTAATTATTTTAAAACTGAAAATGGTTTCATGATCTGAAATTTTTAAATTAATTCAAATTTGCCATCTTCTGTGGTGGGATCCGAACAGTCCTCAGAACTCTGGATTTTTCTATGATAATGCCCCTGCACCAAGACCTCCCACCATAGGTTTGCTTGTGGCTTATGGCACATGGGGCAGAAGGTGTATGTGGCTTGAGCAATGTCAGAGTCAGTGAGCTTGAGTCTGAACTGCAGGACTTTGAGACCCATTCTAAGTGATTAAAGAGTTAACAGCAATCTAGTTTTGTTCAATACATCACATCAGTTGTATGACACTTTGATCTTTTACTATGAATTCTATGTCCTATGATCATGCCGCATGAGCTACCTGACAAAGGAGCAGTGCTCCGAAAGCTTTTTGGACTATAACCTGATGTTATGTGATTTTTAATTTTTCCAGGTGGTAGCCTTGGCTCTTTATGCTGGACAGAACTTTAGAATTGGTTAATGATCAGGTATTTGAGAGTGTAGAGCCAGGTAAGGGAATTCATCATTTGATGATGGATGACCCTAAACTTGTGATGTCATTTGAGGTGCTTGCAATCTGTTTGATGAAGAGAAGGATAGCATGGTGGGTGAGGGGACTGACCATGGCCACACAGACAAGTGTCTTTCTATTTACAGAGGTGAAGCGAGATGTGATTAGTGATGTGTGATACTATGAACTTCAAAATTTAATAACCTTTCAGGGATTGAAGGAATTAGCAAATAACTCTTTCTGGAATAAACTGTTTCCGGTGATGAAAGGAACAAGGAGGAACTGTTATAAAGGAATTAAAAGCAACATGCCCATTAACCATTTTTGGGAAGGGTCAAAGTAACATAAACAAGCTGCTTCCTGGGACAGAGAAGGTAACAACTGCTTGATAACTTGCCACCCTGTGACAAATGTGCAATTAAGATTGCCTGAATAAGGAAAGTCCACAGATGAAGGATTTAATAGCAGGATAAAGTTGGGCTGATATGAATTTGTTGTTTAATGCAAAGACTTGGTATATGAAGAATGCATTAAAACAGAAAAATGCTGAGATAACTGAGTTGAGGTCAGAAAATGTAGAATCGCAGTCACAAAATTCAGAAATAAAATGGAAACTTGAAGACTCAGAAGGGTCCAGTCAGGAAAGGGCAGTTTTCCAATTGGAAAACACAGAAGGAAAGGAAAAGGTTAAACCCCTAGAGATGGATAATCAAGAGAAGATAGTTTACCTTTCAAATAATCAAAATCAATTTGAGACAGTGAACAGAAATGCTGAGAAGGCACAGGGGAAGGTTCAGGAGTCAGATATTAAGACTCAAGAACTTGAAGGTAAATGTAAAGTACTGCATCAAGTGTAGCTTAAGCAACAAGTGCAGAATGCTGATCATTCTAAATGCTGACAAGAGACTGATATCTTAAAGTCACAGCTTTCTAGTCAAAATTTAAGTAATTGTTTCAGTATTTGCTTGTCTGTGAGATTTCTTAATAAGTAACTGAATTAACGGTAGGCTGTGATAAATTACACAAAACAATTGGCACCAATTTGTGCTTTGGGACAAGTGCAGAAATTAGTGGATGAGAGGGGTGATCCCAAGTGAGGATCGGTTGAGAGTGAAGCCTATTCAGATCAGGACAGGGAATAAGATTGTAATCCTGACTCTGGCACCACTTCCACCATACTTGGATAAAGAGTCCCTATGTCCACCTATACCAGTCTGGCACAAACCCAAAGTAAAGGTAAAGATTTAATGAAAATTCAAAAACATAAATGAAGATAGAGGCAATTGAACAGTTAATGGGCCTTAACCCAGGTATTTTGAGAAGTGAGATGAAAAATGACAGAATTTGAAGCTAGGTTAGTTAAGGGTATGAGTAAAATCTAGACTCAACCATGATAAGGGCTAAGACCTATTTTCTAGAGTGTCAGAGGAGTGTGATGTCCTTTTTTGCCTTCGACTTAAAAAGAGACTGGAATGGGAACTCAGGAGAATCTGAACCCCAACTTCAATCAATTTTTATGTCCCTGAGCCGAGCCCTAGAGAGAGAGAGAAACTAAAGACAGATAAATCTAAGTTTGAACTGCAATCTTTGTTTGGCTGAAGAAAGAGCACCCAGGTAAATGTGTTATTACAGTAATAAATTGTTTGAAGTAGGATATTTCACAGGCAACAAGCAAGATGAGAACAAATTTTGGAAAAACAAAATTCAGATTAAGGATCTGCATAAACTGACAAACTGTAAATAAGAGCAGAAAATACCTTGATCTTTTGATTTTCAGCTTTAGATAAACCATGAAGCTGGTTATTGGAATTGTCTTGCTGGCTTTCGCAAGTGACATACAGAGTTAGCATCAAGGATCCAGCTGTAAGTGGAAGTGGACATAGTGTCTAGACGTAACCATAAGCCTCTCACTGGCTTCATGGGGGCATAATACTAGTATGGACGCCAGCCCCTTGGTCAGAAACACAGAAATCAGTGCATTTGATTGGTCCAACAGCAGGATCCATTACAGTTTGTGTATTGATTAATATGACGACTGTGTGTTATTCTACACATAACTAGACATTAATGTGAGCAGATCCAATGCTTTGGGAGATGCATCTGTCCACAATATCATGTGTTAATTGTAAAATACAACACGGAAGTCAAGTCCATTTGGGCTAACAATTTGCACAGAACCATGGATTACATTCAAACCTTCATTGCAAGCAACTGAAACCCTGTCGAGTGTCCTGTATGAAAAGCAGGACCCGGAAGAAGGATAGGTATACGAAGCATAGTGAAAGTACTGTCTGAAAGTGTCAATCATGAATTGGTACCAGTAATTCTGAATCTCTCAGGTATTCAGTTACCATTGTGGTGTCTAAAATCTTTACCTAACACTTATAAGGAATTGATCAAGATGTTGTTTAAACAAGTGGGTTAAAAAACCATGATGAAATACAAGGAGAGCAGAGGTTTGATAGGAGACACTGCAGGCATTTACGGTGCAGGCATTTCTACAGTTTCTGGCCTACATATCAGTGCTGTAAGTGATTAATTAATCAATTATCTTCTCAAGTTATATTGGATGTAATGAGTGATGACACTAAACTTAGTAGTCAGGCAAGAACTTTAAGCAAAATCTCTGTGACTTAAGGTAATTAACAAAAGTATGGATTAATGATTCATGAATTGGAAGAAGAGTAAAAATCAGGAAGAGAAATTCTGTGATTATTAA
This sequence comes from Chiloscyllium plagiosum, assembly GCF_037043375.1. NCBI lineage: Eukaryota > Metazoa > Chordata > Chondrichthyes > Orectolobiformes > Hemiscylliidae > Chiloscyllium > Chiloscyllium plagiosum. The sequence continues at coordinate 76,978,877 of NW_028270141.1, read as the reverse complement.
TATGACAGGCTCAGCTAGAGAAATAGGTATGCCCACCTTGAAGAAGTTCTCCTCCTCCCTCCGCAAGGATCTCGATGCCACTTCAACTCCCCTCCCACTCCCCCAAAGACATGAAAATCCTGGCCTCCTCCACCACCAAATCCAAGCCACCTGACAATTGGAGGAAGCATGCCTCATCTTCCGCCTTGGGACCCTTCAACCACACGGCATCAACATCAACTTTGCCAGTTTCCAAATTTCCCTTCCACCCACCTAATCCCAGATTTAACTCTCCAACTCAGCATTATCCTCTTGACCTGTCCCATCTGTCCATCATCCTTCCCACCTATCCGCTCCACCCTCCCCATCAACCTATCATAATTACCCCCCACCTGCATCCATTTATCACCTTCCCAGCTACCTTCCCCCCAGCCCCACCACCTCCCACTTATTTATCTCTCAGCCCCCCCCCCCACATTCCTGATGAAGAGCTTATGCCCGAAACGTCGACTCTCCTACTGCCTGATCTGCTGTGCTTTTCCAGTGCCACACTTCAACTCTGACTCTCCAGCAGCTGCAGTCCTCACGTTCTCCTAGAGAAATAGTTATAACATACAGGCAAAAATATGAGGTCTATATTGCCCTTCAAAGGGAATATTTGGAAGAATTAAAATGGATTTTCAGAAAGGCAAGTTACATATTAAGGTTCAGTAAACTAATCAGAAAATTGAGGCAGATATTAAAAACATTAAGGAACATAATTATTGGGGTGATATCTGGATTTGGAGAAATAGTAGTCACATAGCCATCTAGGTTCATATTATTTCACATCGTATTATTGAAAATTGCTACAAAGGTAATGCAGTAGGTGTTGGGAAATCTCACTGAAATGAACTAGATTCTGAAGAGATATGGCAGATGTTGAGACATTGTTTTCAATGGTCTGGAAGTCTAAAACATGAGGCAGTGTCAAGATACTTCTTCACCTTCCAAACATAAACAATTAATTCACTTTTTTCATCAAATTGTCACCTGGATGGACATGTGTCTGCCTATTTCATATATTTGGGTAAGTACACTTATGGACCAGACTTGACAGCTCCAAAGTGCCTCAACCTCTTCTTTTTTCCTTAAACCCTCCTCAAACGTTTATGATTTGGAGATGCCGGTGTTGGACTGGGGTGTACAAAGTTAAAAATCACACAACACTCGGTTATAGTCCAACAGGTTTAATTGGAAGCACTAGCTTTCGGAGCGCCGCTGATGAAGGAGCTAGTGTGCTTCCAAATAAACCTATTGGACTATAACCTGGTGTTGTGTGGTTTTTAACTCAAACCTTTAGGGTACCTTCTCCATTACCACCAAATCCCAGCTCCGCCCCCGCGCACCCCCCTCCCCTTGGAGAGGGTTTCTGCGAGTGACGTCAGCGCGCAGGCCCCGGCGGGTGACGTCAGCTTGCGCGCGCCGGCCGTTTGTCTGTTGTTGTCGTCGTCCCCGTGGTCACGTGGGGAAGCCCCGGGGCCGCCGCGAGGATGAAGCAGTCGGTGCCTGTGCCGGCTTTCCTCACCAAACTGTGGGCCCTGGTGGAGGACCCTGACACCAACGAGTTCATCTGCTGGAATCAGGTAAAAAAGGAACCGGGCAGCCCCGGGCCATCTGCCCGCCGTCCCCCCCCCCCCCCCCCAAATATGTCTCCAAACCATCCGGTTGTGCTAACGCGAGCTCTTCAGGCCTAGTGTGCCGGCAGCTGGTGGAGGATCGGAAGGAAAACAACAGGCCTGGCCCGGGCGGCGGCGGCGGCGGCGGGGGGGGAGCGCCGGGATGGTCAGGGATGTGAGGGCCGGCCTGGGAAGGGAGGGAGTGGGACCGGGCTGGAAAGTGGGGTGAGGGTGGGTGGCTTCAGTGCGGGGTGAGCCCTGAGCTCTCGGTCATCACTCATTCCCCCGTTGTTCCTTTTCTCACGACTAGAATGGGCACGGATTCCTGGTTCTGGATGAGCAGAGATTCGCCAAAGAGATACTACCCAAGTATTTCAAACACAACAACATGGCTAGTTTTGTACGACAACTCAATATGTGTAAGTGTCAACATGCATGATTGCGGGAGCACGTTTTGTTGCTATTGTGCAGGACTTTGGTGTGTCCAGACGTCAAAATGTGGGCTTCATCTGTAAACAGAGATAGAAGTGTGAGGCTGACACCGTAAAGGTTCATGAGATACCGTCCTGGATACAAGATGAATGTCTGAGTAAATTCAACCTTTATTCTGTAATGCAGAAGAATGAGGGGTGATCTTTTTGAGTCATACAATATTCTGAAGGGCTTTATCGGCTCGATGCAGAGCAGTTCCGTTCATGGCTGGGGCATTTGGAAAGTGGGTGTACTGTCAGAGGGAAATGGATGATCATTTAGGGCTGAGTTTAGATACACAAAAGGTTGTGAATGTTCCATTAATAAATATTTTAAGGCTGACTTAGATTTTTGTTGTGTCGGGAGTTGAGAAATATGGGGAGCCAGTTGGAAAGTTGAGTTGAAACCAAATAATAGAGCAGCTTTGATTGTACTATCAGTTCCTGCTCCTATTTCTTGTATTCTTATGTACTTTGACCTGTTATTTACTGCTTAACATGACCGCACTGAGGCAAGACGGGCCATAGTTTTGTTGTTAAGGAGCAACTAGGGAGCAGCACCAGACATGCCTGAATATGATGTGCTGAAAGAGCAAAGCTGTAGACTACATGTGCTAAAGAGTTTCCTCTAGACAAATCAAAGCCAACAGGCCTGATCAAAACTCTTTTCAATGTTGGTGGAGATTAAGAAGTTGATGAATAGAGGGAGCTGCATGAATTTCCTGATCCTCAATCTTAGCAGGCTCAGCCAGATTAAGACAATGCATCTCTGCATTCTCCTGAACCAGGTATTTCAGCAGCATCAGTTGACTCCATGTAACATCAACAAAAAAATGAATACACTGGACACAAGAAAGGCTATAGAATCTGACAGCATAAAATTTTAAATATCCTGGGGTGGCACGGTGGTTCAGTGATTAGCACTGCTGCCTCACAGTACCAGGGTGCCAGGTTCGATTCCAGCCTTTGGCGACTGTCTGTCTGTGTGGAGTTTGCACATTCTCCCCATGTCTGCGTGGGTTTCCTCTGGGTACTCCAAAGATGTGCAGGTTAGATGAATTGGCCGTTCTAAATTGCCTGCAGTGTTAGGTGCATTAGTCAGGAGTAAATGTAGGGGAATGGGTCTGGGTGGGTTGCTCTTCGGAGGGTTGGCGTGGACTTGTTGGGCTAAAGAGTCTGTTTTCACACTGTAGGGAATCTAATCTTGTGTAGAAGCAAATCGTAAAAAAGGTCTCTCCCACTTACCTTTTTATCTTTTAAATGTTACTATTGAAGATGCTTGTACTGTCTATTCAGGAAATAAATTCCAAATCACAGCAGCTGGCTTTTTCACAACAGAAGGAATGTCATACCTATTCTTTTGTCAGTCACCATATATTTGATACTGTTTGTTAATCTTTCTGCTATTGGAAACAGCGTCTCTTTAGCCTCTCAGAACATTCATAATTTTGAACATGTCTTATGTCCTCTTAACTGTCTGCATTTCAAGAACAATCCCTGCTTCTTTCTTTTCCTCATGTAAGTGGGATCCCTCAATCTTGTACCATTCTATTAAATCTTTTCGATACCCTCATCAAGACCTTGACATCCTTTTGATAGTGTCATACCCAAAATGAAACAAAATACTTCAGCTGTCATGCTCAAGGTTTTTATTCCCGAGCTAGCTGCACTAGCCAGCTGTTTCAAGTGTCGCAAAATCTGGCATTCACCCAAGCATGTGAAAAATTCCAGGTCCATAAAACATTGGACATATTCAATCCAGTCAGCTACCTTCTAGTTTTTTTCTCAATTGTTAGTGTTGGAGGAGGAGGCATAAACTCTTCTATCATATAGTGCTTGTGTATTAACGTTTAGTTATGGTTCTGCCAGTACCACCTGGACCAAGCATAAGCATGAGTTGTATTGCAGAGGAAAATTACTGATAAATTATTGACTGAAATCCATGTCTGCAGTGCATGCAATACCTAGGCATCATCCATACTTGGGGTTATATGTGGCATCTCATGTTGGTGCTGCACAAGATCCAGCAAGAAAGTCCAGCAACCTTCGAGGCATTCAGTGAGATTATTATTCTGGGGTCATCCACCATCTGCACCCTTCAATTCACTATTAATCCACAGCTCCACATGGTCAACCACCTAAGTGGTACAGTTGCAAAAGATGATTAGAGACTGGCTATTATGCACTAGGTGACTCACCTGTCTTCAAGCTGTCCAACATGCACATAGGAGAAGAGCATCTTATCATTCTTTTAATTGCCTATATGTATTTGGCTGAGTGTGTTTCCTACATAGACTAGTAGGGTGTCTGTGGTGTTAGGTCTGGTTAACCCATCGAACTTTAAATCATGATAGGATTAGCAATTGCAGTTAGCTCAACACTATCTTGAGCAAGTGTCTGGCTGACATTTATCTATCAACGTAAGCAACCAGCACGATACTGATGATACTTGTCTTTATCAGTTGAAGCATAGATCATGAGAATAGGGAAGTCACACTGGAGCTATTCGTTGATTAGACTGCCACTAGAGTACTGTGAAATACTGTAGGCTGTGATTGCAGTAGAGGGATTGCAAACATGATTCACCAGATTATTGCCTTGAAAGGAGCATTGGAAGAAGGCTGAATAAGCTTGATTTGGAGGTGCCAGTGTTGGACTGGGGTTTACAAAGTTAAAAATCACGCAACAGCAGGTTGTAGACCAGCAGGTTTATTTGGAAGCACTAGCTGAGTACAAGATCGTAGGACACAGTTTATAGCAAAAGTTTACAGTGTGATGCAACTGAAATTATATATTGAAAAAGACCTGGATTGATTAAGTCACTCATCTTTTAGAATGATCATGTTGGTTTCAGAAGTATTGCTAGGGAATCTTTGGCAGCACCTTCCAATCTATATCATCTGGGCAGATTAAGATTACAAAAATGTGTGAGGAAAGCCATCAGTTCCAAGTTTCCTTCCAATTTGCGCACAATTTTATTGTTGCTGCACCAGAATTCTGGAAATCCACACATGACTGTATTGAGGGAGTACTTTTAACATGGGGTTTGCAGCAGGCTGACAAGTTGACTTGCCATCAATTTTTTCATAAGAACAGTAAATGCAGTCCTTGTCAGTGATGCCTAAGTTTTGAATATCATTCAACCAATGAAGTAATATTTTGATGTTTTGTTAAAATCTGCAATTAATGTAGATTTTCAAAAGGTAATTGCATTTGTTACAAGTCTGATGAATTTTCCCAATACATTTTTCAATCCTAGAGTCTGCACTTTGTCCCAATTCAAGTAGCAAGAGAGTTTATTTGAGTCAGAGACTCTGAGCAAATTGTAATCCATCTTTAAACCTATTCTATTGTAGTAATGTTTCTATAATATGGTACATGGTTTGATTTTTTTTTCTTGTGATCTGAATGTGAATTTTTGGTGAGTAAGCTTTGAATCTGCCCCTTCTATTAATTTGTAACTCTTGATTAAATTGACTTGTCTTTTTTGTTGCCTTTGCCATTCCACAGAACCTAAAGTTGAAGTAACTCTTGATTGCATTACAGATGGCTTTCGTAAAGTACTGAATGTTGATGCAGGTATAGTCAAACAGGAGCGTGATGGCCCTGTGGAATTTCAACATCCTTATTTCAAGCAAGGCCAAGATGAATTATTGGAAAACATAAAAAGAAAGGTAAGTTGCAATGGGCTTCAGATAAAATAATTATTTTACATTTCTTCCATGCCTTGTCTTGTTCATTTTAATTTATTACATGCTTGACTCATGTTTGCTGACTTCTTGTGTTCCTTTCGGGAACTTGTGCTATTCAACCATTTAAGAAACAAGTATTGGTAGCAGAAGGTTAGGGATAAAAATAGAAAGTAATGATTTTTAAAGTACAAGGGATACAGTACCTTATGTGAACTCCTACTTTAATGTCTACTCTGAAAAGATGAAAGTATCTGTTATGGGTCGGCCACCCTCTTTATGTGCCTTAACCAAAATATATTATTGTAATTGACTGTTGATTACTGAAGAGGGTCAATCTTTTAATTAGATACCTGAAAATTTAAAGACTACCAAATAAAATGTTTTCCTTTAAAACATAAATTATGAGTTCAGATTTATGCCTATGGCCTATTGAAATCTGAGTATGCATGTATGATTCCTACTTAACCATTCCTTTCAAAAGTGAGTTTTTTGGATAAGTTGTACAATGGTACTAACTTTTAGGTTATTGTAATTCATTTTGCACTGCAGGATTTAGTACAGATGGGTTGTTAAACACCGTTTCATCATTAAACCTGTTCCTGTTGTAGTAATGATTTGATAGAATGAAAAATGGTTTTGATTTATTCTTTGTGATCTGAATGGGAAGTTTCAAGTATTTGGTTTCTATCCCAACCTTCCAACGCATTGATTTGCTGTACTGACACTGACATGGATTACCACGCATACTCCTCTTAAGCCTCTGCTGTTACTTAGCTGGGACTGCAACTGCCTTGTTCTAATGCTACATATCTAGTTGTATCCAGGGAATCACCTGCAGTAGCTTTCCTTTCTCATCCTGCACTGTTATCGCTACTGTTTCCAGAACTATCCTTCACTTCCATCCAGTTTCTCATCTCATTTTACAATCTGGGTGACCTCCCCTTTTCTGCACTCTGCACACTTTTTTAGGTCACTTAAAAAATGATGCAGTATCCAAATTACACCAAGTCCCATTTGCCAGTCACACCTGTGACTGATTTACAGTAACCTGTTGATATTTAAACGTCAATTCCTTATCTTCAATTCCTTCAGTGATCTCACTGTGCTCAATCTCTATAGTGTAATCCAAGAGGGCGGTACAGTGGCTCAGTGGTTAGCACTGCTGCCTCACAGCACCAGGGTCCCAGGTTCAATTCCAGCCTCCAGCGACTGTCTATTTGGAGTTTGCACGTTCTCCCTGTGTCTGTGTGGGTGCTCTGGTTTCCTCCCGCAGTCCAAAGATGTGCAGAGCAGGTGAATTGGCCATGCTAAATTGCCCATTATGATAGAGGGAAATGGGACTGGGTGGGTCACTCTCCGGAGGGTCTGTGTGAACTTGTTGGGCCGAAGGGTCTGTTTCCGCACTGTAGGGAATCTAATCTAAGTTTTAAAACCCTGCAACCTTCTTAGACGTGTGCTTTTTAATTTTGGTCTCTTGAGCATCTGTAGTTATGTTTAATCAGCTTATTTAACTATTTGCATTATCATAGGTATCTTCGATTAAGCCAGAAGAAGCTAAAATGCAGCAAGAAGGCTTAACTGCAATTTTATCCAGTGTTCAGGAACTACAAGGAAAACAAGAAAATCTTGATTCAAGATTGACTTCCTTGAAATGGTATTGCAATAATCTCTTTTTTTGTATCTGCATTCCTGACAAAAAAGCAGCTTGTCGTATCTCGACAATCAAAATTAGGAGATAATTTGTTTTTGTTACTAGGCTTGGATTGTTTGGGTCACTTGGCTATTGCAAATACAAGAATTAAATGAGAATTGGGGCTCCTTACAAATGTGAACATTTCTCTAGATGCCTTTGCTGACTCTTGGACACCATGTAAATGTTTTCATAATTGTCTGATAGATAAAATAAAAATAAAATTGCTTCAACATATCCATTTCACTAGTTGAGCTCTCTCTGGATTTGCAATGAGGAGATGCATCTGCAGGGTTTGCTTCATAATCTTGCAATTGACAATCTCATCTCCATAATAGAATCCATTTGTTGTTACCAGTTTCCCAATCAGTAAGTTACATTGTCTCATGATTCCAAACGACTCAGTGAATTAAATAAATAGTTAAGAGGGTCTCTGGTATGATCCCTAGCCTTGAGTTAGTCATTCTCAGCCAGACTGACAGCATACCATTCAAAATAGTGTGTTTGGATAAAACTCTCCATCCTTGCATTTAAAAGATTCTGGTAGGAATTATGCATCTGAGCAATGGTAAACAGGTTGACTATCCACTATGGTAAAACGAAGTGCCACACACATTGTCAATATTTGGAGAAGGATCATTGTTTGGATGATATACTGAAGGATGACTAGTGCTTAAAGGGTATTATGCCTTTCAGAGGTAAAATAATAATTCATTGTGAGGCTGGCTAATGAAATCTGAAGTTATAAAGTTGTGATATGGAAGCTTTAAATGGATAACAAAATAAATAATATAAAATATATAAAATGCCCAACAGTAGCTTGGAGCATCTGGCAGCATTTTCAGCATTTGAGTTTGGTGAAAATTCATAGACTTGTACAGAGGTGCTGGTATGCATGTGTATTGCCTCCCTGCTATCTTCTATATTGCTTGCCCACTGCCCCATCTCACCAACACCAACCAGTGGGCTGCAGCAAGTAGTGGCACTCTGTGCATATTTGATTTTCAGTCTGCAACTATTAAAGTGACATCAGTAATACAGTACAATTTTATTTTTATTTTTGTGTGCCAACAGGGAAAATGAAACACTTTGGAGAGAGATTGCAGACCTTAGACAAAAACATGCACAGCAGCAGCAAGTAATTCGACAGGTAAGGCTTTTCTTTGTTTACTCAACTTTCACATGCAATTTGGACATCTAGCAGCACAAAAACATCCTTGGCAAATATTGATTTTTGTGCAGCCAGCTAAAGTCTTCTACTTTACCTATAAATACCTGTCAAACAAAGCTTACTTGCATGGCACCTTTAACATGATCTTTAAAAAATCAGTGATTCTGGAAGCAGATTGAGAATTGCTAACTGGGAGCTGGGTTCAAATTTTATCATCGCAGATGGTAGAAATGAGAGCCTAATGATGACAGTGGATCCATTGTCAATTGTTGGGGTGACAAAACATCTGGCTCGTTAATGCCCTTTAGGAAAGGATACTGACCTGGCGTTCATGAAACTCCAGACCCATAGCAAGTGGTTTACTCTTAACTGCGCTCTGGGCGATTAGGGAAGGGCAATAAATACTATCCTAGACAGCGACACCCTCATTCTATGACAAAATTACTCTGGTATTGTGCAACCTAAAAGGTTCATTGATTAGAAGGTTGAGTTCTTGACCCAAAAATGATTTTACTGTTGTGTGCTAGAAAATGAAGCAAGGTTTACCCATGGTGTTATATTACTCACTTATATTCGTTACCACTATTGAGGTCTGTCTTACTGCCAACCTGTGATCTCTAATTCCGTTTTTCTGATATTATTTCCTGAATGGGCTATGATAGCTCCTGTTTAAACTTTAGTTCCCTAATCACTGAGTGATTACATTTCCCTCCTTGGTTGTTATCTCAGTATATATTTGGATGGGTTCAATCTCAGTGCCATTCTTGATCCTGAACTGAAACTTCAACACCTCTTCTCCCATCATAAGTTCCACCTGGTTCTAATTACTTTTGCCAATTCCATCTCCGCTTCAGCTTTTATATTTCCTGACTCATCTATTCCAATGTCTGCTTGACTGATATTCTAACTTCAAATCAAAAGGTGTGGCACTGGAAAAGCACAGCAGATCAGGCAGCATCTGAGAAGCAGGAGAGTCGACGTTTTGGCCTAAGCCATCATCAGGAATGTCCTGATGAAGGGCTTATGCCTGAAATGTCAACTCTCCTGTTCCTCGGATGCTGCCTGACCTGCTGTGCTCCAGCGTCACACTTTTCAACTCTGACTCTCCAGCATCTGCAGTTCTCACTTTCTCCTGATATTCCAGCTTGTATAAACTTGAGCTGATAGAAAGCACTATTGTCCACACCCATGTATTTGATTTACGTTTGCGCCCAGTCCATCCTGTGTGTCATCGCTCAAACCTAACATGGCTAATGTCCTCCAGCTTTATAATCCTCCAATCTGTGTTCCTTCACTCTGCAAATGCCCCACTCCTGTGACTTACTATTAGTATCTTTAGCCTTCCTGATCCTTTAAGACCTTTTTAAAAAAAACTATTTGATTAAGCTTTAGTCATGCTTGTCTTTGATTTGGTGTCAATTTTCATCTAATTGTTGTTTAACAGCTTGGCATACTTTAAATGTAGTATATTAAAAATATGTGCACACAAGCATAAAGAAGTTGAAAAAAAAGTGTTAATAATTAAAAAAACAAAATTTATGAACATTATAATTGATGTGATTTGACTGCTTGCAGATAGTCTGTAACCAGTAAAGGTACTTTTCCATAGACTGATCTTGCAGAATCTCTTACTGTAGCAGTGATTGTTGATTTGCTGGGCAGTGAGATGCCAAGAGTGGATTCAATTCCATCAACGGTTTGAGGTTACCATGAAGGACTTTGCTTCTCAACCTCTCCCCTTGCTTGAGGTCTGGTGGCCCTCAGGTTAAATCACCACCAGTCGCTTCTCTCTAATAAGAGAACAGCCCCTATGGTCTGGTTAGACTATGGCAACACAACATGGAGGTGTAGCAGTGCAGTTGGCCAGCATTTCAGGAAAATGTAGGATTTAATCTGGATACCAGGTTTCCTGGAATTTGTGACTAAAGACAGGCTTAGCTGAGTCTGCTGTTATGTTGAGCCAGAGTCTTGTAGACAGTGAGGTTAATAGTTGACAAAAGCTTTTCCTAGCCTAAGCAAGACAGACCAGAATTTAAAATTAAACTGTTTCCAGAAACCAGAAATTTTGGTCATTTAATGGGCTTCCTGGATCACTTTTATTTATTGGATAGTTTCTAAGCTTCTGGTCTTGCCTGCTGTTTGTTGACATGAGAAAAATTTATTTCTTTAACACTACTTGAGGCATAATGAATTTAAATAACCCCCTCCTCATTCATGCAGTGCTAACTGAGGACTGGTCTTGTCTATTGGTCTCTTTCTGTTTGGAGTGCAAGATGTGTAAAGATGTAGCATTCAGGAGAATGTAAACTCGGTCCTGGTTATTGCTGATGAGAACTTTCTGGAAATTGTCAACTGACATACTTTAATTGACAGCAGCCTTGTTTTAGTCCAGCAAAGCTCATGTTAAAATCTTAAAACGAAAAGCTTTAAAATCAATTTATGACGTCTCATGCCTTTTAAATATGACAAATAAGTACTGAAAACATAATTGATTTTGGTAATTTTTAAAGTTTTATTTTCACTATAGTCCATTTCTTGATTTTATCTGATATGATTTTCTATTGGAACATGTTAATTTAATTTCATTCTTCATGTGGGTTTTTGGTTATAAATGGTTATGCTTCATATTTTTCAGATTATTAAATTTATTGTTAGTTTGGTCCAGAATAACCAAATCGTTACCTTGAAGCGGAAAAGGTATGCATTTTTAAAAAAAATGTTTAATATTTTTAGGATCTAGTTTTGCTCATTGCTTTACTTATTTCAGATTTCCTTATATGTACTAATTCAATTTGTAAGTATAATTTTAGCTGAAAGTAAATTGTAAACTATACTTTCCTTGGAATATGAGCTTTTAATTTTTCTGGCTTATTAAGAATTTGCTTCATCAGTCCTGTATCTGAGTTGGTGAATGATGGATTTATTTTTGTCTCAAATATACCCCAAGTGTTCAGTACATTATTTGGTACATTATGACATTGTTCTTAGTTTGTGAATTTCCTCAAGTACCCTATACAGTGTACGAATACATGCTCACAGCTACTTAAAAGTTATAACTTAAATATTGTAAGCACTCTAATAACTGCATTGTGAAACCTTATCAGACACATTACATTTCTTTAACTTTCCAGCTGTTACATTTGATCTGCCTTCTAACACTAAAATGAATTGATTTGCAGTTTTGCAATGGAGTAATTGTTTGTTAGACTCATAATCATGGGGCAAAAAAATTAGTGGGTGTCATCCATAGACTCCCAAACTGCAGTGGTAATGTTGGGAATGACATTGAACAGGAAATTAGAGATACATGTATTAAGGGAATATTGGTGATTATAGGTGATTTTAATCTACACTTGGTTTGGGCAAATGAAATTAGCCACAGTGCCAGAGAGGAGAAATTCCTGGACCGTATAAGGGATGTTATTCTTGACCAGTATGTGGAGGAACTGACTAAAGAGCAGGTTAGGTATTGTGTAATGAGAAGGGAATCATTGCCAATCAGGTTGTGTGAGACCCCTTGGGAATATGCAACCATAACATGATAGAATTTTTTTTATCAAGGTGGAGAGTGAGATAATTGATTCAGAGATGAGGGTGTTGAATCTTAATAAAGGAAACTGTGAATATATGAGGTGTGTGTTGGCCTTGATAGACTGGGGAGAGTTACTTAAAGGGTTGACATTGGATAGGTAATAGGAACACTCAAGGAACACATGGGGGAACTGCGACTGTTTATTCCTGTCTGGCACAAAAGCAAAATGGGTAAGAGGGCCAATCTGTGGCATGCAAAGGAAAGTAGAGATTGACTGAGAAGAATAGGTCTGAGGATTGGGACCAAGGGATTGATTAAGAAGGTGAGAATACAGTATGAAAGTAAGCTTGCAAGGAACATAAAGACTGACACTAAAAGTTTCTATAGGTATGTGAAGAGAAAGAGATTGGTGAAGATAAATGTAGGTCCCCTACAGACAGAAATAGGAGAATGTATAATAGACGAAAAAATGGTTGAGCAAAAGAGGATACAAATCAGATACCAGAAATGTTGGAGAATGCAAGGTTTAGTGAGAGGGATGAACTGGGGGAGATCAATATTAGTAGAGAAATGGAGCTTGGAAAATTTAGGGCTTTAAAGATGGATAACTCCCCAGGCCCTGATAATCTACATCCCGGAATACTTAAGGAAGTGGCTCGAGAAATAGCGGTTACTTTGCTGGTCATCTTCCAGGATTCTATCGACTCTGGTTCAGTCCCTGCAGATTGGAGGGTAGTTACTGTTAATCAAATATTCTAAAAGAGAGGTAGAGAGAAACCAGGGAATTATAGACCAGTAAGCCTAACATTGGTAGTGGGGAAAACTCTCAAATCCATTATCAAGGACATAATGGGGGAGCGGGGAGCATTAAGAAAGTAGTGGCAGGATCAGACAGAGTCAGCATGGATTTGTGAAGGGGAAATCATGTTTGACATCTGTTGGAATTCTATGAAGATGTAACTAGTGGAATTTACAAGGGGGAGCCAATCAATGTGGTATATTTGGTTTTTCAGAAAGTATTTGACACAGTCCCGCATGAGAGATTATTGTGCAAGATTAAAGTGCCTGAGATTGAGGCAAGTGTATTGAATGAATAAAAACTGGTTGAGAGGAAACAAAGACTAGGAATTAATGGATCCTTTTCAAATTGGTAGGCAGTAACTAGTGGGGTGCCACAGGCATTGGTGCTGGGACCCCAGCTATTCACTGTATGCATTAATGGTTTGGATGAGGGAACAAAATATAACATCTCAAAGTTTGTAGATGATACCAAGTTGTGTGGGAGTGTGACAAGTATGCAGAGGTCCTACAGCATGACCTGGACAATTTGGATGAGTGGGAAAATCAATGGCAAATGCAGTATAACTGGATAAATGTGAAGTCATTCACTTTGGAAGCAAAAACAAATCAGGCAGATTATTACCTGAATAACTGTAAATTGGGAGGGGGTATGTGCAGTGGGACCTGGTTGTCCTTTACACCATTCGCTGAAGGTAAGCATGTAGGTGCGGCAGGCGATTAAGAAGGCAAATGATATGTTGGCCTTCATTGTGAGAGGTTTCAAGTACAGAAGTAGGGATGGTCTGTGGCAGTTATACAGGGCTTTAGTGAGGCCACGCCTAGAATATTGTCTGCAGTTTTGGTCTTTTTGGAGGAAGGATGTTCTTGCTCTTGAGGAAGTACAGCAAAGGTTTACCAGGCTGATTTCTGGGATATTGGGACTGATGTATGAGGAGAGATTGACTAGGTTAGGATTGTTTTCCCTGGTGTTCAGACAAGTGAGGGGGATCTCCTAGAGACTTAAAATTCTAACCAGACTAGACAGGATGGATGCAAGGAGGGTGTTCCCTATGGGGGTGCATCCGGAACCTAGGGTCACAGTCTTGAGTATTCGGAGTTGACCATTTAGAATGGAACTAGGAGACATTTCTTCACCCAAAGAGTGGGGAGCCTTTAGAATTCGCTACCACAGGAAATGGTTGATGCCAAGATACTGAATGTATTTAAGAGGCGGTTGGATGTAGCACTTGGGGGCAAATGGGATCAAAGGTTATCGGGAGAAAGCAGGATCATGCTATTGAGTTGGACAATCATCTGTCATCATGATGAATGGCAGAGCAGGTTTAAAGAGGCGTGTGGCCTCCTCCTGCCCCTATCTTCTATGTTTCTACTTTTTAATTGTTTGACTTTAACGTCGGTCATAAATATTGAAGTTTGCCAATATAAAATATATGTGTAAACAATGTTGAATTACTTTAGTAAACAAATGCGAGAGAAAGTTATTGAAACTGGTTTCCAGCTTCATCTTTAAATATTTCTTAAGCTTTGAATTTGAAAAAGCTGATACTGATTCTAATTAGAACATATTATAAATTTTAGCACATTTTTTAGAAATCTTATCAACTATTTATTGCTATTAATAAACTGTTTTGCAAAATAATAGCCATTGTTTAAAATCCTAGAACGAGAAGTAAACAGATCTTACAGTGCACAATTGTCTACCATCAGTTGTTTTAATCTGAAATATTATATACCACCTTCAATTTGTCAACTTTGGGACTGATTTTTCTGAACTTCTCTGTAATGATATTTGTAGGGTTATCTTTGGTCGCTGTTGCACTGCAGACTTTGACTTCAGGCTAAAAATTCTAATGCAATAAATGGCCAGCAGATCCTGGGTTGACACGGTGGCTCAGTGGTTAGCACTGTTGCCTCTCAGCACCAGTGACTCAGGCTTGATTTCTGCCTCTAGTGACTGTGTGGAGTTTGCACATTCTCCCCGTGTCTGCGTGGGTTTCCTCCCACAGTTCAAAAATGGTCATGCTAAATTGCCCGCAGTGTAAGATGCATTAGTCAGAGAGAAATGGGTCTGGGTGGGTTACGCTTCGAGGGTTGGTGTGGACTTGTTGGACCAAAGGGCTTGTTTCCACACTGTAGGGATTCCAATCTAATCTGATCCTTGTACTGTTAGTAGCATTGTTTTGGATTCCATGGAACCATGTAAGATTTTTCATTTTTGAATGTTTGCATGGATATTGTTACAAAAAAGATTGGGGAATATGTAGTGTAAAATAATGAGGGTTGCGAGCAAATTCTGTAGCTTCCAGGCAATCAAATCAATTATTTGGGCACTTAAGATGTTATGTACTAAAATATTATTGTTGTGCAAAATGTTAAATTATTTATGAAATTAACTAATGAAGGAATTCTGTTATGCAGTACTTATAGAGTCATAGAGATGAACAGCACGGAAACAGACCCTTTGGTCCAACACGTCCATGCCAACCAGGTATCCCAACCCAATCTAGTCCTACCTGCCAGCACCTGGCCCATATCCCTCCAAACCCTTCCTATTCATATACACAGCCAGGTGCCTTTTAAATGTTGCAATTGTACTAGCCAACACTTCCTCCGGCAGTTCATTCCATACACATACCACCCTCTGAGTGAAAAGGTTGTCCCTTGGGTCTCTTTTATATCTTTTCCCTCTCACCCTAAACCTATCGCCTCTCGTTCTGAATTCCCCCACCCCAGGAAAAAGACTTTATCTATTTATCCTATCCTTGATTTTGTAAACCTCTACAAGGTCACCCCTCAGCCTCTGACACTCCAGGGAAAACAGTCCCAGCATATTAAACCTCTTCGTATAGTTCAAGTCCTCCAACCCTGGCAATATGCTTTTAAATCTTTTCTGAACCCTTTCAAGTTTCACAATATCTTTCCGATAGGAAGGAGACCAGAATTGCACGCAATATTCCAAACGTGGCCTAACTAATGTCCTGTACAGCTGCAACATTACCTCCCAATTCCTGTACTTGAGAATAGGATGACTCCAAGTTACCACTTAAGTACCTCAAATATATTCACATTGACAAAATAGTTGAATAAAATCATATTCTATTAATAAAACATAATATATTCACTGGGTAGTAGTCAATGTAGACCAATGCAACCTTTTTCTTTGCGGTTGTGAATAATAATAAACTAATCAGGATGCACAAATTATTTAACCCAGTTAGCTGACTTTGACAGTAAGAGATACAATTGTAGTTTAGTTGCATGTACTGTCTTGATTCATCTTGAGTTGTATCGATACTTAACTTATTTTTATTTTTTGTTCCTAGGCCAATCATGATTAATACTACTGGACCTTCTAAGCCAAAATATTTT
The DNA here is from genome assembly GCF_037043375.1 of Chiloscyllium plagiosum. Taxonomy (NCBI): domain Eukaryota; kingdom Metazoa; phylum Chordata; class Chondrichthyes; order Orectolobiformes; family Hemiscylliidae; genus Chiloscyllium; species Chiloscyllium plagiosum. The sequence goes on along the minus strand of NW_028270141.1, from coordinate 76,962,515 downwards.
CATCATATAGTAAAAGAGCCAGATGACTCAACCCATGTAATTAAAAACCACCTTGTACTTTTGTATTCTTTTATTAGAAAGTTGAAGTGAACTTGAAAATAATTTAATAATACATATCCTTTTTTCTGGTAGGTATCTGTACATGGACCAAATGGTGTGAAGCAGTGTGTCAGAACAGTAGATGACATTGTTATTTGTGACATCACGGACACACAAAAAGGAAAAAATGAAGAATCTACATTTACTGTTAATGAGTACGAATTTAATTCCTATCCTTGATTTGATTTTGCTTGTGCACTTCATTTACCAAGTTATAGCATTCAGTTATAGTAAAGAAAAGATATAAATTGAAAATGTCATGTTATTGCAACCTTACTCATGAATATTACCCTTCAGAAAAGAACAGCTGCTATTGGTATACCCATGCTTAACTAGTACATTGAGGTTCTTGTTTTGACCAACTATCTTTATGTTTACTTCCGAGCTCTGTCGAATATAATTTTTATTTTGGGCTTCTGTACAACAGACTTAATTATCATCTAGCTTTATTTTTAACAATAATTTGCCTAAGTTACATGATTACCAACGGTTGCTCGATAGCTCTTTATCTACATTATAAAGCTGAGAGTTCATGACTTCAGCAGACATTCTCTTTAAAACATCGTGGATTAATACCTGTTCCAAGATCCCTGCACTCTGATAATTCTGTGATACTACATTGAAAGTTCCCTTCTGCAGAGGTGTAATTAACCTGGAGCTACATCTGTCTATTCAAGTGGATATAAAAGAATCATATAGCTCTACAAGCTACGTCAGGAGCATACTAATAAAAAATTAAGCAGGTTCTCAGCAAGGTTGCTAAGTGGTTAGCACTGTTGTCTCAGTGTCAGGGACCCAGGTTCGATTCCACCCTCTAGTGACTGTGGAGTTTGCAACGTTCTTCCCGTCTTTGTGTGGTTTTCCTCCAAATGCTTTGGTTTCCTCTCACAGTCTAAAGATATGCAGGTTAGATTGAACGGCTATGCTAAGTTGCCCATAGTGTCCAGGTAAGCTATGAAGAATGTAGGGATAAGGTGGGGAGGTGGGCCTGGGTGGGATGCTCTTTGGCGGGTCGGTGGGGACTTGATTGGCTGAATGACATGCTTCTACACTGTAGGGTTTCTCAGATTCAATGAATTATTTGTGATTCCAGCAGAGGAGTTGAAATTTTAATTAGTTCAAGCTCTACAAAGTAAGAAATTGAAAAGAATGTGTGTCCTTGGAAAGGAATTGGACTGTCCTGCTAGAGTTACTTGTTCTTAGAATTGTAGCAAAGTTTGACAGGCATTTACTGATTGTGATACAAAGCTGCTGTTTTTTTTTTAATATGAGTGCTTGGGTTATTTCTGGTGTGTGTTTAAAAGTCCCTAAATCTTTGTTAGAAGGCAATAGAGTGGGTTCTTGTTTATCTTCATTTTTGTTCATAAAACTTAGTTTATTGTTAAAATAAAGACTGAAACATTGCTGGCTTATGTTTTGGTAAATGTTCACTGGTTTTTTAAAAAAAAACTCATTTATGAATTGAGCCAAATTCCTGCAGAGGATATAAGATGTCTGGTTCTGACACCAACTGGACATTACCCAATAACAATTAGGACCACTAGATCATAATACTTGCACAAACTTCATGGTTAACCAAAAGAATCACTTTCAGGTTGATTCATGTGTTATTCAGATTAGCTTTTTTTTTGAAAATTTGAGTGTAATATGTTGTGGGCATTGTTTGTTAACTTTAATTTTAGTTTGTAGCTTTTCACACAGTCAAAGAAAAGTAATAATATTAAAGAAGTGTTCCCTGTACCATCTGTAAATTCAAAATTCCTTGTTCTTTTAGTGAACTGTCCAAAGTCGCAGAACAGGACAATTCTTTATGCGAAGAGACTACTAAATGTCAGGAACAACTTTCCTCATCAGAGATAATGGATGTGTGTAGTACTGATCATGTTATGAACACTATGATAACCGACAATGTTGAAACAACAAACACTGAATCATCAATCAGTTCTGAAGATCCTATTTCAATGATGGACTCCATTTTGAATGAGAATGCAGTTATTTCGCAGAACATAAACCTTCTTGGCAAGTGAGTAAATTTGGGGAATATTGTGATGGTATATTTTGATATATTACAAGCTCCCCAATATCTTGCGTTTTATTTCCTTTATTCAGTGTAATTGGATGTAGATCTTTGTGATAACTGTATTTTCCTGCTCAACTATACTAATTCATTCATGATATAGTGTTTTGAGATGACCTACATTCGTATGGAAATTTATGTTCTTTCTGTGCAATATATTAGCAGCCAGAACCACTATAGCTCAGACTCTGGATCTACACCAAACGTTTTATTAACCGACTTCTATGGGACTAGGAGTGTGCCAGTTGATCAAATATTCCAGTTGATGAAGAGGTTCACATAACCAATCCAAAAACACACACTAAGTAATAGAAGTTTAATGAAAGGGGTATATGCATCACTCTTATACTTTTATTTACAGCATAAATCACATAAATAATATTGTAACTTTGCCTTAAATAAAACTTACAGGCAGAGAGTCTCACTGGCACCCTAAACTGATTACTGTAACATCACAGAGGGTATGATAATGCAGTAAGCTTCAGGTAATTGAGGTATATATTTTTTGCCAGTTTAGCAAGAGTGCTGGTAAAAACAAAGTTTGCTATAGTTTGAAAGAATGTTAATGTTAAGATCAATGTTGATTTCAAAAAACACCAGATTAATTTTTATGTATTTTACTTAATAAAAACTTCAGCATATTACATGAATTTGAGCTTATTGGTAGATCAGAATGTTTAATGAGTACATGTATGCATTATCTACATAATTTACTGTTAAGCCATTTTAGTTACAATTAACATCAAATCAATGAATCAGTTCTTGCTTCAAAGCTTGATTTTCAGTCAGTAGAAGATTTATGCTTATTAAATTTTGATCTTGCAGGATAGAACTTATGGATTATTTGGACAGTATTGACTGTAGTTTAGAAGATTTTCAGGCAACATTATCAGGAAAGCAGTTCAATATTGACCCGGATGTTCTGTCAGATGTAAGTACCCATCATATAGTTGATTGGATTTTATCTCAAAGTTGAATTCTAAACTGTTCTTTCATCTTCCTTAGTAAAGGTTGCTCTATAAGCTAAAACTATGCAATCATCGATTTGTTACAGATCTGAAGGGGGCTGTTCGGCCCAACTTATCCATGATGGCTGTCCAAATGAACAATTCACTTAATACCATTCTCCAGTTCTTCTCCCTGTAACCCTGCAGATTCTTCCTTTTCAGATAACAGTCTAATTCCCTTTTGAATCAAGTTCAAAACATTTATCTTTCTTTTGGCCCATTATTCAGAAGCACTGTCACTTAGCTCCTATACAAACATTAAACAAATGCACTTCACTTAGAAATACTTCATGAGGAAGAATGGTATTTTGCCATATCTTACAGAGATATGGAGTAGTAATCTTGTTTCATAAAGTCTTTACTATACTGAAAACCAATTTTACATCACGCTAATTTGCTAACTTCATACATTATGATGCTTTCTGGTTGTTTATTGGGTCTCACTCAAAAATCAATAGGTAAGATTTCAATCTGTTCTTGGTCAAACATTCTTCAGTACTAGATGGACAGGGATTCATAGTGTTCATCGTTTTATGATCCTAATTGATATCACTGGGCAAGTCTAGTTTGACAGAATTTTAAAAATATAATGAGATGGTATCACACTGAAATGAAAGAAAACAGTGCTGTGGATTGGTTTTAACAATAAACAGAAGCTTATTAGACAAAAATGAAAATAAAACAGAAAAAGGCAAACTCTTTACATTTAATCAACTCTCATATGAACAACAAACTGAAAGTAGACCATTCTGCCCGTCAGGAATGCTCCTCATTCAATACAATCATGGCTGATCTGATTTTGACCTGATCTCTGCTTTCTTTCATACCCCGATATTATTTCAGCACCTTAGTAATCAAGAATTTATCTACCTCTGCCTAGAAATTGTTTTAAGAATCTGCATCCAATACCTTTTTGAGCAAGGGTATTCCAAAGGCTCAACCTTTTGAGAGAGAATTGTTTTACTCATATCTGTCTTAAATAGTTGAGCCCTTTTTTAAACTCGCTCCTAGTTCTAGATTCTCCCACAAGAGAAAATATCCCTTCCACATCCACCCAGTCAAACCCTTTTTTGGACCTTATGTTTCACTTAAGTGGCCCTTGGTTATTTAAAACTTCAGAGATTGTAGGCTTAGTCCATTTAACCTTTCCTGATGAGACAGTCTGCTTATTTCAGGTACCACTGTATTAAACCTCTGAATTACGTCCAAGGCATTGACAGTATTCCAGACATTGTCTCATCAATGCCCTGTATAACTGAAGAGGAGAAAGTGAGGTCTGCAGATGCTGGAGATCAAAGTTGAAACTTTATTGCTGGAACAGCACAGCAGGTCAGGCAGCATCCAGGGAACAGGAGATTCGACGTTTCGGGCACAGGCCCTTCTTCAGGAATGAGCAGAGAGTGTTCAGCAGGAGAAGATAAAAGGTAGGGAGGAGGGACTTGGAGGAGGGGCGTTGGAAATGTGATAGGTGGAAAGAGGTCAAGGTGAGGGTGATAGGTCAGAGTAGGATGGAGGCGGAGAGGTCAAGAAGAAGACTGCAGGTCAGGAAGGCGGTGCCGGGGTGGAGGGATTCGGCTGAGACAAGGTGGGGGGAGGGGGGATGAAGAAACTGGTGAAGTCCAAGTTCATCCCCTGTGGTTGGAGGGTTCCCAGTCGGAAGATAAGACGCTCCTCCTCCGACCGTCGGGTTGTTGTGGTTTGGCGGTGGATGAGTCCAATGACCTGCATATCCTCGGTGGAGTGGGAGGGGGAGTTGAAATGCTGTGCTACAGGGTGGTTGGGTTGGTTCGTCCGGGTGGTCCAGAGGTGATCTCTGAATCGCTCCGCAAGTAGGCGGCCTGTCTCCCCAATATAGAGGAGGCCACACCGGCTGCAGCGGATGCAGTAGATGATGTGGGTGGAGGTGCAGGTGAATCTGTGGCGGATATGGAAGTTTCCTTTGGGGCCTTGGAGAGAAGTGAGGGGGGAGGTGTGGGCGCAAGTGTTGCACCTCCTGCGGTTGCAAGGGAAGGTGCCGGGAGTGGAGGTTGGGTCGGTGGGGGGTGTGGATCTGACAAGGGAGTCGCGGAGGGAGTGGTCTCTACGGAAAGCTGATAGGGGAGGGGAGGGAAATATATCCTTGGTGCTGGGGTCTGTTTGGAGGTGGCGGAAGTGACGGCGGATGATGCGCTGTACATGGAGATTGGTGGGGTGGTAGGTGAGGACCAGTGGGGTTCTGTCCTGGTGGCGGTTGGAGGGGCGGGGCTCAAGGGCGGAGGAGCGGGAAGTGGAGGAGATGCGGTGGAGGGCACCGTCGACCACGTCGGGGGGGAAATTGCGGTCCTTGAAGAAGGAGGCCATCTGTGTTGTACGTATTTTGAACTGGTCCTCCTGGGAGCAGATGCGGCGGAGACTAAGGAATTGGGAGAATGGGATGGTGTTTTTACAGGGGGCAGGATGGGAGGAGGTGTAGTCCAGGTAGCTGTGGGAGTCGGTTGGTTTGTAGATGTCCGTGTTGATTCGGTCGCCTGAGATAGAAACAGAAAGGTCTAGGAAGGGGAGGGAGGAGTCCGAGACTGTCCAGGTGAATTTGAGGTCGGGGTGGAAGAGGGTATGTGGAACAATCCATCTTCCGCAACTACACTGGCCCCACCCCCCATCTTTTCCTTCGCTACATTGATGACTGTATCGGCGCTACCTCGTGCTCCCACGAGGAGGTTGAACAGTTCATCCACTACACTAACACCTTCCACCCCGACCTCAAATTCAGGAACCCTCCAACCACAGGGGATGAACTTGGACTTCACCAGTTTCTTCATCCCCCCTCCCCCCACCTTGTCTCAGCCGAATCCCTCCAGCCCGGCACCGCCTTCCTGACCTGCAGTCTTCTTCTTGACCTCTCCGCCTCCATCCTACTCCGACCTATCACCCTCACCTTGACCTCTTTCCACCTATCACATTTCCAACGCCCCTCCTCCAAGTCCCTCCTCCCTACCTTTTATCTTCTCCTGCTGAACACTCTCTGCTCATTCCTGAAGAAGGGCCTGTGCCCGAAACGTTGAATCTCCTGTTCCCTGGATGCTGCCTGACCTGCTGTGCTGTTCCAGCAATAAAGTTTCAACCTGTATAACTGAAACATAGCTTCCCTACTCTTGCATTTAATTCTCCTTACATTAAAACGTAACATCCAATAGCTTTCATGATTACTTGCTGAACATGCATACTAACCCTATTCAATTCATGTTCTAGCACAGCCAGATCTTTGCATCTCAGAACTTAGCAACCCATCACCATATGTTATGTTGCGTTTTTATTCTTTCAGCCCAAAATTTAAAGATAGGCATGGAAAGTTTCACAGTTTCCCACCTTATACTCTGTTTGCCAGATCTTTGCAAACTCACATAACATATTTATATACTCAGGCAACTCACATTCCTACCTATCTTTGTGTCATCGTCAAACGTGTTGCCATGCCTTTGGTCTGTCCATCATTTGGATAGCATTGTAAAGAGTTCAGTCTCTAGCATTAACACTCCTGGCACATCACTCATGACACACCTTTCAAGGCATTCTACCAATGTAAAAAGACCCATTTATTCTGATGTTTTGCTTCTTGTTAGTAAACCAGTCTTCTAACCAAGCCATAACATTGAACTTTTATTTCCTGCAATAACGTTTGATGTGGCACCTTATCAAATGTCTTCTGAAAATCTAAGAATAATGCATCCACATGTTCCCCTTTAACCACAACACAAACTACTACTTCAAAGATTATTTAAACATGATAAACTTATACACCAAACTATGTTGGATCTACTTGATCAACTTGAACTTATCCAAGTGTCCTGTTATAATGTTTCTAACAATAGCTTCTACTATTTTCCGTATGACAGATTGACATATTTCAAAACACATTGTATCTTGCCATCTCATGTTCCAGCATCATCACTTTATAGTATTCAAACACTAGGTAGAGTTCCCTTCTCTGTCACATCTATAGGTTTGACTTAACTGTTTCTTTCAATTCCTTCTCTTGAAAGTTTGATAGCCTCTTTGAGGACTGAACTTAGACTTTCTCAGCTTTATATAATTCCTTCACTGTTCTGACCAAAGACTTCAAGCTGAAACATTCAAACTAAAAATCCTGACACTGAGGTAACCTGTTTTATGCATTTGACTTCGACCAAGTCCTCTGCAAACTGAAAACAAAAGGTCTCCAAGTGATGGGTTTTATCCAGAGCAAAAAAAAATTCTAGATGAAAACAAATCAATGCTGTTAATATTTACTCTGTCCATTGATAAAATTCTCTCTTTGCAAACAAATTATCGTTACCATTCCAGGAACATAATCTCTCATGCTGGTTTTCAAAAAAAAAGGTTCCAAAAATAACGACATTATTGATTAAATCCCTTCATTCACACAGACCTAACCACTCGTGCCATCACTGTTTCCTTTAATTTTCTTATAGACTGTGCGTAACCCCGAGGTCCTGGTGTGGCAATGGCTTCTGGAACCAGAAGTCGATGCTGAGCATGGAACACCATGCATCTTAGAGGAAACTGCACACGACTAGATCAAAATCGAACCTCTCATACACCACACATATGCACCTTGAATCGCAATTTTATGTAAAAGTTAACATTAACTGGTAGAATATTTTAATGTACTAGACACTATCTCACTCACCATAAGGGCCGATGCTTGATTGTGTTAGGTAGGACATCATAGAATTAACTTATTCCTAAATGAAGGATGATTGATTTACTGAGTTGCATGAGATTGGGCTTTTCTTTTAACCTCATGAGACATCATATTAGGGCAGAGGTTCTGTACACAGGAGTGGACGATGTCTTAACTAGTACAATTTTCTATGGACCTGACTAATTCTGATGAGTTCAAGATTAAAAAATGTTCAACTTGTCTCTTTTTTAGCAATGTTTAAAATAGTTGATTTGTGAAAAGGTACTAAAAAAGGGAATGAACTAGTTATACTTAAGTATATCTCTTGCTGAAAACATTGTTTTATGAAAGATAAAATTCCTCATGACACATTGTACTTCTGTGTGTAGATATAAAGAGAGGGATTTAAGCTACGTAAAATGTTTGGTCATTGTGGGGTGAAAATATAATTTGCAAAAATTCTGCATTGTTGATCTAAAACAAATCATTCAGGAGATAATTCAAGTACATTGAAGCAACAAAGCATCTCAATTGCTACAAATATATAATAAACCCTCTAGTGTTTTATTAACATTTATAAAGCTCGTTGTAACTTTGTACATGATAATAAAATTCTACAAACAGTTGCAAAGGAAATATCCTAGAATGTGATGTTTATTCCTGAATCACCCTTCCCAATTTATGCATCAGATATCTGTTTATAGAATACTTTCTTGATTTCTCTTACCTTGCCACAAACCATCTGTAAACATTATTTATTTTTGGCTTTGTGATCAAATGATGACTTTGTGCTGAGCACTGAATATCATCTGTATGTCCTATGTATTAAAATTAAGCTAGAAATTGAACATAAAAATAAGGATGCTATGACCCAGTCATATAGAGCATTGGTGAGACAACATCTCATCCGAGGTGTTGTTTTAGTCTCCTTAATTAAGGAAGGATCTAATTAAGGAAGCCATTCGGAGAAAATTTACTAAATTGATACATGGAATGAAAGGGTGTCTTATATGGATAGGTTAAACAGTCTGAGCTTGTTACACCGGGGTTTAGAAAATTTTCCTCATGTCTGCAGGGGTTTATGCTAGGTGTTGTCGTTTCCTTCCACAGTCCAGAGATGTGTAGGGTTCGGTTGACTGACCATGCTAAATTGCCCACAGGATACAGGAATGTGCAGACTAGATTGATCAGCTGTGGGAAATGCAGGGTTACAGGGATAAGGTAGGAAGTTAGGTTGCTCATCGGAGGGTCGTTGTGGAATCTGTGCGCTGGATGGCTTGCTTCCATATTATAGTGGGAATAAAATTGAGAGGTGACTCTATTGAAGTGTAAAAGATCCAAATGGGATGTACAAGAGGAGTGTGGAAAGAACATTTCCACTCGGGACTGAGTCTGGAACATGAAGCCACCCTTTAAAATTAGGGATTGCCCTTTCATGACAGTGAGGAGGCAGAATGTTTTCAGGCTTTTACGACTTTGGAATTCTCTCCACTTCAAAGCAGTGGAAGAAGGATGATTGAGTATTTTGAAGACAGGTGAACAGTGTCTTGTTACACCAGGTAATCAGAAGTAATTTGAGATGTATGAGCGTATGGAATTCAAAGCACAAACTGATCTGTCTTGATCTTATCGAATGGTGAAACAGACTGGATGGACCGATGGTTTACTTCTCTGAATTTGTATATTTGCATGAGGTCTAGAGGGATATTGCTTCTAATTGTGTAAGGATCACGTTAAGAATTTTAAAAGCACTTTTAAGTTCTCTCTACTGAATGGAAGATAATCAGAAGGATGATAAACATAGATAAGCTGCGTTTCTAAACCATGTCAGATATATATAATTCATGAAACCAAAATTAGTTTGATATTATGTTCATATGCATATTTCTTTTCCTCATGCTAGGTATCGAGTGCTAAAGAAAATCGTAATGGAGCTGAATCCAAAGTGGATGAAAATAAATCTTCTGATACTGGTTAGTGCATATAGGCTTTGTTCTTTTCTGTTCATTTGGAAATTGGCAAATTAAATCCATTGTTCGCTGAGGAGCAGTAAGCAGAGGGTGATGCTTCAAGTGTTTTTCCAACTGGGGAGTCAGTGTTAGGGGCCTTGTTTTTGGTTGGTATAAATGAGTTTATATCAAAAGGTTTATATCTGAACTTTTAGTTCCATCTTGTCATGGGTCTGTTTCCATGCTGTACATCTCTATATCAACACTTTACCATGGTGTCTCCTTGCTGATTTTGATCAACTGACTCCTGCAAGAACTTTAAGGAGCATTATACAATGATCAACTATTTTGAAAAGGTGTACTTTTTGTTCTGATGTACTTTTGGTTCCTGATGAAGGGCTCCAGCCCGAAACATTGATTTTCCTGCTCCTCAGATGCTGCCTGACTTGCTGTGCTTTTCCAGCAAAACACTCAACTCTGATCACCAGCATCTGCAGACCTCGCTGTCTCCCTGTACTTTTTGTCAGTTCAATTGTGTTTTGAGCTAGCTTTGAGACAAATTGGCCTACATTGAATAAGATTATGGAGGTAAATGTGTGGCTCAAAGATTAGTATGGGAGAAGTAGGTTTCAATTCATGGACCACTTTCATGACTACTAGGTAAGAAAGAGTTGTTCAGTTGGGATGGAACATCTGAGCCATACCAGGGCCAGTGTCCTACTGAATCGTATTACTAGAGCTGTAGATAGAGCTTTAACTAATAAAGGATAATGTCAGTGAAGTGGTGAGTAGTGACATAATGAGAGGGACCCTGATGTGGAATCATTTTGGATGAAAATAAGGGATGAAGGCATGGGTGAGTGTCACCTATAGGTCCCCGAAGAGATGTCTCACTCTAGGATATGTAAGAAATTGACAGCTTGTGCACTTTGGAAGGAAGAATCAAAAGACACATTTAAATGAAGCAAGACACCAAAAAAAATCACCGAGGGATATGGGTGTTATACATAAAGCAGGAAGCAAGTGATTAAGACAACATGATGTTTAGGACTTTTAATTCTAGGCGTCGGAGTTTTAAAAATCTTAAACTAGAAGAGGACTCTTGAGGTGCTAATGTCCCTACCTCCTAGTGGGGTGATTGACAGTAGATTTGTCTTCATTGTGTTTGGAGTCTAGTGTTGCCTGCTGATCCATCGGATTCAAAAATATCACCACATACCTCAGGAGCAAGGAGCATAGGGGCTTGAATGCAGACATCCTGAGATACTACCATTGCACGACAAGAGACCTGGAAAGCTAACACTATGGTACATAGATATTTTCTAATCAACCAGCTGAGAGATGTTATTGAATGCATCTGGAGCAGATGGGACTTGAACCCTGAGTTCCTGGCTTAGAGGTAGAGACACTAGCACAGCACCTCAAGAGTCCTGTTCTAGCTTAGAAATTTTTAATCAGCCTGACCAAACTTGTTACAGCATACCTCTGGGCACACAAAAGGGCCCTCTCGTCTAGTTTAAGTCAGTTGTGTAGTAAGTAGCTACAGCTTTGTTTCTTGCTATGCCATTATTCAAGCACACGGCTATTGTCAGGAATTAAAGACCAGACTAGTTAGACAGCAGATTGATTTTCCTACAAGATATTGGTTAATCAGATGGATCAAAGAAAACCCTAAAGCTTTCTGTAGGGATAAAAGGAATAAAAGAATGACTAGAGTAAAATTAGGGCCAATCAAGGATAGTAGGGGGAAGTTGTGTATGACGTTAGAAATAGGGGAAGCGCTAAATGAATACTTTTCATCATATTCACACGAGAAGACAAGGGCGGCACGGTGGCACAGTGGTTAGCACTGCTGCCTCGCAGTGCCAGAGACCCGGGTTCAATTCCCGCCTCAGGCGACTGCACATTCTCCCCGTGTCTGCGTGGGTTTCCTCCGGGTGCTCCGGTTTCCTCCCACAGTCCAAAGATGTGCAGGTCAGGTGAATTGGCCATGTTAAATTGTCCGTAGTGTTAGGTAAGGGGTAAATGTAGGGGTATGGGTGGGTTGCGCTTCGGCGGGTCGGTGTGGACTTGTTGGGCCGAAGGGCCTGTTTCCACACTGTAGTAATCTAATCTAATTATACTACATTTAATTAATTATTTGAATGGAAGGTACTGCAGTGCACTTCATTTCAAATCCATGTCCATACTGATAAAGGAAAAGGCTGATTAGACTGGGGGTGTTTTTTCTGTTGCGTTGGAGGCTGAGGGGTGACCTTTATAGAGGTTTGTAAAATCATGAGGGGCATGGATAGGGTTAATACATAAGGTCATTTCCCTGGGGTGGGGGAGTCTCTAACTAGAGGGCATAGGTTTAGGGTGGGGAAATTTAAAAGGGACCTAATGGGCACCCTTTTCACAGAGGATGGTTCATGTATGGAATGAGCTCCCAGAGGAAGTGGAGGAGACTGATACAATTACCATGTTTAAATGGCATTTGGATGGGTATTATGAATAGGAACAGTTCATAAGAGGGATATGGGTCAAGTACTGGCAAATGGGATTAGATGGATTTAAAATATCTGGTTAGGATAGGTGAGTTGGACTGAAGGGTCTGTTTCCATGCTGTACATCTCGATGACTCAAAAATAGTGCTTGGGCATAGCTGAACATAGGCTGTGGTATATAGTTTGTTTTCTATTTTGATGGATCATTGGTAATATTACACTAATAATCAAGACAGTTGGGTTAACGTTTATAGTGTTACTGGTCTAGTCCCTTCTAAAAGTTTTTGCTCTGGACTTCTATTCACACCACTAATACTTTTATATAAAAGTTACCGTCTGCTTAGTTTTCCATCCTTCATCACTTTAATTAAAAACTCCATTTTGTTTGTGGTTTACTTGCAGGAAAGCAACTGATGCAATACAATATGTATCCTGTACTAACTTTCTTGGATGGAAATACTTCCTGTTTATTGGAAAAGGAACACACTATGTCAGGCCTTAAGTGTACATGTGAAGACAATCACCTACAGAAAAATGAAAATGCAGAAAAAGTAGAACGGGAAAATAAGAAAAAAACCAGTCAACTTTTTAAATTAGAACCTTTAACAGAAGAAGAAGCAAGAGAGGAAACACTGTTTTACCTTTGTGAATTGACTCCCACAAATAGTCTAGATGGTGAAAATTCTTTACTGGATAGTTAGCCAATAAGTTAACTATTCTTTATCCAGCATTTAGCTAAAGACTAACTTAACTTGAAACATTTAATTTATACTGTAAGTTTGGTTTGTGTAGTTAGTGTCCTGTATTGTGTTTCATGTAAATATGTTGTAATCAATTTTTGCTAATATATAAGACTGTGTTCCTTAAACTCCCATCAGATGCAGCTTTAAGTAAGTTTAATTTTTTTTGTAGTATTGCTGTGACATTACATGGCATTGTTTTGTTGCTGATGGCAGCAATATATGAAATATCTTGCAATTTTGTATTGTGCAAATATCACTTGCCCCAAACCCAGCTTGGGATAATTGAATGCATTCCATGATCATTAAAAAAAAACTACTATCCAATTTTAGATTATGCTTGGGTGTTGTTCAATGATGATATTATCAGATTTACTTGCAAACATTTTTAAAAGTGTATATATATATTACATCTCACCTACAAAATATACTTTGAAGCTGTTGGTCTGTGATGCAAGGAGTCTAAAGATTAATACATTTATTTAATTACCAGAATGCTACATGAAAGACATTTGTGCTTCATTAGGCAAATGTCCCTCATTTTCATGATATACATTGTAGAATTAGTTAATTTGATCCAATCTTGGCTTACTCCTGTGACAAGTGGTTGGTATAGTGCACTATTGGGAAATGTGGTATCAATAAGAAATATACATTTGCTTTGTCTGAAGAAAACTTTAATCATGTAAATAAGAAAACATATTTAAAAGGAAAATGGATTAATAAAATTTTGTGGCATATTGCTTTCAGAGCTAGACATATGATACCATCCATCAGTAATACTAAATTTTTTAAAATTCAAGTAAGTGGGAAAAATGTTTCCAGTCATTTTACCAAGGCCTCTCAGTTTAATAAATGGTGGATTAGGCCTCATAAGTAGTACCTGTGCATCTGAGTTGTGATTAAGGATGGCTCAGTTACCATTATGCATGCAAAAATAGTACTTTGAAGTACAAAGACAATTGGGCAATACACGACATCCAGTTCCTATACTTGGAGATCCCTTTATCCTTCACCAATCATTATTAATTGGAAATTTATGCTTAAGCTAACCAGCCTAGGTCAAATGATTGGTGTAGACACAGGAATTCAAATTCATTCAATACAGTTTATAATCACAAACAAGCAAGAACAATTTCTGTTTACAATGACATCCACAACAAACTTCACGCAGTAGCTGTGTCAACTTAGCTTAAAAGCAAGGTTAGTCAAATGTCAGCAATACTAAAATCTTAACTCACATTTAAGTTTTGTGCACCACAATTCCTACACAAGACAAATGTAATCTATACAGATGCTGACAAAGCCTTTTCCTAGACACCAATAAGCAAAGCTGAAAACAAAGATCATTCACATGTTTCAAGATGTTTTTTGTAAAGCAAATAAATAAGTTGCCTTTTCCACTTCTAAAGAAATGCGCACAATTTTTTGGAGATTGTCACACTTTCTAATATTTCTATAAGTCAAATATTTTAATTTTAGTAAACAGCGTTTAATGTGCAATTCAAAGAAAAGTTAAACATTTAGTCCAATTATGCAATAAAGTGGAGGGGAAATAAATACCACATGGTAGCACATACTAGTTGTTTAACACTGCAGTTAGATTTTAGTTGCATAATCCCAGGCGTGTCAACAGAAAACAGTTCTTAAATTTGTCCTTCAATCAAAGTCACGAGTTGTCAGCACAAGTGGAGCAACCAGGGTCCATCCGTACAGCATGATGCAGATCCAGCTAGAAGAAATCTTCACCCAAACTGATGGCCATTTACTTGTCATTATTTCATATGAGGAATCAGGGCTGAGAACGAAAAGAAAACAAAACTCGTTGCCTGCATATTAATTTTCTAAACAATGGCATACTTTAAAATTACATATTATTCCTCTTATCATGCTAGTTACTTACCCTATCACTTCAATGGGTTTGGCAACAGTTGCAAACCCTCTCCACTACTTTTATTTTCTAACTTATCCTCCCCAGGATTCCTAGACCCTTTCCTCAGAACAGCAGATAATAAAAATTCCAAGCAGAGCTTTCCAAGTACTAATCTTTAGAAGACCACAGGATATGCTGTATTATCTGATATGAGCCTCCTGTGGCTAAGGTTTCCCCACCATTAGCACAAAAGCAATGATTTTCATGTAAACCCAAATGGTGAGCATTTTTGTGCTGACTACATGATTAGCATGACTGCTAAGTTAAATTCTCACCCAAATTTCATAAATGCTGACAAACCAAGTTGATGCACAACAGTGGCTTATATTTCCACAGGATCAGGGTGAACTGACAGAAAATGGAGTGTAATAGTGATAGAATACCCTCTCATAAAGCTAACATATTAATGTTTCTATGGCCACAGACATGACACCAGGGTAGTACATTGCTTCCCTGATGCCAGGAGCAAGGATGTAACTGATTGGCATTCTCCCCTGCCCTTCAGTATGTCCTACAGCCAAAGATAGTCAGGCTGGGAGTAGAACATCCAAGGGTGTTCAGTCTTTAGGACAGGAAAAAAGGTGGTGGCATGATGTTGCTCATGAGAAAGGCTATTGGGTCAGAAAATCTAGATGAGGATTCAGAAGAAATGGAGCAAAGCAGCAGCAAAAGGCAGAAGACAATATTAGGAATTATTCATAAACCTCCAAATCAGTAGTGTAAGGTAAAGGTTGGCATTAAATAGGAAATCAGAGATACATGCAAAAATGCTGCATAAGTCAGATTTATTCATCTGCCAAATTATATTAGCACTAATGCTGTGCAAATGACTAAATTCTAACATATTAAGATTTAGTATGCTGAGGAATCAACTAGGATTTTGTACAATGAAATAATCTTATAAATAATCTTCTTGTGAGAAGTCTTTTAATAAAAACATGACCAGCAGAGAATTTTTTATTGGGATCAAATTACAGACCAGTTAACCCAACATAGAATATCAAATAGAACAGAATAGCACAGGAACAGGTCCTTCAATCCACCATTTCTGTACCAACTATCATGTCATTCTAAACTAATCCCACCTGCTTGCACATGATCCATATCATCTTATTTCCTGCCTGTTCACATGTCTGTCTAAATGCCTTTTAAATGTGAACATATCTACAACATTCTCTGGCAGTGGGTTCTAGGTACATACTGCTGTAAAAAAGAAAGACTTTCCTCACACTCACCTTAAACCTCTGCCCTCTTGTGTTTCTTATACTACTACCCCAAACTTGCCTCATTAACTAGGTACCATGCCCCAACGGTGCCTCTCTAATCTGTTGAGAGCCCAAATCTCTAACTCACAATATGTGGAACAGCTCAACACCTCTGCGATATCCGGGAATGCCTAGTCTTTGCACCACACTTAGGACTGTTGTGCACCCAGTAAAATGAAAGCAATTCCCTGATGCCCAGCACAGAGTCATTTGGCCCAGACGTGGCAGGTAAGGGTGAGTCAGCACCTGCTTTACGAACTTTGACCTAAAGGCCCTGGTGGATGAGATTGTGCAGAGGAGGACATGGTCAGTCCTGGGATGGGAAGACAGATGACCACAACACTAGATCAAACTGCCAGTTTGATCCAAGGTTGCCATCCAGGTTAGTGTGGACTCAACTATCTGGAGAAGCTCCAGCAGCATTAGATGGATGTGTTCGCTGATGATTGTATAACGTTCAGCACCACTTACAACTGCTCAGATACTGAAGCAGTCTACATTCAAATGCAACTAGATCTGGACAATATTCAGGCTTATAGACTTACAGCTGGCAAGTAACATTCATGCCACAGAAATGCCAGGCAATGACCATCTCCAACAAGAGATTATCTAATCACCATCCCTGACACCCAATAGTGCCAACTGCACTGGATCCCCCACCACCAACACCATTGAAGCCACCAAAACCAAAAACTATATGCTCCACATAAACACACAGTAACTACAAGAGCAGAACAGAGACCAGGAATACCGGCGAACAACCTACCTCGTGACTCCCAAAATCACGCCCATTATGTAAAAGAACAAGTCAAGAATTTGGTGGAATATTCCCCATTTACCTGGATGAGTGAAGCACCAACAAACACTCAAGCAGCTTGACACCATCCAGGACAAATCAGCCCACTTGATTGGCAATGCATCCATAAGCATCCACTCCCTCCACCACGAAGCAGCAGCAGCATATTCCATCCCCAAGATGCACTCCAGAAATCTATCAAAGATCCCCAGACAGCACCCTCCAAACCCATGACCACTTCCATCCAGAAGGACAAGGACAGCAGACACATGGAAATTGGGGATAACAGAATAGCTTAAAAAGTGAATTGTTTAGCAAAAAGGAAACTGTATTTGGAGTAGATAATGGTGATTTGTGGGGTACTATAGGATCAGCATTTATATCTATATTTGCATATAAATATAAATAATTTTGATGAAGGAATCAAATGAATATTTTCAAATATTAGGCACAAAATTAGGTAAAATTGGGAGTGGAGAGAAGGAGTTAAAGAGATGTCAAGGCAGTTTTGACAAGTTGAGCAAGTTGGAAAATGCAGGTGCAGTGAATCATAGATATCCCACTAGGGGTAGGAGCAAGGATATCCCACTGCAGCTACATAGTGACTTAGTGTGAGCATATCTGCTTGCAGTTTTGGTCTCCTCACTAAAGAAAAGACATATTTGTCACAGAGTGTGCAGCAAAGGTTCACCAGACAGTTTTCTGCATGGCAGGTTTGTTGTGTAAGGAAACAGTGGATCGACTAGGCCTGCATTCACTGGAGCTTCAAAGAATGAGAGGAGATTACATTAACACAAAATTCTGACATGGCTGGAAAGAGTGGAGGCAGGGATGATCTTTCATCTGGCCAGGGGTGTTCAGAACAAGGGGTCTCAGTCTCCGGCTATTGGATAGGCTATTTTGGACTGAGATGAAGAGCAGTTTCTTCTCTTAAAGGGTGGTGAACCTATGGAATTCACGATCATACAAGGCTGTGGTGGACAAATTACCGAGTATGTTTAAAAAAGCAATAGATAGATATCTAGAGATTAAAAACATAAAGCAGTACTGGGAAATAGAAATAGTATTGGGTTGAGATACAGGTTCAGTCATGGTCATGTTGAATGGCAGAAAGGGCTTGATACATAAATTAGAATCAATCTAAGAATTCCTTCTTCAATATTGCTTAGTTCCACAATGGACAGCAAATATTAGGGAAATGACACATTCCTTTCGCAACAAAACATACAAATGCAATAATTATACTTCACTAAAGATACAATGCCTGCAATTTTGAATTTCTTGGTGTCAAAAGTTCTATGACTATTTCTTTTTGACGTTATACCAATCACCATGACATTGATGTTTAAGAGATAATATGCATCTAAAAATGTTTCAAATATGTACCTGGCTCATGTTTTGTGAGAAAACAAGCAACATATAGAGTACTAACAATTAGCCACTACTGACAGAGTAGTACTGCAGAATGGTAAAGATGTTTAACTTAAATTGCTTACATACCTATACCAGTTGGTCAGTGTCATCATGATATAGAGAGAAGCCAAAAACAGCATGAAGTGAAAGAAGGAATAACTGTAGGTGACACCATCTTTCTCATTGTCTTCTGCACGTTGTGCATTGTTACCATCTTCCAAGGAACCATCGCTTCGACCAACTCCTTCATCTATCAGCGTAGATTCATCACTAGTTAGCGTCAGTTTGTTGACCTGGCTATTGTTCGAGGTCCGGATGCTGTGGAGAAGGAAAAAAAGAAATTAAACTCATACTATCAGATCACATAGAATTAACAGGTAAGAACACTTTCATTATTAAGAAGTTACTGGATGGGCACATTACCCTTACTTTCTTCTGGTTTGTGATTATTTACAATCATACAGAATGTAAGAGGCCCTTCAGTCCATCACGTTTGTACCGCCAAAACTATACTATCTACATTAGTCCAACTTTCCCGCATGAGGCCCATAACCTTGAATATTTCAAGTGCTCATCCAACTGCTTTTTAAAAGTTGAGGTTTCATGCCTCAACTATCCTGCTGTGCAGTGCACTCGAAACCCCAAAACTCTCTGGTGAAAGTTATTCCTCAAAACCTCTCTAAACCTCCTGCTTTTCACTTTAAGAATATGGCCCCCTTGTTCTGATGCTTTGCTTAAAGGGAACAACTGCTTTCTATTCACCCTATCCATGCCCCTTTTATCAGGTCTCTCCTCAACCTTCTCTGTTCCAAAGAAAACAACCCGAGCTAATACAGCTTCCGCTTCACAGCTGAAACGTTCCATTTTAGGCAACTTCTTGTTGAATATCCTCTGCAATCCCTCCAGTGAAATCAGATCCTTCCTACAGAGACCAGAACTGCACACAGTAATCCAGCTCTGGCCTAACCAAAGTTATGTACATCTCCAGTATGACCCCCATGCTCTTATCTATGGCAACACTGATAAAGACAAGCATCCCGTATGCCTTCTTAACCACCCTATTAACTTTGCTGACTTCAGGGATCTGTGAACCAATACCCCAAGATCCATTTCGCCGAGCTTTCCCAGTGTCTTGTCATTCACTGAGTACTCCCTTGTCTTGTTACTTCTTCCAAAGTGCATCTCCTAAGATTTATCAGGGTTAACTTCCATCTGCCACAGATCTGCCCATCTGACTACTCCTTTTATACCTCCCTGTAACCCAATACAGTCTTCCTCACTGTTAACCACCCAGAAATTTATCATTGTTAATATTTCCCTAATTCAAGTAAATTAAGCAAAGAAAAATCATAGTCAAGAGACTAATGGCAGCAATTCAGATATGAATCAGGAAGTGTCCTGCCGATTACCACCTGCTCCATATTCTGTCTTCAGTTGGTGAGTCAGCATGCCTCCATGTTGAATACTAGGTGGAAGAGACACAAATGGTGTCAAGAGTGCAGGATATATTTTGAAACCAACCACCTATCACGATTCTCGGCTTCCTATCTTGGAACTGACAGTCTATTTTTCTGTCCCTAATTTAATTGTGGATTAATTATGCAAAGCCATATGGATTTGTTAAAGACACATGGTAGTTAATTAGCTCAAGATTCTTGATGAGGTTTGACAGACCAACTTTGTATTCAGAGGTAAAAACAATGACTGCAGATGCTGGAAACCAGATTCTGGATTAGTGGTGCTGGAAGAGCACAGCAGTTCAGGCAGCATCCAAGGAGCTTCGAAATCGACGTTTCGGGCAAAAGCCCTTCATCAGGAATAAAGCTTTATTCCTGATGAAGGGCTTTTGCCCGAAACGTCGATTTCGAAGCTCCTTGGATGCTGCCTGAACTGCTGTGCTCTTCCAGCACCACTAATCCAGAACCAACTTTGTATTCATGCAGCCATTGCTTTTTTTAAACCAAATTGTGACAAGCCTATTAGCTGGCACCTTATTAAATGTCTTATGGAAGTTCATATAAAATCACACTAACCCATTAAACCATCAATCCTGCTTGTATGTATTCAACTCCTCTGCCATTTCCTTGCTCCCCATTATTTTTCCTCTAAGGGGCTTATGTTCACTGCTGCCTCTCTCTTTCTTTTTAAATATATAAAGACATTTTTACTAATTGCTTTTGTTACTTAACAGTTTGCCCTCAGAATATTTTCTCCTTATTACTTTTTTGATCATCCTCTATTGACTTTTAAACTTTTCCACTTCTCTAGCTTACCACAAATCTTGGCCACATTGTATGTTTCTTCCTTTCAATTTGCTACTGTCCCTAAATTAATGGTCACTTTATCCTTTCCTAGAATCCTTCTTCCCCACTGGGTTATATCTGTGCTGTAAGGCATGAACTATTTTCTTAAAATGCTTGACAGTTGCTCATCAATCACCTATCCATTACAGCCAACTCTGCCCTCATTTCTTTATAAGTTTAGCACAGTTGTTTTGCACACTCAAATGGAATGCTAAATTCCATCACATTATATCATTTTTAATAATATGTTAACTAAAGATGTACATAGTGTCCAAATGTGTTTTGTTCAAGATTAGATACAGCTTAACTTCTCTAATTTTGTTCCTCTAGAAATAAACGCTCATGCTTGGTTTTTGCTTTTTTTAAACCAGCATTTTTAGTTTGCGTCACTATTTTTAGGGATTGTTACATTTGTACTTCCTCATCTCCTCTATCCCATTTAGATTCTTATTTTCTCAATAATAAATGCCACCATTAGTTCTCTTGCCAAAATGTAACATCTACCGAATTTCAATTGCCAGTGATATGCTTATTCTGCAAGTAATTAACACTTCTTGCAAACTCTTGAGATTGTCCTCTTTAATACTAACCATCTCATACTCAGCTCTCCCACTCTGGTTTGCTGTCAACTACAAATTTATAACATTTGTTTTGAATTCAAAGTTGAGAATGTCAACATAAATAATGGACAACTGTGGTCCTAGCAGCAATCTTTGAGAGGTCACTTCTCAGCTTAAGTAGGTACCATTTTCCCATCATCCAACTAACCATTCATTCTGTTCCTTTTTCCTTGGAGACACTTGCACCACTATTCAATTGTGTGGTAATTGATCACAATGTTTGGAAATGTAGATAAGTTTTCAACTACATTACTCTGGATTCTTCTATGGTAATCTCTTCAATAAGATTGGTAAAACATAGTTTCTGGATTTTTAAAGAAAGTGCTCTCCTTTATTGGGAATTCCATGTTTTTTCTTACTCCAGATGTTAACTTTACTTGTGCTCAGTTCCCTGGACATGTTCTAGCCCCCTTTTAAATATCAGTATAACATCAGTAAGCCATCAGTTTGCTGGTACAACTTTTTTTTCGAACAAACTATTAAAACTAATATACAATATTGTCTCTGCTATCCCGGATATGAAAACAATCCACATCAGAAATGTATCCACTGGATTTGATTAGTTTGTTTAATATTTCCTCTGCTCTTACTCTAAATATTGCTGATTTCATTTTCCAATATGATGGCTATTTAATCTGCCTCCTTAGTAATAGAGAAGCAAATTTTTTTTTATTTAAAAAAGTGCCATTATGTTATCACTGCCTATAATTTTATCCTGTCCATCCTCTATCAACAAAAACTTTAGCTCATCTACCTGCTGAATACAGTCATAGAGATGTACAAAGCCAATGGGCCGAGGAGTGGCAAAGGGAATTAAATTTTGACAAATGTGAGATGCTGCATTTTGGAGAGGCAAATCCGGGCAGGATTTACACACTTATTGGTAAGGTCCTAGGGAGTGTTGCTAAACAAAGAGACCTTGGATTGCATGTTCATAGTTCTTTGGAAGTGGAGTCTCAGGTAGACAGGATAATGAAGAAGGCATTTAATATACTTTCCTTTATTGGTCAGAGCATTGATTAAACAAGTTGGGAGGTCATGGTGCAGCTGTACAAGACACTGATTAGATTAGATAATATTTCCTACAGTGTGGAAACAGGCCCTTCGGCCCAACAAGTCCACACCAACTTTCCGTAGAGTAACCCACCCAGACCTATTTCCCTCTGACTAATGCACCTCACACTATGGGCAATTTAGAATGGCCAATTCACCTAACCTGCACATTTGTGGACTGTGGGAGGAAACCGGAGGAAACTCGTGCAGACAGACAGAATGCAACAGATTCCACACAGGCAGTCACCCAAGGATTGAATTGAACCTGGGTCTTGGCGCTGTGAGGCAGCAGTGCTAACCACTGAGCCACCGTGCCGCCCGTTGGTTGCTCCACTTTTGGAATAGTGTGTACAATGCTGTTCTCCCTCCTACAAAAAGGATGTTGTGAAATTTGAAAGGGTTCAAAAATGCTTTACAAGGATATTGCCAGGGTTGGAGGGTTTGAGCTATACGGAGAGACTGAATAGATTAGATTAGATTACTTACAGTGTGGAAACAGGCCCTTCGGCTCAACAAGTCCACACCGACCCGCCGAAGCGCAACCCACCCATACCCCTACATTTACTCCTTCACCTAACACTACCAGCTATTTAGCATGGCCAATTCACCTGACCCTGCACATCTTTGGACTGTGGGAGGAAACCGGAGCACCCGTAGGAAACCCACGCAGACACGGGGAGAACGTGCAAACTCCACACAGTCAGTCGCCTGAGGCGGGAATTGAACCCAGGTCTCTGGCGCTGTGAGGCAGCAGTGCTAACCACTGTGCCACCGTGCCGCCCGAGGCCGGGGCTGTTTTCCCTGGAGCGTCGGAGGCTGAGGGATGACTATATAAAGGTTTATAAAATCATGAGGGGCATGGATAGGGTAAATAAACAAAAATCTTTTGCCAGGGTTGGGGGCGGGGGAGTCCAGAACGAGACAGCATAGGTTTAGGGTGAGAGGGAAAGGATTTTAAAGGGGACCTAAAGGCAACTGTTTCACACAAAGGGTGTTGCAAGTATAGAATGAGCTGCCAGAGGAAGTGTTCGAGGTTGATACAATAAAAATACATCTGGATCAGTACATTAATAGGAAGAGTTGAGGATATGGGCCAAGTGCTGGCAAATGTGACTAGATTAATTTAGGATATCTGGTCGGCATGGATGAATTGGACCGAATGTTATAAATTTCTTGATAACATAACTTCACATTTCCTCTCTGCCTTCTTATTTTCCTCTTGACGTCCCTTCTGGTGTTGTGTAATCATCATTCTCTCCTGAGTAGTGCACACAGTGGTTACATCTAACTTTCCTTATCATTGTCGTTTTTGGATAGGTAATACCTCATTAATGATATGTTAAGTGGAACACTTTTGATCACAGCTTTAAAATGTTTTCCATTGTTGTTCAATAATAGTTTTTGTTCTTCATTTGTCATATTGTCACTTATTTTCCCTAATTCTAGTCTCAGCCCTCCAGTAGTGGGTTTTTTCCTTACTTATTACCTTACTCCTGTTCATATTTATGCCTTCGTCCAAAATATTATTTTAAAGCTTATATTATAGTGACTCTTGCCTCGATGTTCCCCACCTCACTTTTGTATTCTGTAATCTTTACGAAGTCCAGTAGTAAATCCTCTAACGTTGTTCTTCTTACATACCTACATACTTAAAAGAAAGAGGCCTGTACATATTATAGAAACTCTTTCCCTTTATCTGTATACTCTGGCCAATCAATTTCACTAACAGAAATCTCTTTCCTCATTTCTCTAATTTGATGGTCTATTTCTTCTTCCACCTCTCTTACAAGGAGATGTAGATATCTCTTATTAGTGTGATTGATCATTTATCTTTAATTTCTGCCTGTATCAATTCCATTTCTGTATTATATGGCAATGTCACTTTTCTCCACTGCCATGCTATATCTAACAATAACAGTGCTTTGAGATGTACTCTGCCAACTTCAATTCCCACTCCTGAGGTTTTGCAGCCACATTTTGGGAGTTAACTCCAACATTGAAGGTGGCAGAGATAATGTTGTTGCCTTGTCTGTTAGTTAGTCTGTTCGTAAACAATGTATCTC
The DNA here is from genome assembly GCF_037043375.1 of Chiloscyllium plagiosum. Lineage (NCBI taxonomy): Eukaryota > Metazoa > Chordata > Chondrichthyes > Orectolobiformes > Hemiscylliidae > Chiloscyllium > Chiloscyllium plagiosum. The sequence continues at coordinate 76,938,051 of NW_028270141.1, read as the reverse complement.
AACAAATGTTGGTGCACAGATAGGGAATGACCCAAGGAAGAGCGGACTAATTTATAGTGAAAATTTGAAATGTACAAATAGGAGCAGAAGCAGACAATTTGGCCTTTTGAGTTTGCTCCACCATTCAACAGGATCATAGCTGATCTATTTGTTTTGAATTCCCCATTCCAATCTATTCAAATAACATTCAACTCCTTACCCAACAAGAATCTGTCCATCGTGGTTTTAAGAAGTAATCAAAGACCCAATCTCTATTGCCTTCTGAGCTGGAGAGTTCCGTAGCTGCACAACACTTCAAGAAAATCAAAATTCTCCTGAAAGGGTGTCTCCTAAACCTAAATAGTGCCCTTTTAACCATTGACTGACCCACAAGAGAAACATCCTTTTCACATCCACCTTGTCGGGACCATTCAGGATCTTAAACACTCTCACTTATCTAAAGTCCAGTGGAAACAAGGCCCTCCTGTCCAACATATCCTCATAAAATAACCCAATCATGCCAGGTATCAATCCACTAAACCTCTACAACTACCTCCAATTCATATATATCTTCATTAAATAAGGAAAGCAAAACTGCACTCAGGTCTCACCAATGCCTTGTATAACCATAGCATAACATGTGGATATGAAATTTAAAGGATTCATTAAATTTGCGAGACAAAACAAATTGGCATTTTTAAGAATGTTATGGATGTTTTAGACAGTTATAGATTGTTTCGGCTGCTGTGGTGAAAATTGTTACAGCAAACAAAAACCTGTTAGCAGAGTTTTCGGAGCTGATTGATGCGGATTGACATCTTCTCAGTGAAATGTAAACTCTTAAGAAAGAAATATCTTTCCTCAATTTTGCAGTTACAGCGTATCAACCATGCAGGGGAAACCTCAGGAAGAGCCGTGTTTTTCGAAAATATCTGTCTGTTAATGGTTTGTACCCTCTTCACTTATGATATAGCTATTCCTTGCAAACTATTACTGTTTTATTATGGACAATACATATAATATTGTAATGACAAGATTTTTTTTATTGCTTCATAAGATTTGAGCATCACTGGCTCAGATAGCACCGATTGCCCCTATTCGCTGTTGAGAAGATCACGGTGAGCTATTTATAAACTTCTGCAATCTGCACTGTATGTAGAATAAGTGTGCTGATAGGGAGGGCGTACTAAGAATTAATCCGTTGTTCTTCTCATTGTCTATTGGTCTTTTTACCCACCGCCCTCCCCCCCTCATTCTATAACTATCATTCCCTGGTCATGTTTGCTCTCCTTTTCTAGTTCATTCCTACTGAGTTGGTTTCATTTCTCAGATTCTTCACCTCCCTTACCCACCCAATTTTACTCATTTAAAAACTTTGCCATCTCCCTCCTTGGGCTTTTCAATAGGTCCCATTCCAGTTCAGATGGATTCTAGTCTCACTCTTCAGCTCCTTCTTGCACTAGTACTACAAGGAATGTCATAGGAAAAGGGGGAAAAGGGTACTTGCTTTCTCACGCCAGCCCTGGCCTATTTTTGTCTAGATTAGAGTGATGCTGGAAAAGCACAGCAGTTCAGGCAGCATCAGAGGAGCAGTAAAATCGACGTTTCGGGCAAAAGCCCTTCATCAGGAATACAGGGCCTATTTTTGTGTCAATTTACACGTAGTTTCAGTATCAATCCAGCAATAATTAGCTTTGAATGCCTGCTTTTTAACTTGGAGAAAGCGAGGACTGCAGATGCTGGAGATCAGAGCTGAAAATGTGTTGCTGGAAAAGTGCAGCAGGTCAGGCAGCATCCAAGGAGGAGAATCGACGTTTCGGGCATAAGCCCTTCTTCTTGATCCAACACCTAAACTGCCTCCCTATTCTCACCTAAGAGGGCCCTCCTACCCCACTCCAGGATGCCAGAGTTCAAGTCCACCTGCTTCAGAGGTGTGTACTAACGTCTCTGAGCAGGTTGATTACAAAATAACTATTCTTACCGAAGTCTTTTGTACCAATGTAGTCCAGGAAAAGTGGATTTTTCTGTCCCTTTCCAACTGTCTCTCAACTCTGGCATTGATTAAGGAAACTCAACTTTAGGGGCTTTTCTTAATGTCTCTATAAATACAAAACCCTCTATTCATTACCATATTTCTATTTTGTTCTGATATTCCCTCCACTACCACTCTAGACAGCCTTCCTCATCACAATGTTTTGGTATGCGTAGTGGCTGACCTCCCACAGTCTCTATTTTTGTCTTCATAGTTAGTGAGTTCTGCTCAAGCTGAAAAATGTCTGTCTCTCTTGATCAAGTGACTTATGAATTTCTAGTGAATGTCATACAATCAGATTTTGGAACATCTATGCTAGGAATTGCTGCAGCATTTTGCAATGCACGGTTATAAATTTAAATCTGTGATCCTCCGCAGAATGATTTGGTGAATGTTTATTAGTGAGATTAGGAAAATACTGTAGTTGATGAATAGGAAGAGAAAAACACAGAGGAGCCAGACATTAAAATTTTTCCTAATCATTTCTGAACTAGATAGCACATTATAATTTATTTCAAAAACACTATTTTACCAGGAATTAAACTTTAAAAAAAATCTGAAATTAGTCAAATTCACTCTAAACAATCATGTACTTGGATGCAAATTAAAAAGTGAAATAAAGAGCATATATTTAGAAATATTGTAAAAGAAAGAAAAAAGGAGTTACTCATATGAATATAGGATTATATTAATTTAAAAAAGTGAAAAAAGTTTGATAAGAAGAACACGAGAATGACTTGGACATAAAAAACACACCAACAGAAGCAAAGTATAAATGATAAGCCTCGGCTCTGGCTTAGCAAAGCAAATAAACCATCAGCATAGAGGGGAGAACATTACATAGTGTAACTGAAGCATGAAGCTAATAACAATCACAAGACAGTTCACATTTTGAATAATTATAGCCTCCAATTATTTCAAGGGAAACACAAAGAATTGAGTATCCCCAGAAGAGCTATGGTTATGTCAATAAGAAGAAAGCCCTTCGCAAGCTGAAATGGTTTTAAGCACATGTTCAAATTCTGATTGTATTTATCATAGCAACTAGTGTGATGATTTATAAAAAGGTCCTGACAAGGATTTTGATGGAGAAATGCATACTGAAGAGGCATCAGATGACCAGAATCAAGTCAGTGTGAAGTCCTTGTTTAAAAAAGGTGACAAAGCAGACATAGGTAACCATAAACCAATTCAACTTACTGGGGGATCCAGGTTCAGCAGTAAAATGCAGGATTATCTACACAATAGCACACCAACAGAAGCAAAGTAAAAATTATAAGACTCAATTCCAGGACGGCAAAGCAAAGAAACCATCAATATAGAGGTGAGAACATCACATGATGTAACTGAAGCCGGTCACTAGACTTGAAATGTTAACTTTACTTCCTCTCCAAAGATGCTGCCAGACCTGCTGAATTTCTTCAGCAATTTCTGCTTTAGCTTCAGTTTTATATAATCGATAGGCTTGCTGGCCCATTTTAGTGGCTGCTAAGAATCAACCTCCCATATGTTAAGTATGGCAAATTCTTATCCCTGAAAGAGTATTAGTAAACCAGAAGGTTTTTTATAACAATCCAGTAATTTCACAATTATTACATTTTGCAATTATAGTTCTTTGTTCTTGATTTATGAACTAATGGAATTTATATTACTCAGTTAGCATCATGGGAGCTAAACTAAGCTCAGGTTTCCAAGCATCAGTCTAGGCTTGGAGATTATTCTTCCACTATGTTACCATCTCTTATACCACATAAAAGACTGGTTAACAAAACTGTAATTTGCAAAATAGGAGGGTCAAAGTGTCAAAGAGATCTAGAGCACAGTAAAAGACCCTTTAGCCCTTCAAGTCGGCATTAGTCAAAAACAACTACCTAACTATTCTTAACACAAGTGCACATAAAAACAGTTCTTCAGCCTGGATACAAAACAGTCTAAATGATAGAAAAGACAGAAATAGATATTTTTTAGGTTGGAAAGAGGTTTGTAATGGAGTGCCTGGGGTGGTTGGTATTGGGACCTTTGCATTTCCTGATATTTATTTATGATCTAGATATTGTATTTGCAGAGGATAATTTTACACTTGATGCAAAACTTGGAACAATGTAAACTGTGAGGACGACAGTTCAAAGAAGGACGTAAATAATTTGGAATGGGTGGATATGTAGCAGATACAGTTCAAGACATATAAATATGAGGTGATCATTTTTGTGATAAGTGCATAGACAGCCAACATAACGTAAGGGGCACAATCCTAAAGGGAGTGCAAGAGTAGAGGAAGCTGGATGTACATATGTACAGACCATTGGAGATTGCAGGACAGATGAGGGGAGCAGTTAATAAAGCTGAGAAAACCACAAATACACCAGCAAGGAGGCGATATCAAACCTACATGACCATATGCTGTGCACAAGTCAGTGTGGCCACACTATAGTAAGGTTGAGAGAGACAGTGCAGAAGAGATTTGCAAGAATGGTTCCAGGGATAAGAAACTTCACTTATGACAGACTAGAGTGTTTGGGACTGCTCCCCTTGGAGAGAAGGGGGCTAACATGGCATCTAAGCAATTTTCAAAATCATGATCAGACTGGTTAGCGTCAGCAGGAGAAACTATTCTTGCTTGTAATGAAAAAGAACAAAAGGGCACAGATTTAATAATTTGCAAAAGCAAGGATGATACGAGAAAAATCTTTTTCTAACAAGTGATTTTGGTCCTAAATGCACTGTGGGGAAATGTGATGAAAGCAAGGGTCAAGGGTATTTTGTGATTGTTAACTGTGTAGAAAATAGAACTATAAGTAATAGAACTATATATTTACCCTGTATGCATGAATGCTTATGGATAATCTGAGGTGATATGGAAGGTGAAGGTCGTCATCATTGAGATTAGCTTTCAATTCCAGATTTATTTATGAAATTCAAACTCCATCAGTTGTTGTGGTACCCCAAGGAACTGCCAAAAAAGTGGGTGCAAGTTGTTTAAAAAAAGAAGTGATCGCTCTTTCAGAGTGCCTACTCACATAAGTCATTTGTGCTGCATAAGTGAGTGTGCAGACTAGAGCCAAGGGGATGCCTAAATGGACATAGGGTAGCACAGGGGAGTATTAGTGACCATGGGGATAGGTAGGTTGGCACAGGGGGTGTGAAGCATCATGGAGGTGGATAGATGGGAATAGGCTGACTTGGATAGGGCATGGGGAATGTATGGTGGAGAGAGTGAATAGGCAGGAGGGATGTTTTATTTTCTCATCCTTACTTTGGTCTCCAACACTATGGTTGAAATTTCAGAGGCACCTCTCCTCTATCAGTCACTCGCAGAATCCTGAGCTTTTCCCAGGTTATCCAGCACAATTCCCAATCTAACCCACAATCCCCAACTGGAGGGAAAAAAGAGAAGGGAAGGACAAGCAGACATTTTTAAAAGTTATGTTTGTGGAGTTGGGGTTTACTCTGCCTCTGTGCACATGACACAGGAACAAAAATCAGGACCTAGGTTGAAAAGTATATGGCATAGCAGACCTCAAATATGGAGCGATTAAGTAGAAACACAAGGGATGCTAAACCTTTATTTGCTTGGGCCACAAGATTATCTAGTCAAGTTCTGGCCACCACACTTTAGGAACAACATGATGATTCTTTGGAAGCTGCAAAGGAGATTTACCAGAATGTTTCAAGGGATGAGGGAATTTAGTTACAAAATTAAGTTGGAGAAGCAGACGTTGTTCTCCTTAGACCAAAGGAGGTTGAGGAAATAAAACTGTTCCAAGATTATGACATGTTTGGACAAGCTAGACAAAGGAAAGCCCTTCTTGTGAGCTAATAGATTAGGGAACACAGATGAATAGTTCTGCACAAGAAATAGAGGGATGTAAGCAGCCCAATTTTTATACACCAAATGCCAATAAACTGAAACTCCTTTGTTTAGAAGGGTCATGGGAACAGAGACAATTAATTAATGATTTCAAAAGGAATGTAGATAGGCATTTAAGGGAAATAAACTTGTTGACCACAATGATTGACTGGAGAAATGTAGCTTACTAGATTGCTATAAAGTGTACTAGCAGTGAGTTGATGAGCTGAATGGTCTCCTCCTTTGTTGGAATGACTTTATGACACATGCAACATGGCTTCAAGACAGAAAGGTTCCTGCCTGATATCCTCCTTGAGGGAGTGACAACCTAAATCAACCATGGTATCATTTGAGCATCTAAATTACAAGCAAACTGAGACGACTCCTCCATTATTCATAACTTACAAGCTCAATCCATATGCAGTATGACTTTAGTTAGCATTTACTTTATATTAACCTTCCTACAAATTTATATTTCTGACTTGAAGTGACAGCTTTGGGAGAAAAGAAGACAGCTAATAATAAAAGCATAGATCTGATGATTACTGACCTTGAATATAGAACACAAAGTAAAAATAGAACCAGTCCTACAATTCCTTGTGCATCCCACCACTGGATAACCTGACCAGGGACATGAGTCCCTGTGCTGTTGTACCCAATCATGCTCAGCAAACTGGGATTGCATTTTCGGTCTGTAAGAAATTAAACATGCATAAGTAAATGGCCTTTTGTCTGACTATTTCTCAAAATTACTGTCTATACTTCAAATGCTTATGCTAGCTACATAACTTTTTTCTTAATAAAACACCTTTTTTGTAAGCAATGCGATTTAAAGATTAACTTAACTGATTTACATACAAGGTGAAGCATTCTTTTTATGCCGATGTTTCCAATCTGACCATGAAAAATAAATTGTTCAAAGTTTGTTCATTTGATTAAAGATAGAACACAGAAGGCCTTGGACTCATGCTGACCCAAACACTTTGAGGCACCCATTCAGTGCTGACAAAATAGCTATCATATAATTTCGAAAAGTCAATCTCTCCAATTTCTGGCAGTCTCAATAGCACTTTCTATTCAGTTACATGTACAAAACATATTCAATTCCACACCACAGTAAATCATAGCCATCAGCCTGTTAAACGTAATGAATCACTTCAAAATTTTCACTCCATTGATATAAATTAAAATTGCCACAAAGTTGTCTCAAATTAATATGCAGAATTAAATCAGCATTACATTTATAGAAGTAAATTTGATCTAGGCACTAGGTCAACAAGTTTTAATTTGTGATTGATAGGAGTCTTCAACAACTGCCAAAAGAAAATAATTTAGCTTAGTTGAACTGTCATAATGTTTTTTCAACTACAATCTTTTTCAGTGTAGGCAGACTGAGGTGGAACTAGCTGCCATTTCCTATCCATTTTTAGCCTTGGCACAACAATGGCATGAACTGTGACAAGCTTGACTACAGTATACCTAGAAACATCTAGACACAATTACTGAAAAAAAACGTACTATCTGGAGGTATGAATAAATTTGCATTTTAAAAGACAAATTAAAACTTCTCCCTTTGACATGCCAAATACAAAAGCAACCTGCTTTAGCATTTTCCAATGCTTTAATTCTTTGTAAACCAAAATATAAATCAATATTTGATAAGGAAATGCATCAATGCAATTTTTAGTGCCTCCCTCCCAATTCCATAACAAGACCGAAAACAGAGTGTTGTTAAAAAGGCAGCAATGTAACACCATTCTGGAATGCAAGTTTCATGATACACAATGAAACCTTTGTCCTTTGCTGTAGTACTTTTGGACTTCAAAAGCTCATTTTCATTCTCCCTTCTCTGGGTGAGAATTTATTATGGAGCATTATTCACATTCCATGACATTATTAATGGAGGATACACTACGAACTAAAATAACTAAAAATGAATAAAATACCTGGTTCATTAGTCATAGCAGACCACGTTAGATACATGGTATACAAGGTGATGATGGACGATTGTAACAAACCAGATCGAGGTTGAGACTCCTAAAAATATATCAACAATCTCTTCAATTTATTTTTACATATGCATATATACACACACATACACACACTTACAAGTGTATACCTTATTTAACTTCAATATTCCTTTTATAAGCACACTCCATTCAGACAGAACACATACAGTCAGTGTCTGATTTTATAAGTTAATCTGTTACTTTTCACTGCTTTGTCTTCCACTGTTTTTCCATACACAAATCATCTGCACTTGTCAAAACTTGACCAAGGTTCGGCATGGGAGATTGGTTAGCAAGGTTAGATCTCATGGAATACAGGGAGAACTAGCCATTTGGATACAGAACTGGCTCAAAGGTAGAAGGCAGAGGGTGGTGGTGGAGGGTTGTTTTTCAGATTGGAGGCCTGTGACCAGATTGGAGTGCCACAAGGATCGGTGCTGGGTCCACTGCTTTTTCTCATTTACATAAATGATTTGGAAGTGAACATAGGAGGTGTAGTTAGTAAGTTTGCAGATGACACCAAAATTGGAGTTGTAATGGACAGAGAAGAAGGTAACCTCGGATTACAACGGGATCTTGATCAGGTGGGCCAATGGGCTGAGGAGTGGCAGATGGAGTTTAATTTAGACAAATGCAAGGTGCTGCATTTTGGAAAAGCAAATCTCAGCAGGACTTATACACTTTAATGGTAAGGTCCTAGGATGCTGAACAAGTGCAGGTTCATAGCTCCTTGAAAGTAGAGTCGCAGGTAGATAGGATAGTGAAGGTGGCGTTTGGTATGCTTTCCTTTATTGGTTAAGAGTATTGAGTAGAGGAGTTAGGAGGTCATGTTGCAGCTGTACAAGATATTGGTTAGGCCACTTTTGGAATATTGTGTGATTAATCTGGTCTCATTTTAATTGGAAAGATGCTGTGAAACTTGAAATGGGTTCAAAAAAGATTTACGAAGATGTTGCCAGGGTTGGAGGATTTGAGCTGTATGGACAGGTTGAATTACTAGGGCTGTTTTCCCTGGAATGTCGGAGGCTGAGGGGTGACCTTATAGAGGTTTATAAAATCATGAGGGGCATGGATAGGGTAAATAGACAAGGTATTTTCCCTGGGGTGGGAGAGTCAGACCTAGAGGGCATAGGTTTAGGGTGAGAGGGGAAAGCTATAAAAGCCTAAGGGCAACTTCTTCATGCAGAGGGTGATGCCTGTGTGGAATGAGCTCGTGGAGGCTAGTATAATTGCAGCATTTAAAAGGCATCTGGGTGGGTATATGATTAGCAAGGGTTTGGAGGGATATAGGCTGGGTGCTGACAGGTGGAACTAGATTGGATTGGGATATCTAGTTAGCATGGATGAGTTGGACTGAAGGGTCTGTTTCCATGCTGTACATCTCTATGACCCATGTCTGACTAATCCAGTTGAATTTTGTGGAAAGTCACTGACAGGGTTTATAAGCAAATGTGTGCAGCTATTTTCTATTTCCATTACCAGAACATAATCGATAGGGAATTTGCACAAGATATTATCAAAAATGACAACCTTATCGTTGAATTAGTTTGGAGGTCAGATAAAGGCACCATCCATTGATTGACATTGCCTGAATAGGAAAGGTGATGCTTCCCCCAGAATCTGTAATAAGGCCTCAGCTACTCAGCATATAAATAACCTGGAGGGATTTGTTGCACAGGTGGTAATGACCCTACCTTTGTGCCAGGAGGCCTGAATTCAAATCTCAACTGCTCCCAGAGGTGTTTAATAGCCTATCTAGAAATGATTTGTATGAAGGAACAGAATTTTTAAAAGAACTATCTGGCTCTAAGTTAGGGGGCACATTAAGTTGTGCAGATACAAGTAGAGACGTACGGATTAAATAAGTGGGCAATGTTGGAGAGAAATGAAGCTATTCACTTTGGATCGAAGAAAGCCATATAAGAATACTTACTTCTGGTATCATGCCTTTGGAACATCATAAGCCTTGGAGGGACTATAGTGGGGATTCACCAGACAAATAACAAAGGCTAAAGGGTGTGTTGTATTCTCTCGAGTTAGAAAGTAATCATAGTATTTAAAATTAAAAATCATGTGATAGTATGAAAAAAGTACAGTTATTTCTTCCGGTGGTCAAATCCAGAACCAGCAACTCTAATATAAAAATTAGTGTTAGGAAAGTTAGAAGTAAAATTCTATCCCCAAACAAATAAGTATGGAAATCTGAAATCCCCTTCATTCTAAAATGTAGTGGATTCTGGGTCAAATCATTTTTTTTCTAAAGTTGTAGGTGTTGAGTATCAATCGATATGAACAAATTGCAGATAGATTCCGATGTGGAAATTAATCTAATATAATAGTATTAAAAGGTGCAAGAAGTTAAACTCTATAGTTTCCTTAAACATTTGAAAGCGGTTCCAATGAACAAGCTAAAACTGTGCTGATTAAATACCTTCCTTGAACTCTATTTTTGACATGACTTTAATTTCTTTTTTATATGCAATAACCTATGTTAAAGCAGTAAATACAGTTAGAATCCAACCCCATAGGATGACATCTACTTTGGCAAAACAAAATTAAATTATGAGATGGATTTTTCAATATGAGCTCTAAAATCTACATTAATTAGTCAAAGTTTTTGGGTCATACCTGTATCTTTGGGAGGATGGACATGACAGACGAAGCTATACACAGCAGCATATTTAAGCTGATAAAGACCTTATTCTCAGTGCAGCCCTCAGGATGCGTGTAGTAACAATAGAATAGGACAATAGCAACCAGGGATAGCAGGTAGTTCATGCCTGTGGCGGACAACAATGCTGTACAAAAGATAACGTCAACTAATTAGTCTTTTGGATTCTTTAATAGTAATTTTAGCAAACTATGCTTTTTAAAAAAAAAAAATTACTATTTGCACCAATGCTATTTGAGGATATACATACTCTAAATCATGAAGTGAAGGATACAGCACAGAGGTTTGATGGTAAAAGTGATACAAAGTTGATGAAGTTCAACAGGACCCAAATGGAAAACAATGTTTTACCCCAAAAAGTGAACAAATGCAGGAATTTCAGTATTCAACAACAATACTTAACTGTTTGTCACCCTAGCCTCACTTATTTAAAATCACCACTCTCGGTAGTTACTGTTCTTCAGTTTTTCTTCCTCCTTACCTGCATACCAGCACCTCGAGTTGCCTTCTTCCATTTTTTCAACCCATGATTCATTCCAGGAGTGGGCAAAGTCAATGAGTAGGACCAGCTGGATTAAGATGAAACAAAACGCACCAGCCATTCCAACATAGAACCAGACTGTAAATAAACAAATAAAACAAGCTCAGAAATTGGTTTAAGTTGCATTCTATTTAAAGTATGAAAAAAAACTATATTTTGAGCACTTATCTGTGGAATGAATATTAAAAATGCTTTTTAAAAATAATTATAAAATCATGGCTCACTAAACATGAATTTTAAACTAAAAATTAAAAGCCCTCAAACGTGGTATACCTTAAAATGTACTCAGTAAAACGGAGCATCTTTTCACAAGGTCTGTTAGTTTATTTGGATGTTGCATAGAAAAAAAAAATCACAACATTGAAAGTTAATAGTTAATACAAAGGGAACTTTGAATAATTGCAGCACAGAAGGAAGCTATTTGGTGGTTGAGTTCATACTGACTCTCTCCAAGGGCGATTTAGCTTATCCCATTCCTCCATCCTTTCCCCAAGGCCATAAGATACAGTGGCAGAATCATGCCATTCAGCCCATGAAATCTACCCCATAATTCCATTGTGGCTGATACGTTTCTCAACCCTATTCTGTTCCATTTGTGACTTAAATACACTCAATGTCTTGGCCTCCACAACCCTCTTTGGCAAGGTGTTGCACAGATTAAGTGCTATCTGGCTGAAGAAAGTATCCTGTAGCCCTGCAGCCTCTGTCATCAGGTGCCTATCTAATTCCACTTTGGTTCAAATGTGGCTTTCAACCTCCACCACAGGCATTTTTTTGGCATGTAGGCATAGTTGACTGGTCAGCATTTATCGCCTATCCCTAGTTGCCCTTGAGGAAATGGTGGCAAATTGCCTTCTTGAACCATTGTAACCCACCTGCCGTGGACTGACCCACAATTGCAATGAAGGACCAAATCAGGATGGTGAGTGGTTTGGAGAGGAACTTGAAAATGGTGGTGTTCCCATGCATCTGCTGCCCATGCCCTCCATGGTCCTGGGGTTGGAAAGTGCTATCTGAGGATCTTTGTTTACACAGTGCATTCCAGATCATAACCACTTACTGTGTTAAAATATTTTTCTTTGTGGAACCTTTGGTCATTTGCCAAATGCTTTATGCCTGTGCCCTCAGATTCATGTGCCTTCCGCCAATGGGAAAAACTTCTCCCCATCTACTCTGCCTGATGCCCTCAGGACTTTGAGAACGGCTGTCAAACCTTCTCTGAAAACACCACCAGTTTTTCCAATCTATCCACATAACGAACGCCTTCATCACTATCAGTGTTTGTAAATCATCTCTGCACTTTCTCCACTGCCTTCACATCGTGCCTAAAATGTGAAATCCTTACAACTGAGGCAGGATAGTCCAGTTGAGGGTGAATCTATTTTCTTACATAAAGGTTCATTAAATCTTTCTTGCATAAAGCCGTGAAACTTAAATTCCTTTTTAATGACTTTCGCAACTTACTTCACCATCTTGAACAGTTGTGCACATATACCCTGCCTGGTCATTCTGACACTACAATTTAACTAGAATTGTTGCTTTCAATTTAAAATGCCTTTCTTCACTTTTCCTAATAAGATGCATCAGATCATACATCTCTGCCCTAAACTTCATCTGCCATTTGGGGAGAAAGTGAGGTCTGCAGATGCTGGAGATCAAGGTTGAAACTTTATTGCTGGAACAGCACAGCAGGTCAGGCAGCATCCAGGGAACAGGAGATTCGACGTTTCGGGCACAGGCCCTTCTTCAGGAATCCTGAAGAAGGGCCTGTGCCCGAAACGTCGACTCTCCTGTTCCCTTCATCTGCCATTTGTCCACCCATTTTGCTAGCATGTCTATAGCCAGTGAAATTCTTTACTGTCCTCCTCATTGTGTACAATACTTCAAAATTTAGTCCAACTGAAAGAAAAATCTGAAAAAAAGTGTGTCCTATGCAGACAAGTCTTTAATATTGAATAACAATAATAGTAGTCCTGATACCAACCCTTAGGGATCTGATTATTTTCACAGAAGCGAAAAAGATACAATCATTCACCATCACTCTGTTTCTGTCACTTCATATCCTTTTATTCAACTTTGCTAACAAGCCTATTATGTGGCACTTTGTCCAATACTATTTGGTAATCCAGATCGATGACATCACTACCCTCATCAATCCTGTGTATTACTTTGACAAGAAACTCAAACAAGCTGTTTAAACAAGATTTGCCTTTTAAACGAATTGCGCTAGCTATCCGGAGATAATTCATTAAAGGAAAATGTTTCATCCAATGCCTTTATGTTCAGTGTCAACATCGAGGTCTTCTGGGTAAGGTACAGCAAATCTGATCCTACTTTTAGTGAATATCAGTTCAGTAACTTAATAATAAAAGAAAAAATCATATTCACTGCCTTTACTGACCTTGTATACATCCTTTTCTATGTAGCTATGCACTATGTGAAACAGCATGTGCCTTCAACATTGGGTCTACTCATTTTCACTTGAACTAAAGATATTTATTATGATAGTGCTGCATTCGTGTAATATTGTAATGATCTCTAGACTTAGTTCATATGGATATACAAAAAGGTAAAAAAATCAAAATCAAGATGCTTAGTCTAAGAATGCTTTAAAAATCTCAACAGTCATGAACTAGCAGCATTTTTGTTGCTTGTCTTGTACAAACCTGTTGTAAAGGGTCCTTCTGGAATGAAGAAAGCACCCACTGTTATAGCAACCATGGTGGCAAATTTAAAAAACCAAAATCTAAAAGAAAACAAATAGCTGATTATGTCGCCATCCAAAACAGTTGATGCCACAAGTATAGGACAATCATTTGTCCTGTCATTACTACAGCAGAAAGTGAACAGTAGGGAGGAGAAATGGACCTTAACATGTTCATTTCATACATTGTGTCCCTGATCAACATGCTCATTCCATTCAATTACAAGAAGTCCCCGATTTACAAACATCTGACTTACAAACGCTCATAGTTACGAATGCGATCCCATACAGACAATGTACTTTTAAAGATCCAACATTTCCTGAACTTATGAACAGCTAACTTACATTACCCTGCATGGTGTTCCAACTTACATACAAATCGACTTGCGAACGGACTCAAGAATAGAAAACATTTACAACATAGGGACTGCCTCGATGCATTTTTTTTTAGAATATGCAAGTACATTTTTGTAATAAAAGCATGACAATATTAATTGCAACTGAGGACAGGAAAATATACGATTCAGAAGTTAACAGTACATCCTGATCTTTAATTATTGCTGCACTTTTTAATAATTACATTCTACTATTTACTCAGTTTGAAAATTGTCAAGACCTGCTATTCTATGAATTTTAAAAGAGATTTGACCAATTACTGGAGAGATTATAGTTCTGCCCCTCTGCCCATTTTGCCCAAATGTAAACTAGGCAAGTCATTAGTGAAGTTTTATTCTAGGGAACTTGGAGCAATCCTTAAGGCTTCTATAATGTCAAAGGTACAGCTACAAATGCACGTGCACTCCCTTGATCAATATTATTGCCAAACTTACAAAAGAAAGAATGCCTCAGACAAGGCAATAGGTCACTAAGTCTTGCAATAACTGCTGTGGTCAGATTACCCCTTGGCTCCTAGTTCCCAAGAAATGAAGGGAGATATAAAACAATGGGAGGAAACCCAGAGAAAAGCCAAAAGACTGGTAAGTATTGCAGGTGGAATCAACTATAATGAAAAACCAAAGAACCTTAGGCATTTCAGAATGGAAAGGAGACATTTAATGTGGAATATCTTACAGAATCTTCCATTAAAGTGCAAAGGAAAAATGGCCACCAAATAGAACAAAATTGTAAGGAGTAACTAAAAATAGTCAAAAATGACAGTTTTAAGGAAAGGAAGATGGAGAGTTGCAAAGTAGAAGGAAAAGAAGGGGACAAAGCATACAGTGCAAGAGGGGAAGCTTGCACATTTATTGTGTTAATCTATTAATCTCCATTATTCAATCAAAACTGAATACAAATTAAGCTTCAACGATATTTCCAATGCCAACGATGTGGAGAGTGAATACTCATTATTCTAAATTACCATTTACTAAACTATTTGCAGATAAAGTATAGTGGCAATGGGCACAGCTTAGGAACAGATCATTACTTTTTTTCTGCTGCCATGATATAGGAGGACAACTAATATATTTCATAACAAATCTAAAATAAATACTGTAACATTTTGGATCAAGAGAAACATAAAACAGAAATAACATTATCTCCCATCACATGACTAATGGGCCAACAAAACAGCTGACCACCCAATTGTTGCATGAAATTAAATTGCTAATGACCAACTCCATGAAGTAAGCACTGGCTTAGAGTCTGCAAAGCCCCTTTTTAAGATAGGAATTTTAAAGATTACCCATTGTGGACTGCAGCCCTTGGGTCTTGACTGCTCTTCACTTTAATCATCAACAGGGAAAAGAGGAGGAAGAACATTGCCATGCCAAAGCAAACCCGGTAAACAGCCTTATATCCAACCAACACATCACAGTTCACTTGTCCATGGACTCCAGGAATGGGGGTGTCTCGTCCACCATCACAAAATCCTGGTATCTACGGAGGGAAGAGGCAGCAAAAATTAAAGGATTTAGGCTTATTTCATTCACACATATGTAGGAGGCGTTTTTTTAAAAGTACATTTTCTTCCACACATAGCTAGAAACAAATTTCTAGTATGAAAATCATTCTCCAGTATTATGAAGATGATAAGAGTTAGAGTCCTACAGCACAAAGACAGGCCCTTCAGGCAAAACTGGCCCATGCCGACCAAAATGTCCATCCACGCTAACCCCATTTCTCTGCACTTGGCTCATATCCTTCTAAACCTTCTACCCATGTATTTGTCCAAATACCGTTTAAATGTTGTTAATGTACCCACATCAACCACTTCCGCTGGCAGCTCATTTCATATGCATACCAGCCTCTGTGGAGAGATCTTACCCCTCAGGTTTCCTTTTATTCTTTCCCCCCCCCTTACCTTAAACTGATGTCCTCTAGTCCTTGATTCCCCAACCCAACCTTGGGTGTTCATTCAAATAAGAGCTCTGAAAAGAGAACTGTTTCAATCAACACTCTGGAAATTCATGCAAGGGGTCACCCTTTGAATAAATGGAATCATATTAAGATAGTTGACATTACATTAAGGGAGACAATGGTGTGTTGGACTTGTAATCCCAGCTAATGCTCTGGTGACAAGGATTCAAATTCCAACATGGCCAATGGTGAAATTTGAATTCAATGAAAACCTCAAATAAAAAGTTAATGGTAAAAATCCTTCTATTTCAATAGCGTCCTTTAGGGAAGGAATACTGCCATTGTTACCTGATCTGGTCTAAATGTGATTCCTAACCCACAGCGATACAGTTAACTCTTAACAGCCATCTGAGCAATCAGGGATTGGCAATAAATGCTAACCTAGCAGCGATACCAATATTCCACGGACAATTATTTTTTTTAAATTCTCTAGGCAAACCCGCTCCCCAACTGAGCGTAAATTGTACAAAATACTGAACTAGAAAACAAAACAAAACAAATTAAATGAAAATTGTTGCTTTTGTCTTCCAAGTATGAGCAAGCAATCCCATATCATTCACAGAATTCCTACAATGTGGAACCAAGCTATTTGGCCCATCAATTTTACACTGGCCCTCCGAAAAGCACCCCACATATACCCACCACTCCTATCCCAGCCCTGTAACCCTGCATTATCCCATGGCCAATTCATCTAACCTGCACATCTTTGGACTGAGAGAGGAAACCAGAGCACCCAGAGGAAATCCATGCAGACATGGAGAAAATGAGCAAACTCCACACAGCCACCGTATTACTCAATATACTACCATTATAACTCTTCACTGAATGCATAACAAATGGCGCACTCATTAAAGTTGAGAATATTTTTGAGACTGGCATTAGAGTAAAAATATCTTGGAGATTTGTGGGAACTGGCAGCACAAGGCTTATGGATAGACAAAATGTGATGCAAATTAGGACATGGATGGACAGATGTGGATGACCTCAAACATTTATAGAGAGCAGCACATGGGAGTGCTGTAGAATTTAGAGGTACTAAAAGGTACAAATGAGGTTTCAGCAATAAAATAGCCAAGGCAGGGACAAAGTTGAGTTATGTTATGGAGGTGCTGTTAGTGATGACACAAATTTGTGATTGGAAGCTCATCTTCGATTCAAAATCAACACCAAGTTCAGGAAAGCTCTGGATCAGCCAGTTATTAGGAAAGGTGATGGAGTTTGTGGCAGGGAACATTTTTGGTGTGGATTTAAGGAAATACCATCATTTATTTGGAGGAGATTTCTACTCACCCAGTAGTGAATGCTGTACGAGCATCTTCTTATGGCATAGAGGTACTGGAGAAGTTTGGAGAGAAGGTGATGAGAATAAAGTTGAACATCATCAGTGTTCATGTGAAAACTGATGTTCTGTTACTGGATGGTATTATCAAGGGGCATCACGTGAATGAGAAATAGGAAGGAGTCAAAGACAGATCCTTGGGGCATGGAGGTAATTCTGCAGGAATTGGAACTGCAGCTGTGGATTGCAATTCCATGATTAAGATGAGATAGACAGATAATGGTTTACCCTCGGGTGTGGAGTTTGTGAATTCTCCCTGTGTCTGCGTAGGTTTCCTCCAAGTGCTCCGCTTTCCCCCCACAGTGTAAAGATGTGCCGGTTAGGTGGATGGGCCATGCTAAATTGTCCACAGTGTCCAGGGATGTAGAGGCTAGGTGGGTTAGCCATAGAAAATGCAGGGTGATAGGGTAAGAAGTGGGTCTGGGTAGAATGCTTTTCAGAGCATCAGTGTGGACTCAATGGACTGAATGACCTGCACACACCCGACAGGGATTCTATTCGAGAGAGGAACAGAAGCAAACAAATAGTCCCCCAACTCAACAACGAGTCATAGAGATGTACAGCTCGGAAACAGACCCTTCGGTCCAACACGTCCATGCTGACCAGATATCCCAACCCAATCCAGTCCCACCTGCCAGCACTTGGCCCATATCCCTCCAAACCCTTCCTATTCATATACCCATCCAAATGCCTTTTAAATGTTGCAACTGTACCAGCTTCCACCACATCCTCTGGCAGCTCAGTCCATACACGTACCACCCTCTGCGTGAAAAAGTTGCCCCTTAGGACTCTTTTATATCTTTCCCCTCTCACCCTAAACCTATGCCCTCTAGTTCTGGACTCCCCCCATCTCAGGGAAAAGACTTTGTCTATTTATCCTATCCATAATGGAAAGGTATTGGAAGAGGATCAAGTAATTAACTGTGTCAACGACTGTAGGCTGGTCAAAAAAGACAAAGATAGTTTACCATTGTCATCACATCGAATGCCATTTGTGACTCTGAACAATATTGTGATGCTCCGAATCTCTGCCCAGCTTTCTCAGAACTCGGTTTCAATCTTTCCAATCAGATTTCTGAGTCTGCTGCAACAGATATTATCAAAGACTTTGGCTAGAAAAAAAAAGGTTAGAGCTGGGGCAGTATTTTGCTAGCATTTGGGGTTAAGAATTTACCTGAAAGAGACACGACATCTGACTTGTTTTATTGCTTCATGTAGGTGGATGTTACTGACTAGGCCAGCATTTGTTGCCATCCCTAATGGCCCAGGCAGCAGTTAAGAATCAGCCATATTGTTGTGGGTCTGAAGTCACATGTAGGCCAGAGAGTTGAGGATGGCAGATTTCCTTCCAAGGACACTTAGTGAATCAGATGGGTTTTTATAACAATTAACAATGGTTACATCGTTACCATTCAGCTAGCTTTTTACTGAATTTGAATTTCGCTATCTGTCATGGTGGAATTTGAATCCGTTTCCCCAGAACATGACCAGTAATTCAGAACCCAAGGGTAAAGTGACATTACCATTACTCCACCACATCCTGCAACTTGAAGGTGAAGGTTTGAAGGAGGAACAAAACCAGTGGACAGAGAATCAGTAACCATGCCAACTACTATGGGAGATAAGAAGGGAATTTGGTTGATCAGTAGTTTTGCAGGTATTGAGTCGTAGGCCTAGTTAATGCAGTGAAGACATGAGGGGAGCCGATAGGAGAGAAACTAAAACGCAGGAATTAATACAGAAAGTGACTATAAAATTTCCATGGCCGCCTCAAACTTGTTATTGGAGGAAACAGGACAGAGGTCTAAGAAGACAACTTACAGGCAGGAAATCTGAAGACCATAACCATGCCAGACCGGGATGGCATGCCCAGAACAACATATGGTTATTTTTAAACACTCTCAAAAAAGTGTGTAAAAGCCACAGAAAATGAGAATGCCAAAATGCACTCTTAGAGAATCTGAGCTGCTTATGCTGTAGACTTGCTGGGATCCCTGACTGCCAGAGAACAAGTAACAAGAAACTACTAAGAATTCCTGATGAAGGGCCTTTGCCCAAAACGTCGTTTTTCCTGCTCCTCAGATGCTGCCTGACTTGCTGTGCTTTTCCAGCACCACTCTGATCTAAATACTAAGAATGCAGACAGGGCATTCACTAAAAGTCTAATGGAGATAGCCAGATCAAGGATTAGAGTGGCATCTTGTGCTTATGCCCAGTCAAACATCCTGTCTCATCTAATTCTATCACTATAAGCCCCTATTTCCTTCTCTCTCAATGTATACCTTAGATGCATTGTTACAATTGACCTCAACTTCCCTTTGTAGCAAGTTCCACATTTTCACCAGTCTCTGGGTAAAGAAATTTCTTCTACATTCCCTACATCTAAAATATAAAGACGCACGTGTGCCTTGCCCTTTTAGGTCAGGTTACACAAACAAGTGGAGCATACTGCTAACAGATACAAAACCTTCTTGAGCTGCTCTTCCATTCCCGGCATTAACATAATACAAGCCACTCCCACTCCAAGCAGCAGAAAGAATGCGAAGATCAAACGAGTCACTGTTGAATTTTTCCCACTTGGGCAGCATCCACAGAGAAGACATGGTGCACTGCCACATAAACATGGGATCTGTAAAGATCAAGTAAAGAACCAATTAATACATACAGACAGACCAGGAAAATATGCAACTGGTATTGAATAATGCTTTGTTATTACTTGCAAGTTTTAACACTCACTGAAGGGAATAACTGGACGTAAAATAATTAATCCTGCACTGTAATTACAAGTGAGAACTTGCATGGCTTTTACTCATTCATTAAATTATTCTTCCTTTCTTTCAGGAAGAATATATACATCTGATCATTCTCAAATGTTACTGAAATAAATGTAGATAATCATCTGTCATTATAAACATTGAGGTTTAAAAACAATCAGTTCATTTGGTGAAAGATACATGCAACAAGGGGAATTAATAAACAATGATGAGAAAGTGAGGTCTGCAGATGCTGGAGATCAAAGTTGAAACTTTATTGCTGGAACAGCACAGCAGGTCAGGCAGCATCCAGGGAACAGGAGATTCGACGTTTCGGGCACAGGCCCTTCTTCAGGAATGAGCAGAGAGTGTTCAGCAGGAGAAGATAAAAGGTAGGGAGGAGGGACTTGGAGGAGGGGAGTTGGAAATGTGATAGGTGGAAAGAGGTCAAGGTGAGGGTGATAGGTCGGAGTAGGGTGGAGGCGGAGAGGTCAAGAAGAAGACTGCAGGTCAGGAAGGCGGTGCCGGGCTGGAAGGATCCGGCTGAGACAAGGTGGGGGGAGGGGGGATGAAGAAACTGGTGAAGTCCAAGTTCATCCCCTGCGGTTGGAGGGTTCCCAGTCGGAAGATAAGACGCTCCTCCTCCGACCGTCGGGTTGTTGTGGTTTGGCGGTGGATGAGTCCAATGACCTGCATATCCTCGGTGGAGTGGGAGGGGGAGTTGAAATGCTAAACTAATAAACTAATAAACTAATAAATGCTGAATTAATAAACAATATCAAGTCATATCCCACATAGCAATTAATGCCTCAAACTGAGCTCGCAAATCTGCAATTGTTTGTGCTGCTAAAGGAAATTAAAGATGCAGATCAGAAAGAGGAAAGAAATCTGTCCAGAATAAAGTGCAGCAAGTAGAATCTGAATAGATTTAAAAAGTTGATTCATTTTAGTTTACAAAAATTAATGATGTGGAAACATAAAAGGAAAATAGGAAAAAAAAGTGAACAGCACTCCCAGAAAGCTGGAACAAATGAGCTGGATCAAAAGGACCTAATTAATGACATAGGAAGAGAAGCCTGACTTTGAATTTTTTAAAAGTATTCTAAATGCCACTATAAAATGTCCAATGTAAAAGATCCCGCATGCACAAAAATCAAGCCAACTTTGCATTGGCATTATGCCACAACTTTTCTACCTGAACATCTTGAGCACACTAATGCCGAAATTGTAGAATAACTCTCATTGCACACTGGCATAAATTCAAGCAAGACCATCTTCAATAAATCATAATTACTGCCCAATTTTCACCATCCCCATTTCAGCAACTTTGCCAGAGGAGGTCATCAGAAAACTTGCTCCAGTACCTAGTAATTCTAATTTTCTTAGGGGGACTTTGGGAATGTCTACCATTCACAGTTCCCATAGGCAGCCAAACACTCAAATGGACATCTGTCTCCACTGTGATCAGGATTTGCAGACCCTCCCGACTCCACAACCTGGAGTGTGCAAAGTAGATCAGGCAAAAGCAAATGGGTTTTTTTTGTACATTTGGATAGTTAGGGCATCCCTCTGGACAGCTGAGATACCTCTGCGGGCAAGGTCCCAGACACCAGGGTGGAAGCATTAGTGATCCTTTTTGGGGTGTGGCTGTGCACGGGGTGGGTGGAGGGGGTGGGGTGGCGGCGTGTGGATGCAGGGGTGTGGTTGTGTGTGTGGACGTGGGTTGGTATGAAGCGAGTGCAAGAGAGAGACAGAGCGCGAGAGAGAGCGAGAGCGCAAGAACAGATACCCTTTTTGGCAGGGTGCTCTTTGGGATTGTTAACTGTGTTTGGGTTAGTATCCATTAGGTACATTGGAACAGTCTCATTTGTCAAGACTGGACCAGAAATGTCAATAAGTGTCGAGGCATATCAACACATGTCAAGATGTGTTTATTGAGAAAAGCACCATCATTCTTAAAATTGTAGCATGCAATATAGAACTTTTAGGAAACAGAATTACATTTTCTGGTTCTTTTGCATTGTTAATTGTGGATACTCAATGAGATAACTTGTAAGTGAAGTAGAAAATGGGGACTTATGGAAAAGGGCACTACTTTGGTCTGGGGGTACAACAGAGCATGACATAGAGAACATGAGGTTAGGGTTGGCATAGGTGGGGAATGGAGAATGTGTGAGGTGACAGAGAATGAGCCAGATAGGAGGGCTGGAATGGAGGAGTGTTTTATAGTTGTCCCTCTTTGCGAGATAAAGTGCTCCTTTATTGAGATCATGTCCCCTCGTTCGAGATCCACCAGTCGGAAGAAACATCTTAGCTATATCTAAACTGTCACTTCATTGTAAGTTTCAATGAAGTCATCTCCCATTCCTCAAAACTCTAGGGAACCCAGACTCAGTCTCCTAATAAGACAGTCCCACTATTCCTGGAATTAATCTAGTAAACCTTTACACTCTCCAAGTTGACACTGGGGCTACAAGGGCCATGGGATGATTGAAGGTAGATAAAGTGAGAGGAGCCATAGGAGAGTGGGAATAGAGATATATAGTTAGTCATGGGTTGGAATGAATGAGCTACTGAGAGATGAGGGCAGTGAGGTGGTGAGAGCAGGTGGAATGGTTTATGTTTTAATTGTTATTTTTAAACTCGGACATGGTGTTGGGGCTCACAGCAGGCTTTCCACCCATTCTGTCTCAGGAATTGGAGCATCCTCTGCTCTTCCAAATTACTGGCCTGACTCCCATTCCTGTCCTTCCTCATCCGGGACCAAAAATGAGAAGTGTAGGCAGCCATTTTAAAAGCAGATTTCTCCTTCCTCTGAGCATCAAGCCCAGAAGTGAAAATCAGGGCTTTAAATTTCTAATACATTTTTACTTCGTTTGTTTTATATCGAACGCTTCAGATAATTCTGCTCGATGCTTTTGTTTCCAACAAAATAAAGTAAACAGAATAAGCAGCTGGCTTCAGAAACTGTAGGCTATGCCCTAGTAGTCTGATGTGACTTTCCCCTCCAGGTTGTATTTTACCTGATGCAGCAATACTTACATTATCTCCCAAAACTGGCTGCAGATATTGTCAAATTGAAAAATCCAACAATCCATTTACAGGTACACCAATGTCTGGGATAACATTAAGAGATTACAGCTGAAGAGCATGCTTCTAGTAACACATCAGGCTTTAAGTGATCCTAGTTAAAATGCCGGAGTGTAAGAGTCATAGAGTAATAGAGATGTACAGCATGGAAACAGACCCTTCAGTCCAACTCCTCTAGAGTTTTGAGGAATGGGAGATATCCCAATCCAATCTAGTCCCACCTGCTAGCACCCGGCCCATATCCCTCCAAACCCCTCCTATTCATATACACATCCAAATGCCTCTTAAATGTTGCAATCAGGTCACATGCCCTTATAAGTAATGATATCATGAACAATTCTCTTAAAGGAAAACTGACATACCAACTGTGAATTTAACATAATCTACTGAGATTGTTTAAAAGAACTAATACCCTTAGGTCTGCATTTGGTCAAAGGTCTAAATGCAAGGTGTTTTTTCTAAATTAACCAATTCAGTGAAATTGATTAAATTTATTGGATGGATTGGAGACTGTCCTAACAACAGAAAGCAGATGTGAAATGATATTAACTAGACTCTGACTATGGGAAGTTACTGGCAGAGATTTATTTGGAGTTTATTGGTAGTCACATTCATACCCCAATGTAATTTGGAATTAAGGCATTTCTTGTAGCTTAACTCTGGAACACAAGAATTTTAATTCATTAGCACTGATTATATTTTGAAAGGCTGGGCAAGCTATATGGTACAGCTAATACAGGCAGAATGCAACATGGATCAAGGTGGAACAATGAGCTGTGGAAAAAGGCACACACAACATACCTAGACAAAGAATGGGCATTACTTTTTAAATAAACCAACACAGAAGCTAAATACAGGAAATAAACATACCAGCCAATATCAGTGAAGAAAAATAAATAGCTTTCTTTGAACACAATAAATAATACTTTAAAAGAAGAAAAAGAAAAGCATGATACAACTTCAAATAAGTTAATTTACTGCACGCAGTAAGCCAGTCAATATTCACTCTCAGAAATTAAGCAGATTTCTTCTTTAATTGTAGTGAATGCAGAAAAATTAGACAGTACAAGGAAGTGCCATAGAATGGGAGAATGTCGTCACTCAAGAACATAATACATCATTGATCATTTCATGGTTGTCAAGTGGAAGAATGGGAAATGTCAGTGACTTCCTCAGAGGGAAGGAAAATACTTCAAAAGTAAAGAAAATTAAAAAAAACATGAGTTAATCTGCTGCTACCTCTCAGCTAGCTCAAGAATTCAAAGTGTTTGAGGTATACCACAGGTATATCACCTGGTCAGACAATACATTAGTGTGCACAACCTGTACAGGGGGAGATGAAAGAAAAGCCAATAGGATGCAAGAAGTGTTCTAATGGCATTATCACAGTAAGCATCATAGAAGGCCATACTAAATGAGCTTCTAATGGATGTATTTAAAGCACTATCGTCTATAGCATCTGATTTATTGCTACCCACTGAATTAACTAGTCACCATTCTCAGAATGGAAGGTGTTTTGATGTTGCGGAAGAGTAGGGGAATCAAAGATATATGGGTCAAGTCAGGTTTAGAAAGGGATTTTAAAACATTTGTGTAATTCTACATTTGAGCACCAGAGAATTGCCTATAAAACAAAGTAGTAAAGGTGAGCAATTGTAAAACATACAAAAAAAAACAAATAAGGAGCAGAATTTCAAATTCCACATTCTCACCAACCCACAACAATCCTGGATTGCCCTGGCTAACAAGAAACGTATCCATCTATCCACCTGCCTTCAAGAAAAATTGTTCAATGATGCGCCTGCAGACACAGAGTTCCAAAGTCACGCAACCTTCTGAGAGGAAAAAATAATTCTCATCTCAGTGCTAGTCCTGGATTGACCCATAACAGTAAATATCCTTTCCACATCCATCTTGGCAGAACCATTCAAGATCTTATACACTCCACTGAGTTACTCTTCACCCTTCTGATCTCCAATAAAAACAAGGCCCACCAACCTAACCTAACCTCATAGTACAAACTCCTAATTCCAGATATCCAAGTAACCTCCTCTGAATTGCCTCCAATGCATTACACCTTACCTCAGAAAAGGACACCACAACTACGGTGTTCAAGATGTGGTTTCACCAATGCCTTATACAAGTATGACATCCTTAATTCTATGTTCTATTCCTCTTGTAATAAACAACAGCATCCCTTTTAACTTTCCGGTTACATGCTGTACCTGCATAGTAACATTTTGTGACACATTCACCAGAACAGCTAAATTCCACTGCATCTTGGAATTTTGCAGTCATCCTCTGTTAATACTCTGCTTTTTAAAAAAAATTATTTCCTGACAATTTCAGGTTTTTCCCATTTTATACTCCATCCTCCAGATTTTTTGCCAACTCACTCATGCATTGCAATAAAGGGGAGCAGGTTAATAAACCATACCCGGACTTCTAGGAGGTGTTGGTAAGACACAACCACAAAGCATATTGCGGAAAATAAAAGCTTATGATCAAGGTGATCATGTATTGCAATTGAAAGAAGATTGTAACTTCCTTATGTCTTCTTCACAACATACTTACCTATCTTGGTCTTGTCTGTGAATTTAGCCCCAATGCCTTTGTTCCCTTTTGTAAAACGTTGAGGACCCAACACAAACCTGGACTCCACTCGTTACATCCTGCTAATCAGAGAAAGATGCATTTTGTGTGTAATTTTGTTTTCTGCAGCCAATCTTCTTTCAATTGCAATACATGATCACCTTGATCATAAGCTTTTATTTTCCGCAATATGCTTTGTGGTTGTGTCTTACCAACACCTCCTAGAAGACCAGGTATGGTTTATTAACCTGCTCCCCTTTATTGCAATGCATGTTGCTCCTTTATTTGAATGGATTGTTAAAACATGCTTTCAATTTGACAAAATCACACTGATATTTTCCAATTACCATGAGCTGTTTTAAGGGCACCACTGTTTTAATAACATTTTATTTTATTTCTCTGACCAGTGAACAAATAAGAAACCATCCCAAGTAGCGTGACTACCTCCTGATACAAAGAATAACTTTTCTCTTCCCTGACATGTTGTAATGTCTGCAGTTCAGCCTCCATCGCAAACAGGCCTAAGCTGCTCAAACTTCAAAACCCTGACTGAAGATGGGATCCAAGAGCTCCCACATGTTGCAGCCTTGACACATCAGCTTGATCTGCCATCCTTAATGAGTCTGAATTTTATTTTTCACTTATGTTGCATTTTAAATATTATCTTTACCATGAATTTGTTGGCGATGCTAAAATGTAAGAATCGAAAAGATTTTCATCACTTACCAGGGATTTCCTCAAATAGCTCTTTTCTCTAAAAGCGGAAGAACTAATTCTGATAGACAGATTTGTTGGTGTTTGTCTACTTGCTCTGGGGTCCTCACCTGACCTCCTCCTCTCAGTGATGCTGACTGCCTGCCTGAAGAACCTCACTCGCTCTGCTCCATAAATGCATTTGTGAGATGTCCTAAACTATCGAACTGAAGAAAGGCTACTAATGTTTTTAAAGACATACAATGCAGGTTCACTCATATGTTTCTTGGTACAAACACACTACAGCACATTTATATTTTTCTATATAGTTTATGTGGTGATATATCAAGCATATTTAAAATTGTGAAAGGATTGAGCAAGATAGATAAACGTTTTTGAAAGCATCATATATATCAGCACTTAAGTCAACTTCTCAATCCTCGGAAAAACCATTAGACAACAGGGCTCAAACTCAAAAACCATGTTTCACAAAAGTGAAACATGGTATGGGTGACCACCATTTTGAAACGTCAACTGCTTTTGGCACAAAGACCAGAAATGCTTTAAATTCCCAAGCACCTTCACAACAACCTACATTTTTGTAAGTACTGGTAAGTAAAACATGCATTTAGGAAAGAAAAATTAAGGCCAACTACTAATGCAAATATAACATTTCATTGGTTCAAAACTAGTTCAAATTATATATAAAATAACATGTAAAAACATGACTTTTGGAGCCAGAGGAATGAGATTGTTTTATACGCTCAGTTGCTTATACAGTGGTTTTATAGTCAGTCAGTCAGTCAATCATGAAAGGTCGCAGACTGAATACAAGAGATTTAGAACAAGAAAATAATACAGAAATATCTTTACACCAAGAGTTGCAAGACTGTGAAATTTGTTTCTAGTATTTGTAATTATGACAGGAAGTACGTCAAAATTCAAGATTCGGTTGAATTGGTGATTGAAGGTACATAATAGAACAATAAATGAATGTTGTTAGGATTTCTGTGGTGAGGTGTAAACACACTGACGCAACGATTTGAAGCAACACACTGATCAGGCCAAATTACTTTTGTATTGTAATGTCAATGCATTTCTAATGTTACCAATCGTTTACAGAATATAATCACTCACCGAACATGAATGTTGTTCACTCACAAATAGACCAAGGGCTATACCAAAGAATAATGGTTTCCCCACCAACCAGAGTGTCAAGTGAAAGACAAAAAAACAGATCGCCTAAATCCAAAAGAATCTTTCACAGTCTCGGCACTCACAAATCAATGATTTTCATTTCTCCCTCAATACAGTGAGGCACAACATGACTACTGCCACTATTAAAGTTGCACTAGTCCTAACCAAAGTTTTTTTTTTCAAATATAAGTAATAACCAGAACTGGGAAGGACATTAATGCAATGGACAGAGCACACTCATGATCAAAAGTGTTTACAGGTAAGAAAATAAATCTCCTTAAATTCAATCCTTGCCAGAAAAACATCAATGTCTTTCTAAAATTGTCCTCAGCCTTTTGTTTTCTTTGTTCGCTAGAGGTCTATTTCATATCTTAATCTGTGTTTAACAAAACATTTCCTTCTTTTAGTCTCAAACTAACCTTGTATTAATCTCTTGTTGCAATGTAATTTAAATTACTCTCTCAGGTGTATGTTTTCATTTCTTACATATGCGCATGGATATTTCTAATACACAGTCACACAAGTTTATTATAATCGCAACCATATTTTAGCAACAGCCTCTTGATTTTAACACAATATTTAATGGATTACTTTATATTTGGCTAATCACAGAGCTATTACAGCATTAAAAAAAATCCTTTGTTCCATTGTATCCAAGCTGGTCATCAAGCATCAATTCTAATCCCATTTTCTAACTTCGTATATTATGGCGATTAAAGTGCTCATCTATATATTTAAACATCTTAAGAGTTCCTGCACCTACCATCCTTTTAGGCAACAAATTCCAGATACCTACCACCCTCTGGATGAAAAAAAATCTTTCCCTCAAATGCCCTGTAAACCTTCTGTGCTTTAACTTAAAACTCTGCCCTGGTTATTGCCCCCTTTAAGACAAAAGGTTTCTATCTATCTATCTAATTACCGATGTGTTACCCCCCCCCCCCCCCCCCATTATTTTGTATACCTCAGTTAGGTCTCTCAGCATTCTCTGACCTAAGGAAAATCATCCAATCATATCTAGTCTCTTAGATATTTTGAGATGATCTCCCTTAGAGAATTTATATCTCATGGTCACCAACATTTTTTTTTGAAATACACACTTTGTGTGACTCCCAAATAATTGTACAACTTATCCAGCTCCCCCCAACACTTTTAGTTATTTTCCTTATATAAATCACTAGGTTTATTTAGTATTGTGTGTCTAATATGGGATTAGTTTCTTTTCTTTTTAAAATTCAAATCCTAACCAATACAAATGATGGACTGATCTGCCTAGGGCTGGGACATACTGAAGAAGGGCCTGTGCCCGAAACGTCGAATCTCCTGTTCCCTGGATGCTGCCTGACCTGCTGTGCTGTTCCAGCAATAAAGTTTCAACTGGGACATACTGTGCCTTGGGCAGCAACTTTATCACTCCTTTACTTCAACCTACACATCTCTTTTTGTCTTGGGTGATAGGATGCATTTTATTTCACAACATTGTTAACCTTGGTGTGATAGCAAGAAGGTTATTAGAAATCTTGAAATCAAGGAGTGGATGATTTTTAGGAGCTTTATGGTAAGAAAGTACGTAAAGGATTATTTTCTTGGAAATTAGTATTTGAGCAGAATATAAGTTTTTATTTGTCAAAAAGTCTATTGTATAGTCAAATAAACATACTCACATGAGATACAAGTTTAACCATGTTGAAGATGTTCTGGATAGTTATTAACTTTACTTAGAAAAGTTGGTATTACTCAAAGCATTGAACCAAGTCTTATTTTATTATTTTCAACTATTGGGTCAACCGTAAAGGTACTGTATAATTCTGAAATAATTTATTTTGTGCTGTCTATTATAGATGAGTCCTATATGATGCACTGGATATAGTCAAAGTTGAATAAGCTATGGGTACTTTGTTATAACGTAAGTAGTCATTAGTTCGTGAGAAGCTTGGCTTACAATTGGAGCATTGAGGATGTGCAAAATCACACAAAATGTTATTGCACATGAAACAATTTATCAGATGCTTGCATTATCAAGAAAAACTGCTGTGGCTGTAGAAAATTAAGGATCACTCCCTTTTGCCATTTTAACCTAAACAGTATTTTTCTGTCAGAGACAAAAGCCATACATCTCCAACAGCCCCAGGCAGCTCCCATCGATTGGGTGCAACAATATTTCACGTGATTTATGGATGTAGTTAAAAGGAAATCAACTAGCGGTGTTTAATACAGGCTCTAACTGGACAGCAGCCCTCTTCAAAAACCCAGAGCAATCTGTACCCCAACAAACTGGCAGCTAGAGATTTGTTGCTGCAAATATTACAGTGGCTACAGCGACCCAGTTGGAGTATAAAGTCAAATTATATATTTTTTAAAAACAACAAAATATCATTCCCATTCCCTGTCAATGAAGAGGCGTCTTGCGGCAATCCATTACTGCCCACGCTTCACTGTTTTCACTTATTTATTGCGGATAGGTATGTGTTTACAGTTATTAAAGGCTGTATACATTCAAAATTCCACCCTTCAGCTTTCTCCACCATTTGTCTACAGTGGGGTGTGGGAGTGTGTTAGAGGGGTGGGTTAATTTAGAGATTGGTTCGATATTTGGGTCACTTCCACGCACTTGCCCTGACCAACTTTCAGGGGTTTTTGTTTAAACCACTGAAAGCATTCAGAAGGCTGCCTGGGCTTTTACATAATCGGATCAATACTGTCAGCTATTTAAAGGTCCCCGAGAGGTCCAGCATGACTCAGATCTTCAGTATCACAAGTCAGTGACATCACCGGCTCTGCATAAGCAGCACGTCTAAAATAAAACTGACTGGGGTTCAAACCGACAAGGTTTAAATTTAAAGAGAAATCCTGCAGCCACCACCACGCACCCCCACCCAAAAGCTGCCAGTAGAAATACAAAGAGAAAAGCAGCGAGGATTTGCATCATCCTCTTTGTTATCTACTCTGTTTTGGCCGTGAAATCATAGATGCAACCGGCGCATTGTTTCATAGCAATCCTAGAGGGGTTTAGGAACAACACTTCCGCGAGGTTCAGTGCGCACCGCTGCCCTGAAGCTGTACACCTACCCAGCTGGCTAAAGAACAAGCTCCAAGCGCAGCTCCCATCACCTCCGCTGCTGCTGCTACTGCTCCGGCTCCTCACACTGGGACAGAACTGTCTGCAAAGCCAGTGCAGTGACTGACAACTTGTTTACACCCGCACAGCTTCCGCTCTCACTCTCATCCCCCCCCCAACCAACCAACCCATTTGAAAAGCACAGCCCCTTCCGGAACCAGGCCAGACTCGGCAGCAAGCTGGTGTTTGACATCTTTATTCCCAAAATATATTTCCTTCCTTCATGCAAGCACCCGTAAGTGCTTCGATGTTTTTAAAAATTATTTCAGTGCTAGCTGTTGATAACTATACCACTGATTCAATTTCCACAGTACAGCATTTCAGTGTCTCCAAAGCCCTCCCCTGCCGTATGGATCCTCTTCAATTATAAATTCTCATTCCATAATAAATTCCTCCATGACTCTTCCCACAATTTCCTGAGCTCTGTATTTAGGTGAAGATGAATCATTGTATGTTAGGGCAGTTGCATGTTCCTCCTGCAGAATGTGGCAGATGAGAGATACTTCACATGTCTCTGCTGACTACATCCGCGGGAAGTGCACCCAACTCCGCTCCTCAAAAAACCGAGTTAGGGAACTGGAGCTGAAGCGGGATGAACCACGGATCATCTGGGAGGCTGAGGGGGAAATTGAGAGGATGTACAGGAAGGTGGTCACTCCCCAGATACAGGATAAGGACAGCTGGATTACTCTCAGGGGGAGGAAAGGGAACCTACAGTCAGAGCAGGGATCCCCTGTGGCTGTTCCCCTCAGCAATAAGTATGCTGATTTGTATACTGCTGGTGGGGACGGCATACCAGAGGAAAGCCATAGTTGTCAGGTCTCTGGCACTGAGCCTGGCACTGTGGCTCAGAAGGGAAGGGGGGAAATAGAAAAGCGCTAGTGGTAAGGGACTCAATAGTTAGAGGGATTGACAGGAGATTTTATGGTCAGGAAGGGGACTCGCGGAAGGTATGTTGCCTCCCTGGTGCCAGGGTCCAGGCTGTAGCCAATCGGGTTTACAAGATTCTGAAGGGGGAGGGTGAACAGCCAGAAATCGTGGTACATATTGGCACCAATGATATAGCCAGGAAAGGGACTGAGGATCTGAAAAGTGACTACAGAGAGTTAGGTTGGAAGCTGAAGAGCAGGACGAGTAGAGTAGTGATCTCAGGTTTGCTACCAGTGCCATGAGATAGTGAGATGAACAGTCAGCGAATGAGTAGCTGCGAGGCTGGGGCAGAAGGGAGGGTTTCAGATACCTAGACCATTGGGTTACCTTCTGGGGAAGGTGGGACCTGTACATGAAGGACGGGTTGCACCTGAACCGGAGGGGCACCAATGTCCTGGGTGGGAGATTTGCTCGTGTGATTCGGAAGGGTTTAAACTAGTTTGGCAGGGGGGGTGGGAATCAGAGTCATATGTCTGAGAAGGGGTCAGTTGCTGACGTACAGTGACAGGATATATTGAATGTATCAGGAAGGTTTCTCACCTGATGACACAAAGGGATCGATTAAAGTGTGGCTGCTTTAATGCAAGGAGTATCTGAAATAAGAGTGACGAACTTAGAGCATGGATCAGTACTTGGGGCTACGATGTTGTGGCCATATCGGAGACGTGGGTTTCACAGGGGCAGGAATGGTTGCTTGCTGTTCCAGGGTTTAGAACATTTAAAAAGAACAGGGAGGGTGAAAAAGAGGAGGGGGTGTAGCATTGCTAATCAGAGAGTGCATCACAGCTACAGAAACGAAGGTTATTGAGGAAGGTTTGTCTACTGAGTCAATATGGGTGGAAGTTAGGAACAGCAAGGGTGCAGCCACCACATTGGGGGTTTTCTACAGACCCCATAATAGCTGTAGAGAAATTGAAGATCTCATAGGCGGGCAGATTCTGGAAAAATGCAAAAGTAGCAGGGTTGTTGTTATGGGTGATTTCAACTTTCCCAATATCGACTGGAACCTCCTGAGTGCAGATGTTTTGGATGGAGCCGTTTTTGTCAGATGTGTTCAGGAGGGTTTCCTTACTCAATATGTAGACAGACCGATGAGGGGAGAGGCCATTTTGGATTTGGTGTTTGGCAAGGAGCCAGCACAAGTGTCAGATCTCGCGGTGGGAAAGCACTTTGGTGAAAGTGATCACAACTGCCTCACATTTAGCATAGCCTTGGAGAGTGAAAGGAGCAGTTACTGAGGGAAGATATTTAATTGAGGAATAGGAAATTATGGTGCCATCAGACAAGAATTGGGAAGTACAGACTGGGAGCAATTGTTCCAGAGAAAGGGCACAGCAGATATGTGGAGACTGTTTAAGGAGCAGTTGTTGCGAGTGATGCATAAATTTGTTCCTCTGAGACAGGTAAGAAGTGGTAAGATTAAGGAACCTTGGATGACGAGAACAGAGGAGCTTCTTGCCAAAAGGAAAACAGCAGCTTACGTAAGGTGGAGGACGCTAGGATCTAGCACAGCTTTAGAGGATTACAGGCTTGCGAGAAAGGAGTTCAGAAATGGACTGAGGAGAGCCGGAGGGAGCACGAAAAAGGCTTGGCAAGAAGGATTAGGGAGAACCCCAAAGGCGTTTTACTCATACGTGAGGAATGACCAGGGAGAAGGTAGGGCCGATCAGGGATAGCATAGGGAACTTGTGTGTGGAGTCTGAGCAGATACGGGAAGCCCTAAATGAGTTTTTTGCTTTGGTTTTCACAAAGGAAAGGGAACCTGTTGTGAATGAAAACTTAGAGGAGCTGGGATACAGTCTTGACCAGATCAAGATTGATTAAGTTGATGTGCCATAAATGTTGGAAAACATTAAGATTGATAAGTCCCCAGGGCCAGACCAGATTTATCCTCTAGGCTGCTACAGGAAACGAGAAAGGAGGTTGCTAAGCCGCTGGCGAGGATCTTTGCCTCCTCACTCTCCATATGAGTCGTACCGGAGGATTGGAAGGAGGCAAATGTTGTCCCTCTTTTCAAGAAGGGTAATAGGGAAATCCCTGGCAATTACAGACCAGTCAGTCTCACGTCTGTGGTCAGCAAAGTTGTGGAAAGAATTCTGAGGGATAGGATTTATGACTATTTGGCAAAGCACAGTGTGATTAAAGGTAGTCAGCATGGCTTTGTGAGGGTCAGGTCATGCCTCACAAATCTTATTGACTTCTTCGAGGAGGTGTCAAGACAGGTCGATGACGGTCGAGCAGTGGATGTGGTAAATATGGAATTCAGCAAGGCATTTGATAGGGTTCCCCATGGTAGGCTCATTCATAAAGTCAGGAAGTATGGGATACAGGGAGATTTGGCTATCTGGATTCAGAATTGGCTGGCTGACAGAAGGCAGAGTGTGGTCGTAGATGGAAAGTATTCTGCCTGGAGGTCAGTGTTGAGTGGGGTCCCACAGGGCTCTGTTCTTGGGCCTCTGCTCTTTGTAGTTTTTATAAATGACTTGGATGAGGAGGTTGAGGGGTGGGTTAGTAAATTTGCAGATGACACAAAAATTGGAGGTGTCGTCGATAGTATAGAGGGCTACTGCAGACTGCAGTGTTACATAGACAGGATGCAGAGCTGGGCTGAGAAATGGCAGATGGAGTTCAACCTGGATGAATGTGAAGTGATGCATTTTGGAAGGTCGAACTCGAATGCTGAATATAGGATTAAAGACAGGATTCTTGGCAGTGTGGAGGAACAGCGGGATCTGGGTGTGCAAGTACATAGATCCCTCAAAGTTGCCACCTAAGTGGATAGGGTTGTTAAGAAAGCATATGGTGTTTTGGCTTTCATTAACAGGGGGATTGGGTTTAAGAGCCGTGAGGGTTTTGCTGCAGCTCTACAAATCCCAGGTGAGGCCACACTTGGAATATTGTGTCCAGTTCTGGTCGCCCTACTATAGGAAAGATACAGAGGCTTTGGAGAGGGTGTTCCAGACTGCAACCTCCCTACTCTGTCGACCATCTCGTATTTGAAGATCTGATGGCAGAAGTTTCTCAATCTTACCAAGATGCTGCCTGGACTGGAGGGCTTGCCTTATGAAGAAAGGTTGAATAAGCTCGGACTTTTCTCTCTGGAGAGAAGGAGGAAGAAAGGAGACCTGATCAATGTATAAAAAATTATGAGAGGAATGGATAGAGTCAATAGCCAGAGACTTTTCCCCAGGGCAGGATTGACTGGTATGAGAAGCCATAGTTTGAAGATATTAAAAGGAAGGTATAAAGAAGACATCAGAGGTAGGTTCTTTACACAGAGTTGTGAATGTATGGAATGTGCTGCCAGTGCAGTGGTGGAAGCAGAGACCTTGGGGACATTTAAGCGACTGATGGACATGCACATGGATAGCAGTGAGTTGGGGGGTGCGTAGGTTAAGTTACTATATTTTACATGAGAATTAAATCTCGGCACAACATCGTGGGCCAAAGGGCCTGTTCTGTGCTGTATTTTTCTATGTTCTATGTTCTATTATTACTGTCTCCTTTCCAGTCTCATTGCATTGCATTTATTCATTTATTAAAATCAATTCATCAATCTGCATTTCCAGTCTATCCATTGGTTTGTATTTGCTTTAAATGTATCTGATGTGGCTATTTAAAAAAACACTTTCATTGATTCAATATATTTACATTTCCTCAACTACTTAATTCCCTAATGAACATAAATGCCTCACATTGACAGCTGCAAGTAGTTAGAAACTTTTCAATCAAACTGCATTTACAGCATTTCATCCTACTGTGATAAGATATGGATTCAATCATGTAGCAGTAATCATACCATGATATCCCTCAGTTTAGTCAGCATTTATCTGATGAAATTTCAGGCCATCCTAGTCAACATCTTTAAAGAGTGGGATTTAAGTGCCTTCACAGTTTGACTGTTCCATGTGCAGCCATGTCTACCTTTGACACCTTATCTCCAACAGAGGCTCACTTATCTCTCCAATTGACTCTAGCATCTTTACATCTCTTGCTGAAATGGCTGAAGCTCATTAATCATGTTTTGCACATCCCACTAATGAAAATTGCATCTGTATATATATTGTTATTGACCAGACCAAACCCCCTCAAAAAATATCAAGAGGATATCCTACACCCTAACTTTTATTTAAAAGGCAATTGTAAGGCGCCACATTCCATATATAATTTGATTGGTCAAATTACTCGGCTTTTAGCAAAA
Source organism: Chiloscyllium plagiosum (assembly GCF_037043375.1). Classification (NCBI taxonomy): domain Eukaryota; kingdom Metazoa; phylum Chordata; class Chondrichthyes; order Orectolobiformes; family Hemiscylliidae; genus Chiloscyllium; species Chiloscyllium plagiosum. The sequence continues at coordinate 76,901,997 of NW_028270141.1, read as the reverse complement.
CACATTTCATTTTTACACCAGAATTAAACTGCAAATACAAAAAGAATTGGCATAAATTTAACTCTATTCAAATACTTGACAAAAGAATATATTATTTAACTACAACACATTAACTATTCCAATAAACCCATCCTGGCAAAGGCAACTTCAACAAAACATATTTCTTGTGCTTGTTATCTCCTCCAGGGATGGCATGACGGCTCAGTGGTTAGCATTGCTGCCTCACAGCATTAGAAGCCTGGGTTCAATTCCACCCTTAGTGACTAACAGTGTAGAGTTTGCACATTCTCCCTGTGTCAGTGAGAGTTTCTTTTGGGTACTCCAGTTTCCTCTCAGTCCAAAGTTGTGCAGGTTAGGTGGATTGGCCATCCTAAATTGCCCATAGTGTGTAGGCATGTGTAGGTTAGGTGGGTTAGCATTGGGAAATATGGAAATGGGGGCGGGGGGGGGGGGCTGGATCTGGGTGGAATGCTCTTTGAAGGTTTGGTATGGACTTGATGAGGTGAATGACCTGCTTCCACACTGTAGGGATTTTATGATTCCAGTCTAGGAGAATGAACAGAATGGATCAAGCAGCAGCAGAGAGAGAGATGTATCCAGCAGCTTCAACTGCAAAACCCCAACTTCAACAACTAAAAGCCTAGGTCTGTGTGAGCCTGATTTCACCCATTCATGCCTTTTTTGTCAAATTTTTAAAAATCCCAAGGCTATTTACTCTGCTTTCCATGGAGTAGACACCTCAGTACCAAGTTTACAACACGTCTTAAGAAAACCAGGACTGACAAATCCATCTTGAAGGCACATCACATCACAATATGCAGCTGCCTTTGTTAATCATGAATGTGCAAAGTACAATTTTGTCCCAATTTCCCTCCTGCCAGAATGGTGGGTGCTGGAAATGAGAGTTTGAACTTCTGAAATTGGGGCTATTTTGGTTGAGTCAATGACCCCTTTCAGCCCTATGTAAATCTGGCCCAAAATCTATTTATCAAATAGTCACTAGAACCAAAAGTTACAAAGTCTATTTAAACAGTCTTTACAGGTGGCAGAACAAATGACCAAAATTGCATTAAGGACTTCTTGATAAAAAAATAGATTTATTACTTCAGCAAACTGCATGGAGGTATTTAAATTATTCAAACTAGTATATATAATCAATTCCAGTCACTCACGGCAGTGGATTTTCCAGTTGTAACTAGTGGAAGAGATTTTGAGAGGATTTGGGAGGATTCAGACAAACTGAGTGAGTACTCAAAGGAAGCATGGCAGATGGAATATAAAGTGCATAAGTAACTTTGGCAGGAGGAATAAAGGTACAGAGTATTTATTTCATGTTGAGAGATTGGAGAGTGTTGATGTCCAAAGGGACTGAGGTGTTCTTGTTCCTAAGTCGATAGCTAGCATGCGAGTGCAGCAAACACTGGGCAGGGAAATTGATTTTATTGCAAAAGGATTGAATACAGGAACAAAGATTTGTTGGTCCAGTTGTATAGACATTGATGACACAAGATATGGAGTATTGTATACAGTTCTGGTCCCCTTGCAAATGAAGGATATGCTTGCTAAAGCAAATATAGCAGACCTTTACAAATGTATTCTTGGAATCATGGGACCATCCTGTGTAGATAGTTTTAGAAGTTTGGATGTGTATTAGCTAGAGTTTTGAAGAAAGAGAGATGATCTCATCAAAACTTACAAAATTCTTAAAGGTAAAGACAGAGTAGTTGCAGAAAGGACATTTCCCCTGACTGCAGGGCTTCAGATTAAAAGATAAATCATTTAGGACTGAGATGGGGAGAGAGTTCTTCACTTCTGAGGACGGTGAATCTTTGGAATTCATGTCCCCAGACAGCTGTGCAAGCTCAGACATTAAACAAGTTTGAGAGAGAGACTGTTAGATTTCTAGCTACTAATAAAGTCAAGGGGTACAGGAATAGGGTGGGAATATGCCATTGAACTAGATGATCAGATATGGCAGAGCAGACTCAAAGGATTGAATGACCTACTCCTGATCTTGTGTTTTCCTTGCCCTGTACTGGTTGGAAATGTTCATGGTATTTTATACAATCTTAAAGACAAAAAGAGTTTATGGATATGGATATTTGAAACCAATTTTTACATTTTTATTTGTTCCATTAAAGTGTAATAGAAGTTATAAAACTTTTGAGATAGGGATTAAACTTTGCTTTCAGCACAAATAATATTGTTAATATTATGATTATATTAGAAAGGCTTAAAAGGGAAATGGCAACATGATTTTAATACATAACAGCAAGTTATGAGATCAGACTCACAGAGGTGCTAACTGCATGAATATTTAACTAGGAGTGGGATTTAGGAGGAGGGAGATATTTCATAGTAATAAATCTTCAATAGTGTAAGAACATTGGAAAATATGCAACCTGTTTTCCGAGAAACATATTTTCCTGAGATTAAGTGGAACTAGATTATTTTCTGAGTCTTACAAATTTGTCTTGCTTCAAAATAAAGGATACAACTCAAAGGCAGAGATAATTTATCCTAATATGGAGATTTACTAGAGGATCATGACTGAAGGTACTCTACGTTATGTTTCTGAATAAATTACAACAGAACAGGTTCAGTTCCTGTTCTGGCTGAGGTAGACTTAGCACCTGCCGCCTCATTCTGCCCGATTGTGGAAGGCAATAATATATCACCACTGACAGGAGATGCCACAAGAGTGGCTCAGGATAAAGCATCGACAATTTATTAAGGATTTGGCCTTGAACAAAGCACGCATAAATAAATACATAACTGTTCAAGAAAGTAGAATAGGTGCACAAACAGAAAGTTTCCCCAGCACTTTCTGTTTTTGTTTAAGATTTTCAATATCCGGTTGTTTGTTTTTAGTATTGAAACACCATTGAGTTATAAGTTATTTTGTGTATTTATAGTATGTCATGAACTCCAATGCTCCGGAGGGAAGTTGGAATTTTCCTTACAGTTATTCAAGCAATAATCAACTTTTTATTCATACTCTCCCTGTATCAAATCCTTAACTGACTAGAATAGAAAATTGCATCCAAGTATGTGCCAGTGATTTTTTTTCCCCAGTTGTAGAATGGTCCATCAGCAGCACCCAATAGAAAGGGTGTTAATTTTGCTAAGCATGAGATACACAAAGCACAACATTATATAAAACTTACTGTCTTCATCTTAAGTTCATAAATTCATTAGTTTTCTGAATTTTTTTTCAATTTTTTTTCTAGTGATTCCTTTCACACAAACAAGTTTTGTAGACCTTTTACCCGAGCTCTGTTGCAGTTTTTCACAATGACAAAACCTGTTGGGTCTTGTAGTGCTTATAACAATGTTAGCCAGGTGACATATATAGATGGATCTCATAGAATATGAGTGCCTGATTGGGACTGTTAATCTGGTCCAATCAGGGATTTCCAGCTGATAGAGATAAACAGGAGCATGTGGCCATAAACAGCTCAATAAAGATTTGTACACTTTGTGTCTTTCACTGTGTCTCACACCTGCACACACACACACCATGGGTGCTGGGGATAAAATAAGCACTACCGCACTTAGGTGGTAGTGTGGGGGTTAAAGGGGGGGAGAAAAAAGAAAAACAAAGAAAAAAAAAAAAATAAACAGGTTAAAAATAATAAAAAAAAAAAAAGATAAACAGGATTCAGTGGAAAAAAAAAATAAACAGGATTCAGAGCCCGGGTGTCTCTGGAAAAGGAGCACGCGGTGTCCACCAACACCCTTGCACTGTTCAGGGAGAGGTGGGCGCCGCAGGGAGTGGAGTGTATTATTTCCCCCTCCAATTCTATTTTGATTTAATCCCTGCCCTCCCCTTCACTGTTTGAACACACAGTAAAAAAAAGAAAAAAAAAAAGAAAGAAAAAAGAAAAAAAAAAATAAACAGGAGCATGTGGCCATAAACAGCTCAATAAAGATTTGTACACTTTGTGTCTTTCACTGTGTCTCACACCTGCACACACACACACCATGGGTGCTGGGGATAAAATAAGCACTACCACACTTAGGTGGTAGTGTGGGGGTTAAATAAAAAAAAAAAAAAAAAATAAACAGAAGGTTCTTCCTGGTGGTGGAAAAAAAAAAAAAAATTCTCTCACTGCCCTTTGATGTGAAGGGCAGTGTTTGTCACTGGCCACCCGGGTGTTTTCCTATATTCCTGGTGGTGGAAATTGAATAAAGATTCGTGCACTTTGTGTCTTTCACTAAAAGCAAAAAAGAAAAAAAAAAGAAAAAAAAATAAAATAAATAAACAGGAGCATGTGGCCATAAACAGCTCAATAAAGATTTGTACACTTTGTGTCTTTCACTGTGTCTCACACCTGCACACACACACACCATGGGTGCTGGGGATAAAATAAGCACTACCACACTTAGGTGGTTGTGTGGGGGTTAAATTTAAAAAAAAAAATAAAAATAAACAGGAGCATGTGGCCATAAACAGCTCAATAAAGATTTGTACACTTTGTGTCTTTCACTGTGTCTCACACCTGCACACACACACCATGGGTGCTGGGGATAAAATAAGCACTACCACACTTAGGTGGTTGTGTGGGGGTTAAGTTAAAAAGAAGAAAAAAGAAAAAAAAAAGAAAAAAAAAAAAACAGGAGCATGTGGCCATAAACAGCTCAATAAAGATTTGTACACTTTGTGTCTTTCACTGTGTCTCACACCTGCACACACACACCATGGGTGCTGCGGATAAAATAAGCACTACCGCACTTAGGTAAAAAAAAATAAATGTCTCCTGGAGGGAGGAAAATAAAATAAAAAAAAACAAGGGATTAAAAAAGAAAAAAAAAGAAAAAAATTAAATAGGAATGTGCTCTATTTCACTGTTTTGATCACACAGCACTGTCCTTTGATGTGAAGGGCAGTGTTTGTCACTAAAAGAAAGAAATAAAGATTCGTACACTTTGTGTCTTTCACTGTGTCTCACACCTGCACACACACACCATGGGTGCTGGGGATAAAATAAGCACTACCGCAATTAGGTGGTAGTGTGGGGGAAAAAAAAAAGGATAAACAGGAGATTTCTGCTCCTGGGAGAAAAAAAAAGAAAGAAAAAAGAAAAAAAATAAACAGGAGAAAAACAAAATATAACCAGGAGAACGCGGTGTCGACCAACACCCTGGAGTTGTTCAGGGAGAGGTGGGCGCCGCAGGGAGTGGAGTGCATCATTTCTCCCTCCAACTCTATTTTGATTTAGTCCCTACCCTCCCCTTCACTGTTTTGATCACACAGCACTGCCCTTTGATGTGAAGGGCAGTGTTTGTCACTGGCCACCCGGGTGTTTTCCTATCTTTCTGGTGGTGGAATTTGAAAAAAAAAAATAAGAAAAGATTCGTACACTTTGTGTCTTTCACTGTGTCTCACACCTGCACACACACACCATGGGTGCTGGGGATAAAATAAGCACTACCGCACTTAGGTGGCAGTGTGGGGGTTAAAAAGAAAAAAAAAGAAAAAAATAAAAAAAAGGAGGAAAAAAAATAAACAGGAGAAAAAAAGAAAAATAAAAATAAACGGAAGTGTCATTTTCAGGGGAAGGTGGGCAATGCAGGGAGTGGAGTGCATCATTTCTCCCTAGAAAAAAAAGAAAAAGAAAATAAACAAAAAAAAATAAACAGGAGCATCTGGCCATAAACAGCTCAATAAAGATTCGTACACTTTGCGTCTTTCACTGTGTCTCACACCTGCACACACACACACCATGGGTGCTGGGGATAAAATAAGCACTACCTCACCTAGGTGGTAGTGTGGGGGTTAAATTATTAAAAAAAAAAGAAAAGAAAAAAAAAACAAACAGGAGGTGTTTGCCTGCCCCTCTTCCGCGGTTATGTTAGAGCCCGGGTGTCCTTGGAGAAGGAGCACAAAAAGAAAAAAATAAACAGGAGCATCTGGCCATAAACAGCTCAATAAAGATTTGTGCACCTTGTGTCTCTCACTGTTTCACACCTGCACACACACACCATGAGTGCTGGGGATAAAATAAGCACTACTGCAGTTAGGGGGTTAAATAAAAAAGAAAATAAAAAGAAAAAAAAAGAGACAAAAAATAAACAGGAGCATCTGGCCATCAACAGGTCCAGGCACCGGCCCTCGGAGGGGAGGGACTCTCCTGCAGCGCGCCGGCGGGAGTGAGTAACTGTCTGTGTGCTGGGACTCTCCTCCGCTATCGCCGAAGGAAGGAAGGAAGGAAGAAAAAAAAGAATGAATGAAAGAAAGAAAAGAAGAAGAAGAAGAAGAAGAGAGGCAGGAGGTGGGAGCCTTTTTGGTCTGGCTCCTGGTCTTGGAGCTGCGGCCTAGGCCTCGCCACTGCAGGTCTCTGGGGCTCTGCCCGGACCTGTCTCGGCTGTTGCTGCTTGGGGCCTGCCTCCAATACAGCCTGGGACTTGCCTTGGGGCCCCTCGCGGGACCTCCACCGCTGCTGCTGTGGTCTGAGGCCTGCCTCCGCAACTGCTGCCTGGGACTCGGCTTGGGGCTGCCTGGGACTTGCCTTGGGGACCCTCCCCAACAGGTCTGCCCCCACCACTGCAACCGAGGGGACTTCCCAGGACTCGCCAGAGGCCCGCCTCCACCGCTGCTGCCTGGGACTCGCCTTGGGCCCATCTCCACCACTACTGCCTGGGACTCGACTTTGGGGCTGCCTGGGACTTGCCTCGGGGACTCTCCCCAACAGGTCTGCCCCCACCACTGCGACCGAGGGCTTACCTTGGACTCGCCCGAGGTCCGCTTCTGCCACCGCTGTCGCTGCCTGGGACTTGCCTCTGGCGACTCGCCTCGGGCCCCTCCACCACTGCTGCTACCAGGGGCCCACCTCCACCGCTGCCTGGGGCCGAAGTACAAAGCGGCAGAATATGGCGAGCCCCAAAGTCGCCGGGCCCAGCCGCACCTACGCCGGGGTAGCCGCTGCCTTGGGCTCGGCTCCCACAACCCCGGCTGCGACGTCGACCCCCTTCAGGCACCTGACCAAACGCCTGGGGGTCAAGGCCTATCCCCACCCCAACATGACCATCGAGGCCTGCAGCAAGGCCATGGCTAGTGTGGTCGGCCCACTGGCCATCGTCGCTGCGGCCCGCATGTACGGGAAGGCCGTATTTTTCCTGAGGACCGAGCAGGCGGTCCACCTGGCCGTGGAGAGGGGGCTCGCTGTGGGCGGGACACATTTGCCCGTCGACCCTCTGGAGGTTACGGCCCAGAGGGTCGTGATCTCTAACGTCCCGCCCTTCATTGCCAGCGAGCTCCTCCTCCCCCACCTCGCCACCCTGGGGGAAATCCGGTCGGGTGTCCAGCCGCTCCTGCTCGGTCTGAAGGACCCTGCCCTCCGACACGTTTACTCCTTCCGGCGCCAGGTGTTCATTTGCCTGGCCCGGGAGGAGGTCACCGAGGGCAATTTCACTGTCCTCCATGAGGGCGCGGCCTATCGCGCCTTCTGGACGGCGGATGGCGTGCGGTGCCACCTGTGCCACGAGGTGGGGCACATTAGAAAAAACTGCCCCACCCAGAAAGCCGCCCAGCCCACACCGACGGCTGATGGTGGTGCCGCCGCACCCACTCCCCCTCCCCCGAAGTCAACACCACAGGCCCCGGCACCGGAGTCTAAGCCAGGGGCTTGCAATGCTCCAGCCTCTGGCAGGGAGGGGGGTGAGCGTCCGGCAGGCCAGAAGGCGCTGAAGAAGACGCGGCGCGTCAGGCCCGCCCACGGGGAGACCACCCTATCCCCTTCCCCGACACCTAGCCCACGACCTACCCCGCCCCAGCACGACAATGCCCCTGCGGCCGTGCCAGCGTCGCCCCGGCGCGGGAACCCTGACCCCCACACTCCCGAACCCTTACCTGATCCTAACCCAGCTGACCCCACATCCACCCCCCACCCCGATGGAGAAACCCCTCGGGTTTTGACGCCCGACCTTGGCGCGGTGACACCAGGCCCGGGGGCCCCTGAGCCCGAGCCCTGCCCAACCCAACCCAGCCACGCCCTGGCACTAACCTGGGGGAGGACACCGCTGGTCCGCCTCCTACAGCGACCGTGTCTCCGGGCTCCGGAGGGGGAACCGGGCCCCTGCCCCGCCCGCCCTCACCTGATAAACCCAGGGCGGGGCAGGAAGTGACACGGCTGGCCCTCCCCACCTTGGCCACGCCCCCTGTCTTCCCCCAGCCGTTCGTATTCCTGGAAAGGCTGGGGGGAGGGACCCCGGGCCCCGTGACCACCGAGGCGGGCGGGGAGGGGAAGGCCCAGAAATCCCCCCCGGTCTCTCTGGGGAAGAGGCACCGGCCCTTGGAGGGGAGGGACTCTCCTGCAGCGCGCCGGCGGCGCTGCCCCTCTCCGGGGGACGAGCCAACGGTGCCCCTCGACTGTCCCGCACCGCGGCCCGACTCGCCCAAACCCCTGGGGGCTACAGCAGGGCCTCCTGCTGCCTCGACTCCTCCGGCCCCTGGGGAGGGCCTCCATGACCACGAGGGCCGTGGTGCGGGCGACGACGGAGGACCCTCTGCTGGGTCGTCGAGCGGTGGAGGGGAGGAGGGTGTTATCCTCGCTCCTCCCTCCCAGACTGTTTTTCCGGGGGCCTTGGCCCTGGGGGATGACCTCTTCCTGGGGGATGACCTTTTCCCCGAGGAGCCAGGCGTCCCGGTGTCGGGAGAGGAGCGGGGCCCCGAGCCTCTGCCGCCCGACGACCCGAACTCGGGGCGTTCCGGGAAGGGGTGCGTCGAGGAAGGTACCGCCGGTGACCCTGGGGGTGGGGTCGCCGGGGGTTTGAGGCCGGTTGGCGGCGCCGGACCAGCCCCCATTCTCTCGGTGGGGGAGGGGTCGGTGACCGAGGGCGACCTCCCGGAGGAGGGTTCGGGATCGGTGGCGGACACCGGGGACGACGCGGACTCCGTCTGCAGTGACTTTTTTGAGTCCCGGGTGCCCCCCACCGATCTCTCCCTCATCCCCCTCGAGGAACTCCGGGAATTTGTCGAGGAAACTCGGAGTCGCCGGGATAGAGCCCAACTGGCGCTCGACCGCTGGAGCTCTTTTGAGAAAGTTTACTGGTCGGCCCTCGCTGCCCGCCAGGCGCCTGGGCTCGATGTCAATGAGCGAAAGCGAGTCAGGAACTTCCTGGGAGCACTCCTGGTGAGGGCGAGGGACTTCAGTGCCCCTCCCTCGTCCTCCCTGTAAATATATACACGGGTTTGTTAATTGTACTGGTGGTGGTTGCACAACGCTTCCGACATGGAGACAACTATAGCCAGCCTCAACATCAACGGCAGCAGGGAGTCGCAGCGCAGATTCCAGACCCTCTCGGTCCTTCGGGACGGGAGGTATGCGGTGTGCTTCCTGCAAGAAACCCACACTACCCCGGGAGACGAAGCCACCTGGCTCCTGGAGTGGCGAGGGGGGGTCTACATGAGTCACCTCACCCGCAGATCTGGCGGGGTGGCTATCCTGTTGGCCCCGCATTTTCAGCCGGAGATCTTGGGGGTCAGGGAGCCAGTGCCAGGCCGTTTGCTTCACCTGACGGTTCGGCTGGGGGGCGCGGTGCTTCACTTGGTGAACGTCTACGCTCCCCCGGCCGGGCCGAGGCAAGCGAGCTTCTTCCAAGAAGTGTCCGCTCATCTCGCTTCCATCGACGAGGGCCAGTGCGTCGTCCTCGGGGGAGATTTTAATTGCGTCCTCGAGGGCAGGGACCACGGCGGTGCCCGCACTGACCGCGCGTCAGGGAAGAGGTTGGGGGACTTGGTCAAGTCCTTCGACCTGGTGGACGTCTGGCGGAATCTCCATCCCGACTCCATCGCCTTCACCTTCGTGAGGCCTGGGGTCGGAGTGTCCAGAATCGACCGCCTGTACGTTTCGCGGGCGTACGCCTCCTGTTTCCCGAAGGCCTCCATGCGGCAGGTGTCGTGCACGGACCACCACCTGGTGTGGGCGGAACTCCTTCCGTTCGGCGCCAGGCTCGGCTCCGCGTACTGGCACTTTAACAACCTGCTGCTGGAGGACGAGCGGTTCCGGGACTCGTTTCGTCGCTTCTGGGCCGGCTGGAGAAGGAAGCGGGGAAGCTTCCCCTCCCTGAGGCTATGGTGGGACGTGGGCAAGGCTCACGTCCGCGTCTTCTGTCAGGAGTACGCGAGGGGGTCGACGAAGAGGCGGAAATCCAGGATCGGGGAGTTGGAGAGGGAGTTGCTCGACCTGGAGTCACGCCTCGGTCAGCCCGACGCGGACCCGGCCCTGCGCGGGGTGTACGAAGAGAAGAAGGCCGCGCTCCGGGACCTGCAGCTCGTCGGGGCTCGGGGCGCGTACGTGAGGTCGCGGATCCAGCTCCTCCAGGACCTGGACCGCGGCTCCCCCTTCTTCTACTCGCTGGAAAAAAGGCGTGGCACCCGTCAGCAGCTCCTTGTGCTGCTGGCCGACGACGGGTCCCTCGTCTCGGATCCGGAGGGCGTCAGGGCCCACGTCCGAAACTATTACACAGCCCTGTTCTCCCCGGATCCGTCCAGCGAGGATGCTCGCAGAGTTCTGTGGGAGGACCTGCCGCAGCTCGGCCCGGAGGACGCCGGAAGGCTCGACGCTCCCGTCACTTTGGAGGAGCTGACCGGCGCCCTCGACCGGCTCTCGAGGGGCAAAACCCCGGGGCTGGACGGGCTGACTGTGGAGTTCTTCAGGGCGTTCTGGGACGTCCTGGGGAGCGACTACGCACAGGTCCTGGGGGAGTGTTTAAATGCCGGACAGCTGCCCCTTTCTTGGCGCAGGGCGGTCATCGTCCTGCTGCCAAAGAAGGGGGACCTTCGTTCCTTAAAGAACTGGCGTCCGGTCTCCCTCCTCGGCACGGATTACAAAATCTTCGCCAGGGTGTTGTCTTCTCGCCTGGCCTCCGTGCTGGCCCACATGATCCACCCGGACCAGTCCTACACGGTCCCGGGCCGGAGGATACACGATAACGTCCACCTGGTCCGGGACCTGATCCATTTCTGTCGACGGGCTGGTCTGCCGAGCGCCTTCCTGTCTCTCGACCAGGAGAAGGCGTTCGACAGGGTCGATCACGAGTACCTGCTCGGGACTCTGCGGGCATTCGGGTTCGGGGCGCAGTTCGTCGCCCGGATCCGACTTTTGTACACCGCCGCAGAGTGTCTGGTTAAAGTTAACGGGTCCCTGACGGCGCCCCTTCGCTTCGGGAGAGGAGTGCGTCAAGGCTGCCCCCTGTCCGGCCAGCTGTATTCCCTGTGCGTGGAGCCTTTCCTGCGCCTCTTGCGGAGGAGGTTGTCGGGGCTGGTTCTGCGCGGCGCGGGCACGGGGGTGGTCCTCTCGGCCTACGCCGACGACGTGCTCCTCACTTTCACCGACCCGGCTGACCTGGGGAGGATGCGCGAGTGCCAGGCCGTGTACTCGGCGGCGTCTTCCGCCAGGATCAACTGGGCCAAATGTTCCGGACTACTGGTCGGCCCGTGGCGGGTGGACTCTCTGCCGGAGGAGTTACGGGGGTTCAGCTGGAGTACCACCCATCTCCTCTACCTGGGGGTCTACCTCAGCCCGGCTGAGGAATCCTGGCCGGCCAACTGGCAGGAGCTGGAGGCCAAAGTCTCGGCTCGCCTAGGCCGCTGGACAGGACTGCTCCGAGTGCTATCTTACAGGAGTCGAGTGCTGGTCATAAACCAGCTGGTGGCCGCCATGCTGTGGTACCGGCTGGTCACTTTGGTCCCTCCTCTTGGCTTTGTCGCTGGCATCCAGAGAACGTTGGTCGATTTCTTCTGGGACAAAAAGATGCACTGGGTCGCCGCGCAGGCTCTGAGTCTCCCTATTGAGGAGGGCGGTCAGTCGCTGGTGTGCGCCCGCACCCAGGTCGCGACGTTCCGCCTTCAGACCTTGCGGCGATACCTTTACGTCGAGCCTCCTCCTAGATGGTGCGCCCTGGCGACGTATTTTTTCCGCCAGGTGCGTAACCTCAACTACGACACGCAGCTCCTGTTCGTCGACCGTGACGGTTTGCAGGTCGCCCTCAAGACGCTGCCTGTCTTTTACCAGGACCTGATCACTGTCTGGAACATGGTCGAATCGCGTCGCGCCTACCCTCCGGCTGGAGTAGCGGCTGTCGTCAGGGAGCCGTTGCTCAGGAATCCGCACCTCCGTACTCGCGGGTTCGAGTGGCTGTCGGAGGAGAGGGCCGCGGCGGCGAGGGTGACCAGGGTCGGGGACGTGCTGGGTGCCGGGGGCCTGGGCTGGACGCTGCCGCAGGACATAGCAGGCAGGGCGGCGGTAGACGTCCAGTACGTGGCCACCGCCATCCGACGCCTCAAAACGGCGGTGCTCGGACCCGACGTAGTACACCAGTTGGAGGACGCTCAGGCGTGCGGTGGGATCCCGTCCGAGCTCACCCCAGCCCGGACGGAATTTCACATTGGCCCCAAGGTCCCGTACTTCCCGCGGGAGCCTGTGCCCCACAACCTGAGCCGCCTCCGAAATTTTAACTTTGTTTCGTTTAGGGAGGTGAACAGGAGAGCCCTGTACAGACTGCTGCTGCACACCGTCCACCTCTTCTCCCTCATCCACCGTCCGGACACGCCTTGGCGTGCCCATTTGCCACCGGGCGGTGGGGATCCCCAGTGGAGGGCTCTCTACGCGGGAGTCCTCCCCCTTTCTCTCGGGGATCTGGGGTGGAGGGTGCTGCACGCAGCAGTCCCCTGCAACCGCAGATTGCGGTGGTTCACGGACTCCCAGCCCAACTGCTTGTTCTGTGGCGCTGTGGAGTCCGTGGACCACGTGTATATTGGGTGTGGGCGTTTGCACTCCCTTTTTGATTTTCTGAAAAACCTTCTCCTCTGTTTTTGGCTGCACTTCAGTCCCACGCTCCTGATCTTTGGGCACCCGGTACGGAGGAAGGAGGGCAGGTCTGAAGACCTCCTCGTGGGTCTGCTCCTGGGCCTGGCCAAACTGGCCATCAACAGGTCCAGGCAGCGGGCCGTGGAGGGGGTCGTTAGGGCCGACTGCCTGCCCCTCTTCCGCGGTTACGTTAGAGCCCGGGTGTCCTTGGAGAAGGAGCACGCGGCGTCGACCAACACCCTGGAGTTGTTCAGGGAGAGGTGGGCGCCGCAGGGAGTGGAGTGCATCATTTCTCCCTCCAATTCTATTTTGATTTAGTCCCTACCCTCCCCTTCACTGTTTTGATCACACAGCACTGTCCTTTGATGTGAAGGGCAGTGTTTGTCACTGGCCACCCGGGTGTTTTCCTGTCTTCCTGGTGGTGGAAACTGAATAAAGATTCGTGCACTTTGTGTCTTTCACTGTGTCTCACACCTGCACACACACACCATGGGTGCTGGGGAAAAAATAAGCACTACCGCACTTAGGTGGTAGTGTGGGGGTTAAAGGGGAAAAAAAAAGAAAAAAAACAGAGAGAAAAAAAAAAAAAAAAAAAAAAAGAAAAAAAAAAAAAAAAAAATAAATCCCCCCCGGTCTCTCTGGGGAAGAGGCACCGGCCCTCGGAGGGGAGGGACTCTCCTGCAGCGCGCCGGCGGTGCTGCCCCTCTCCGGGGGACGAACCAACGGTGCCCCTCGACTGTCCCGCACCGCGGCCCGACTCGCCCAAACCCCCGGGGGCTACAGCAGGGCCTCCTGCTGCCTCGACTCCTCCGGCCCCTGGGGAGGACCTCGATGACCACGAGGGCCCTGGTGCGGGCGACGACGGAGGACCCTCTGCTGGGTCGTCGAGCGGTGGAGGGGAGGAGGGTGTTATCCTCGCTCCTCCCTCCCAGACTGTTTTTCCGGGGGCCTTGGCCCTGGGGGACGACCTTTTCCTGGGGGATGACCTTTTCCCCGAGGAGCCAGGCGTCCCGCTGTCGGGAGAGGAGCGGGGCCCCGAGCCTCTGCCGCCCGACGACCCGAACTCGGGGCGTCCCGGGAAGGGGTGCGTTGAGGAAGGTACCGCCAGTGACCCTGGGGGTGGGGTCGCCGGGGGTTTGAGGCCGGTTGGCGGCGCCGGACCAGCCCCCATCCTCTCGGTGGGGGAGGGGTCGGTGACCGAGGGCGACCTCCCGGAGGAGGGTTCGGGATCGGTGGCGGACACCGGGGACGACGCGGACTCCGTCTGCAGTGACTTTTTTGAGTCCCGGGTGCCCCCCACCGATCTCCCCCTCATCCCCCTCGAGAAACTCCGGGAATTTGTCGAGGAAACTCGGAGTCGCCGGGATAGAGCCCAACTGGCGCTCGACCGCTGGAGCTCCTTTGAAAAAGTTTACTGGTCGACCCTCGCTGCCCGCCAGGCGCCTGGGCTCGACATTAACGAGCGAAAGCGAGTCAGGAACTTCCTGGGGGCACTCCTGGTGAGGGCGAGGGACTTCAGTGCCCCTCCCTCGTCCTCCCTGTAAATTTATACGGGTTTGTTAATTGTACCGGTGGTGGTTGCACAAAGCTTCCGACATGGAGACTACTATAGCCAGCCTCAACATCAACGGCAGCAGGGAGTCGCAGCGCAGATTCCAGACCCTCTCGGTCCTTCGGGACGGGAGGTATGCGGTGTGCTTCCTGCAAGAAACCCACACTACCCCGGGAGACGAAGCCACCTGGCTCCTGGAGTGGCGAGGGGGGGTCTACATGAGTCACCTCACCCGCAGATCTGGCGGGGTGGCTATCCTGTTGGCCCCGCATTTTCAGCCGGAGATCTTGGGGGTCAGGGAGCCGGTGCCAGGCCGTTTGCTTCACCTGACGGTTCGGCTGGGGGGCGCGGTGCTTCACTTGGTGAACGTCTACGCTCCCCTGGCCGGGCCGAGGCAAGCGAGCTTCTTCGAAGAAGTGTCCGCTCATCTCGCTTCCATCGACGAGAACCAGTGCGTCGTCCTCGGGGGAGATTTTAACTGCGTCCTCGAGGGCAGGGACCACGGCGGTGCCCGCACTGGCTGCGCGTCGGGGAAGAGGTTGGGGGACTTGGTCAAGTCCTTCGACCTGGTGGACGTCTGGCGGGATCTCCATCCCGACTCCATCGCCTTCACCTTCGTGAGGCCTGGGGTCGGAGCGTCCAGAATCGACCGCCTGTACGTTTCGCGGGCGTACGCCTCCTGTTTTCCGAAGGCCTCCACGCGGCAGGTGTCGTGCACGGACCACCACCTGGTGTGGGCGGAACTCCTTCCGTTCGGCGCCAGGCTGGGCTCCGCGTACTGGCACTTTAACAACCTGCTGCTGGAGGACGAGCGGTTCCGGGACTCGTTTCGTCGTTTCTGGGCCGGCTGGAGAAGGAAGCGGGGAAGCTTCCCCTCCCTGAGGCTATGGTGGGACGTGGGCAAGGCTCACGTCCGCGTCTTCTGTCAGGAGTACGCGAGGGGGTCGACGAAGAGGCGGAAATCCAGGATCCGGGAGTTGGAGAGGGAGTTGCTCGACCTGGAGTCACGCCTCGGTCAGCCCGACGCGGACCCGGCCCTGCGCGGGGCGTACGAAGAGAAGAAGGCCGCGCTCCGGGACCTGCAGCTCGTCGGGGCTCGGGGCGCGTACGTGAGGTCGCGGATCCAGCTCCTCCAGGACCTGGACCGCGGCTCCCCCTTCTTCTACTCGCTGGAAAAAAGGCGTGGCACCCGTCAGCAGCTCCTTGTGCTGCTGGCCGACGACGGGTCCCTCGTCTCGGATCCGGAGGGCGTCAGGGCCCACGTCCGGAACTATTACACGGCTCTGTTCTCTCCGGATCCGTCCAGCGAGGATGCTCGCAGAGTTCTGTGGGAGGACCTGCCGCAGCTCAGCCCGGAGGACGCCGGAAGGCTCGACGCTCCCGTCACCTTAGAGGAGCTGACCGGCGCCCTCGACCGGCTCTCGAGGGGCAAAACCCCGGGGCTGGACGGGCTGACTGTGGAGTTCTTCAGGGCGTTCTGGGACGTCCTGGGGAGCGACTACGCACAGGTCCTGGGGGAGTGCCTAAATGCCGGACTGCTGCCCCTTTCTTGGCGCAGGGCAGTCATCGTCCTGCTGCCAAAGAAGGGGGACCTTCGTTCTTTGAAGAACTGGCGTCCGGTCTCCCTCCTCAGCACGGATTACAAAATCTTCGCCAGGGTGTTGTCTTCTCGCCTGGCCTCCGTGCTGGCCCACATGATTCACCCGGACCAGTCCTACACGGTCCCGGGCCGGAGGATACACGATAACGTCCACCTGGTCCGGGACCTGATCCATTTCTGTCGACGGGCTGGTCTGCCGAGCGCCTTCCTGTCTCTCGACCAGGAGAAGGCGTTCGACAGGGTCGATCACGAGTACCTGCTCGAGACTCTGCGGGCATTCGGGTTCGGGACGCAGTTCGTCGCCCGGATCCGACTTTTGTACACCGCCGCAGAGTGTCTGGTTAAAGTTAACGGGTCCCTGACGGCGCCCCTTCGCTTCGGGAGAGGAGTGCGTCAAGGCTGCCCCCTGTCCGGCCAGCTGTATTCCCTGTGCGTGGAGCCTTTCCTGCGCCTCTTGCGGAGGAGGTTGTCGGGGCTGGTTCTGCGCGGCGCGGGCACGGGGGTGGTCCTCTCGGCCTACGCCGACGACGTGCTCCTCACTTTCACCGACCCGGCTGACCTGGGGAGGATGCGCGAGTGCCAGGCCGTGTACTCGGCGGCGTCTTCCGCCAGGATCAACTGGGCCAAATGTTCCGGACTACTGGCCGGCCCGTGGCGGGTGGACTCTCTGCCGGAGGAGTTACGGGGGTTCAGCTGGAGTACCACCCATCTCCTCTACCTGGGGGTCTACCTCGGCCCGGCCGAGGAATCCTGGCCGGCCAACTGGCAGGAGCTGGAGGCCAAAGTCTCGGCTCGCCTAGGCCGCTGGACAGGACTGCTCCGAGTGCTATCTTACAGGAGTCGAGTGCTGGTCATAAACCAGCTGGTGGCCGCCATGCTGTGGTACCGGCTGGTCACTTTGGTCCCTCCTCCTGGCTTTGTCGCTGACATCCAGAGAACGTTGGTCGATTTCTTCTGGGACAAAAAGATGCACTGGGTCGCCGCGCAGGTTCTGAGTCTCCCTATTGAGGAGGGCGGTCAGTCGCTGGTGTGCGTCCGCACCCAGGTCGCGACCTTCCGCCTTCAGACCTTGCGGCGATACCTTTACGTCGAGCCTCCTCCTAGGTGGTGCGCCCTGGCGACGTATTTTTTCCGCCAGGTGCGTAACCTCAACTACGACACGCAGCTCCTGTTCGTCGACCGTGACGGTTTGGAGGTCGCCCTCAAGACGCTGCCTGTCTTTTACCAGGACCTGATCACTGTCTGGAACATGGTCGAATCGCGTCGCGCCTACCCTCCGGCTGGAGTAGCGGCTGTCGTCAGGGAGCCGTTGCTCAGGAATCCGCACCTCCGTACTCGCGGGTTCGAGTGGCTGTCGGAGGGGAGGGCCGCGGCGGCGAGGGTGACCAGGGTCGGGGACGTGCTGGGTGCCGGGGGCCTGGGCTGGACGCTGCCGCAGGACATAGCAGGCAGGGCAGCGGTAGACGTCCAGTACGTGGCCACCGCCATCCGACGCCTCAAAACGGCGGTGCTCGGACCCGACGTAGTGCACCAGTTGGAGGACGCTCAGGTGTGCGGTGGGATCCCGTCCGCGCTCACCCCAGCCCGGACGGAATTTCAAATTGGCCCCAAGGTCCCGTACTTCCCGCGGGAGCCTGTGCCCCACAACCTGAGCCGCCTCCGAAATTTTAACTTTGTTTCGTTTAGGGAGGTGGAGAGAAAGGCCCTGTATCGACTGCTGCTGCACACCATCCACCTCTTCTCCCTCATCCACCGTCCGGACACGCCTTGGCGTGCCCATTTGCCACCGGGCGGTGGGGATCCCCACTGGAGGGCTCTCTACGCGGGAGTCCTCCCCCTTTCTCTCGGGGATCTGGGGTGGAGGGTGCTGCACGCAGCAGTCCCCTGCAACCGCAGATTGCGGTGGTTCACGGACTCCCAGCCCAACTGCTTGTTCTGTGGCGCTGTGGAGTCCGTGGACCACGTGTATATTGGGTGTGGGCGTTTGCACTCCCTTTTTGATTTTCTGAAAAACCTTCTCCTCTGTTTTTGGCTGCACTTCAGTCCCACGCTCCTGATCTTTGGGCACCCGGTACGGAGGAAGGAGGGCAGGTCTGAAGACCTCCTCGTGGGTCTGCTCCTGGGCCTGGCCAAACTGGCCATCAACAGGTCCAGGCAGCGGGCCGTGGAGGGGGTCGTTAGGGCCGACTGCCTGCCCCTCTTCCGCGGTTACGTTAGAGCCCGGGTGTCCTTGGAGAAGGAGCACGCGGCGTCGACCAACACCCTGGAGTTGTTCAGGGAGAGGTGGGCGCCGCAGGGAGTGGAGTGCATCATTTCTCCCTCCAATTCTATTTTGATTTAGTCCCTACCCTCCCCTTCACTGTTTTGATCACACAGCACTGTCCTTTGATGTGAAGGGCAGTGTTTGTCACTGGCCACCCGGGTGTTTTCCTGTCTTCCTGGTGGTGGAAACTGAATAAAGATTCGTGCACTTTGTGTCTTTCACAGTGTCTTACACCTGCACACACACACCATGGGTGCTGGGGATAAAATAAGCACTACCGCAGTTAGGTGGTAGTGTAGGGTAAAGAAAAAAAATAAAATAAGGAAAAAAAAAAAAAAAAAAAAAAAAAAAATCCCCCCCGGTCTCTCTGGGGAAGAGGCACCGGCCCTCGGAGGGGAGGGACTCTCCTGCAGCGCGCCGACGGTGCTGCCCCTCTCCGGGGGACGAACCTACGGTGCCCCTCGACTGTCCCGCACCGCGGCCCGACTCGCCCAAACCCCCGGGGGCTACAGAGGGCCTCCTGCTGCCTCGAAAAAAAAAAAAAAAAAAAAAATAAATCCCCCCCGGTCTCTCTGGGGAAGAGGCACCGGCCCTCGGAGGGGAGGGACTCTCCTGCAGCGCGCCGGCGGTGCTGCCCTTCTCCGGGGGACGAGCCAACGGTGCCCCTCGACTGTCCCGCACCGCGGCCCGACTCGCCCAAACCCCCGGGGGCTACAGCAGGGCCTCCTGCTGCCTTGACTCCTCCGGCCCCTGGGGAGGACCTCGATGACCACGAGGGCCGTGGTGCGGGCGACGACGGAGGACCCTCTGCTGGGTCGTCGAGCGGTGGAGGGGAGGAGGGTGTTATCCTCGCTCCTCCCTCCCAGACTGTTTTTCCGGGGGCCTTGGCCCTGGGGGACGACCTTTTCCTGGGGGATGACCTTTTCCCCGAGGAGCCAGGCGTCCCGGTGTCGGGAGAGGAGCGGGGCCCCGAGCCTCTGCCGCCCGACGACCCGAACTCGGGGCGTTCCGGGAAGGGGTGCGCCGAGGAAGGTACCGCCGGTGACCCTGGGGGTGGGGTCGCCGGGGGTTTGAGGCCGGTTGGCGGCGCCGGACCAGCCCCCATCCTCTCGGTGGGGGAGGGGTCGGTGACCGAGGGCGACCTCCCGGAGGAGGGTTCGGGATCGGTGGCGGACACCGGGGACGACGCGGACTCCGTCTGCAGTGACTTTTGAGTCCCAGGTGCCCCCCACCGATCTCCCCCTCATCCCCCTCGAGGAACTCCGGGAATTTGTCGAGGAAACTCTGAGTCGCCGGGATAGAGCCCAACTGGCGCTCGACCGCTGGAGCTCCTTTGAAAAAGTTTACTGGTCGACCCTCGCTGCCCGCCAGGCGCCTGGGCTCGGCATTAACGAGCGAAAGCGAGTCAGGAACTTCCTGGGGGCACTCCTGGTGAGGGCGAGGGACTTCAGTGCCCCTCCCTCGTCCTCCCTGTAAATAACGGGCTTGTTAATTGTACCGGTGGTGGTTGCACAAAGCTTCCGACATGGAGACGACTATAGCCAGCCTCAACATCAACGGCAGCAGGGAGTCACAGCGCAGATTCCAGACCCTCTCGGTCCTTCGGGATGGGAGGTATGCGGTGTGCTTCCTGCAAGAAACCCACACTACCCCGGGAGACGAAGCCACCTGGCTCCTGGAGTGGCGAGGGGGGGGTCTACATGAGTCACCGCACCCGCAGATCTGGCGGGGTGGCTATCCTGTTGGCCCCGCATTTTCAGCCGGAAATCTTGGGGGTCAGGGAGCCAGTGCCAGGCCGTTTGCTTCACCTGACGGTTCGGCTGGGGGGCGCGGTGCTTCACTTGGTGAATGTCTACGCTCCCCTGGCCGGGCCGAGGCAAGCGAGCTTCTTCGAAGAAGTGTCCGCTCATCTCGCTTCCATCGACGAGAACCAGTGCGTCGTCCTCGGGGGAGATTTTAACTGCGTCCTCGAGGGCAGGGACCACGGCGGTGCCCGCACTGGCTGCGCGTCGGGGAAGAGGTTGGGGGACTTGGTCAAGTCCTTCGACCTGGTGGACGTCTGGCGGAATCACCATCCCGACTCCATCGCCTTCACCTTCGTGAGGCCTGGGGTCGGAGCGTCCAGAATCGACCGCCTGTACGTTTCGCGGGCGTACGCCTCCTGTTTTCCGAAGGCCTCCACGCGGCAGGTGTCGTGCACGGACCACCACCTGGTGTGGGCGGAACTCCTTCCGTTCGGCGCCAGGCTGGGCTCCGCGTACTGGCACTTTAACAACCTGCTGCTGGAGGACGAGCGGTTCCAGGACTCGTTTCGTCGTTTCTGGGCCGGCTGGAGAAGGAAGCGGGGAAGCTTCCCCTCCCTGAGGCTATGGTGGGACGTGGGCAAGGCTCACGTCCGCGTCTTCTGTCAGGAGTACGCGAGGGGGTCGACGAAGAGGCTGAAATCCAGGATCCGGGAGTTGGAGAGGGAGTTGCTCGACCTGGAGTCACGCCTCGGTCAGCCCGACGCGGACCCGGCCCTGCGCGGGGCGTACGAAGAGAAGAAGGCCGCGCTCCGGGACCTGCAGCTCGTCGGGGCTCGGGGCGCGTACGTGAGGTCGCGGATCCAGCTCCTCCAGGACCTGGACCGCGGCTGCCCCTTCTTCTACTCGCTGGAAAAAAGGCGTGGCACCCGTCAGCAGCTCCTTGTGCTGCTGGCCGACGACGGGTCCCTCGTCTCGGATCCGGAGGGCGTCAGGGCCCACGTCCGGAACTATTACACGGCTCTGTTCTCTCCGGATCCGTCCAGCGAGGATGCTCGCAGAGTTCTGTGGGAGGACCTGCCGCAGCTCAGCCCGGAGGACGCCGGAAGGCTCGACGCTCCCGTCACCTTAGAGGAGCTGACCGGCGCCCTCGACCGGCTCTCGAGGGGCAAAACCCCGGGGCTGGACGGGCTGACTGTGGAGTTCTTCAGGGCGTTCTGGGACGTCCTGGGGAGCGACTACGCACAGGTCCTGGGGGAGTGTCTAAATGCCGGACTGCTGCCCCTTTCTTGGCGCAGGGCGGTCATCGTCCTGCTGCCAAAGAAGGGGGACCTTCGTTCTTTGAAGAACTGGCGTCCGGTCTCCCCCCTCAGCACGGATTACAAAATCTTCGCCAGGGTGTTGTCTTCTCGCCTGGCCTCCGTGCTGGCCCACATGATTCACCCGGACCAGTCCTACACGGTCCCGGGCCGGAGGATACACGATAACGTCCACCTGGTCCGGGACCTGATCCATTTCTGTCGACGGGCTGGTCTGCCGAGCGCCTTCCTGTCTCTCGACCAGGAGAAGGCGTTCGACAGGGTCGATCACGAGTACCTGCTCGGGACTCTGCGGCATTCGGGTTCGGGACGCAGTTCGTCGCCCGGATCCGACTTTTGTACGCCGCCGCAGAGTGTCTGGTTAAAGTTAACGGGTCCCTGACGGCGCCACTTCGCTTCGGGAGAGGAGTGCGTCAAGGCTGCCCCCTGTCCGGCCAGCTGTATTCCCTGTGCGTGGAGCCTTTCCTGCGCCTCTTGCGGAGGAGGTTGTCGGGGCTGGTTCTGCGCGGCGCGGGCACGGGGGTGGTCCTCTCGGCCTACGCCGACGACGTGCTCCTCACTTTCACCGACCCGGCTGACCTGGGGAGGATGCGCGAGTGCCAGGCCGTGTACTCGGCGGCATCTTCCGCCAGGATCAACTGGGCCAAATGTTCCGGACTACTGGTCGGCCCGTGGCGGGTGGACTCTCTGCCGGAGGAGTTACGGGGGTTCAGCTGGAGTACCACCCATCTCCTCTACCTGGGGGTCTACCTCGGCCCGGCCGAGGAATCCTGGCCGGCCAACTGGCAGGAGCTGGAGGCCAAAGTCTCGGCTCGCCTAGGCCGCTGGACAGGACTGCTCCGAGTGCTATCTTACAGGAGTCGAGTGCTGGTCATAAACCAGCTGGTGGCCACCATGCTGTGGTACCGGCTGGTCACTTTGGTCCCTCCTCCTGGCTTTGTCGCTGACATCCAGAGAACGTTGGTCGATTTCTTCTGGGACAAAAAGATGCACTGGGTCGCCGCGCAGGTTCTGAGTCTCCCTATTGAGGAGGGCGGTCAGTCACTGGTGTGCGTCCGCACCCAGGTCGCGACCTTCCGCCTTCAGACCTTGCGGCGATACCTTTACGTCGAGCCTCCTCCTAAGTGGTGCGCCCTGGCGACCGTATTTTTTCCGCCAGGTGCCTAACCTCAACTACGACACGCAGCTCCTGTTCATCGACCGTGACGGTTTGGAGGTCGCCCTCAAGACGCTGCCTGTCTTTTACCAGGATCTGATCACTGTCTGGAACATGGTCGAATCGCGTCGCGCCTACCCTCCGGCTGGAGTAGCGGCTGTCGTCAGGGAGCCGTTGCTCAGGAATCCGCACCTCCGTACTCGCGGGTTCGAGTGGCTGTCGGAGGGGAGGGCCGCGGCGGCGAGGGTGACCAGGGTCGGGGACGTGCTGGGTGCCGGGGGCCTGGGCTGGACGCTGCCGCAGGACATAGCAGGCAGGGCAGCGGTAGACGTCCAGTACGTGGCCACCGCCATCCGACGCCTTAAAACGGCGGTGCTCGGACCCGACGTAGTGCACCAGTTGGAGGACGCTCAGGTGTGCGGTGGGATCCCGTCCGCGCTCACCCCAGCCCGGACGGAATTTCACATTGGCCCCAAGGTCCCGTACTTCCCGCGGGAGCCTGTGCCCCACAACCTGAGCCGCCTCCGAAATTTTAACTTCTTTTTATTTCACTAAACGAAACAAAGAGCCCTGTATCGACTGCTGCTGCACACCGTCCACCTCTTCTCCCTCATCCACCGTCCGGACACGCCTTGGCGTGCCCATTTGCCACCGGGCGGTGGGGATCCCCAGTGGAGGGCTCTCTACGCGGGAGTCCTCCCCCTTTCTCTCGGGGATCTGGGGTGGAGTGTGCTGCACGCAGCAGTCCCCTGCAACCGCAGATTACGGTGGTTCACGGACTCCCAGCCCAACTGCTTGTTCTGTGGCGCTGTGGAGTCCGTGGACCATGTGTACATGGGGTGTGGGCGTTTGCACTCCCTTTTTGATTTTCTTAAAAGCCTCCTCCTCTGCTTTTGGTTGCACTTCAGTCCCACGCTCCTGATCTTTGGGCACCCGGTACGGAGGAAGGAGGGCAGGTCTGAAGACCTCCTCGTGGGTCTGCTCCTGGGCCTGGCCAAACTGGCCATCAACAGGTCCAGGCAGCGGGCCGTGGAGGGGGTCGTTAGGGCCGACTGCCTGCCCCTCTTCCGCGGTTATGTTAGAGCCCGGGTGTCCTTGGAGAAGGAGCACGCGGTGTCCACCAACACCCTGGAGTTGTTCAGGGAGAGGTGGGCGCTGCAGGGAGTGGAGTGCATCATTTCTCCCTCCAATTCTATTTTGATTTAGTCCCTCCCCTCCCCTTCACTGGTTTGATCACACAGCACTGTCCTTTGATGTGAAGGGCAGTGTTTGTCACTAGCCACCCGGGTGTTTTCCTATCTTCCTGGTGGTGGAATTTGAATAAAGATTCGTGCACTTTGTGTCTTCCACTGTGTCTCCCACCTGCACACACACCATGGGTGCTGGGGATAAAATAAGCACTACCGCACTTAGGTGGTAGTGTGGGGGTTAAAAGAAAAAAAAAATAAAAAAAAGGAGGGCCATTATCTTCCTGAAAGAAAAAAAAAATAGACTGCTGCTGCACAGCATCCACCTCTTCTCCCTCGTCCACCGTCCGGGCACGCCTTGGCGTGCCCATTTGCCGCCGGACGGTGGGAATCCTCAGTGGAGGGCTCTCTACGCGGGAGTCCTCCCCCTTTCTCTCAGGGATCCGGGGTGGAGGGTGTTGCACGCAGCATTCCCCTGCAACCGCAGATTGCAGTGGTTCACGGACTCCCAGCCCAACTGCTTGTTCTGTGGCACTGTGGACCACGTGTATATTGGGTGTGGGCGTTTGCACTCCCTTTTTGATTTTCTTAAAAGCCTCCTCCTCTGCTTTTGGTTGCACTTCAGTCCCACGCTCCTGATCTTTGGGCACCTGGTACGGAGGAAGGAGGGCAGGTCTGAAGACCTCCTCGTGGGTCTGCTCCTGGGCCTGGCCAAACTGGCCGTAAACAAGTCCAGGCAGCGGGCCATGGAGGGGGTTATTAGGGCTGAATGCCTGCCCCTCTTCCACGGTTATGTTAGAGCCTGAGTGTCCTTGGAGAAAGAGCACGCAGTCTCCACCACTGCCTGTGGCGCCCACCTTTCTCTCAGGGTGTTGGAGTGCATTATTTCCCCCTCCAACTCTTTTTTGATTTAATCCCTACCCTCCCCTTTTATTGTCTGATCACACAGCATTGCCCTTTGATGTGAAGGGTACTGCTTGTCACTGGCCACTCGGGTGTTTCCTTTCTTCCTGGTGGTGGAAATTTGAATAAAAATTCGTGCACCTTGTCTCTCACTGTGTCTCACACCTGCACGCACACACACACACACAACATGGGTGCTGGAGAAAAATAAGCACTACTGCAATTAAGTGGTAGTGTGGGTGTAATTAAAAAAAAAACAGGAGTGTCAGAGGATCTGATAACAAAGAAAAAGAAAATAAACAGAAGCAACCAGCAATGAACAGGTCCAGGCAGCGGGCCGTGGAGGGGGTCGTTAGGGCCGACTGCCTGCCCCTCTTCTGCGGTTGTGTCAGAGCCCGGGTGCCCCTGGAGAAGGAGCACGCGGTGTCCACCAACACCCTGGAGTTGTTCAGGGAGAGGTGGGCGCCGCAGGGAGTGGAGTGCATCATTTCCCCTTCCAACTCTATTTTGATTTAATCCCTGCCCTCCCCTTCACTATTTGATCACACAGCATTGCCCTTTTGAGAAGGGCACTACTTGTCACTGGCCACTTGGGCCTTTCTTCCTGGTGGTGGAATATAAATGAAGATGTACACACTTGTTGTTTTTCACTGTGTCCGAGATACCTGCACACAAATAACATGTGGGAAATAAAAGAAAAAAAGCAGGAGTGTCACTCTATGAGCCAGCTCTGAACTAGCTGGGTCAATGTCATGTACTATGCAGATGTAAAATAACAGTGATGTGGTGATGGGATTCCAGCATTCATGAAGTAATTTCATATCTGTTTCTATTCATTGCATATCACTGAGAAACATATCATGATATTGGGTCATTGATTCAATGCACAGAGAATTTTGCAAAGCTAAAATAAATGTTTTCACTAACTAAGGCATCAATATAGAATACATTTTGACCAGCTGGTCATAGAAGCAAAAGTATCATAGAGTTGTAATGCATAGAAACAGACTCTTTGGTCCAACTCATCCATGTCAACTAGCTATCTCAAATTGATCTAATCATATTTGCCAGCATTTGGTCCATATCCATTTAAACGTTTTCTATTCAGAGACTCATCCAAATGTCTTTTAATGTTGTAATTGTACCACTTCCTCTGGCAACTCATTCCATACATGAACCACCATCTGTGTGGAAAAGTTGCCCCTAAGGTCTCTTTTATATCTTTCCCTTCTCAACTTAAACCTTTGCCCTCTAGTTTTTAACTCCCCTACTCTGGGTAAAAGACTTTGGTTATTCACCATATCCTCACTGCTCATGATTTTATAAACCTGTATAAGGTCACCCCTCAGCCTCCAACAATCCAGGGAAAATAGCCTCAGCCCATTCAGTCTCTTCTTATAACTCAAAACCTCCAACCCCAGCAATATTCTTGTAAATCTTTTCTGCACCCTTTCAAGTTTAACAACATCTTTCCTATAACAGGGAGACCAGAACTGAATGCAGTATCCCAAAAGTGGGCTAACCAATGTCCTGTATAGCCACAACATGACATTCCATCTCCTATACTCAATACACTGACCAATAAAGACAAGTGTACCAATTGCCTTCTTCACTAATCTGTCAACCTGCAACTCCACTTTCAGGGAACTATGAACTTGCACCTCAAGGTCTTTTTGTTCAGCACACTCCCAGGACTTTACCATTAAATATATGAGTCCTGCCCTCATTTACATTACCAAAATAGATAAATGTGAATTACCTCACATTTATCTAAACTAAACTCCATCTCCCACTCCTTGGCCCATTATTCCATCTGATCAAGGTCACATTGTACTCTGTGATAACCTTCTTCACTGACCACTATACCACTGATTTTGATGTTATCTGCAAACTTACTAACTTTTTTGTATCCAAATGGCTGGCTCTCCTTGGTTTCCATGTGATCCAACCTTGCTAAACTTTGTACCATGTGGAAGCTTGTTGAACACCTTGCTGAAGTTTTTTTCACATCTGCACTATTTGAAGACTGGTAAGACTTTTCTCAACAGAGCTGGAAGATCAATAATCAATTGTGATTCACCAATTAGACACCATCTTATCTTGAGAAATTATGATATTTGATGACTGTTCAAGATCAGCTCAAACATTTACTGTATTATTCAGTGCTGTCAAAGGTTTGTCTGTTTCCTAAGACCAGAAGATGTAGGAACAGGAGTAGGCCTTTCAATCCTAGTAGTGTGTTGTATTTAATGAGGTTGTGGCTGATGTGATAACCCTCATCTCCATTCTTGTGACTTTTCCCCATTAGCCTGGATTCTCTTACTGATTAACAATCTCTCTCTATCACCATTGAATATACTTAATAAGCCAACATCTACAGCAAAGGGATTCATAGATTCACTACCCTCTGAGTGAAAAAATCCCTTTATCTCTGTTTTAAATGAGTGACCCATCTACTTGACTTTCTGAATCACATCGTTTTAACATATATCTTCACTATCCTGTTTGTGGGTGTTTTATGTTCTGTAAAACTGCCATAAACCATCTTTTATGACCATATTATCACATTAGGAATAAACGTTTGGATGATGTGGAGTTTGTAAAATCCAAAATTCAGATTTTCTGCATAGATTGTGCCAAATCTTCTGAAATGTTGGAATCATTATAGCATAGACATTTTTCTTCTTTTTACTTACTGCTATTCAGAGATCTGAGTTTCTGGCCCAACATTTGAATTCAGGCCTCTTCTAAAATGTGGAACATAGCTTTTCAGGAACCCTCCAGCATAATGTGTGATCAACATAGGAGAACAAACCATGCTCCCTTTTTACAGCAGTAACCGGTCTATTCGGGTTCAAAGGCTCAAAGTCTCAGAGAAGAGAAGAAAATAAGTGTGGAAGCTAAGTGGGTGAGAAAGTAGGACGAGGGAGTAGAATTCCTTTGAATAAGGATGTATTTATTGTTGTGAATGAGAGAGTAGGTGGCAGGTGGGTAATGGGAATGAGTGCCAAGTAGATGAGGGATAGAGTGGCAAGTGGGTAATGAGGGTGGGTGGCTGGTGAGTGAGCACATAGTGGCAGGTAATTGAGTGGGGGAATAGGGTGTCAAATGGTTGAGGACGTAATTTGGCAGGTGAAGAAATAGGATGGCAGGTAGGTGACAGAAGTGGGTGGCAGAGGTTGAACAGGTAGGGTGGGTCAGGTATCATGGTCAGGTCAAAGAGTCTGGGGGAGGTGTTTTGGAAGGCTGGTGGGTAAAGGCTGGGTGCTTGAGAGAGGGAGGTGGTTGAATGTCAGGAGCACAGGGCTTCTCGTATATCCAGGTAGGGAGATGGTCAGCTGCCAATTGCTGAGGTGTCAGTGTTTGGGGAGGGTGGTCGAGTCTGGATTTTGTGGATGCATCAGACTGAGTGACCAGGATGAGTGATTGAGGATTCAGTGTGTGTGATCAGGAATTCAGTGTGAGTGATCGGGAGATCAATGTGAGTGATCAGGGGATCAGTGTGAGTGCCCAAGGGATTGGTGTGAGTGGTTGGGGATCAGTGTGAGTGATCGGGGGAATCAGTGTGAATGACCGAGGGATCAGTGTGAGTGCCCAAGGGATTGGTGTGAGTGGTTGGGGATCAGTGTGAGTGATCGGGGATCAGTGAGTGATTAGGGGAATCAGTGTGAGTGATCGGGGGATTGGTGTGAGTGATAGGGGGATCAGTGTGAGTGATTGGGGAATCAGTGTGAGTGATTAGGGGAATCAGTGTGAGTGATTGGGGGAATCAGTGTGAGTGATTGGAGATCAGTGTGAGTGATTGGGAATCAGTGTGAGTGATTAGGGGAATGAGTGTGAGTGATTAGGGATCAGTGTGAGTGATTAGGGGAATCAGTGTGAGTGATTGGGGATCAGTGTGAGTGATTGTGGATCAGTGTGAGTGATTGGGGATCAGTGTGAGTGATCGGGGGATCAGTGTGAGTGATTGGAGGGATCAGTGTTAGTGATTGTGGATCAGTGTGAGTGATTGGGGATCAGTGTGAGTGATCGGGGGATCAATGTGAGTGATCGGAGGATTAGTGTGAGTGATTGCGGATCAGTGTGAGTGATTAGGGGAATCAGTGAGAGTGACTGAGGGATCAATGTGAGTGATTGGGGATCAGTCTGAGTGACCAAAGGATTGGTGTGAGTGATTGGGGAATCAGTGTGAGTGTTTGTGGATCAGTGTGAGTGATTAGGGGAATCAGTGTGAGTGATTGGAGAGATCAGTGTGAGTGACTGAGGGATCAGTGTGAGTGACTGAGGGATCAGTGTGAGTGATTGGAGGGATCAGTGTGAGTGACTGAGGGATCAGTGTGAGTGACCGAGGGATCAGTGTGAGTGATCGGGGATCAATGTGAGTGATTAGGGGAATCAGTGTGAGTGATCGGGGGGTCAGTGTGAGTGGTTGGGTATCAGTGCGAGTGATTGGGGGAATCAGTGTGAGTGATTGGGGATCAGTGTGAGTGATCGGTGGATCAGTGTGAGTGATTGGGAATGAGTGTGAGTGATTAGGGGAATCAGTGTGAGTGATTGGGGATCAGTGTGAGTGATTGTGGAATCAGTGTGAGTGATTAGGGGAATCAGTGTGAGTGGTCGGGGGATCAGTGTGAGTGATTGAGGGAATCAGTGTGATTGATCGGGGGATCAGTGTGAATGATTGGGGATCAGTGTGAGTGGTCGGGGGATCAGTGTGAGTAATTGGGCGAATCAGTGTGAGCGATTGGGGATCAGTGTGAGTGATTGGAGGGATCAGTGTGAGTGATCGGGGATCAGTGTGAGTGATTGGGCCTCAGGGTGAGTGATTGGGGAGTCAGTGTGAGTGATTGGGGATCAGTGAGAGTGATCGG
Source organism: Chiloscyllium plagiosum (assembly GCF_037043375.1). Classification (NCBI taxonomy): domain Eukaryota; kingdom Metazoa; phylum Chordata; class Chondrichthyes; order Orectolobiformes; family Hemiscylliidae; genus Chiloscyllium; species Chiloscyllium plagiosum. The sequence continues at coordinate 76,872,592 of NW_028270141.1, read as the reverse complement.
AGGATCAGTGTGAGTGACTGGGGATCAGTGTGAGCGATTGGGGATCAGTGTGAGTGATTAGGGGAATCAGTGTGAGTGATTGGGGATCAGTGTGAGTGATCAGAGGATCAGTGTAAGTGACTGAGGGATCAGTGTAAGTGACTGAGGGATCAGTGTGAGTGATTGGGGATCAGTGTAAGTGATTGGGGATCAGTGTGTGTGACCGAGGGATCAGTGTAAGTGACTGAGGGATCAGTGTGAGTGACTGAGGGATCAGTGTAAGTGACTGAGGGATCAGTGTGAGTGACTGAGGGATCAATGTGAGTGATCGGGGATCAGTGTAAGTGATTGGGGGATCAGTGCGAGTGACCGAGGGATCAGTGTGAGTGATTGGGGATCAGTGTATGTGATTGGGGGATCAGTGTGAGTGATCGTGGGATCAATGTGAGTGACTGAGGGATCAGTGTAAGTGATCGGGGATCAGTGTAAGTGATTGGGGGATCAGTGTGAGTGACCGTGGGATCAATGTGAGTGACTGAGGGATCAGTGTGAGTGATCAGGGATCAGTGTAAGTGATTGGGGATCAGTGTAAGTGATTGGGGATCAGTGTAAGTGACTGAGGGATCAGTGTAAGTGACCGAGGGATCAATGTGAGTGATCGGGAATCAGCGTGAGTGATCAGGAGGTCAGTGTGAGTGATTGGGGATCAGTGAGAGTGATTAGGGGTCCGTGTGAGTGATTGGGGATCAGTGTGAGTGATTGGGGGTATCAGTGTGAGTGATTGGGGAAATCAGTGTGAGTGATTGGGGATCAGTGTGAATGATTAGGGGATTAGTGTGAGTGATTGGGGATCAGTGTGAGTGTTTGGGGATCAGTGTGAGTGACTAGGGAAATCAGTGTGAGTGACTGAGGGATCAGTGTAAGTGATTGGAGATCTATGTGGGTGACGGAGGGATCAGTGTGAGTGATCGGAGATCAGTGTGAGTGATCAGGGATCAGTGTAAGTGATTGGGGATCAGTGTGAGTGATTGGGGAAATCAGTGTGAGTGATTGGGGATCAGTGTGAGTGATTAGGGGATTAGTGTGCGTGATTGGGGATCAGTGTGAGTGTTTGGGGATCAGTGTGAGTGATTGGGGGAATCAGTGTGAGTGACCGAGGGATCAGTATGAGTGACTGAGGGATCAGTGTAAGTGACCGAGGGATCAATGTGAGTGATCGGGGATCAGTGTAAGTGATTGGGGGTTCAGTGTGAGTGATTAGGGGAATCAGTGTGAGTGATCGGGGGGTCAGTGTGAGTGACCGAGGAATCAGTGTGAGTGATTGGGGATCAGTGTGAGTGATTGGGGATCAGTGTGAGTGATTAGGGATCAGTGTGAGTGATTAGGGGAATCAGTGTGAGTGATCGGGGGATCAGTGTGAGTGATTGGGGATCAGTGTGAGTGATTGGGGGAATCAGTGTGAGTGATTAGGGGAATCAGTGTGAGTGATTGGGGAATCAGTGTGAGTGATTGGGGATCAGTGTGAGTGATCGGAGGATCAGTGTGTGTGACTGAGGGATCAGTGTAAGTGACTGAGGGATCAGTGTGAGTGACTGAGGGATCAGTGTAAGTGACTGAGGGATCAGTGTGAGTGACTGAGGGATCAGTGTGAGTGATTGGGGATCAGTGTGTGTGACTGAGGGATCAGTGTAAGTGACTGAGGAATCAGTGTGAGTGACTGAGGGATCAGTGTAAGTGACTGAGGGATCAGTGTGAGTGACTGAGGGATCAGTGTGAGTGATTGGGGATCAGTGTAAGTGATTGGGGATCTGTGTGTGTGACCGAGGGATCAGTGTAAGTGACTGAGGGATCAGTGTGAGTGACTGAGGGATCAGTGTAAGTGACTGAGGGATCAGTGTGAGTGACTGAGGGATCAATGTGAGTGATCGGGGATCAGTGTAAGTGATTGGGGGATCAGTGCGAGTGACCGAGGGATCAGTGTGAGTGATTGGGGATCAGTGTAAGTGATTGGGGGATCAGTGTGAGTGATCGTGGGATCAATGTGAGTGACTGAGGGATCAGTGTAAGTGATCGGGGATCAGTGTAAGTGATTGGGTGATCAGTGTGAGTGACCGTGGGATCAATGTGAGTGACTGAGGGATCAGTGTGAGTGATCAGGGATCAGTGTAAGTGATTGGGGATCAGTGTAAGTGATTGGGGATCAGTGTAAGTGACTGAGGGATCAGTGTAAGTGACCGAGAGATCAATGTGAGTGATCGGGAATCAGCGTGAGTGATCAGGAGGTCAGTGTGAGTGATTGGGGATCAGTGAGAGTGATTAGGGGGTCCGTGTGAGTGATTGGGGATCAGTGTGAGTGATTGGGGGTATCAGTGTGAGTGATTGGGGAAATCAGTGTGAGTGATTGGGGATCAGTGTGAGTGATTAGGGGATTAGTGTGAGTGATTGGGGATCAGTGTGAGTGTTTGGGGATCAGTGTGAGTGACTAGGGAAATCAGTGTGGGTGACGGAGGGATCAGTGTGAGTGATCGGAGATCAGTGTGAGTGATCAGGGATCAGTGTAAGTGATTGGGGATCAGTGATTGGGGAAATCAGTGTGAGTGATTGGGGATCAGTGTGAGTGATTAGGGGATTAGTGTGCGTGATTGGGGATCAGTGTGAGTGTTTGGGGATCAGTGTGAGTGACTAGGGAAATCGGTGTGAGTGACTGAGGGATCAGTGTAAGTGATTGGAGATCAGTGTGGGTGACGGAGGGATCAGTGTGAGTGATCGGAGATCAGTGTGAGTGATCAGGGATCAGTGTAAGTGATTGGGGATCAGTGTGAGTGATTGGGGAAATCAGTGTGAGTGATTGGGGATCAGTGTGAGTGATTAGGGGATTAGTGTGCGTGATTGGGGATCAGTGTGAGTGTTTGGGGATCAGTGTGAGTGACTAGGGAAATCGGTGTGAGTGACTGAGGGATCAGTGTAAGTGATTGGAGATCAGTGTGGGTGACGGAGGGATCAGTGTGAGTGATCGGAGATCAGTGTAAGTGATTGGGGATCAGTGTAAGTGACCGAGGGATCAGTATGAGTGACTGAGGGATCAGTGTAAGTGACCGAGGGATCAGTGTGAGTGATCGGGGATCAGTGTAAGTGATTGGGGATCAGTGTGAGTGTTTGGGGATCAGTGTGAGTGACTAGGGAAATCGGTGTGAGTGACTGAGGGATCAGTGTAAGTGATTGGAGATCAGTGTGGGTGACGGAGGGATCAGTGTGAGTGATCGGAGATCAGTGTAAGTGATTGGGGATCAGTGTAAGTGACCGAGGGATCAGTATGAGTGACTGAGGGATCAGTGTAAGTGACCGAGGGATCAGTGTGAGTGATCGGGGATCAGTGTAAGTGATTGGGGATCAGTGTAAGTGACCGAGGGATCAGTGTGAGTGACTGAGGGATCAGTGTAAGTGACCGAGGGATCAATGTGAGTGATCGGGGATCAGTGTAAGTGATTGGGGGTTCAGTGTGAGTGATTAGGGGAATCAGTGTGAGTGATCCGGAGGTCAGTGTGAGTGACCGAGGAATCAGTGTGAGTGATTGGGGATCAGTGTGAGTGATTGGGGATCAGTGTGAGTGATTAGGGATCAGTGTGAGTGATTAGGGGAATCAGTGTGAGTGATCGGGGGATCAGTGTGAGTGATTGGGGATCAGTGTGAGTGATTGGGGGAATCAGTGTGAGTGATTGGGGGAATCAGTGTGAGTGATTGGGGGAATCAGTGTGAGTGATCGGGTGTCAGTGTGAGTGATTGGGGATCAGTGTGAGTGATTGGGGATCAGTGTGAGTGATTGGGGGAATCAGTGTGAGTGATTAGGGGAATCAGTGTGAGTGATTGGGGAATCAGTGTGAGTGATTGGGGATCAGTGTGAGTGATCGGAGGATCAGTGTGAGTGATTGAGGATCAGTGTGAGTGATTAGGGGAATCTGTGTGAGTGATTGGGGATCAGTGTTAGTGATTTGGGATCAGTGTGAGTGATTGGGGGAATCAGTGTGAGTGACTGAGGGATCAGTGTGAGTGATTTGGGATCAGTGTGAGTGATTAGAGAAATCAGTGTGAATGATCGGAGGATCAGTGTGTGTGATTGGGGGAATCAGTGTGAGTGATCGGGGGATCAGTGTGAGTGATTGGGGGATCAGTGTGAGCGATTGGGGATCAGTGTGAGTGATTGGGAATCAGTGTGAGTGATCGGGGGATCAGTATGAGTGATCGGAGGATCAGTGTGAGTGATTGGGGATCAGTGTGAGTGATTGGAGATCAGTGTGAGTGATCGGGATCAGTGTGAGTGATTAGGGATCAGTGTGAGTGATTGGGGATCAGTGTGAGTGATTGGGGATCAGTATGCGTGATCGGGGATCAGTGTGAGTGATTGGGGATCAGTGTGAGTGATTTGGGATCAGTGTGAGTGATTAGGGGAATCAGTGTGAGTGATCGGGGATCAGTGTTAGTGATTAGGGGAATCATTGTGAGTGATCGGGGATCAGTATGAGTGATTGGGGATCAGTGAGTGATCGGAGGATCAGTATGCGTGATCGGGGATCAGTGTAAGTGATTGGGGATCAGTGTGAGTGATCGGAGGATCAGTGTGAGTGATTGGGGATCAGTGTGAGTGATTAGGGGAATCAGTGTGAGTGATCGGGGATCAGTATGAGTGATTGGGGATCAGTGTGAGTGATCGGGGGATCAGTGTGAGTGATCGGGGGATCAGTGTGAGTGATTAGGGGAATCAGTGTGAGTGATTGGAGCATCAGTGTGAGTGATTGGTGGAAATCAGTGTGAGTGATTAGGGGAATCAATGTGATTGATCGGAGGATCAGTGTGAGTGATTGGGGATCAGTGTGAGTGATTGGGGATCAGTGTGAGTGACCGACGGATCAGTATGAGTGATTGGTGATCAGTGTAAGTGACTGCGGGATCAGTGTGAGTGATCGGGGGATTAGTGTGACTGATTGGGGAACAGTGTGAGTGACTGAGGGATCAGTGTGAGTGATCGGGGGATTAGTGTGAGTGATCAGGGATCAGTGTGAGTGACTGAGGGATCAGTGTGAGTGATCGGGGGATTAGTGTGAGTGATTGGGGATCAGTGTGAGTGATTGGGGATCAGTGTGAGTGATTAGGGGAATCAGTGTGAGTGATCGGGGATCAGTGTGAGTGATTGGGGATCAGTGTGAGTGATCGGGGGATCAGTGTGAGTGATCGGGGGATCAGTGTGAGTGATTAGGGGAATCAGTGTGAGTGATTGGAGGATCAGTGTGAGTGATTGGGGGAAATCAGTGTGAGTGATTAGGGGAATCAGTGTGATTGATCGGAGGATCAGTGTGATTGATTGGAGGATCAGTATGAGTGATTGGTGATCAGTGTGAGTGACCGAGGGATCAGTGTGAGTGATTAGGGGAGTCAGTGTGAGTGATTGGGGATCAGTGTGAGTGACCGATGGATCAGTATGAGTGATTGGTGATCAGTGTAAGTGACTGAGGGATCAGTGTGAGTGATCGGGGGATTAGTGTGAGTGATTGGGGATCAGTGTGAGTGACTGAGGGATCAGTGTGAGTGATCGGGGGATTAGTGTGAGTGATTGGGGATCAGTGTGAGTGATTGGGGATCAGTGTGAGTGATTAGGGGAATCAGTGTGAGTGATTGGAGGATCAGTGTGAGTGATTGGGGGAAATCAGTGTGAGTGATTAGGGGAATCAGTGTGATTGATCGGAGGATCAGTGTGAGTGATTGGGGATCCGTGTGAGTGATTGGGGATCAGTATGAGTGATCGGGGGAATCAGTGTGATTGATCGGAGGATCAGTGTGAGTGATTGGGGATCAGTGTGAGTGATTAGGGGAATCAGTGTGAGTGATTGGAGGATCAGTGTGAGTGATTGGGGGAAATCAGTGTGAGTGATTAGGGGAATCAGTGTGATTGATCGGAGGATTAGTGTGAGTGATTGGGGATCCGTGTGAGTGATTGGGGATCAGTATGAGTGATCGGGGGAATCAGTGTGATTGATCGGAGGATCAGTGTGAGTGATTGGGGATCAGTGTGAGTGATTGGGGATCAGTGTGAGTGACCGACGGATCAGTATGAGTGATTGGTGATCAGTGTAAGTGACTGAGGGATCAGTGTGAGTGATCGGGGGATTAGTGTGAGTGATTGGGGATCAGTGTGAGTGACTGAGGGATCAGTGTGAGTGATCGGGGGATTAGTGTGAGTGATCAGGGATCAGTGTGAGTGATTGGGGATCAGTGTGAGTGATTGGAGATTAGTATGAGTGACCGAGGGATTAGTGTGAGTGATTGGGGATCAGTATGAGTGACTGAGGGATCAGTGTGAGTGATCAGGGATCAATGTAAGTGATTGGGGATCAGTGTAGGTGACCGAGAGATCTGTGTGAGTGATTGGGGATCAGTGTAAGTGATTGGGGGATCAGTGTAAGTGACTGAAGGATCAGTGTGAGTGATCAGGGGATCAGTGGGGAGTTGGGGGATAGAGTTCAGATTTGTAGTTAGCCAGGAGTTGGAGGAGGTTTCCATCCCTGTAGCTTTTCCTGGCTAGTTCCTGAAGTGAGAATAGGCAGAATGTTCCACAATCTCCAACTCTATCTCAGAATTATGGACATTGTCAGAAGATGCTGGGTAATTACACACCCGAAGTGTAGACTTTCCAGCAGCATATCGTTGCATCAATTGCGGAGGGGACCCACAGCACACTTGCCAGGACCTGTCTGGTCTCCAACTCTATGAGGTCAGTAGAACCTGGCCAGTATCTCTCTTTAGGATTTCAAGGAATTGTTCCTAAATAAAGAGATGAACCCATTGTACTTCAGCAGGGAGAATTCCTGACAATGTTTTGATGAAATTAATCAGGAGTATTTGATGTAAATGATAGACGTCAATGGCACAAAACTCTCCTAAGCCCCTTCCTGTCCAAACTTTCCTTAACATTTTAAAAGAAGGCCATTTTTACCTTCCACAAGAGGGCGCTGTACTCATAGTATTGCCACAAGTTTGATAAATGTCACAAAAGAAATTCTCTCAAAATTGGGCTATGTCAGTTTCAGAGAGCTTCATGGAGAGTTTCCCTTTGTGAGCTCTGGCAAATTATTTCATGGAGATTTATGCTGCTCGCCTTACAAATATGTACCACATCTCCAAGGCACCACTCTTGTGATAGCTTACACTCACCAGCAACAGAAGCACTGGACATTGCAGCATTCATGAGGGAAGTGAATGTATTGCAGCCAAGTTTGTGGATGACACAAAACTAGGGAGGAAGGTGAATACCGAGGGTGACAGAGTCTGCAGAGAGATATAGACAGTATGTGAGTGGGCAAAAACTTAACAGATGTAACAAAATATAAGAAAATGTGAGGTTATACACTTTGGCAGGAAGACTTAAAGGAATTGAATATTATTTTAAAGGAAAAAGACTACAGAAAGCTGTAGCACAGAGAGATTGGGAGTCCACGTGTATTGTTGTGGTTCTGTTCGCCGAGCTGGGAATTTGTGTTGCAGACGTTTCGTCCCCTGTCTAGGTGACATCCTCAGTGCTTGGGAGCCTCCTGTGAAGCGCTTCTGTGATCTTTCCATGTGTGTGGATTTCAAATGTTAGCATCTAAGTTCAGCACTTAAGAGGGAAGGCAAGTGGAACTTTGGCCTTTATTTCAAAGGGAATGGAGTGTGAAAATAGGGATGTCTATAATTATGTAAAACTATACTAAGCACTAGTCGGCCCACAGCTGGAACGGTTTTGGGTCATTTTATCCACGGAAAGATATACTAGCATCTAAGGCGGTCCAGAGAAGTTTTGCTCGATTGATCCTGAGTACAGAGGCATTGTCTTATCAGACAAAGTTGACCAGGTTGGGCCTAGACTCATTGGAGCTTAGAAGAATGAGAGGAGACCTTATTGAAAATGGTTCTTAAGGAACTTATCAGGGTAGATGCAAAGAGATTGTTTCCCCTTCTCGGGCCAGAGGGCATAATCACAGAGTAAAGGGGTAATCCAGTTAAAACAGAGATTACAAGAAATTTCTTCTCTCAGTTGGCAGAGAATCTATGGAATTCTGTGCCGCAAGGAGTTCTTAAGGCTAGATCATTCAGAATATTCAAGGCTAAGATCAATAGATTTTTAATCATTCACAGGATTATTAATCAGTAAAAGAAAGGAAAATAGAGTTGAGAATGATTAGATCAAGAATGATCTCATTGAGTGGCTAAGCAGACTCGATCAGCCAAATGACATAGTTCCGTTTCGATCTCTTATTGTCTCCATGCCTCTTTAAATCAAGTTTACACCCCAGATGACAACCAGTCGAAATGCTGCAAGCCAGAAATTTCCTTCCACGGTTCCTGTGTTTCAAGAATTTTAAAGGAGGTGCTGAATAGAGGCAAATTGGCATCCAATTTTACCAACAGGGAACTGGAGTCCCTTCAGGGTGGAATGGTGGAGAGAAGGGCCATCCTCTTTTCACCAAAGGAGACCATGGTACCAAATCCTGCCAGTCTGTCCAATGTTGTTTTCCAGATCAGAGCCAATTCTTTTGCCAACCAGCAATGGCACAAGAATGTCAATGACTTCTGTGCTGCATAAAGGTAAGTGTCACCATGTTTTCTCTGCCACCTTACATTCCTAACTCTGCCACTGCACCCACCTCCCACCATAATTCAGAGTTTACCACTCTCACAATTGCAAGCACTATCTTGTTAACTCTCACTTACCTGGGACCGCTCAACATGTTTCCCCCACCTGCACGAATAGCAGTGCCAGCCATTTTCATCTCACTCAAGCCCTCCTGTACAATAATGCTCCCATTTGCATCCAAGCGTGCTGCCTCCAATCCCCACTACAACACAGCCACATGATAATGCCTCCATGACCTTTACTGCACAAACTTCATGATTCAACATCCCGATTGATATTGGCCAGAGCCCTGACTGATCTCTACACAGCTCCTCAACTGATTTATCACTAATCTCAGACAGGTTGGAATCAAGCTCTGAACTGACTGTGGCCCACTGTCTGGATTGCAATAACATGGAGCTCAAACCCTCACTACATCAAATAGCCAACTGCAGGAAACTACAGACCAGCCAGTTTAATATCTAACATAGAAAATTTTTTAGAAGCTCTTATTAAAGGAGCTACAACAGTATTCATGTCAAGTTTAAAGAAACCAGGCAGAGTCATCATGGTTTTTAGAGAATGAAATAATTTTGACCAATTTCTTTTGAGAAGACGACACATGCCGAAGATAAAGGGGAGCCAGGGGATGTTCTGTACTTAGATTTCCAAGACAATTGTTAATGTACTGCGCCAAAGTTTATTGTGGGAAATGAGACATTTTGGTGTAGAGTGAAGCATGTTGGTGTGGTTGGAAGATTGGCTGCCTAACAGGAACCAGAGTATAGGCATAAATGGGTCTTTTACAGGTTGGCAAGCTGTGGTGCTACAGGGATTGGTGCTGGGACTGAAATTGGCAGGAACCTGGATTGTATTTACTAGCATGTCACAAATACTCATCAACACTCCAGCAATGATGGGATTACCTAAAAATGGGAAACAAGTTTGTTTACAACTCTGACTTCCTATACTTTCTCCAACCTCTGGTTGATACCAACTTCACTAATTGAACTACATCAGAAAATATTTTTTGTGCAAATACTTATAGTGTTAGGCTGAAGCCAGTCTATATTCAGTAGTTTAACAGAAGTGTCATTCATAAATAGTTTACCATCTTGTTTATTAGAATCTACAATGTTAGGAGTGAAGGCTCAATTTGGCTCATGAGCTTGTCCACAGGAGACAGCACACTGACTGATTTAAGAAAACCTGACCAGGTCTGGTAAACAGGGCTTAACTTAAAAGAGGGAGCCGCATAAATGGGGAAGGAATCTAAAGAGGTACCAACCTAAAAGGGGCAAGAACTGAAAAAAATGAGCAAAGAGATACGCTGTGTGAAAATGAAAGGTAGGGTGTGGGACTCAAAGGGTGTGATTGTCAGGGTGCAATTCTCTGGAATGGAGGGTACAAATTGTGAATGCAGAGAGCAAGTCATTGGTGCAAGGGGGACAATGAAGACTGGGAGCTGGACATTAAGAGTGAATAAAGGACAGTGTTAACATAACATGACTAGAGAGGCTGTCAACTACATCTACAACCTTGATGGATTTAAATGAAACTTCATATAATATGCACGCAGGAGTACAGTGAAAATGTCCATTTACCAGATTTGGTGTGTTGCTTCCCTGGTGCCAGGATCAAGGATGTCTCAGAAAGGGTGCAGAATGTTCTCACGGGGGAGAGGGGCCAGCAAGAGGTCATTGTCCACATTGGACACAGGAAAGGAAAAGGTTGAGATTCTGAAGGGAGATTACAAAGAGTTAGGCAGGAACTTAAAAAGGAGGTCCTTGAGAGTAGTAATATCTGGATCACTCCCAGTGCTATGAGCTAGTGAGGGCAGGAATAGGGGGATAGAGCAGATGAATGCATGGCTGAGGAGCTGGTGTATGGGAGAAGGATTCACATTTTTGGATCATTGGAATCTCTTTTGGGGTAGAAGTGACCTGTACAAGAAGTTCGGATTGCACCTAAATTGGAAGGGGACTAATATAGTGGCAGGGAGATTTGCTAGTTGCTCGGGCGGATTTAAACTAGTAAGGTGGAGGGGTGGGACCCAGGGAGATAGCGAGGAAAAAGATCAATCTGAGACTGGTACAGTTGAGAACAGAAGCAAGTCAAACAGTCAGGGCAGACAGGGACAAGGTCGGACTAATAAATTAAACTGCATTTATTTCAAGCAAGAGGCCGAACAGCGAAGGCAGATAAACTCAGGGCATGGTTAGGAACATGGCACTGGGATATCATAGCGCTTACAGAAACATGACTCAGGGATGGACAGGACTGGCAGCTTAATGTTCCAGGATACAAATGCTACAGGAAGGATAGAAAGGGAGGCAAGAGAGGAGGAGGAGTGGCATTTTTGATAAGGGATAGCAGTACAGCTGTGCTGAGGGAGGATATTCCTGGAAATACATCCAGGGAAGTTATTTGGAACTGAGAAATAAGAATGGGATGATCACTTTATTGGGATGGTATTATAGACCCCCGAATAGTCAGAGGGAAATTGAGAAACAAATTTGTAAGGAGATCTCAGCTATCTGTAAGAATAATAGAGTGGTTATGTTCGGGGATTTTAACTTTCCAAACATAGACTGGGACTGCCATAGTGTTAAGGGTTTAAATGGAGAGGAATTTGTTAAGTATGTACAAGAACATTTTCTGATTCAGTATGTGGATGTACCTACTAGAGAAGGTGCAAAGCTTGACCTATTCTTGGGAAATAAGGCAGGGCAGGTGACTGAGGTGTCAGTGGGGGAGCACTTTGGGGCCAGCGACCATAATTCTATTAGATTTAAAATAGTGATGGAAAAGGATAGACCAGATCTATAAATTGAAGTTCTAAATTGGAGAAAGGCCAATTATGATGCTTTTGGGCAAGAACTTTCATCACTGATGTCACACCACTTCCTCCCCCACCAATGCCACTCACCTGCATTCTGCTGACACACGCCCCACAGATCCCACTGTCACCATCCCCGCCCCCAGAACCCTGAGGGGAACATCACCCCTGCTCATAAATCCACCCCCATTCCCTCTACCACCATGCCCACTCCAGTCACAGGCTCTGCCCCCACTCCCAGCTCCACACCTATACCAGGTCCCAGGTCCTAGCTCCCAGCCCTGCTGAGATTTCACCATCCCCCCAGACCTTCCCCTCACTGAGAACAAACGATCAGTCCACAACAAAGGCCTTGCCTTTATCCCCCTCCGTCCACAGATCAATGAATTTAAAACGTTGTGCACTACTTCCGCCGCCTCCGCCTCCGAGCTTACTTTTACAACCAGGACTCCCGCCCACCTTCCGAGGACCCCTTCACCCACCTCCAACACACACCATCCACCTGGACACCCCGTGCTGGCCTAATACCCACCCTTGACCTCTTCATTACCAACTGCTGCCGGGACATTAACCGCCTCAACCTGTCTACCCCACTCCCCCACTCCAACCTCTCACCCTCACAACGCGCTGCCCTCCACCCCTTCTGCTCCAGCCCAATCTCACCATTAAGCCAGCGGATAAAGGGGGCGCAGTGGTAGTCTGGCGCACTGACCTCTACACCGCTGAAGCCAGACACCAACTCGAGGACACCTCCTCCGACCGCCTCCTCGACCATGATCCCACCCCCCATCACCAAACCATAATCTCCCAGGCCATACAAAACCTCATCACCTCAGGAGATCTCCCACCCACAGCTTCCAACCTCATTGTCCGGGAACCCCGCACAGCCTGATTCTACCTCCTTCCCAAGGTCCACAAGCCTGACCACCCTGGCCGACCCATTGTCTCAGCATGCTCCTGCCCCACTGAACTCATCTCTACCTACCTCGACACTGTCCTATCCCCCCAGTCCAGGAATTCCCCACCTACGTTCGAGACACCACCCACGCCTTCCACCTCCTCCAAGACTTCCGTTTCCTCGGCCCTCAATGCCTCATCTTCACCAATCTCTCTACACCTCCATCTGCCATGACCAGGGCCTCCAAGACCTCCATTTTTTCCTCTTCTGACGTCCCCAACAGTACCCTTCCACTGACACTCTCATTCGTTTGGCTGAACTGGTCCTCACCCTTAACAATTTCTCCTTTGAATCCTTCCACTTCCTCCAGCCCAGGGGTAGCCATGGGCACCCATATGGGCCCCAGCTATGCCTGTCTCTTTGTTGGCTACGTAGAACAGTCCATCTTCCGTAGTTACACCGGCACCACTCCCCACCTCTTCCTCCACTACATTGATGACTGCATTGATGACCATGAGGAGGTTGAGCAATTAATCAACTTCACCAACACATTCCACCCTGACCTTAAATTTACCTGGACCATCTCTGACACCTCCCTCCCCTTCCTGGACATCTCCATCTCCATTAATGATGACCGACTTGACACTGACATTTTTTACAAACCCACCGACTCCCACAGCTACCTGGATTACACCTCTTCCCACCCTACCTCCTGCAAAAATGCCATTCCATATTCCCAATTCCTCTGCCTCTGCCGTATTTGCTCCCAAGAGGACCAGTTCCACCAAGAACACACCAGATGGCCTCCTTCTTTAAAGACCGCAATTTCCCTTCCCACGTGGTTAAAGATGCCCACCAACGCATCTCGTCCACATCCCGTACCTCCGCCCTCAGACCCCACCCCTCTAACCGTAACAAGGACAGAACGCCCCCGGTCCTCACTTTCCATCCTAGAACCTTCGCATAAACCAAATCATCCGACGACATTTCCGCCACTTCCAAACGGACCCCACCACCAGGAATATATTTCCCTCCCCACCCCTTTCCGCCTTCCGCAAAGACCGTTCCTTCCGTGACTACCTGGTCAGGTCCACGCCCCCCCAACAACCAACACTCCAATCCTGGCACCCTCCCCTGCCATCGCAGGAATTGCAAAACCTGCGTCCACACCTCCATCCAAGGCCCCAAAGGAGCCTTCCACATCCATCAAATTTTCACTTCCACATCCACCAATGTCATTTATTGTATCCGTTGCTCCTGATGCGGTCTCCTCTACATTGGGGAGACTGGACGCCTCCCAGCAGAGAGCTAGGGAACATCTCCGGGACTCCCGCACCAATCAACCCCACCATCCCTCCCACTCTGCTGAGGACATGCAGGTCCTGGGGCTCCTCGACCGCCGCTCCCTCACCACCCGACGCCTGGAGGAAGAACGCCTCATCTTCCACCTCAGAACACTTCAACCCAAATGTGGACTTCACCACTTTCCTCATTTCCCTTCCCCCCACCTTACATCAGTTCCAACCTTCCAGCTCAGCATTGTCCTCACGATCTGTCCTACCTGCCTATTTCCCTTCCTGCCTATCCCCCTTCCCGCCTATCTCCCTTCCCTCCTATCTCCCTTCCCTCTATCTCCCTTCCCTCCTATCCCCCTTCCCGCCTATCCCACTTCCCGCCTATCTCCCTTCCCGCCTATCACCCTTCCCTCCTATCTCCCTTCCCTCCTATCTCCCTTCACCCATCTCCCTTCCCTCCTATCTCCCTTCCCGCCTATTTCCCATCCCCCTATCTCCCATCCCGCCTATCTCCCTTCCCGCCTATCTCTCTTCCCGCCTATCCCCCTTCCCTCCTATCTCCCTCCCCTCCTATTTCCCTTCCCTCCTATCTCCCTTCCCTCCTATCTCTCTTCTCGCCTATCTCCCTTCCCTCCTATCTCCCTTCTCGCCTAGCTCCCTTCCCTCCTATCTCCCTTCCCTCCTATCTCCCTTCCCGCCTACCTCCCTTCCCTCCTATCTCCCTTCCTGCCTATCCCCCTTCCCCCTATCTCCCTTCCCTCCTATCTCCCTTCCCTCCTATCTCCCTTCTCGCCTAGCTCCCTTCCCTCCTATCTCCCTTCCCTCCTATCTCCCTTCTCGCCTATCTCCCTTCCCTCCTATCTCCCTTCTCGCCTAGCTCCCTTCCCTCCTATCTCCCTTCCCTCCTATCTCCCTTCCCTCCTATCTCCCTTCCTGCCTATCCCCCTTCCCCCATCTCCCTTCCCTCCTATCTCCCTTCCCTCCTATCTCCCTTCCCTCCTATCTCCCTTCCCGCCTATCCCCTTCCCGCCTATCTCCCTTCCCTCCTATCTCCCTTCCCACCTATCTCCCTTCCCTCCTATCTCCCTTCCCACCTATCTCCCTTCCCTCCTATCTCCCTTCCCGCCTATCTCCCTTCCCGCTTATCTCCCTTCCCTCCTATCTCCCTTCACCCATCTCCCTTCCCTCCTATCTCCCTTCCCGCCTATCCCCCTTCCCGCCTATCTCCCTTCCCTCCTATCTCCCTTCCCTCCTATCTCCCTTCACCCATCTCCCTTCCCTCCTATCTCCCTTCTCGCCTAGCTCCCTTCCCTCCTATCTCCCTTCCCTCCTATCTCCCTTCCCTCCTATCTCCCTTCCTGCCTATCCCCCTTCCCCCATCTCCCTTCCCTCCTATCTCCCTTCCCTCCTATCTCCCTTCCCTCCTATCTCCCTTCCCGCCTATCCCCTTCCCGCCTATCTCCCTTCCCTCCTATCTCCCTTCCCACCTATCTCCCTCCCCTCCTATTTCCCTTCCCTCCTATCTCCCTTCCCTCCTATCTCTCTTCTCGCCTATCTCCCTTCCCTCCTATCTCCCTTCCCTCCTATCTCCCTTCACCCATCTCCCTTCCCTCCTATCTCCCTTCTCGCCTATCTCCCTTCCCGCCTATCTCCCTTCCCTCCTATCTCCCTTACCTCCTAGCTCCCTTCCCGCCTATCTGACTTCCCTCCTATCTCCCTTCCCATCTATCCGCTCCACCCTCCCCTCTGATCTATCCCCTCCAATCCCATCCCCATTCACCTACTGTACTCTTTTGTTACCTTCCCCCACCCTCCTCTCTGACCTATCACCACCCCATTCATCTATTGTACTCTTTGCTAATTTCTCTCCACCACCCCCGGTCCCCCCTCTCCCTCCCTTATTTATCTCTCCACTCTGGAGGCTTCCTGCCTCTATTCCTGATGAAGGGCTTTTGCCCGAAACATCAATTTTCCTGCTCCTTGGATGCTGCCTGACCTGCTGTGCTTTTCCAGCACCACTCTGATCTGAACAAAGAACTTTCAAAAGCTGATTGGGGGCAGATGTTCACGGGTAAACGGGCGGCTGGAAAATGGGAAGCCTTCAGAAATGTCAGGATGAAAGGAAAGGCTGATTGGTATAGGGAATGCTGGATGACCAAAGAAATTGAGGGTTTGATTAAGAAAAAGAAGGAAGTATATGTCAGGTATAGACAGGATAGATTGAGTCAATCCTTAGAAGAGTATAAAGACAGTAGGAGTATACTTAAGAGGGAAATCAGGAGGGCAAAACAGGACTTGAGATAGCTTTGGCAAATAGAATTAAGGAGTATCCAAAGGGTTTTTACAAACACATTAAGGACAAAAGGGTAACTAGAGAGAGAATAGGGCCCCTCAAAGATCAGCAAGGCAGCCTTTGTGTGGAGCCACAGAAAATGGGGGAGACACTAAACAAGTATTTTGCATCTGTATTTACTGAGGAAAAGGTTATGGAAGATATAGAATGTAAGAAAATAGATGGTAACATCTTGAAAAATGTCCATATTAGTGGAGGAAG
The DNA here is from genome assembly GCF_037043375.1 of Chiloscyllium plagiosum. Lineage (NCBI taxonomy): Eukaryota > Metazoa > Chordata > Chondrichthyes > Orectolobiformes > Hemiscylliidae > Chiloscyllium > Chiloscyllium plagiosum. The sequence goes on along the minus strand of NW_028270141.1, from coordinate 76,856,386 downwards.
TGCTGGATGTCTTGAAATGCATAAAAGTGGATACGTCCCCAGGACCTGATCAGGTGTACCCTAGACCTCAGTGGGAAGCTAAGGAAGTGAGTGCTGGGCCTCTTGCTGAGATAATTGTAACATCGATAGTCACAGGTGAGGTGCGGGAAGACTGAAGGTTGGCTAACGTGGTGCCACTGTTTAAGAAGGGTGGTAAGGACAAGCCAGGGAACTATAGACCAGTGAGCTTGACGTCGGTGGTGGGCAAGTTGTTGGAGGGAATCCTGAGGGGCAGGATATACATGTATTTGGAAAGGCAAGCACTGATTAGGGATAGTCAACATGGCTTTCTCCATGGAAAATCATGTCTCACAAACTTGATTGTGTCTTTTGAAGAAGTAACAAAGAGGATTGATGAGGGCAGAGCTGTAGATGCGATCTACATGGACTTCAGTAAGGCGGTCGACAAGGTTCCCCATGGGAGACTGATTAGCAAGGTATAGATCTCATGAAATACAAGGAGAACTTGCCATTTGGATACAGAACTGGCTCAAAGGTAGAAGACAGAGGGTGGTGGTGCAGGGTTGTTTTTCAGACTGGAGGGCCTGTGACCAGTGGAGTGCCACAAGGATCGGTGCTGGATCCACTACTTTTAGTCATTTATATAAATGATTTAGATGCGAGCATAAGAGGTATAGTTAGTAAGTTTGCAGAGGACGCCAAAATTGAAGGTATAGTGGACAGCGAAGAGGGTTACCTCAGATTACAACAGGATCTTCATCAGATGGGCCAATGGGCTGAGAGGTGGCAGATGAGTTTAATTCAGATAAATGTGAGGTGCTGCATTTTAGGAAAGCAAATCTTAGCAGGACTTATACACTTAATGGTAAGGTCCTAGGGAGTGTTGCTGAACAAAGAGACCTTGGAGTGCAGGTTCATAGCTCCTTGAAAGTGGAGTCACAGGTAGATAGGATAGTGAAGAAGGCGTTTGGTATACTTTCCTTTATTGGTCAGAGTATTGAGTACAGGGGTTGGGAGGTCATGTTGCGGCTGTACAGGACATTGGTTAGGCCACTGTTGGAATATTGCATGCAGTTCTGGTCTCCTTCCTATAGGAAAGATGTTGCGAAACTTGAAAGGGTTCAGAAAAGACTTACAAGGATGTTGCCAGGGTTGGAGGATTTGAGCTATAAGGAGAGGCTGAACAGGCTGGGGCTGTGTTCCCTGGAGGTTCGGAAGCTGAGGGGTGATCTTATGGAGGTTTACAAAATTATTGGCAAATCAATAGAATAAATAGATAAAGTCTTTTCCCTGGGCTGGGGGCGCCTAGAACTCGAGGGCATAGGTTTAGGGTGAGAGGGGAAAGATATAAAAGAGACCTAAGGGGCAACTTTTTCACGCAGAGGGTGATACGCGTATGGAATGAGCTGCCAGAGGAAATGGTGGAGGCTGGTACAATTGCAACATTGAAAAGGATGGGTATATGAATAGGAAGGGTTTGGAGAGATATGGGCCGGGTGCTGGCAGGTGAGACTAGGTTGGGTTGGGATATCTGATCAGCATGGACGGGTTGGACCGAAGGGTCTGTTTCTATGCTGTACATCTTTATGCCTCTACGACTCTATGTCAATGATCAAGTGCTGTCTTTGTCCCATTCAGGCTTACTGTGCAAAGCTAAGTGTACTGTAAGTTTTGTTAGTTATAAAGAAAGGTGAGTGAGTTGGTGGTGCATGAGCCACTAATGGTCCCTTTCTGTTTGAAACATGAACCATGGTGGGTGTGCATATCTCAGTGTGAAGCTCTTCATTGTCTCCAGACAATGAGGAGAAAGTGAGGGCTGCAGATGCTGGAGATCAGAGCTGAAAATGTATTGCTGGAAAAGCGCAGCAGGTCAGGCAGCATCCAAGGAACAGGAGAATCGATGTTTCGGGCATAAGCCCTTCTCCAGACAATGAACCTTGGAACCAAAATTGAATCTTTATGGCTGACCTGACTTTACCGTGTTTCACATCCACTATCCATATTAATTTTTACACTGAAAGATATGGTCATGATTGCTTGTGGCTGGGATTTTTAGCTACACCAACAGATCAATGCATGATGTCCACTTACGCATGATGTGACAACAGACATTGTGTGTATGTCTGTCTCATACTATTGGCATTTGAAGGACCGAACATCAAACAAAAGTACAATCAGCTCCCTCAGAGAAAAAGCATTCTGGGTGCTGCGGCGGCCATTTAGAATTTGGATTGCGCACACGTAACTTGGATGAGGACGGAAGGCAACACAGACTGAGTCACAGGCTCAGCGTCTTAATCTAGGTAATCCTCTCAAACCTTCATATTCCTTTCCATCTTGGCCTCCTTGTCAATCCCAATGGCTTTGGTCTTCCTCACATTCCTATCTAACTCTTATATTTAACTTATTGCCAGAGAATGAAAGACTTGAATCTTTTAGTAGAGAGTGGACAAAGATGCAAAGTATCAGTGGACTATATGCCAAGCCTCTACCTTCTGTCCTTCACGAGAAATGTTATATTCCATCTCCCCATGTTATCCCTGAGCCCCAGTTTAGTTCTGGCAAACATGGTTAAGCACAGTTTCCCCATTGAAGCAAGGGCTGGTGGGTCTGCTAAGGATCCTTGACCCTCCTCTGCCCTCTCCCAGTACCCTATGCTCTCCCGTACTCTCACTTTTATACGTTGAATTGCACCCTCTTCATAGTTATTGTCCCCTCTGCTTCCAAGCACTTAACTCCAATCCCCACAATGAATTTCACCAACCTCCTCACCACAGCAGTGGCCCAGATACCTCTCCTTCATATTCAGTGATTAGACCGTTGGATTGGCCTTGGTCCATTCTTGACTGTCTTAGAAAGAAAGTCCTGAGTAAGGAGCAATCAGATCTTTGACTAATCTCTGTGCAGCTCCCTGACTGATTTACTGCTAATCACTGGACTAGTGAAGTGGACCTGCAGGACTGACCGTGGCCCACTCTCTGGATTGTAATGATATGGAACCCCTGACTCTGATCAAGCCAAGCACCACATCTAACAACTTTCAAGGCCCTGGACTAATATTAGATAATGCCCTTGACTGATTGTGGTGGGACCCCTCCCTGGCTGATGACAGTCATGTTGAGTGACTGAGGATTACTCCCTTAAACATTGAGAAGTGGCCATTTGATTGAAGGACGTGCTGTATGTTTGCGGTGTAAGCTGCTGTTACATATTGTAGATGTCACATTGACATAGCACCGTGCCATACAGCAATATATTCACCCCCTTGATTGATCATTGCTGGCAGCCATATCAAGCTGCCTCACTTGAGTCTCACTGAAATTCAAGGTGAATTCTGAATTATATGGCAAGGTGCAAGGCAAAAGTCCTGTGAAAATCCAAGTACAGCAAGGTGAGTTAGTACTTAAGAGAATAAGCAAAAATCCTTGAGATGCATCCTGCTTTAGTTCATGAGATGTCTGTCCATATGCAAGCAGCTTGCCGGGACCATCACAATGCATGGTGGAGGTACAACCCAACATGCAGGACTGAAGTTGAGTAGTACATTCTAAGTGAATGGGAAACATGCCTTGATGATGTGGTGAGGCTGGTGCTATTCTGATGCCAAGCATTGTGGAAGAAGGATGCAAATGACTGCAAACTGAAGCCACCAGCTTTCAGCCTTTCATGTTACAAGTTGTTGCTGCCTAGTTTCTCTCCACCACCTGGGAGAATATTTTTTTGATTAGGTTACATTAGATTACATTACAGTGTGGAAACAGGCCCTTCGGCCCAACAAGTCCACACCGACCCGCCGAAGCATAACCCACCCATACCCCTACATTTACCCCTTACCTAACACTATGGGCAATTTAGCATGGCCAATTCGCCTGACCTGCACATCTTTTGGACTGTGGGAGGAAACCGGAGCACCCGGAGGAAACCCACGCAGACATGGGGAGAACGTGCAAACTCCACACAGTCAGTCGCCTGAGACGGGAATTGAACCAAGGTCTCTGGCGCTGTGAGGCAGCAGTGCTAACCACTGTGCCACCATGCCGCCCACGAATAGGCAGCTACATATAAATGAGGCAAAAATAAATAACAATGTAATGTTAATTAAGTTAAATGGACTGCACATTGCTCACTGGCAAGATTCCGATCTCACCATTCAAACTTTGCATGGAAATTTGGATAGTTTTATCTCAACATTAGGAATCCAGTTTTCTGGTCACACCATGTTTTTCTAATTGACTCACCATTGGCCATGCTGCTCAGAGGCTGGGAAAATTAAGCTGATCGATGTGGTATAAAGAAAGTGAGGCTATAAGATACAGTCAGAGGGGCAGAAAGGATCTACAGCATATTGGCACTTACTCTGACTGTGAGAGATCATTCATCCTCTTGTGGCAATGCATCCAATCACACCTTCGGATTGATTGCGCGCTGCTTGTGATGAACTTCCATGAATATAACCACATAACCACCATTGCGCAACCACACTAAAGTCCCTCCTGCCTTTCAGGTTGCTTATGACACTTAATCTCAAAAGAGAATGTATCGCTTTTGATTCTGGTGGAAGTCCAGGCCTTTTATATGTTTGCATTGTCAAGATCTTCCTTCAAAAAGAAAGAAGCAGAAATTTACACTGTGTTAAATTCACTGACCCAGCGAATTCACATCTGTTTGGGAATCTGCATTCAAAAATGAGTACAGGGATCAAAAAATTATTGTTTCACACTTAGTTGCCTTGGTTATCCTGTAGGAGAGATCTTGAATGAGATTTCGATCTCAAAAGCTGTTGGTTTTTCTTTCTGTCCACAATACTGCAATGATTGAAATCCTTCTGACCATTTATGGTTACATAATAACTTACAAGACTTGCTGACATTTTGAATAAACTGAATCGATGAATTCATGGGATCGTTATGTAAGAATGATATTCTTCTTTGTCAGTGTATTGAGCTATACTGTAAAATCTGTAGAAATAATGTCACACTTCAAATAAAAAAGCTTTATTTGCATTTAGATTGCAGATATAATGGTAAAAGGAATTGATGAAGCTATATATCTCTGATGAATATATGTGTGTCATGTACAAGATGAATTCTCTTCACATGAACACATCTATGATTGAACAAAAACTGCATGATTGTGGAATGAAATGCACATGAACAGCTCTTAATGCAGGCCTCAGGGGAAGAGCGCAGCAGGATTGTAGCATAACAGGAAACCTTTCAAGTGTTTTCAAGTCACAGGAATAAAGACACATGACCAAAAACCAAGACAAAAAGACCCATCGACTAAGCAAGTAAAATGGAAATTAGGAGAAAAGAATAGGACTCTGCCTTTGGGATGTGACATAGGAAGTATATAACTCACATGTTCTGTTAGCTGCTGTTTAGACTTTCCTTTTGTCCAGATTTGTCCTGCTTTTCTCGTAATAAGCTGTTCCATAACTGAAATGCAACATTCTCAATCCACCCCAAGGTGTACAGTCCAGATCAACTAAAAAAGGAAATTTCTGGGCCACACAACATTTTCCAGATACATTCTGACATTATGGTGTCTGAAAACAGGATTCCATAGCAACAATCCTGAGATTTCAGAACCTTCTCACAAGATCACAAGTGAGGCTTAATTATACTTTGAAATCACATCTCTAGCAATAAGTTCACAAAAACTGTCTTTTTTGCTATTTATATACAAATGAATTGTTCACCTGTCTTGTCAATGGTCTTAGTATTGTAGAGGAATAGAGTTATACAACACAGAAACAGACCCTTCGGTTCAACTCATTCATGCTGACCAGATATCCTAAACTGATCTAGTCCCATATTCCGCTAAGTCTTTCCTATTCACCTACCCATCCAGATACCTTTTAAATGTTGCAATTGCACCAGCCTCCACCACCTCCACTGGCAGCTCATTCCATACACACACCACCCTCTTTGTGAAAAGGTTTCCCCTCTCATCCCTTTTGAATCTTTCCCCTCTCACCTTAAACCAATGCCTTCTAGTTTTGGACTCCTCTACCTTGGGAAAAATACCTTGGCTCCTCAACTTATCTGTGTCCCTCATGATAGAGGGATGTCTAAGGTCATCCCTCAGCCTCCGACGCTATAGTATTGTCTGTTCTGTCTTTGTTTCATACGTTTGCTCCAAAGTAATTCACAAGCTTAAAGACTTTGAAGTTATAATAACGGATTTAATATTACTACACGTGAATTTGACTGATTTACAATGGACTATCATAGAAATGAATAATCATTTCCATGGTACTAAATCAACATTTACAGGGAAAACACTATAGATAGAAAGAATCCAATTGTTACTTCCAAAAAAAGACACTGTTATAGTCTTTGCTGCTTAGATAGTTCTACTCAGGCTAACTCTGGTTACACACATACAACTAAATGTCTATTGTTGTTGTTATTGAAGGAAGTCCAGAGAAGATTTATTCAACTGATACCAGCTGGAGAGTCTGCCTTATGAGAAAAGGTTGTATAGGTTGGGGTTGTACTCATTAGAACTTAAAAAAATGAGAGGTGACCTTATTGAAACATATAGGATTCTTAGGGGACTTGACAGGGTCAATGTGGAGAGGCTGCTTCTCTCTGTGGGAAAGTCTAGGACAAACGGCATCATCTCATAATAAGGGCTCACACATTTAAGACAGAGATAAAGAGGAATTTCTTCTGTTCGAGGGTAGTGTATCTGGGAAATTCTTTACCATAGAGGATTTTCTAGGCTGAATCATTAAGTGTCTTCAAGGCTAAGATAAACAGATTGGCATAGCCAAATGGAATTTCATTTGAAGTAAGTGAGCTCCAGCCTTTCTTTCAAATAGCAGCTGGCATGTCAATTTCAGTGAGATGGTAAACCAACAGACTCTATTTTGATGCAAGTACATTAGATCTGGAATCAGAGTACATCAGTTGAAACCCTAGGAAGGAAAGCAACTTGATTCAATCCAAAGAAACCAAAAGTAATTTAAAAGCAATTATAACAGTCACCAAAAGACAAAAAAATCATCTGTGTTCCTTTGGAATTTGCTTTGTGGAATAACTCCACAGAGATCAAGTCACCCTTTATTTACATGTGGAGAGTCCTTGACATTGATCTAGTTCCCTCAGAGCCAGATCTCAGAGTGAACAGGAAATCTGGCACTCCTGCTCTTTTTCTGCTTTTCTAAGAGCTATGTTCAGCAGGAACATTCTTTGTCTCTGTTCAGAAGGAACTTTCCCCACAGTACACTGGCTATAGCCAGCCAGCTCAGAGTCAACCCCATGAATTGAGGAGATTCTGAGTCCCCTGTTTATATTTGTTTGTTAACCCTGCACTACTGTTATACAGCAGCAGTGCTTATTTTACTCCACAGCCCCCATGTTGTGTAAGTGTAAGTCCGGGGACTGACAGTTGTGCAAACAGTTTTATTCAATATTCCCACCACCAGGAAAAACACCCATGTGGCAAGGGAACCAGTTACAAGCAAAGTTCAATTGGGACAATGCCTATGGTACACTCCTGTTCTTATCTGTCAGCCAAGGCTCCCTGATTGGACCAAATTACCTAGCCCTATCAGAGAACTTATATTATCTGAGGTCTACCTGGCTGACCTCTTTGCAATCATTATACTTTGGAAACTACAATGAGTTGGAATCCTAAAACACTTCCATGTCCTCCATATACGCCAATTCTTGTGAATTTGATATGAGAGACACATGTTCTCAGTCAAATTTGGCCTTCCTCTCATGCTGAGTTTCCTGCTACTTATATTTGCTTATAGTCAGGGTTTCTAACTATCTATTTGCTGATTGTGTTTAGAATCATAGAATCCCTTAAGTATAGATGAAAGGTCATTCAGCCTATCAGGCCCACACTGACCCTCCAAAGAGCATATCACCCAGACCCAAACCCCAATCCTATTCCCATACTTACGGTGGCTAATATACCTAACATATACATCCATGGACACTACAAACAATTTAGCTATGAGCAATCCATCTAGCCTGTACAACTTTGGACTGTGGGAGGAAACCAGAGCACTTGGCAGAAGCCCACGCAAACACAGGAAAAACATACAAACTCCACACAGGCAAAACCTAAGGCTGGAATCAAACCCAGTTTCCTGGCTCTGCAAAGGTAGCATTGCTAACCACTAAGCCACTGTGGGTCATGCCATGCAAAGTAGCTCTGATTACCTTTAGAAAAGTAACTTGCGTTAAAGGCTAAAAATAGTGAGACAGAGATTTGGACTGCTGGCAGTATCTTGTGTCATTTTATCTCCCTCTCTGTTCAAGTACAATGGAAGCCTGAGGGAAGTGAGTTAACGTTTTAGTCTAATATCCAAAGAACTGCATGCCTCCATTCCTTCACTGCTTTAAAATCAAATGTTTTAGTGTTGTTTACTTCCTTATTATAGTTGGCCCCTCACTTTTCTGCAATCCTTCCCTCTCTATTCAATTCTCTCAATCCTCTCTGCTTTAAAAAAACACTTCCTGCAACATTTCTTCTGTTGAGTGTCACATTTCTCAACCTATTCTGTTTTAAATTGCTTATCAGCTTGCCATCCACTGTTTTGCACCATTCAACGTTGATCACTTTGTGAAATGTTTCTGTGTAGAATTACAAATTGCTGTCTATTAGTACAAAAAGAGCAATGCATTTGTACCAATTGCTCAGTATCTGTTATTCTCCATTATCATGTCCATTTTTATTTAATCTACTTCATGATACTGACTACTTTTTCTGCTTCCTTTGATTTTTCCCATGTCACATCGAATTGCCGCATTGCTGCTTGATCAGTGTTCTCCAACTCCATTGATATCAAGCATTATTTGTTGGGACTTTATAAAGCTCTGGTTAGGCCCCATTTGGAGTACTGTGTCCAGTTTTGGTCCCCACACCTCAGGAGGGACATACTGGCACTGGAGCTTGTCCAGCAGAGATTCACACGGATGATCCCTGGAATGGTAGGTCTAACATATGAGGAACGGCTGAGGATCCTGGGATCATATTCATTGGAGTTTAGAAGATTAAGGGGAGATCTAATAGAAACTTACAAGATAATACATGGCTTGGAGAGGGTGGACGCTAGGAAATTGTTTCCGTTAGGCGAGGAGACTAGGACCCGTGGACACAGCCTTAGAATTAGAGGGGGTAAATTCAGAACAGAAATGCGGAGACATTTCTTCAGCCAGAGAGTGGTGGGCCTGTGGAATTCATTGCCGCAGAGTGCAGTGGAGGCTGGGACGCTAAATGTCTTCAAGGCAGAAATTGATAAATTCTTGATGTCACAAGGAATTAAGGGCTACGGGGAGAATGCGGGTAAGTTGAGTTGAAATGCCCATCAGCCATGATTGAATGGCGGAGTGGACTCGATGGGCCGAATGGCCTTACTTCCGCTCCTATGTCTTATGGTCTTATGGTCTTATGGATTTCAACTTATCAAACACTAGCGCTCCATATAACTGGGATAACACTGTAATACAGTGACTTGTCTGCACCAATGCCATTTGAGTTTACTTCAAAACATTATAAATTAAAACTCATCTTTGGAACTGTAATTGAAACTGTTATATTAACTGGACAGCAACACATATGAAACACAAATATTGCAATGGGGGGGGGCGCAGCTTGAATGGATCAGAGGCTTTCCACCAATTGGTTATTATTAATGTGGTTGCATTAACTTCATTACTGCTATCATATTTCGAATAAATTGAATTTGGAGATGATAAAATATTAAGCTAGAGTAATAGGCTAAAGTTCATTCAATGCCGATGAAGCTGTTCCTGTCAACAGTAATTGTGAGGAAGGACAATCCTTCTAATATGTGTAGGGATAACAGGTACGATTTTTAAAAGGATTTTAATCAATATTTTCAGATACGGTAATAGAATTGTAAATAATTTTGACTTGTTAGAGCTTAAATAAGCACTTATAAGTTATACGAGCTGTCAACATTTTTTCATATTAGTTTGAAAAGAAAATGTAGCTTATGATTTTATACAAAATTTCTTGATTTTAAAAGTGTTTATCTCATGATGAGATTGTAGGTTTGGCTTGTCTGCCACAATTTGACAATTCTTTACAATTTTCGATATAATAAGGACAAGTCACAACATGCACTCAGATTTAGTGCATTAATGAGGCTTATGGCAGTGAGCAATTCAAGCCTCCCGTGCTTTCAGCATAAGGCCCATTGGGAGACCCAGAGAAAGCACAAATCTGGAACAGACTCAGCTACAAAGACAACACCAATGTGTTCAGACATACAAAAATGCAAATGAATGAACGAAGAGTTTAGACATCCATTTTCCTGCATGCCCTTCCATTTCTGGCTCCTGGGTGAATGCACCAACATTACACTTTGCTTTCACGTATCTGAAATCACTTGTATTTCTGAGTCCAAGTCACTTATAAAGAACACATTTGCCCCTAGCCCAGCCTTTCCAATGGAAGCATCTGTCATTTTGAAACATGCGAAAGGAAATTATTTATTCGAAATATTCTTGCATCTTCAGGCGGCTCCCCTCAAAGAAAGCCAGATGACCTACTTTGAGATGGATCTGGTTAAAGTTCAATTGTCCTTTCTCCTTCCCCAATCTGATTCTCTGATTGGAAAGGGATTGAGTAAATTATCTACTGGTCCAGAACTGTAACGTTGTAAGGCAAATCTTAAAAATCTGTTTTCCCAGCTTGTTATATCAGTAACCAGAACTGTATTAGTTCCTTCACAAAAATGAGGGGAATTATTTTTGTTTATGCAGTTTATTTGGTTGTGTAATTCTAAAACATCGAGTTAAACCTGATTTTTAATAGAACTATAAAAGAACTGGATCAGTATAGATTATGTCATTTTATAGTAAAACCAAAAGTTAGCTATAGGTACAGTAATTCAAAGCGATTTGAATTTTATTTGTCCCAAAGTTTCAGCTTTCCTCTTCCCTTGGAAAAGCTATAAAAGTATTTAGCTTAGAAGAAAGAGGCACAACGAACAAAAAAGGACATATGAACCCATTAGGACCCTTAATCGGAATGGGATAGGAGTGAGGGCAGGAAATTATTATCTAAACAACATCGTTAAGATAAATCAAATCTATCTATCCATCATGTGCTCGATCACAACCTCACCAAGTCCTTGCCTATTACTGTATCTCACTTGATAGCATGCTTGCGTCTGACATAAGAGATTGTGGGTTCAAACTCTAGGCCAAAGACTTAAGCATACAATCTGTGATACTAGGTAAATGCAGCAATGTTGGAAGTGCCCTCATATTAATGTAACATTAAAAGATGGCCCAATCCTAATCTCAGGTGAATGTAAAAGGTTCAATATCTTTATTTGAAACATGACCCTCGAGTACACTGAGGAAATGCTGTACTCTTAGAGTTGAGAAGTTGAAACTACTCCACTCCCAACATCCCTCAGAATCCCGCCTGTTCTTTTAGGCTGATATGAAACATCCTCTATCCTGCACAATAGATAGCCAACCAATATCATAAAACAGGTTAACTAGTTATCACTTCTGATTTGTGGAATTGGCTCCCATGTTTCCTACTGTAGGGACTACACTTCAGAAGTATCTCATTGGCTGTGAAGTGCCTTGGGAAGTCCTGACTAGTCAAAGTTGCTATTTGACTCCAAGTTTTTTCTAGCTTTCATCTTACAGTATTCAGAGTTGCAGATGCATCTGAATGGCGGCACAGTGGCACAGTGGTTAGCACTGCTACCTCACAGTACCAGAGACCTAGGTTCAATTCCTGCCTCAGGCAACTGTCTGTTTGGAGTTTGCACATTCTGCATGGGTTTCCTCTGGGTGCTCCGGTTTCCTCCCACAGTCTGTGAATGGGTTTGGTTGGGTTGCTCTTCAGAGTGTCGGCATGGACTTATTAGGCTGAAGGGCCTGTTTCTACACTGTAAGTAATGTTGTCCTTCTGCACAAAAAAAGCATCAAATTATCCAGCACTTTAAATTAGAAAAGCTACAATAAATGATTGTTGGAACCTTTTTAAATGCAATTCAGCCTCAAATTATCCAACAATTTAAATTAAGTGTCCCTAAATTTCCATAATTAGATATCAAGTGTCTTTTGATCCATTAATACATCCTGTTTCAACAGCATAGTGAACAAATATGTTATTTTCGGATGATTTGTTTGACTTGGATTCTTACATCAAAACTTTTTTGATCTCTGCCTGGCATTTGAACTCTTCACCTTGGTGACCAATTTGCCTGAATGATCTTTGTCAATTTCCTTCACAATCTTGGCAAGCACAAAGACTGACTGAAATTACAAATAAATTAATTTGTATGGGAATAATATGGAAGGGCCTTAGATTTGACAACTTGGCTTCGGTTACTGATCAGTTAGAGATTTCCAGTTTTCTGATCTATTTTCAATGATGTTTTCTGCAGAGACAAGTTAGCTAAGGTGTTACTGTGTTACAGACACAGCACATTCAGATAAACAACCTAACAGCAGGTGCACATCTGCATCTCTTGGCTTTATGTCGCCAAGTTATCCCTTATCGAAATCTCCAAAGACCAGAGATTATACTGCGTCTGCAAAACACATGCCAGAATGTGCAGCAATAAAGATTAGAAAGAAAGTTATTATCAAATAAAAGTACAATGATTCTGGCTCTTACAAGCTGAAAATTAGTGCCATTGTATTTCCTAATAATTTAACCACCATTTAAAATGTCAAGTTATTTTTGTACTTGGGCTCTGCAATATAATTATCAAATAATGTTATATTGAATCCAGTAATTGTGAGCACAGTATTTTGTAAGTTACACATTAGCTCCTTACCTCCTTCAGCAACAAACTCATAAATGAGGACTGCAGATGCTGGGGAGAAATGAAGGCCTTCTGCCCCAAACATCGATTCTCCTGCTCCTCAGATGCTGCCTGATGTGCTGTGCTTTCCCCATGACTAAGGCTGCTATAGGAAAGATATTGTTAAAGGGTTCAGAAAAGATTTATAAGGATGTTGTTGGGATTGGAGGGTTTCAGCTATAGGGAGAGGCTGAATAGACTGAGGGGTGGCTTTATACATGTTTATAACTCTATGACTCTGACTGTGTTTTGACTATGTAAGAGAGCTATTGATTTTACAAGACAGCTGCAATGTTCCACTTGTGTTTAATTTCCTCTCCTACTGTCCATCACACTACAGGAGAGAAATCTGGGGGGAAGTTCACCAGCTGATGGAATATATTGGTTATCAGTCAAAAAGTGTGGTGAAAGATTTGGAGGAGATGCTGCAGCATCGAGCAGGAAATAAAGCGAAAGTTTGTTTTTGACTCACAGTTATCCATGACTGCCGTACTGGGCCAAGCAAAGTCAAACTGTTGATATCATTTAACAGAATCTTTGGAAGGGATGTAAAGAAGCTAAAATTGATACACTGCATCACCAAGAGTATGAGTAAAATCCTTTGCATGCTGAGTATTTTTTGTGATTTCCATCACTTATGTTATTTTCTTTTCCTCTACCAGATGCTTAAACTATCATGACGGAGGAATGAATTAATTTTCATCTCTGCGCTTCAAAAATTGCAAAGTGATAGAGCAAGAACAATTTTAGGAGAAAGTGAGGACCACAGATGCTGGAGATCAGAGTCGAGAGTGTAGTGCTGAAAAAGCACAGCAGATCAGACAACATCTGAGGAGCAGGAGAACCGACGTTTCGGGCAAAAGCATTTCCTGATGAAGGGCTTTTGCCTGAAAAGTCAATTCTCCAGCTTCTCGGATACTGCCTGACCTGCTGCACTTCTCCAGCACTACAGTTTCGACAATAACAATTTTAGGCAACATTTAATTAAGCAAGCGATAAAATTGTTAACCACACTCACATTAAATGGAAAGACCTCTGTTCAAATAAGATGTGGATGAATTTCAATAGAGAAAGGGATTCAAGGATATGATCTCTTCTTGTTTCAAACATGCAGATATATTAGGGCCATTTATACATTTAAATGTGAGCTGTAATGATATAACAATGATTTAATTGCAGGTACAAGTAGCAGAGCAACAATTGAAAATGTAAGATTATTGAATTTTTTTGGCATTACACTTGGTAAAGTACAATCTGAATCATGTCTTATTTTATAAATTTAAAAGGATCTTGCTAAAAAAAATCAATGATTTTCACAAGAGCAAAGGAAGTAAAAGGAAATGAAAAATGGTTTGTCAAGATGGCTTGATCCTGAACAATGAGGAGGTTCAGATTTTATTTCAACTTTGAAATGAAATGGAAGAGCACAATCTAATTAAAGCACCGAGTTTTCACAATGTAATACAGTTATCCATGAGATTGTATTCAAGGATGGAACATACAATTACATTCAGTCATGAATTATTAGTTCGTCATGATTAAAATTAGATGGTTTCTGACAGCATACATGAGTGCTGCTTACTCTATTCAAGAGGAAAAAAATAATTAGAGCTCACTTTTGGTATAGTGATCAGAGTTTCTGCATCCCGTTCTCTTCAGGCATGCAGAACATACTGAGGCATTGATTCTAGAGGTGAAAAGGAGTAGAGATCTATGTTTTTACAGATGATAAAACCATACCTCCCTGCCCCAAGGATCTAGCTACAATGCTGGTAAAAGATCCATGTCCTTACATGGGTGATCAAAGTCAATCAACGTATCTTCAAAAAACTAATCCCTTCTCCAATGTATCATCGGCCCCTCATGATGCCAATGCCTCCCACACCCCCATAACTCACTCATTACTAATGTCTAACTATCAGAACTCACATATAACATTTCATTTCCTCACACTTAGATATATACCAATACTAACTCCTCATACTAACTTCTTGCGATTTCCACATTCATCCACATACCTCGATGCAGGTAGATCTGAATGCCCTGAAGAACATTAACTGACATTTTTCTATCTCTCATGTAATAGAAGGTGACACATAACAGAAGAGGGTAGTTCAGAATCAAGGAGGGCCTTCTGGAAGAGATAAGTGCATTTCGTGAGGCCTGCTGCAACTGAGACTGTTGCATACACCATTACAGAGAACATTCATAATGACTGTATGCTCCATCATGTTCCTTACGTTCAACCTTCTTTTACACTGGGTGCGACTTACACTCCTGTCCAGCACAAAAATTGAACCCAGTCTGATTCTATCTTGGCTGGCTAGCTCTATGGTAGTCCTACAACCTATGCTACTGCACCATGCAGTTCTACATGAATGGCTGAAGTATGGCTGATAGAAGGCTGCTAACTGTCACTGTGCACAATTGCAGATGGTCTTGAATGTCAATGTGGATTGGGTCTGGGCTTTGACACCCTAGGTTTGTACAGCACTACCTTGGTACAGGTAGCAGCTGTCTGGGCTGGCAAGCTGAGTCGCAACAGCATGGACATTAGCAGAGAGAGGGTAGTTAATTCAGGCACCCCCATGCCATAGTCTCTCCACTTGAGCTGAAGCATGAGTAATCCTAGTAGTCTTTCAGAGGACAAATTGCTGGTTTTCTCTGTGAGGCTGTACATCCCTTTGCACACTAATATGTCACGAGGACAAGAACAGTCTGAACCTGTGTCACAACAACAGTGGACCTCATGGCCTCCATCTGATCTTGCACTGTTGCATTGAGATTTTGGATGACTTTTGCCTATCCTGAAATGGAAGTTCATACAGCAAACAGCATAGGCTTCATAACCATGGGCCAGCAGGGGCTCTCATCAAGTTGATACTTTCATGCTGAAAAGGGTGGTCCAAATACTGGGCAAAGCTCTATGCCAAGTTGGTATCAAACATCCAAAGCTCCATAATGATGATGAGAGGCTGCGGGGCACTGAGCATCTTGGCCCACCTTGGAACTGTCATCTGAAAGACAGACCACTGAAGAAATGGACAAAGGTATATGACAGCAAGGTTGTGGAGGTCACAGGTAACCCTTGACATAAATTCTGCTGAGTACCAGAAGGTCCATACAGCAGAACTCTGGTTTTGTGACTCTGGTTTTCTCCACCACATTCTATACTTCTCTGTAGATCCTATTAAAGTTGTGATCTAGAGGGGGATCGTTAACAAGGTGTGCAGTGTGTATGCCTTGTCCCTGAGCAACCAGCCCTGATTCAATGTGTTGGACTAGCACTGGAGGATAGCGCTCACTGGCACAGAATGAATGTCCTGTTGCTGCTACCAGGTTACTGGGCATTCATTGAAAGAATCTCTGAGCATGACCATTTTCCAATTAATAGATAGTAACTCTTGCAGTCGTGGAATATTTGCTGATGCAATGCCTTGTGTGTGCAATTGATTGCTTGTTACACCACTGAGAATTCCTCCCACCTGGAAGACTCCCCTTGCTTCTCTCTGGTCAGGAAGAAGATGATAAGAGACCACTCTCCTCACATACATCATTTGTGATTGATATAGTGATATCGTGATAGATGATGAGTTTTGAAATGTTCCTGACATCACTTGGTTCTGTCTAAAAGCATCCAAACACATAAAAATCAGGAGCACTGGTGCTAACAGCTACTGGGCATTGCCAACCTTGTGCTCCTCTGCAGCTGAACGTTGGAATGCAAGAGATGACTCAGTTCTGTGATTGTCTCCTTGTTGAAACATAAGCCCCTCAGGCACAGGTCCTGGCTGAAGTATTCTCTAAAGATTCTTGGTGAGAGAGTCTTCAGCTGAGAGTCCTCCTCTTCATCCCGTCACTTAAATATTCTTCTCTTCTTCTCGTGCTCGCCCATGCTGCAGCTCCAGTTGCAATGCTTTAACAGTCAGATTTTTACAAGGTCACGGAGACTCCAGTGACCTTTAGAAGTGATGAGTGGAAGATAGATCCAGAAGGCCTGGTACTACTTCCAACAGGTCCTATTTTCACTGGGTTGTGGGGGAGGGCATGGATATGGTTCACACTTGAGGGAACCGGAACCATTTTTGAACTCAGCACTATATTCAAAGAGATCACATTTTCACTAGATCGCATTTTCACTTGGGGATTGTGAATTTTAGAAAGGCTATAATTGCTCTTGAAGAGTTAATAAAGTCAATAGAAATGTCAAGCTGTTAAGTTAATTCAAAACTTAGAGTCAGAGAGCTGTGTAACATGGAAAGAGACTTTCAGCCCAACTCATCCATGCTGACCAAACGTCCAAAATTAATCGAGTCCTATTTGCCTTTTAAAATATTATGAAAATAATATTTTATTTGCTCTGTTGGAGCAGCTTCAGTAGCTGTTTGTTTAGATAGTCCCAAATGCTATTATTATTGAATTAGTAATGAATAGCTGCTTTCACAATCTATCATTATCTCAGTAGTGATTCTAAGTTTACAGTTTGATTTATTACCTCTGATGTGGGTTATGAGTATAATTGTCTGCTTATATGACAGATTAAATGCTTTCGAGGATTTGAATGTATTGAAAGAGCTTTCATGAATGGGACTCTCTTTATACATACTGAACACTACAATGATGCGAGGAGTTGACATGATTTGGCACTAAATTGACGTGGGGGACATAAAGGGGATTAGTGGTGTCATGGGTTGGCATGAATGCTAACAGAGGACATTAGTGGGAGGTATAGTTTGCAAAAGGTTGACATGTATGGGCATTGCAAGTGAATTGGGATGAAAACATGTGAGGGCTGTGGGTAAGAAGGCCTGATGTCTAACAGAACAACTGAGTTGAAGCTGCAAAGAACCAAGGCAGGATTTTATAAACAGCAAGTTTCAGCAATCCCTA
The DNA here is from genome assembly GCF_037043375.1 of Chiloscyllium plagiosum. Lineage (NCBI taxonomy): Eukaryota > Metazoa > Chordata > Chondrichthyes > Orectolobiformes > Hemiscylliidae > Chiloscyllium > Chiloscyllium plagiosum. The sequence continues at coordinate 76,838,670 of NW_028270141.1, read as the reverse complement.
AACTCCATGTAAAGGTAACAGTCATCCTTAGCATTACGCACTGACTCCGCATGCTCGAATATATTTGGGTTAGTGCATTCAGAAGCAGCTGTCCAGCTCCTCCATACCTGTCACCACACCCCCCATTACCTTCTCCAAACCACTGTCATCTCCCTCACACTATCCAGCATCAAGTGAAAATTGAACAACCAGGGGCACTTTTCCAGACATGCATGCACTTAGGTGGACATTTCCAAGCTCCAAGGCCCCAGCTTGGGAAAGAAAATTCATCCCAAGGGTTTTGGAATTTTTTATTCACTCATGAGATGTGGGCATCACTGGCTGGGCTAACAATTGTTGCCTGTTTAGAGACGTCATAGAGAAATTGGTCATGAGTTGCCTTCTTGAACTGTTGCTGTAGACAGATCCATAATGCCATTAAAGAAGGGAGTTTCAGGACTTTTACACAGTGATGCTAAAGGAACAGCAATATATTTTCAAGTCAGGATGGTGAATAGCTTGGAGAAGAACTTGTTCCCATATATCTGCTGCCTTTGCTCTTTTAGTTGGAAGTGGTTGTCGGTTTGGAAAGTGCTGTCTAAGGACCCTTGGTAAGTTTTGCATTTAAACATTGAAATTTGGAAAGTACTGATCAATTTGCCATGTTGCTCCACTGCTCCTTCTCTGAAGGATTCAATATTAAACTCCATGTAAAGGTAACAGTCATCCTTAGCATTACGCACTGACTCCGCATGCTCGAATATATTTGGGTTAGTGCATTCAGGTATAAATCAATCTTTAATTATGATGTGGCAAGTTGTAGTTACTGTCAACCAACCTCTCCGGCACTGAAAATGGAATCTTGCAAAATTTTGTTTATACTTTCATTCCTTCAGTGTTCGTTCTTGCTGGAGATTTTTTTTAAAGCAATAGAACTAACTAGATTTTAAACATTTTATTTATCTCCTTTATGTCTCTCCATTATCCTATCATTCCCTCTCTTTATTTTTTACCTTTTACATATAGTTCGGCATTGAATTAAATATTTTCATTCATTCTTCATCTTTAGATTCTATCTGCCTCAATGAGAATTCTTCAGTCTAAGACATCCAATTTCTGACCTATTTATGGAATGGTCTCATTTATAGAAGAATGGTAGAAACCTAGAGCCCCTTAGAAGTGGGATGGCAAATGGATGAGGGCAGTGTTGCATCAAGGATCCTCATAAGGATCAAGGGTTCATCTTGGTGAAAGCTATATTTGGGAGATTTTCTGCCACCTTTCTTGGCACCATACAAAGTATATTTAGTCTAGTTTACTGAATGTTGTTTAATGAGAAGAGACTCATATCTGAAACAAGACGTAGTTTATTGTATGATAGTTACCAGGTACAAGTTATAATGTTATGATGAATATTATTGCAAGACTATGAGGGAAAACTCAATGTTAAATCTTACACCTTCGAGACTTAAAGCTGCTTTCCCTTCTAAATAGCATTGTATGTGTACTTATATGAAATGTATTGCTAGCTCACCATGACCAGGGCAAATAGACATGCCCAGCTGGCGAGGCCCACATTCCTGACTAAATAAAACAAAGTCCCCATGACATCATCATATTGGGTGGTGTTTATTACATTCTTCAGCATTAACCCTTTCAGACTCTTACAATCATATGCAACATGGGGACATAGTGGGAAGGAATTTGGAAAATGGGCACTAGCAATATGCCAACCCTTGTCCATGCAACATAAGATATGAACAAACATATGACCCAAAATAATGAAGCATCTAACTTTAGCATCAGGATACAAGAGATGCTATCCTCGCCATCGCTGTGCAAACTTCAGCATCAAGTCAACATTGAAGAGGACATAAAAAGTCCTTGGGTATTGGCAAACATTCTTTTGCCGGTGACTAGAAAATCCAGATCAATCCAATTAATAAAATGCCTCTCTAGAGATATTACCGCACTGGTATATGTTCTGTTAATAATTATAAATATGGCATTACATTGACCTTTTCTTTTCCTCTTCCTTCAGCTGGGGAATGGAGTCATTCAGAGCTGAAAGGGAGGCCATTTACCTCATGTAATCCATTACAGCTCTTCGCAGAGCAATCCAGTCAGTCCCATTCCCCAGCTTGAACACCGTAGCCCTGCAAGCTTATTTCCTTCCTTCATTTGGTAGGGTGGAGACAAGCAATGATTTCTCTTTGAAATCATTGTTTGTCTCCACTTCCACCACTCTCGTGGACAGAAAGTGCCAGGGCATCACTATTCAATAAATTAAGTTCTGGTGCTGATTAGTACAGTATGATCTACATTGCCCTTAGTTCCTTTGTCCAGATCAATAATATATAACGAGAATAGTTGTGGTCCCAACATGCTGGAACTCTACTCAGCAACAGCTGCTATCCTGAAAAAGACTGGTTAATCCCTACTCTCTGCCTTCTGCCAGTCAGCCAATCCTCTATCCATGCCAGTACCTTGCTCTCAACTCTGTGGTCTCTTATCTTATTTAGCAGCCTTCTGTGCAGTATCTTGTCAAATGCCTTCTGGAAATCAAATAGATTATATCCACTGGCTCTCCTTAGTCTAACTTGCTCATTATCTCCTCAAAGAATTCTAACAGATTTGTTAGGCAAGACCTCCCCTTGATGAAGTAGTGCTAACTCAGCCCTATTTACCATGCACTTCCAAATACTTCACAATCTCATCCTTAATAATTGACTTTAATATCTTATAGGTAAAAGCAATGGCTGAAGATGCTGGAAACCAGAGTCTAGATTAGAATGGTGCTGGAAAAGCACAGCAGTTCAGGCAGCATCTGAGGAGCAGTAAAATCGACGTTTTGGGCAAAAGCCCTTCATCAGGAATACAGGCAGACAGCCTGAAGGATGGAGAGATGAGTGAGAGGAGGACTGAAGTCAGGTAAACTAGCCTATAGTTTTCTGTCTTCTGCCTTCCTCCATTCTTAAATGGGGGTATAACATTAGCTATTTTCCAAGGTGGTGCATTGGGTGCATAATGGGGAGCGTCCACTCAAAATAACTCTTTGTCCTTGTTTCTAAACATCTCTGACCTCACCTGCCCAGAGAACAGTACTTCTCATGCCTACTAACCCTGACGTGTAGGATGCTACCAACATCCATAGCCACTGAGCTGATGCCATGGCTCATAGTGGCTGCCAGCCTCTCATTGGCCAATGACTTCAGGCGGCATGGGACATTATAATTTCAGGAAGGGATCCCAATGGAATGTTGACCAGATCACTACTTAAGTATCCGACTGGAAAGATACAGAAGATTCTCAGTTCCAAGGGCTTGGGAGTGGGTACATATTCCAACCATTTTTGTTTCACATATAGAAGATAAAATTGAAAGTTCACCCCATTGTCATTGTTTGGGAGACAAATTGTTTGTCCTGGTTTCTTATTTACCAGACCTGTCAGGCATAGGGGTACTGTAGTGTGATTGGGAGGTGAGTGGGGTCATTCAGAAGGTTGACTCTATACATTGCACAGTTTTTACCTGGAGTCATTGGGAGTGGAAAGACAATAGACAATAGGTGCAGGAATAGGCCATTCTGCCCTTCGAGCCTGCACCACCATTCAAAAGGACCATGGCTGAGAGTTGGTCATAGGAAGGGATGGGCAGATTCCAGAAAAGGAACATATTGCCAGGACCCCAGGGACGATGTGGGATGGTGATAACTGGAGGAATAGAGAGTGTGAAGTCTACGGAGAGGGAAAGACGAACTATTGAAGCTGTTTCAGTGATATCATTTTAATACTAATTTATTCAGTATTTTTGATTTATACAACTTATTCAGTAATTTGTTCAATAATTTATTCTGTAATCCAAGATGATACGAGAGCATGGCAACATTATACATTTTTCACTGTTCCCAGGTTTAATAAATAAATCTAAGTCTAAATGAGAGAAAACTGAGGACAAGGATATTAACTGGGGAGGAAGGGGATTGATCAGAGGGTAGACTGTCAATCAGGGGTTTGGAAATGGAGTTCTGATTCTGAGAGCTGGGAATAGGGCTGATCAGAGACAGGGGTATAGGGTGAGTAAGTAGGGCACAGATAAGGGAATGGCAGTTGGGCTGTGTAGTAAGGAGCAGGTAGGGTAGTTGAAGGTTCCGAGGTCAGTGAGATAGGGTTGTGCCGGTTGTGGGTATTTGATGCCAGATGAGGGTGGCCTCAAGTCAGGAGGTTATAGGGAGGTGGTGGCTGGATGGATGGGAAATCTGAAGCCTAGTTTGATGAGGGAGGGCTGTCTGATTAAATGTGTTGCTCAGAAAAACTAGATCCAGTGGATAAATATAACTTGCTGGATTCACATAGCCCTTAAAAGGAATAAACTGAAACTTGGACAATCCAGCTGACTACAGCTGGAGTTGAAGATCCATATAACAATGAGATGATCATCACATCATCTTTTACAAATATTTTACAGGAAAGGAGTTATAAATCTCACTTCATTGGTCTTTCAAAGAGTCATTTATCATTGTGATTCAGTGACTAATTTTCAACATCATTTTTTTACATCAAATTGTCTGAACCAAAAAAAATGAACAATGTCAAAAAAAAAGAGGGATGCAGAGAAGTGCCCTGCCTAAGGGTCTCAGTAGAAAACCATTATGAAAGTCAATGATAGTTTGGGTTGTCTCAAAATAATTACAGTGTGTTGGAGAAAGGTTAATGGCTGCTCATTACATTGGACATTCATCACGTCTTTAGGTTTTGGAATTCTTTAAGATGTTAAAATATGTAATCTCATTCAATCTAATCATGTCATCTTCATGTAAACATTCATTCCATGTGTGCACATTTTCTGCCGCAGAGGACTCAGATGAGGACTTTGATGAGGCCGTGTTCAGAGAAAGATGTGCACACAGAAATACTTGGTGTATTGGTTGAGAAGTATGGAGGAAATAACATCTGCTGTGACTAGTCTCAGGGCAAGCTTCCTCAATTTATTATTTCTTTAAGCAAGATACCTCACATTGTCAGGCTCCCAGGTGAGGAGAGTGAACTAGTTTCCCTTCTTTATTCACCCATCCACATGATTAATTGCAACAAGGTTAGTTTTAAAAGGATCCCTGTTTTTCTGGATACCTTTCTCCCAGACCTAAATGATCATATGCTTTAGAAGGAACCAATTAAAGCAGACGTCAAATTACTAAAAAGAGTGGATTTATTGGTTACTAAATAAAGAAAAAACTGACACAACACATACATTAGAAATAAGTGAGTCCAAGAAGTTAAAGCTAAAAAGGAAATCTACACAGATTTGTGTCTGAATTGTTTGTGAAGAGCAGCCATTGCAATGGATGTCACCAGTTGCATTGACATCAGTAGTTGATTGAAATTCTTGGCTTTGTCAAATGATCAAAACTCTTTTGTTGTGATTCTTTGCAAGCAGTTGGCTGGCTGGCAGCACTTAGAGTAAGGGGCAGTCTTTTCCCTTGCTTTATCTGCAGTGTAGGGTTGTTTTAATTACTGTACAGAGAATCCCTACAGTGTGGAAACTGGCCCTTTGGCCCAACAAGTTCACACCGACTCTCCCACCCAAACCATTCCCTATTACTCTACATTTACTCCTGAATAATGCACCTAACCATCACATCCCTGAATGCTATAGGCAATTTAGCACGGCCAATTCACCTAACCTGCACATCTTTGGATTGTGTGAGCAATCCACAGCACCTGGAGGAAACCCATGCAGACACAGGGAGAATGCACAAACTCCACACAGATAGTCACCTGAGGCTGGACTCGAACCCAGGTCCCTGGCGCTGAGAGCCAGCAGCTCTAATCACTGAGCCACTGAGCTACCATGTTGCCCTTACAGTTCTCAAAGCTGTGATTATCACACTAAACAGTCCATTCTCTAGAACATCAAACCATTGCCATGCACAAACTCATATTGTGTTTTTTTCAATATTCCTGCAAGGCAAAAACACAAACATTCTGAAAGGTAGCTTTCTGCTGAAAGAAAAGAGATAGTCAGCCCCCTCATTAAGTCTGTTTGAAGTTTTCTTGTCACTATATTCCATGAATCCCTCACAGAGCTTTGTCAGACAGTAACTGAATGTACATCTGAAGTCATATTTTGGCTGCTGCAATTTTTTTGTTAAGAAAACACACATTTTGGAGTTGAAAGTTAACAATATCATGACCCATTATCATGACTCATCACACAGTGCTTGCCTTTTTTACTGCCTTGGCTTCAACCCTCTGTACAGTTTCTGACCCAGTGACAATGGCAGTGCTGCTTCCATTCCTGTTGAATCCTTAGTGCCCAGTGACCACCAGTTTCTCTGCTGTCCTTGTGAGATTACAGCAATGAACTAGAAATTCCAGGGACTCATCTGAACACCTTTTTTAACATTCTGAAGTATTCCCATCATGCTTTGATATTTAATTCAATATTCCTGCTGATACTTCTTGGTTAGCCTCAGTACTACTCTTGAGCAGCTTTTCAGCTGCTAATCCTGTCTGCATAGATGCCAAATATTGAAGCGGGCACACTACACTGTTTGGATTTCCTAGTTACTGCAGCTTGTCATGGAAAACCAAATGGAAAGTCAATGACGAAAACAAGTCTAATGAATGATGGCTGCTCTTCATGTGTTGATCTGTTTCATTTGCTGCATGTACCATCGCAGTACATGCAATATATATTGTATGCAATGTTATACTTCATATGGTAGACAGAGTACACACTCACTGATCAATAGCTGCTGCTCAGAAATGCCAGATCTGAGAATGAACTAATCAATATATTGTGATGATTGTCATACTCATGCAATATGCACTCAGGGACTTTGGAATATAAAATTGAAATGGACATTTTACCTTAAACAAAAGATGAAGAATGAGCCCTTTATTTTTAAAGCATATTAGGAGACCTTCTCTTTCCTTTATAGATGAAGCTAGGCATAGCTAGTCCTAGAGCTAGTCTTTCTGTTTGAGCAAAGCATTTACATGCAAATGAACATCAGGGGTATTTCAATGAGACGTTAATAAAATGTAATTGAACTTTGCAGTAGATTGATGGCTGCCCTTAAGGAAGTTCAACCATGTCTTGTCAATATTTGATTTTAGAGTGAATGGGAAAAGAATGTGGGTGTAAAAACTTTATTCAGATATTTTCTCATCAACATCTGGAGAAGTTGGGACTTCTATCACAAAGATATGTGGAAGGGTGAAACCTGGCTCATAATTTGGCAATGGTCAAGTCAATGATCAAGTCAGGGGAAAAATTGGGACAGTAGTAATTTTACTAGTGATGAAGAAGCCAGGCTCGTGTTCTGGACATGGGTTAAACCCACCATGGCAGCTGGTGAAATTTAAATTCTATTAATAAATCTGGAATATATAGTTAGTTGCAGTCATAATGACTATGAAGTTATTATTGATTGTCATGAAAACCCATTTGGTTCACTAATGCCTTACAGGCAAGGAAATTTAATCACCCAATAGCTGGTCAAGATTCAGTGATAAAGTCAGCAGTCTATGTGATAAGTTGAAAACTACACCAGTCTGTGATGGGTTCATACTTCTGAGATATTTGTATGCCATGAAGACTCATAATCCGTAGTGAGATTATTTTCAGTAAAGACCTACCTTCAGCAGCACCCAAAAATCTCTTGGCACCCAGTTCATGATTGTTTAAAGGTGGCGCATGTTGATAAACTGTGGCTCCATTTATCTCCTCAGATGGATATAAAAGATGCCACACTACAATTTTGATGCAGAGCTGGGTGGTTATTTTTGGCCAATATTAATTCCTCAATCAACATATCAAGAACTAAGAATATCTATTCATTATCCTATTACTATTTACTAGAGTTTGCTGTTGTTTTTCCTACATTACTATTTACATTTTCATCCCCATTCAGAAATCAATAAGAGCATTATAGTTGGAATTCTGACTTATCCCTGTAGTTAAAAAAAAAGTCACACCAGATCTGGCCATTCAGGGATAATTTGCATTACATTGTTTCTGAGGATGAAGTAGTCACTGCATTGTGTCTTGAATGGCATGTACCTATGAGGGAATGGCAGGGGGTTGTCTTATGGGCATTACTAACCTTGATGTAATAATTTTGTGTAAGGGAAGGACTGTTTCCTTTGTTCGGAGAGAGCTCTTGCCATGACGCCATAAGCCCTGTGAGGTGTGTGTTAAAGGTTCCTCCGGAAAGTTTGTACTGTACTGTGTTTAACAAAATTTTGGTTGTTGGTGTGTTGCAGTTGCATCAACTGTGTAAGGATCTCAGAAAAAAGAACTGAACAGGTAATGAGTAGGAAGGATTTAGAGGGGTATGGGCCAAGTGCTGACAAGTAGGACTAGATTAGGTGAGGATATCTAGTCGGCATGGAAGAGTTGGACCGAAGGGTCTGTTTCCGTGCAGTACTTCTCCATGATTCTATGACTCTATGACAACACAGTAACTGCACTTAAAAAGTACTTCTTTAGCTGTGAAGCGTTTTGAGAATGCCAGTGATTGTGAAAACGTTAAACAAATGCAATACTTTATTTTAAATGGTGTTTTTTTAAAATTTAACAATACTGTATTTGAAGTATTGGAATAAAAAGTTCACCTGACAAATAATTAAGATTGAAATTGACTCAGCATGATTAAAAGTGTAACTTATTTTGATATGTGTCTTGCTTAATTGTAGCTATAACTCATGTTTACTTGTTTTTGAAAGCTGTGTCGTCATGGTGATAATGATGGTAAATGCTTCCTTTTAGATTTTGCTGAGGTTGACAGCTTCAGAAATGTCTTTTGTCTTAATATCTATTCAGTGGTAATTGATGTTTACCACATTAAATTTAATACTTCTAAATAATTACCTTTATTGCAATTATTTGGAATTTACCAATGGAATTGTTAATCATGGGGAGTTTTTATTTGTTTGAATTTTTAATTATCTCTCACACAAGTAATTGGAAGCATATATGGCAGCCAATTTTTCTTTTGTATTATTGTTAAGCAATTATTTTACCAAATCATTATGATGTAAAATTGAAAAATAATAGGCTTGAGTATTGCTTCAGACCTGTCTCCATTGTGAGGCATGAATTAAGCTTGGCTGATGTCACAGTATCACAGAAGCAATGTGATATGCACATCAAAATCAGCCAGTCAGAGAGAGCCAGTAACAAATATAAATGAACATGTGTTCTTCTGCTGAACCTTTCCCTCTGGATTTTAATCACTACACTGACTGCTGAGTGGATAGGATAAGCTTCTTGAAGCTCTGTTGCTTGGTAAGTAAATACATAAAGCCAGTTTTGTACAGAAATTGATAATATGCTGAATTCAAATTCTTACGATGTTTAGTTTTTAGCAGAATAGCTATGTGGATTCATCTGTCACAATTGAAATTTTTTAGATCATAACTGAAAAAGTGAAAAGATTGCTTGAAAAATGGAAATCTTTAAATTGTTTCGTAAAATGTAGAACTTATGCTTCATACATTTTGATTAATGATCTATGAAACAATAATCTATATAAAATTATTTGACTTGTAGGTTTCTATCTAATTGATATTATTTTGTTAATGTTACACAAATCAAGTGCAAGTGTATCATTAGTCATAAAGATAAAGTCTGGGTTTTCATTTTCCAGATGGTTTTTTATATCATGTTAACGTGTCAAGGTGATTCCCATTGACAATGCTTATCACACACCCTGGAGAAAAATTGCCACTAGATTATCATTATTCTGAAAAGCATTTAATCTTGTTTGTCATCACCATTAGTTCCAGACACCTGAGCACACAGTTCAACAAAGCTAGAGATGATACTAGAGAATGTTGAGGCAGCAGTACAATAGTTTATTTCAAGGGACTACTTTAGATTCTAAAGCTTCAGTCAGGCTGGTGTGTTATAGTTTGCACAGAGTAGGTTATGATAGCAACTTGTTTATTTCAATAATCATTATTAATAATGTTCATTTTGTTAAGCTATCTGCACAGAAAACAGTGTAAAAATAATCACAGTCTATTTGCCTGGAAATCAAGGTAATACTTCCTCCGCCCTGTTTGCATTACACATAATTGTTTAAGACATGATAACTCCTAAGTTTTATATTCATACAAGCATTACATTTACATTTGCGGCATTTTTCTTGGTGCAAATTACTTTTAAAAACAAACAAGTAGAAACTATTTTAGAAAATCCATGATGATAGCTACTTCAGATTGCTGATAAATGTAAAAATACAAGTAGAAAACTAAAAATTAAATCTTCTGATCTCTCGATCTTCAGAGACTATATGTATAACTCAAGATATGCATTGTAACCTGTGGAAGTCAGGAAGCTCTGAATCCCAGGGCATTTGAACATAAAACAGACATCTCTCCTGGTCTGAAGAGCTCTCTGACTGAATTAAACAGTTCCATTGTAATTACCCAGATAGTTATTCAGGAAATGTTAGACAAAACAAATCCTCTAAAACTTGGGTAACTACAGAATGACCTCACTAATCATTCATACTGAGTCTCACCCACCCACCCTCAAGCCTGACTAGCTATCTAACACTTAAGTACCTCTCTTGAACCCACCTCCCACCATACTGATCCCCAGGTTACACCCCGACTTGACCCAAATTTGCCATCTAAGACCATGCAAAGTTGCAACCATGCCACTATATCTTCCAAACAGTCAGAAACCCAAGTAAACAACTACCTTCCCATTCCTCAACTGAGAGTACTTTTCTGACTCATATATCCACTCAGCCACCAATTCAAAGCCTTTGTTCATCTACTACCCAATCACCACTCAGGAACATCCAAAAGTACATTTGACACTTACATTCAGCAGTTAGTGTCTTAAAAAAAAAGGGGCATGTCTTCTGTGCTGATCCTCTTCACAGTTCTCTGCATGGAGTTCTGTGCAGAGCAAATTCATCAAGACCTTTATAAATGTTATCAGGTAAGCATGCAGTTTTCTGACTGATTTGCTTCACGTATAATGGTTCTGACAGTGATTGGAAGATGGGACCATATAATCAGCGTCAAACAACTCCATCTGAAAACTGTTATTTTAAGTGGTTCTGTCTAAAGCAAAGGCTTGTTGGAAAACAAATCCATCAAAAGTTGCACAAATAGCTACTATTTTCAACATAACTTAAGGAAGAAATGTCTACACCAGAAAAATCACAAGAAACTAGTCTTCTGCCGGGATTAGCTTTTTCTAAGAATAAATATATTCAAATAGGAAAACCAGATAGAGTCATTTTATTATTGGAGAATAATGATTATTATTTTAGAAAATGTATTTTTAAGCAACAAAATAGCTAGTTCAAAAATATTATTGCGGATATCTCCAATGCAATGTTCTGGAAGTTTTACTCCATATTCTTGATGCTTTTTTTCCCTTTGAACTGTGAGTCATTTACCTATTTGAAGGCAGAAAATTTACTTAGTGTCAGATATCATTTGTTCCTGTTGCAAAGAAGACTTGTGATGCCAGCATTCCATGAATATATGACAAAAGTTTGAAGTTAGTCACTGGTATAATTAGAGATGGGTGGTCCCATAAACAGCACAGATCCTCTAGAATGCCTGGTGAATTGTGTTAGGAGATGAGGATTTTCCTGTTCTTCACAATAGAAGCACAGTTAAAATAAGTTCATTAGAGTATTGCTACTGAGCAGATTTTCCTGTCATCATACATACCGAGGTGTATTGAATTGATCAAGTAAACCACACAGAGACAGAATATACCGTGGAGCCCTTTCATCATGCATGCATGTTTATTTAACTATGTTTATTACTCACATTTTCTTAGCAAAGAAAATCAAACCTTTTGCAACAGTAAATGAATAGGAGAGTTTTAGCACAATATTTTGGAAAGTTAGTTGTCTTTTTGTAATTATTAATGAATAAAATATTTGCTATTGAGGGTAATGCTGCAAAGTGTTGTATGTTCACATAGTCTGGCCGTAACAACGATGAAACATCAGCAAATGACTTCACTGTAATTTGAAAACCAGGAAGAATGAATTGATTTTTGAACAGAATCTGCAACTCAGTGCTTTCGATAGGCTATTGGATAAAAACAATGCACAAGGGAATGGGGACAAAGAAGAGGTTTGGCACTGGATAATGGTGCTCATTTGAAGAGCCGATACAGACATGATGGACTGAATGACCTCCTCTTGCACTTCAACTATTCTGTGATTCTGTGAAATCTAAAGCAATATTATCAGTGATTAGCTAATATTTAGTGGCACCTTATAAATCATCCGTAAACCTAAACTTCTTAATTCCTGGTGACACAGCACCACTGGTTACAGGCCTCCGGTCCAAACAAGCAAACTTCCACCACCACCCTCTGTCTCCTGCCATCAAGCCAATTTTGTATCCATTTGGCAAGCTCACCCTGAATTCTATGTGATCTAACTTTACTACCACACAGAACCTTGTCAAAGGATTTACTAAAGTCCAAGTATACAATGTCTACTGCTCTGTCCTCATTAATCTTTTTAGTTACTCCCTCAAAAAACTCAGAGTCTAGATTACAGTGGTGCTGGAAAAACACAGCAGTTCAGGCAGCATCCGAGGAGCAGGAAAATCGATGTTTCGGGCAAAAGCCCTTCATCAGGAATAGAGTCTCTATTCCTGGTGAAGGGCTTTTGCCCGAAACGTCGATTTTCCTGCTCTTCGGATTCTGCCTGAACTGCTGTGCTTTCCCAGCGCCACTCTAACCTAAACCCTGGTTTCCAGCATCTGCTGTTCTTGTTTTTACCACAAAAAAAATCAATCAAGTTTTCCTCACACAAAACAATACTGACTATTTCTAATGTTTCCAGGAATGGAGAGCTTGACATACAAAAATAGACTGGAAAGGCTGTGACTTTTTTAACTGGAGCATAGGAGGTTGAGGGCTGACCTTATTGAGATTTATAAAATCATGATGGGCATAGATAAAGCAAATATCAAGGGTCTTTCCCTCGGATGGGTGAGTTCAAAACTAAGGGGGCATATTTTTAAGGTGAGATGACAAAGATTTAAAATGGACTTAAGAGGCAACATTTTTACACAGAATGGTTCATGTGGAATGAACTGCCAGAGGAAGTGCTGGATAGTGATAAGTACATGAACAGGAAACGTTTGGAGGAATATGAACCTATTGCACACAGGTGGGACTAATTTAGTTTGGGAAAATGATCATCATGGACTGATTCTCTGGCATCATGAAGGTATGGTCCCAGTCTAAACTTACAGAAACATGGGCCAGGACTTCTAGAAAGAGATGTGAACAAAAGGTGAAGGCTGGATTTTTGGATTGTGGAGACTCCATGGACCTTTAAATATCCAGCCTTCACTTTTTGTAAACATCTCTTTCTGGCTAGAGTTTGTCGGCATATGGTTTGAGTCTCAGTCAGCATCTGTTCATGCCTCAACCAATGATTATTTAGGATCTTTCTCTCACTTGCTTGCCAGAAGAAAAGTGAGGGAAGAAGACCCACTAATTATAATAAGAAAAGGGTAGTACTAGATAGTTTCATGTTTTATTAGCCTGTGAATTGAGTTTACCTATATTTTGTACTTTCATATTTTTCATCTGCAAGGGGAAGGCTGGACAACTGCAATTCACTGGAAACTGTGTTCTGTTCTTTCTTTTGCATTGGTTTCAATTTGTTTGATTCAACAGAGTGGTTACCAATTTGTCTTCCAGGAGATAGAAAAACAACCTTGGCATCCTGTCCAAGATCACAGTATTTAGTAAACGCAATAAACAGTTTTAATATGTCTGACTTTATAACTAACTTTAGACAATAAAATCCATGCTGATTATGTTGCATACTTGTGGAAATGGCCAGTGAATTTGATCCCAAAAGAATATCTCGTGCAAACAAAAAATTTGAAGAAGATTCATTTCACTTAATTGAAGTATCTCATCACTTCTTTAGAAATGCCTAATATCTGGATTATTTTAGGTGCAAGAAAAGCCAGATAGGAAATTTGCCTCAACCTTGATATGGTTCCATAGCTTCAGGTTTTTTTTCTAGTTTTATTGGTCACAATTTATATGGCTGAGAACAACCAATTTATGGATGGATGAAATCTATTGTAACTTGTTTGACTCTCACCACCTCTTCCACCTGCAAAATTGCGAACTATGGTTGCAAAATTGAAACATAGTTGCCAAAAAATGATGTCAAGCCAAAATGACAAAATTAGCGATAAAATGAGGAATGGGTCCAGCCTCCACAACACAAGGATCATGTAGAACTTTCTACTCTTGCTGGTAGCAAGCTTGGAGGCAAAAGGTGCATGCAATTAGGTGAATTACCTGAGCTCTTTGGCAGTCTTTGTCCTTCCCCAAAACTTACAATTAGTGTCCACTTAAGGACCTCACCAAGCCTCTGTTGGTATTAACCTGGCTGCAGATACACATAAATGGCAGCAAAAAAGATCAGGATCACATGTCACCTCTGGTTGGGACGTTTCATTGCAATAATAAACATAAAGTTCAAAGTCTGTGAGAAGATTTGTAGCTCGGGTGCTCGTTGTTGTGGTTCTATTTACCGAGCTGGGAATTTGTGTTGCAGACATTTCGTCCCCTGTCTAGGTGACATCCTCAGTGCTTGGGAGCCTCCTGTGAAGCGCTTCTGTGATGTTTCCTCTGGCATTTGTAGTGGTTTGAATCTGCCGCTTCCGGTTGTCAGTTCCAACTGTCCGTTGCAGTGGTCGGTATATTGGGTCCAGGTCGATGTGCTTATTGATTGAATCTGTGGCTGAGTGCCATGCCTCTAGGAATTCCCTGGCTGTTCTCTGTTTGGCTTGTCCTATAATAGTAGTGTTGTCCCAGTCGAATTCATGTTGCTTGTCATCTGCGTGTGTGGCTACTAAGGATAGCTGGTCGTGTCGTTTCGTGGCTTATGGATGCGGATCGTTAGCTGTCTTCCTGTTTGTCCTATGTAGTGTTTTGTGCAGTCCTTGCATGGGATTTTGTACACTGCATTGGTTTTGCTCATGAGCAACAGCCAGGGAATTCCTAGAGGCATGGCACTCAGCCACAGATTTTGCCTGAAAAGATGGTGGAATCAGAGTCCTTTGATATTTTTTAAGGCAAAGGTATGTACTTTATCAGGAATAGGCAGGAATGTGGATTTGAAGTTACTATCAAATCAACCATGATCTTATTGATTGACAGAGAAAATTCTAGTGGCGGAATGGCCTACTTCTGCTGCTAATTGTATGTTTGCATGTATTCACATTGACTTATCACTTTGAAGCTTTTTGGTTACTGTGTGAAATAGAAAAATCTCACAAACTGCTTAGCCAAAAGCTTTCAATCAACTTAAGTATTTCATCTTAATAGGCACTTGTTAATTACTGAAATGCAATTAAGTGTTTGGTCACCTAGTAATAGTCAACATAAAATAGAAAGGCTAATTGGCATGCTCACTCATTTTAAGTAAGATGCACTATGGCAATGTTTTGCAAAACACAATTGGATGACATTTATTCTGATAAATTGCGGCATGAATAGAAAATGGAATACTTCATTTTAGTTTCACATCAACATTTTTACTTAAATTATTGGCAGGAAAATTCCACCGGGATGCCTTTTCGAAAACGTTAACAGAGGAATTTTCTGAAATAAATCTTGGAAATTTCAGGAAAGATAGGATGTGGACATATCAACCCAAATTACTAGCAGTGCTAGATCATCAGTAAAACAATTGAATTCAGACATCTTCAGCTGTCCATCCTGACATACTTGTAATTTTATAAGGTGATGTTGCTTTGCAATTAAAAAGTTGCTGTTTAAAAGGAAAACTGTTACAAGTAATGTTATTTCTATGTAGAATATTTTATACTGCTCAAGCACTGAAGTAGGTTACATGTGCTCATTTACCATAAAATATCCTATGCACAATTGAGCCACATTTCTATCTACTAAGGCTTGATATTACAAAATACTTCAGTGCTTCATTTCCATTCAAATCAAATAAGAGCTCCGATTCCTGTGTAGTTGCACAAGTTCTAACAGGTGAATAGTTATTAGGAAGAAGGCCCTGGCTGTCACTTCTGCCTGTGAAAAATTCTCACAAAATGCCCAAGGCATTGTTCATAATCTCGACATATCGAGTCATTAGGTATCTTTATTAATACTAGAGTGGCCACCCCAAATCAAATGTTTCTAATTCTAACCTATGTGGTTTGATGTCATCATGGAGTATATTCCAAAGCAAACTCTAGACCATGGCTGATGTTTGGTCCAGTTGGGAAGCCAGCACATAAAAATACTGAAGACATTGTTTTCTGTCAGTAAAAAGGAATTTGATCAGATGTTGCATCTTTTCAAAAAAAGGGGTCATGGTAACAGCCAACCTGTGCTCTATCCCATGGCAACACCCTGAGCACTCAGAATTAATATGGCTGTCTAAGAAGTAAGGTTAAAGATAACTGTTCTGGATGCATTTCCATACCAATAATGGCCAATTAATCAGGATCCGTTTGTCATTCTGCATAAAATGGCATCTTTCCTAGCTTGTTTCTTATAGCCTAATTCTGACAAGTGCTGAATGAAAACCTTTAGCTTCTAGTCTCCTACTAGAATGTTTAGGTTCTGTATTAGAAAGCATGTATTCATTATTCAATGTCTTTAGTGGGCATGAATGTGTAGCTTTCTCAAAGGTTAATCACTTGCCAATAAAAATCATGCTCTCCCTGATTCTATAAGATGCCAGTTTATTTTCAAATTCTGAAGTTTCTGCTAAGCTTGTGAAAATAATCATATCAATTCCTAAAACTAGTAAATCGATCACTCTTCTATTGGATGAAAACTCAAAACTATTCATACATGAGGGCAAAATAAATATGCTTGAAATGAAAATGTTGTCTCAGCTTTTACACTCAGTGGTTCAGTAAATCAGTCCATGCCTTTATCCCATCTCAGATTACTTTTATGAGCTCAGCAATCGGACATTAAGACCCTGTGAAACACCTAGAATGGTTTTCTGCCATCTTGCCACTTTCATTCCAGAACAATGAAGTCGTGAAAAAACAGTTCAATAGGAATCTCATATTTAGTAACTCAAAGTAAAACTATTCTGAAGCAACATACTGTCGGTTCTAGAAGGTTGGAGTCAAAATAGAATAAGCTGGAACAAAAACAGAAATTGCTGGAAAAACTCAGCATTTGTAGAGAGAAAGCATTTTGGGTCCAATGACCCTTTTTCAGAACTTATCCTCTCTTTCTGACAGGATTTCAATTTTAATCCTTTTTCTCTTTCCCCGTCAATACTTTTTTGTTACTCCTAGTGTTTGACAATGTATTTTGGCAAAACTGGCTTCCGAGCAAAATCATATTCATCAGTGACTGGCTGTGGCTCAGACTCACCACCATGTGGATTTCAACTGAAGTTTCATCCTTTGTGTTTTGAATCCACCCAGGATCACAGGTCTCTCTGTGATGTGCAGTGCTCATCAGACAGCTGCTCTCCCTGCATCCTGAGATCCACACTCATTGCCATTCATTGCCATTTGCACACTCTCCAACTTTCTCTCCATCAGCACCACCTCACACCGGCTCAGAGCTGCCATGCCCTTCACCACCAATTCATCCTCTGGCTCATTTAACATTCTAACAAAAAGCTTTTTCTTTCCCTTTCAGGCATTAAGGAATGCAAGATGCATAAACTGAGATATACCCATGTCCCACTGGATCCCCCGCCCTTCCCTTCACTCTGACTCCATCCACTCTCCCAACCCCACCTCCTGTCATATATTTACTATCCCTTCTGACATTTTGCTCTCTGATGCTGAATGTTTTGTACTCAACAAAGGTCTTAGTTTTATCTCTCTGCACCTCCACTTCGATGAATTTCAGGCACAACAAGACATTGAGTTCCATTGACTTGCTCTCTGTGGCCATTTCTTTGAACAGTACTGCTCTTCCTATCCTACAGAACACTTTATGCACCTCTAACACTCTCTCTCTACTTGGACCCCTTCCTCTGGCCTTTTACCTGCACTTGACCTGTTCATTGAGAACTTTTAACGTGACGTTGGTAATCTGAATTTCTCTGCCCCCCCACACACATACCCTACCCACCCCACCCTTACCCATTCCAACCTATCTCTCTCTGAACTGACTGCAGTCTGTGCCCTCAGGTATAACACTGACTTTGTAATCAGGCCTGAAAAATGTGTTGCTGGAAAAGCGCAGCAGGTCAGGCAGCATCCAAGGAGCAGGAGAATCGACGTTTCGGGCATAAGCCCTTCTTCAGGAATCTTTGTAATCCGGCCTGCTGTTTTCTATCCGACCTCCTCATATCCCCCCCGGACCATGACCCCACCATTGAACTCCTGACTCTTATGACCACAACAGTCACTAAACTCATTTCATTTATTTTATTCATTCATGGGGTGTGGGCATTGCTGGATGGTCAGCATTTATTGTCCATCCCTAATCGTCCTTGAGAAGGTTGTGCCTTCTTGAACCACTACAGTCCACCTGCTGTGGGTTGATCCACAATGTCATTAGGGAGGGAATTCCAGGATTTTGATCCAGTGACAGTGAAGAAAAGGCAACATATTTCCAAGTCAGGATGGTGAGAAGCCTGGAGGGGAACCTAGAGGTGGTGATGCTCCCATAATGCCCTTGTCCTTCTAGAACAAAGTGATTGTGTGTTTGGAAGGTGCTGTCTAAGGATCTTAGATGAACTTCTGTAATGCATTTAGTAGATAGTACAAACTGCTACCACTGGTGATGGAGGAAGTGGATGGTACTTGAAGATGTGGATTTGGTGATCTCCCCCCACAGTTTCCAAGCTCATAGATCACAGAGCCCATTTCTACCTCCTTCTCAAAATTCACTAACAGGAGTACCTGTGCAGATCCATTTTTCTGCCTGCTACTGCCTCACAGAACTCATCTCTTCCTACCTTGACTCAAAATTTTCTCCTCTCCAGTCCCTTCCCATTTACATCAGCGATTCCTCTGACACTTTATGTCAGTTTCAGAATTTCCAGTTTATGGGCTCCAGTTGCCTCAACTTTACCATGGATGTGCAATCCCTTTACATTGTCTATCCCTCACCAGGTTGGTCTCAGGGCTTTCCACTTCTTCTTGGAAAGAAGGTCTGTACCGCCCCTAGCCACCAATACCCTTCACTACCGATGGGGTTCAGGTAACAAGCATGCCTTGTTCCAGACCTACTCAGGTCTGTCCCCACAAAACTTTCCTCAGTACATTGATGTCATTATCAGTGCTACTTTTCTCTCTGTCTCTCTCTCTCTCTCTCTATCAAAGTTTATTAATTTGGCTTCCGCGTTCCACTGACCTCTCACCTTCATCTGGTCCATCTCTGATTCATCCCTTCCCTTCTTTGACATCTTTGTTTCCAGTTCTGGGGATAGGCCTCCACTAATATCTCCTATAAACCCACTGCCTCCCACAGTTACCTTGACTCTACATCCTCACACACTGCTTGCTGTAAAGACACTATTCCACTATCCCAGTTTCTCCATTTTTGTCACTTTTGTTCTGATGAGGCCAACTTCTACAAGGGAGCCTCCAAATTGTCCATGTTTTTCCTCAACTGAGGATTTCCCACCACTGGACTTGACAGGGCCCTCAGCCGGGGTCAACCCATCTCTCGTACTTAGGCCCTCACCCTTTCTCTTCTCTCCCACAGCAGCAAAAGGGTCCCCCTCATCCCCACTTACCATCCAACCTGCATTCACATTCAAGGGATCATAAAGCCATCATTTCTGTCACCTCCAGCGGGATGCCACACCGCATATTCCCCTCCCCTTGCTTGTCAGACTTCCGCAGGGACATTCTCTCCGGAGACCTTTGTTCACTCCTCCTCTAATCCCAACACTTCCCTACACCCTGATGTCACCTTCCCATGCAATCACTGATGGTGCAACATCTTCCCCTTTCATCTCCTCCCTCCTCATTATCCAAGGCACCAGACAGTTGAAGCTCTAATTTACCTGAACTTCACTCAACCTTGTCAATCATAATTGCTGCTCACAATGTGGTCTCCTCTACACCAGGGAAACAAAGTGCAGGCTGGCTAACTGCTTTGCAGAACACCCACATTCTGTCTGTAACAATGACCCTGAGCTTCCAGTTGCCTGCCACTTTAACACACCACTGTGTTCCCTGGCCAACATCTCTGTCTTGAGATTGCTGCAGTGCTCAGTGCAAGCTGGTAGAACAGCATCACATTTTCTGCTTGGTTCCCCTGCAGTCTTTAGGACTCACTGTCAAGTTAATTATTTAGGGCCTGAGCACCTTCTCCCATGTTCTTACCCCAACCCGCGCACACAATGTTTTGTAACCACATGGTCTTCTACCACAACCATCCCATTGTCAGCTATTAATGCTCCCCATTAGCAGTTATTGACTCCCCCAGGCTGAATTTTTCCCATTCCTTTCTATGTCCATCTGTTGTTTTCTCTCTCTCTGGGCTCCATCTCCATCTATCCTTTACTCCTCCCCCCTTCCTCAACCCCATCTTCAGCATAAATACCAACCTTTTCCGAGATACAATCACTTCTGAAGAAGGCTGACTGTACCTGAAATGTTAACTCTGCTTTCTCTCCACAGATGCTGGCTGACCTGTTGAGTTTTTCCTGTTTTTTTATGATTTCCATCATCCGCAGGTCTTTGGTTTTCTTAGTTTAGAAAAAGCTGTAGATAGTCATCAGGTGAGGTAGCATCTCTGAAGTGGGAAAGAGAGGGTTGAGTTTTTCACAAAAAACAGAAATTGCTGGGGAAACTCTTCAAGTCTAGCAACATCTTTGAGAGATAAACAGAGTTAACATTTTGAGTCTCGTGACTCCTCTTTAGAACATGTTAACTCTATTTTTGTCTCTCCACAGATGCTGCTAGGCCTGCTGAGTTTCTCCAGCAAGTTCTGTTTCCATTTCAGATACCCAGCATCCACAGTTCTTTGTTTTGGTTTTGGATTTTTAATCTGAAATCAGCAACAAGATCATTTCTGGATCTCAACCCCACTCCCTGTATGCTTACAAATGAGAAGCTATTTCAATATGCAATGCCCCGAATTGGAAAGTGTGCACAGTCTGAGATTAGGATTTGGCACTGGATTTCAATTTTCAAAGATGAACAGCAGCCATGGTTGTATTTGCCTTAATCTTACAGATTGGATCACAGAGAAGTTCAGTGCACCAGCATCCTCATTGTGCACACAAGTGGTCAAATGATTTTTCACAAGGCAACAGATCTACACTAGTTGAGCACCTCCATTATAACAAGCCTGATTTTTTTTTTCAACATTTTCATTCGGCTTCCCTCTATGCTCCTGACGCATGTTAACCAGCATGCACTAGACTGTTCATTCTTCATGCTTATGGCTTTCCAAATCTCTTCAGGTCATTGACAAACACTCAAACATATTTAATTGCTGGCTATCACACACCATGAATCTGACTTCACCCCAATAGATAGAGAATGCCTGCTGACACCCTCAAAGCCCTCTCAAAATCTGACTCAGAGCTAACATTTCAGTTCATGACCCTTTGTCAGTGTATGAGTGTCGACTCAGTATGTGAACCCTCAGAAGTAGATGAGGAGGGTTAGAGCAGAACCTAATGGATATGAATGCATCATTAAAAGATAAACATTGTTCAAGTTTAGAAATTACTATTGACAATATCAACAGATGTGTTTGTATTAAATTTCTTTACCCACTGTTCAATACAATGATTAGTGCATTTACCTGAAATGGGTAACACCTCTTAAAATGTGAAAAAAAACGAGCACATCAATTTATTGCGTCTCCATTTATTGGTTTTGGTGATTTCCAGACTAGTCTTCACCATTTTTAACTGAAAACTTCTGTATTTTCAAAATCTCGGTTAATTAGATTTAATCTATTCTTTTAAGGATAAGATACAAAGCACCACTCAAATACTAATTCATCACAAAAATAGAGAATTGAGATGCATGTGAAGTTATTATACCATGTGTAAATAAGGTTTTTGAATAGATTTCTTATGGGCGTAGATTATCTACTTGCTTCTTGGTTGTCAAACTGCTACTGTGGATCGACTGGCCAGTATACTAAGGTTAGCTTTATATTCTCCCGAATGGCCATAATAGCTATCATTGACTTTTGGAAAAAACAATCTGGTTTTCTTATGTCTTTGGAATGGGGGGAAATCTGCCAACCTTACCTGGTCGATCTATGTATAACTTCCAGCAATACAGTTGATTCTCACCTGTACTCTCTTCAAGGACAATTAGAAAAGGTCAAGACATTTTGCCCTGACCAGCACTGCCCATATCCTATTAAGTTAAAAAATGCATCCAGCAAGGTCTGATTTTAATCTTCTATTAAAAGCAATGGTAATCACTTTCCATTTTGTCTACCTCACTAACAGCAATTTTAATTCACAAACAGGAGAGAGTTTCAATCTGGCAAGGAGTTGTATTTCAAACTTAACTCCCATTGCATTAAACATGCCCTCTCCTGATTTTACTGGAAATGAGGCATATAAAGGGCAACAAATCGACTCCCAGATTAAATCAGTAAAACCTTTCAGTTCCACTTTAAGAACCTTTTTAGTTCAAACTCTTATCAGTCATGTTTCCCTGACCTGAGGAGCCCCCGAAGTCATAACATGAGTGTCTTTATTGAACAGCTCATGGACCAGGAGCAGCTTGAATGATATCTTCCAGCCGACAAGCTTCTGACCTGATAACTCATCTGCTTTCTCTCCTCTGCAATATATCTCTCCTTTCCTGAACACAATTGCTCATTCTGAAATTACAACCCGATATGCATTAAGGTTAGTTATTTCTGGAAACTAACAGCCATGGGGTCACATAACAAATCAATGTGTCCACTTGTTATTACTATTCACAGTATATTTTTAATCCTTTTATGGGATCGTTGGTGGGGCGGTGAGTGGGGCATTGAAATCCATCTGTTATAGATGTACTCAAACCCTTTGGAAAGCTGTGCCAGGTTTTTGGCAATGAACCTGAGGAATGGTAATATACTTGCAAGGTAGGTTGGTATCATCATAGGTGGTACATACAGGTAGTGTAGTTCCTGTGTATTCGCTACCATGTACCTTCTAGATTATAATGATTGATGGTTTGGAAGGTGCTGTCAGAGTTGCTTTGTTGTGAGTTGCTGCAGTGTATCCTTTAGATGGCACGTTTTGATGCCCTTGTAAAGCTGGGGGGGGAAGGAATGACTGCTTAAAGTTGTGGATGAAGATCCAGTCAAGAGGGCTGCTTTGTCCCGAATGGTGTCAAGCGTCTGGAGTGTTGCTGGAGCTGCACTCATCCAGGTAAGTGGGGAAATTTCATCACACTCCTGACTTGTGTCTTATAGTTGGTACACAGGCCTTGGGATATTCAGAGACAAGTCTCTTAATGGAGAACTCTCGATGTCTGACTTGCTCTTATGGCCAACTACTTATATTCCTATCTCCAATGTAAGCTCCTTCAGAAGCCCCTGGAAAAAAACCCAATACCTGTTTAGATAAATATTTTCTTTTGTGAAAATCCCAGGTTTTGGATATTTACTACCAACAGGTATTGAACCCTCTCTCTTTAAAATATACTCTCATTACCTACCTCTCTTCTCAAAAAATACTTCATCTTATCATCATTATAAATTATAATCCTGTCTGCAAAATCTCTTTCCTCGCTAAATAATTTGAATATTTTATTACCTTCCAAGTGTCCCCATCTTTTCCAGAATTCCCCTGGTGAATCCCTCCTATCATGTACACACATTGTCTCAGACCTGTAGTACTATCTGAGAAAATCACCAATGACATCTGATGTGGGATTGTAACAATGCGAAAGTTTCTCTGCTTGTCCCTCTTGATCTCTTTGCAACCTTGGACATGATCGACCACACCATCAGCCAGCTAGGTAGGATTGCTCTCAACTTGGTTACATTCTCTATCTGTTGAAAGCTAGAAAATCACTTGTACAGGCTTCTTTTCCTTCTCCCTCGCCTGGGCAGCCCGTCAGAATCTATGTTTGACCCCATCCTATCACTGAGTTATACTCCTCCCCGGATGACATGTACAGAGACATCATTGCACACTCCCTCTCTGCCACCTTTCATGATTCCTTCACTGTTGTTAATTTCTCAGATTGCTTTTCTGACATTCAATATTAGATGAGCAAAATAAATCATGCTAATACTGAAGCCATTGTTTTTGATCCCTGCTCCAATCTCTATGCTTTACATACCATCACTCCATCGGATAACAATCTGAGATTAAGCCATACCCTGTGTGAGGTTTCCTAATTCATTATAATACGAGATGGGAAGACTCAAACTGTTAAACTGTTAAATTGGGTTCTCTTCTTTATTCACCCACCTCTCGGGAATTTGGAACAAAGTAAATTAAAAAAAACCCTATCCATGTGGATACCTTTCTCCCAAACCTAAATGAACTTAAAGCTTAAAATGAGTCAATTTTACCAGACATTCTTGAATTAACAGCAATAGTTTTAGTTACTAGACATGACATTAAGTGCTGGCAATGCATGCTGATTAGAAATAAGAGGAGAGTACAAAAAGTTAAAGTTATGCAGATCAGTTTATGAATTCTTTGCTAACAGTGGATAGTTGAATGTTGTCGCCATTGCGATTGAGATTACCAGTAGTTTTGTTGTCACATTTCCCTTTTGTCTGGCTGCTTACAAGTTGGCTTCGCACACTCGATGAGAGGATGCTTAGTTTTTAAACTCTGACTTCCACAACATACTAACACTTGAACCCAGGCAGGTACACATGAGAACGCTCAGTCTCACAAATACACTTCAATTGAGTTAAAACTGGTTTTGCGATCCCTGTCCTGGTGTAATCTTCAAAGGGTTAAGCACTATATGTGCCTGCAGTTTGGGACATAGCCTTCTGGGAGTGGTTTGCTGTTGAACAAAGCATTGCTAATAATGTCAAGCACTCAACAAAGTCATGGCTGATCTGATTGTGGCTTCAACTTCATATTGCCCACCTCCTTTGATAATCATTGACTCATTGGTTAGCCAAGAATATATATACCTCTGCCATAAGAGATATTGATGATCTTGTCCACTTTGCCCTCCGAAGAGATTTCCAAAAACTCCTGACTCTCCGAGGGAATAGAATAGTAATCTCCATTTTAAATGGGAAAGCTCTTATTTTTAAATTGTGTACCTAGTTTGTTTTAAATCTGACAGAGATAAATTTTTGTTAAACAAAGTTATTAAGAGATATGCAGTTAGGCCTCAGATCAGCCATAATCTCACTAGATGGCAGTTCAGGCTTGAATGGCCAAATCATGTTTCTATGTTCCTATGTTCCTAGTTCTAGTCTCTCAAGTAGGAATAAATACCTTCTCAGGATCCAGGCTGCCAGCTCACCTCAGGATCTTTTAAGTTCCAAAAAGATCATTTTCTTCTGAAATCCAAAGTACAGACCCAATCTGTTAGACCATTCACAGTGTCATAGAGTCATACAGCACAAAAACAGGCCCAAAATCCCAAACTAAAGGAGTCCCACTTGCCTGCACTTGTCCCACACCCATCCAAACCTTTCTTATTCATGTACTTATCCAAATGTATTTTAAACATTGTAACTGTACTTGCATTGACTACTTCCTTTGGAAGTTCATTTCATACAAAAACCACACTCTGTGTAAAAACGTTGCCTCTCATGTCTTTTTTAAATCTTTTTCCTCTAACCTTAAAAATATGACCCCTGTCTTAATATCACCTAGCCTAGGGAAAATACATCTGCTATTCACCTTATCTCTACCCCTCATAATTTTATAAACCTCTATAAGGTCACCCCTCAACCTCCAATGCTCCAGCGAAAAAAGTCCTAGTTAATCCAGCCTCTCCTTATAGCTCAAACCCTCCATTCCTGGCAACAGTCGAACGAACTTTCTAACATAATCAGTTACAGGGCAAAACAGATGCACAAAACTTGAACCACCTCCTGGAGTAGCCTTTTGGGAGCCTTTTGGGAGACAAATCTATTAAAGACTCAGTTTTATAATACAGTTACTATAATAATGTAGATGATGCATTGCAAGGCATAATAGTGACATCTTGTGGAAAAATATCACCTTGAAACTCCTGCTTGGGCTGTATATCTTGTGTTGTTGTTTTGGATAATCCTGGGTTGGGCATGTGCCAGCCATTTGGCTTTGGTTTCCCTGGGATTATTCACTTTCAATATCAGTCGCTTTGTTCAATTGGTTATAAACAAACGTCTGTAGACTGGTAAGTGACCTTTCAAGTTTCTTTAGTTGTCAATGAAATTGTACTTGAGAAAACAGAAAAATGATGGAAATGACGGGATTACAGTCAGATAGTTATAATGGCAGCTGTTTTCAACATGACCACTTTGTTGAAACACTTCCATTTGACGTCTGTGCCTGGTAACTATCACAGATCTAGTGTCAGCCTTGTAAACATTATGTGGATTACATGAAATGGTAAATTCAGCATAACCAATTGTTTTTCTGCAGCTCTAAATTTGGTAAAGATAATTTAGGAGCAAGCTACTGATTTGCAAACAAATTTAGCGACTTTACAGAGTAACATAACCCAACATATTAATAACTGTGTAAAGGTTAGGCCTCAAATATGTCTGTATCAGCAAAGAACCAGTTAAGTGCAGGAGAGTATTCAGCAAACTCTTTTATCTTTCATTTGTTTTTGTCGTTCCTTAACCCAAGTGACCATGGGTAGTGCATTCAAATCAGGCAAGTGCACTTAAAATAACTACTCAAAATGCAGTGTAGATTTGTTAATTTACAGACTAATTAGAATAACCAATCAACACCCATAAAATGTCTCACGCAATAATGAATGCTGAACACTCAAGTAAACAGAAAGAAGAAAAGTGACTGTAGGAATATTTTACTCAGAAATGCAACTGAGCGACATTTAATTGAAGCACTCAGTCGGTGATGGTAGAATTTTGATTTATATGAGTATTACTATGAGCGGTACTCCTATTCACTGATTCAGTCTTTATATGGGTTATATATTTAATGATTGAAGAGAAGCTTTTTTATTCTAATTTGATTTGCTCAGGTGACGTAAGAACAATCCAAGTTCTAATAATAACACATCTACTTCTATTGACCAAATTTGTGTTGTGCAAATGCAAGTGTTGTTGCTCTGTATTTAAATTTGTTTTTTTCAAATTAAACTGCATATGATTTACAAAATCAGATCAATCTGGATAGAACTGCTGATTTACTATCTGTAGCAACATTGTAAATTGTTACATCAAGGCTTCTTGTACAGTATTTCTAATGAAAAGACAGCAAATTAACAAAGACACTGTACTTATTCTGACAGGCGGAATTTGGTTTCAAAATTACCGGCTTATATAATATTGCTTTAGTTGACCTGTCACTGAATTTTATATTGACTCAGCTTTTGCTAATCATTTGCTCAGTAATTATTTACACTGTGCTCCCATGCATGCACGATTATATTACAGTATTTTATGTTGTGCCACATCAAATTGTTTTATTTGGAGTAAACTAAAACAGTCATATTTTTCCCAAGCTGCAATTTTCTTCTCATGGCGATGTAAATCAACAGCATTTTTGTCTTATGCCTCACTGAGTTAGTGCACTAGAAATCAAGTCTCTCAATTCCCTGAGTCATTATAAAAGTTATAAGTTTTAAGAAAGTACACAGAATTCCTTGATTTACCTACCTTTGGTCCCAAGATGACAGAAAAATGGACCAGATTTCTGTACTTAACTAGAATCACTTTTTTTTTTACCAATAAATAGACTCCAGCAACAGGTAAATATCCATAAAACATTGACATATAACTCTACTAGTTAAAACTCTAACACACATACAAACGCACACACAAATGCACACAGACACACACATATACACACATACACACACAGACACACGCACACACACATATACACACACAGACACATACACACACACACATACACACATGCACACAAACACATACACAAACACACACAGACACACACACACACATATATACACACACACACACAGACACAGATACACACACAGACACACACAATGGGTGTTCTGGATGGAGAGAGCTGCAAAAGCAGTTTAATGGTCTCTGTCCACAAGATCTGCTGGTTTGGTTCTGCTGATCGCAATGCTGCTTACTGGTCTTTCTTCTCCTGGTGCTTTCATTGGTTTGCAAAGGTGGCTGCTTCACAATTAAAGAAGTTCTGATCTGTTAATTAAAAGTCACAGCTTACTTCACCTGTTCCAACTAAAGATTAAGCTTGTTTCGTTCAGGCTTAAAAGGATTTCAATTGTGGAGAACACAGTTCGTGAGCTTCTCACTATTCTGCTCAAAGCCCCTAGCTCTCCAGTTGTCTGAGAATAAGTCACATAGTTGTTGGCAGGCAGAAAGCCGTGCATCGATAACTTGTTATTAGTCCCCCAGGTGAATCAGCTACTTGTTGCCAGCTGAATCACCATTTACACACACCCCTTACCTCCAGACAATCTGCAAACTACACCTTACCTCCTGCTCTAACAGGCTGCTGTGTAAACGTCACTTACATTTAGTCACAGAAGTCTACAGCGCAGGAAAAGGCCTTTTGGCTTATTAAGTCTGTGCTGATCAAAAGTGAGCACCTAACTATTGCCTAAAAGACAAGGAGTATCAGGTTACTTGCTTTCGAATATGGCAGTAATCCATTCAGGAATGACTAGTTTTAAAACAGTTCATTTATCATTTCAGTCCATAATTAAAATTACAGAAAAATAAAAAGGCACATTATCTTTACATCAACAATGAATTTAATGTGGCATGCTATGAGATTACAATCCCATAAGATTATTTTAAAAATTCGTTTGGATTGAGGCAACACTATGTCAGCATTTATTGCCCATCCCTAATTGCCCAGAAGGCAGTTCAGAGTCAACTGCATTGATGTGGGTCTGGAGTCACATGTAGGCCAGACCAGGTAAGGATAGTGGTTTCCTTCCCTAAAGGACCTCAGTGAACAGGATGGGTTTTCCTGACAACCAGCAATGATTTTGTGGTCATCATTAGACTCTTAATCCCAGATTTTCTTTGTTGAATTTGAATTCCACCATCTGCCATGGCAGGATTTGAATCCAGGTCTCCAAAACATTACTGGACCTCTGGATTAACTGTCCAGTGATAATACCACTAGACGATCACCTCCCTGTATATATAGGACATTGATAAGATATAGGATCAGAATCAGTCCCATTTTCCTGCATTCTCCCCGTAACCCTTGATCGCCTTACTCATCAAGAATCTCTTAATGTCTGTCTTATGGACAGTCAATGACTTGGCCTTTTGTGGCAATGAGTTCCATAGATTCACCACCCTCTGACTAAAGAAATTCCTTCTCATCTCAGTTCTTAAGTTCCTTTCACACCATGTCCTACTCTCTCCTACTAGTGGAAACATCTTCTCCATGTCCACTCTATCCAGGCATCAGTATTCTGTAAGTTTCAAATACATCTCCCCAATCCCTCTAAACTCCAACATGTACAGACCTAGAGTCCTCAACCATTCCTCATATAACAAGCCCTTCATTCCGGGATCATTCTTGTAAACCTCCCCGGACCCCCTTCAAGGTCAGCACACACTCCCTTATGATGGTACCCAAACCTACTCACTATATTCCAAATGTGGTCTGAAAGTGTCCTTAAAAACTTCAATGAAATGAACATTAATACTGTATTTGCCTTCTTAACTGCCAACTGAACCTATATATTAACCTTAAAATAATCCTGAACTAAGACTGCTAGGTTCCTTGCTCTTCAGATTTCTGAAGTCTTTCCCCATTTAGAATATAGTCTTTGCCTTTATTCTTCCTACCAAAGCACATAACCTCACATTTTCCCACATTGTATTCCACCTGCCACTTCTTTACCTTCCCTGCAAGTCCTTCTGTAGCCTCCCCACTTCCTCAATACTACATTTCCCTCTATTTATCTTTGTGACTTGACTACAAAAACCAGAATTGCTGTTTGGAATATTGTAGGGGTACCCAGGAATTCTGATGTTAAAATGCTGACAGTTCCCAAACTTTTCCTTCCCTTCTCCATTAATACAAATGTGCGGTATAGACTCCAAAGACACTTAAAACAGTAACTGCATGATCACTTGTTGAATAAGCTTGTATCTCTGCAAAGTTTGTATCATCTCCTCAGATCTTAAGTCCACCTTGATCTTTTGGTTCTCACCGAAATCCAATTTTTATTCTTTTCATAATGACTACATGACTGTACCTTCTCTATCATAAAAGCGTGTAGATTATCAGCTTGAAAATTCTATTTCTCTATTCATTAGTTTTCTGCCAGTGTTTTATTACATCTGCTAAATGCTGTAGCAGTGTAGAGAAAATGGATTTTAAATCCAGCACGAGAGGTGCTCATTTTATTTTGGAACTGGCAAGAACAATTGAAAATGATTCCTGCTGCCTTGCTACCTCAGTATACCTTGTGCGTGCCTATACATCATATAGCAGCATAGGAAATAGGAACTTGCTTGCTTCACCATTTGACCAGATTTCCTCAGTGACATTTTTCAGCACTATTCACATATTCCTTGATGTCTTCACTATCTATTGATCTCAGTCTTGGGATGGGAATGTCCAAAGATTCACCATTCCAAGTGAAGAAATCCCTCCTCATCTCAATCCTAAATGGCCTGCCCCTTACTCAGGTTATCTATCCTGGTTCTACACTCTCAAGCAAGAGGAAACATCTTGCCTGCAATTACCCTGTTAAGATCTGAAAAAAATCTTGGCTATTACAATGATATCGCCTCTCATTCTTCTAAATTTTAGAGAATTCATCGGAATCTTGCTTCAGTGGACAATCCCTCCTTTTCCCATTTCCTCCATGGAAAATATGTCCTTCCTTTAGGTAGAAAGATACACAATATTCCATCTCACCAAGGCTCTGTAGAAATGCAACCAGTCATAGAGATGTACAGCATGGAAACAGACCCTTCGGTCCAATCCGACCAGATATCCCAACACAATCTAGTCCCACCTGCCAGCAACTGGCCCATATCCCTCCAATTTGCAAGCAAAACTGCTTGTAATAAAAACCAACATAATATTTGCTTCCTAATTGCTTGCTTATCCTACATTTAGTGGTGCATAAACAAGGATACATCAACATTTTCCAATCTCTTTCTCATTTAAGAAATATTTTGTATTTTTTTCATATTAAAGTGGGTAACTTCTCATTTTTCACATTACATTCCATCTTCCATGTTCTTGGCAAATTAGCCAACCTAAGTCCCCTTGAAGTCTTAGTATCCTCAGCACAACTCATATTCCCAATCAGTTTTATCATCGACAAACTTGGAAAAATCATATTTTGTCTATGAAGCCAAATAATTGTTATTGATGGTGAATATTTGGAGTCTTAGCACTGACCCTTGCAATACTTCACCGGTAATCTAAGAAGGAGCTGTTTATTCTGTAAGAACTATGAATTTCTTCTTGTCTCTTTAAAATCTGTAAACTGCAAAATTATATTTTGTTTAAAAGAAAACAGTGATTTAAGAGGGTGGCTGCATAATTTCACAGCAAGGAATTCAATATCTATTGTGAAGTTTGCTTTGTAGCTATGATTCGTGCAGTGTGAGGATGATCAGGAGCCGCAACATTGTTTACAAAAGAAACTGATTGGTTTTCAGCTAACTGGGCAGGTTGGACTTGGAAGCAAGTTATAGAAACACACACACAGAGAAAGAGAAAGATGCAGAAGGATTCCCTTCAGTCGAAACTGCCTGTTCTATGCAAAAATAACCTCAGTTTCAACTTGGCCAAAAGTAGTTGCCTTTCCTGTAGCACTGAGATGTGACTTTTGATAAATTAGAGACATTTTCCGAGTGAGTCAGTCACTTTGTACTTCTTACAAACCAGTGCAGCCTTCCAGAGAAAGACAATTGAATACCAAGAGCCTGGGTAGCTGAAATAGAATCATTGGAACAAATCAATCAGAAAGGGGTGTGTGTGTGTGTGAGAGAGAGAGAGGGAGGGAGAGAGAATGTGTGTGTGTATGCTGTGTGTGTGTGAGAGAGAGAGGGAGAGAGAATGTGTGTGTGCTGTGTGTGTGAGAGAGAGAGGGGGAGAGTGTGTGTGTGAGAGAGAGGGAGAGAGTGTGTGTGTGTGTGTGAGAGAGAGAGGGAGAGAGAGTGTGTGTGTGAGAGAGAGAGAGAGGGAGAGAGAATGTGTGTGTGTGTGTGAGAGAGAGAGGGAGAGAGAATGTGTGTGTGCTGTGTGTGTGAGAGAGAGAGGGGGAGAGTGTGTGTGTGAGAGAGAGGGAGAGAGTGTGTGTGTGTGTGTGAGAGAGAGAGGGAGAGAGAGTGTGTGTGTGAGAGAGAGAGAGAGGGAGAGAGAATGTGTGTGTGTGTGTGAGAGAGAGAGAGAGGGAGAGAGAATGTGTGTGTGAGAGAGAGAGGGAGAGAGAATGTGCGTGTGTGAGAGAGAGGGAGAGAGAATGTGTGTGTGTGTGTGAGAGAGAGAGAGAGGGAGAGAGAATGTGTGTGTGTGCTGTGTGTGTGTGAGAGAGAGAGAGGGAGAGAGAATGTGTGTGTGTGAGAGAGAGGGAGAGAGAATGTGTGTGTGTGAGAGAGAGGGAGAGAGAATGTGTGTGTGTGAGAGAGAGGGAGAGAGAATGTGTGTGTGTGCACATGTGTGTATGTGTCTTTTGGTTCTTCATTTTCTGGGAGGCTGTTTTCCATATCTTCCTCTGTGAAGACAAATAGAAAAAAGTATTTCAGTTTCTCTATCATTTCCTTATTGTATTACAAATTGTCCTCTATTGTAATGGATCCACATTTGTAATTATAGAAATGTTCATGTTTTTCACTGGCTCATTTTCACATTCTGTTTCCATTTGTTAGTTTGAGAAATGATCTCATTAAGACATACAGGATTCTGAAGGGGCTTGAAAGGGTAAATGCTGAGAGGATATTTCCTCTCATGAGAGAGTCTAGGAGCAGAGAGGTAGACATGGAATAAAGGGGCGCTAACCTAAAACTGAGATAAGGGGGAATTTCTTCTCTGAGAGGTGTGGGTCTTTGGAACTCCTTGCCACTAAGAGCTGTGGAACTAGAGTTCTTGGGTATATTTAGGGCTGAAATAAATAGATTCTTGATCTGTCATGGAATTGACAGATCAATTGAGGGTTACGGGAAAAAGTCAGGAAAGGGGACATGAAGAATGTTGGATCAGCCATGATCCTATGGAATGGCAGAGCAGGCTCAAGGGGCTGAATGTCCTCCTCCTGTTTCTATTTCTTATGGTTTTCATTGGTCCTTCCTTGCTAAATTCAAAAATGGTCCCAATGCTCAAGTTTACTAACTTTTTACTTTAAATTTATAAGAATTGATCTTTAATCTATTAAACAATCTTTGACTTCCTATTGGTCACACTTGGATTACTTTTCCTCTGGGCTTTTTATGCCTCAAAGTATGCATATTTGCAGTAAATCATTTAATTCTTTAAATGCTAACCTTTGCATGCCTATGATACATTTTAATGTATCTTCTCAAATCATCGCAAGCAATTTGCTTTTGTATCTTTGTGGTTTCTTTGTTTAGATTTAAGACCTGAATTTCAGGCTGAACAAGGCCATTTCAAAACTTGATGTAAAATTCTGCATTATTTGGTCTCTCTTTGCTAAAGTCTCCCGTGTTGGGATTATTAATGAGCTGTTTCTTGTGTCAAATATTAGATTTAAAATAGCCCATTGTTTAATGGATTCTTAATGTTCTGTTCTAGAAAACCATCTTTTATACATGACAGGTCCTCCACAGCTCAATTCTAAATAGGTTTATCCAACCTATTTGTTGGTTGAAGATTCTCATGATTAATGCATTACTCATCTCCTCTAATTTCCAGATCTATGCAATGCCCTACATTATCTTATGATTGGGTGGACAGAATCAAAAGTGCCTAGCAGTGTTTGCTTTCCCTCTCCTGCTTCCTAGCACTATTCAATCTCATCCTGAATTTCTGATCAATATTCTCACACTGATCTCAGTGCTCCTCTATCTATTTTCTTTTTTGCTATTATTTCCAAATTTCAAAAAGCCTTGAATATTCAATCCCCAGACTTGATAATTCTGAAGCTACATCTACGCAATAGCAGTTAGATCATATCCATTTACTTCTTTTTATGCTGCTAATTCTGCATGCATTCAAACCAAATGCCTTTAATCTTTCTTCAGAATTTTGATCTTATTTAATGTTGGCCTTCATTTCTGTTGCCTTTCAAATTCACATATCTGCTTTTCTTTCTACCACCAACAGCTATGCTTCTCTCCCATCTGAATATTCTCTCAGATTTCTTGCCAACCAATGGTAAACTGTTCCCAAATAACTCCTCCCAACTATGCTGAAGATATTCATCCTAATGTGGAGCCCATCTTACAGTACAGGTCCAACCTGCCCTGCAACCAGTCTCCATTCCTCAAATCCAAAGCCTTCTCTCCACCTCCACCAAATTTTCAGCCATTCATTCATTTTCTCTCTGCACCTGTTTCTGTCCTCACTAGCATTATGGATTATTGCCTTCAGAGTCTTGCTCTTAAATCTCTTTATTACTTCTCTAAACTCTGCTTATAAGATCTCATGCCTCTTTCAACTCCTGTCATTGTTATTGATGTGGACCATGATCTTTGACACTTCACCTTCTCCTATAAAGAACTGAATGAGATCCTTGACGCTGGCACCAGGGAGGCACCAACAATCTGGAGTCATGTCTTTAGCTGCAGAAACACTTGTCTCCTCCCCTACCCAAAATGAAACCCTGACCACTGTTGTGCATCCACTCTTCTTCCTTCCCTCCTGTGAAACTGCCTCATCCTGTGCCAGGGACAACCATAGCTGCACATACCTAATGAATTACTGCCCTCAACAGAATCAAAAACAGAAAATCAATTATTCAGCAAGATGGCGTCCTTGGACTCCTGCATTATCTGTCCATTAATCACCCATTCTCTCTGACTGTACTCTTAAGTGACAGAGTGGCCACTTCACTAAGCATGTAGTCCTCTGCCTCATGGATGTACCATAGTAATTCTAGCTATTGGTTGAGTTCTGAAACCTAGAGATGGTAATATTTTGGATGCAAGAAGCATCCCTGACTTTCCACAGAATGCACAATATTTCTCCTATTTCTTTTTGAAAGAAGAGGATCTCTGCCTCAACCATTCCTTGTGGCAATGCATTACATACTCAAGTAATCCTCTGAAAAGAAATTTCTCCTAGTATCTCCTTATTTTTAGTAACAGTCTACAATTGATGACACATAACTAACTTTACCACCAGAAGTATTGTTCTTACCAATTCACCTTATAAAACTTTTACTTGTTTTAACATGCTCTTTTACATTTCTCCTTCACTTTTGCATTAATAGCTTCAAAAACTGTTCTTTCCGTCAGAGGCTACAGCTTCCTATTAATTGATGTATCAATATTTTTATGATGTTAATGCTCTTTCTGGAAGGGGAAACTTACAAAGTGAACTTAGAACTACATCTGTGATCTGACCAATATTTCATACAAGATTATCTTCCCTGCAATAATCTTGTAGCCTGGCCTATTCAGATTTTAATTGTTTTATCTACTTATACTTGCAGCCTTCTTTGGATTCGAACTTTTTTTATTATTTGTACATCACCACAATTCAGTATTTCTCCATTACACATGCATTCACTTCCTTTGCCAAATAGAATAGTTTGCAAGGTTAGATCACATGGAATCCTGGGAAAGTTAGCCATTTGGATACAAAATTGGCCTAAAGGTAAGAGGCAGCAGGTTATGGTGGAGGATTGTTTTTCGGACTGGAGGCCTGTGACCTGGGGTGTGCTGCATGGATTGGTCATCTATATAAATTATTTGGATGTGAGTATAGAAGGAATGATTAGTAAGCTTGCAGATGGCAGCAAAATTGGTGGTGTAGTGGACAGTGAAGAAGGTTATCTCAGCATGCAATGGGGCCTTGATCAGATGGACTAATAGGCCAAAGAGAGGTAGATGGAGTTTAAATTAGATAAATGTGAAGTCCTGCATTTTGGTAAGGCAAATCAGGACAGGACACCTTGAGGTGGAGATTTGTAGTTCCTTGAAGATGGAGTCACACGTAAACAGGGTAGTAAAGAAGATATTTGGTACACATCTTTATTGGTCAGTGCACTGACTATAGGAGTTGAGAAGTCATGTTGAGGCTGTGCAGGGCATTGGTTAAGTCACTTTTGGAATACTGCATTCAATTCAGGTCTTCCTGCTATAAGAAAGATGCTGTTAAACTTGGAAGCTAACAGAAACGATTTACAAGGCTGATGCTGGGGTTGGAGTGTTTGAGCTAAAAGGAGAAGCTGAATAGGCTGGGGGGGGGGGGGGGGTGGGGGTGGTTTCCCTGCTGCATTGGGGGCTGAGGGGTGACTTTACAGAGGTTTATAACATTATGAGGGACATGAACATTTTAAATAGCTGAGGTCTTTTTCACAGGGTAGGGGTGTCCAAAATTAGAGGACACCAGTTTAGGGTAAGAGGGGAAAGGTATCAAAAGGACCTAAGGGGCAATTTTTTCATACAGAGGGTGCTGCATATATGGAATAAGCTGCCAGAGGAAGTGGCGGAGGCTCATACAATTACAATATTTAAAATACATCTGGATCGGTGAACAGAAAGGATCTTGAGGAATATTGGCCAAATGTTGGCAAATGGGACTATTGCGATGTCTGGTCAATATAGACAAGTTGGGTCGAAGGGTCTGTTTCCATGGTGTGCATCTCTGTGCCTCTAAGGATATATTATCTTACATTTGTATTCAATCACATCTGCCATCTCTCTCCCAATCTATTAATATGCTCAAACCTCCCTGAAGTATTTTATGCTGCTGCTTGTTACAAAAAGCCTCTCTATTTGAGTCATTAGTAATTGTCACGATCATGCTCTTTCCAAGACTAAAGGATCTGTTTGAATTATAGAATCATAAAATGATTACAAAACAGGAGGCCATTCATCATTTGGCTGTCTGACTCTCTGTCAGATTGGAATCTGATGACTGAGGTTTACATGACATTTAGGAAGGAATGGCTGGAGGGATGGTTCCATTAATTGATGATTTTATTAATGCAATAGAGATAGTTGACCCAAATTCAGAGAATCAGAAAACAAAAAAAATGGCTTGGGTAGAGCTGATAAATGAAAAGGCAAGAAGTCACTTTGGGAATGATATCCAGGCTTCCTAAGAATAACCACAAAGTAGGGCAGAGTATAAAGGGAGGGATAAAGAAGGAATGACAATGATAATGGATAATTCCAATTTATGAATGGATTGGAAAAAAAATAAATGGGCAAAAATAACCTAGATGAAGAATACTTTATAACTAGTTTCTGAGAATAACATATTTTTGAGCCAACCAAAACTGGTATTATGCAATGAAATAAGAATAATCAAGGTCTCAGTGGAGATGACTCTACATAGCAGCAAGCAGACTTTGATTGTACTTTACTTCATTTTGAGGGAGAGAAGAGTGGGTCCAAGACTAATGTTTTAAGCTTAAATATGAACATTCAAAGGCATGAAAGTAGAGCTAGCTAAACAGGACAGGCAAATTCGAATAAGAGAAATGTCAATAAAGATTCAGTGGCAGGCCATTAAAGGATATTTCAAAATACATAGATTAGATATATTCCAATGGGAAAGAACGTTTGGAAGGGATGTCTCACCATCAGTGGTTCACTAAAAAAGTTAAAGCTCGTATAAATCTTAAAGGAGAAGCAAAAAAACTGCACAAAGACAGGTGGTAGTTCAAAATTGGATGAAATGTAAAGGAGAAAGAATAACTAAAACATTAATAAGTGAAAATTAGAGTATGAGAGAAAGTTAACAAGAAATAAAAATGATAGCAAGAGCTTTCTCGGCATATCCAAAGAAAGAGTGAATTAATGAAGTGTGTATATGGGATTAATAATGGAAAATAATGAGATGGCATATGAATTTACCCAGCACTTTGTATCACTCTTGACAACAGAAATTGCAAGTAACATCACAAAATATCTGTACATCAGGAAATGGAAGGTAGGAAGGTAGGAAGGAATTTAGAAAAATTAAAGTCACAAGAAAAGTGTGACTGAGCAAGCTTTTGGAGCTGAGAGCTAACAAAGGTCTTGATAGACCATGATAGGGTCTTAACATAACTGGCTAATCAAATAATTGATGCATAGTTTTAATTTTCCAAAACTTCCTTGATTCAGGGAATGTTCTGTTACATTGAGCATAGTAAATGTAATTCATTTTTCAAAAAGCTGTTTATTGGTGGAGACAGATAGCAGGAAACTGTAAGCCAGTTAATTTGACATCTGGGAAATTATTAGAAGCTATTGTGAAGGTGGCTACAGCAGGCTACTTCAATAAATTGCACAAAGCAGGCCAAGTCAGCATGGTTTGTTGGAAGAGAAATCATGTTAACCAATTTGAAATAATGATGTCGTGGCTTGGAGAAAAAGCTTGCAGATACTTGTAGTCCTGTGGAATTGCTGCCCTTTTCCTCCTAATTGGCAAAGGTTATTGGTTTGGAAAGTAATGTTGGAGGAACCATTGTACCTTACTGCAGTGCATCTTGACATTACACATATCTGCCACTGTGCATCGGTGGAGGGATGAATGATGAAGGTTGTAGATAGAGTGATAGATGTTGTGGTGAAAGGGAAATGGATAGCACAGTGGCTCAGTGGTTAGCACTGCTGCCTCACAGGGCTAGGGACCTGAGTTCAATTCCACCCTCAGGTAGCTGTCTGTCTGGAGTGTGCTTGTTCTCCCCATGTCTGTGTGGGTTTCCTCTGAGTGTTCCTGTTTCCTCCCACAATTCAAAGATGTGCAGGTTAGGTGAATTGACCATGCTAAATTGCCCATAATGTTCAGGGATATGTAGTTTAGGTGCATTTCTTTGGGGTAAATGTAGGGTTTTGGTTGGAAGGTCATTGTGGACTTGTTGGGTCAAATGGCCTGTTTCCACACTATAGGGATTCTATGACTTTATGAATATGTGCTTATGTTTCCAGAAGGAATTTATTGAGGCATTGCAAAGATTGTCATGGAAAGACATAAATGGGTATTTTTCTGGTTGCTACAAAGTAATGAAAGGTGTGCCATGGGGATCAGTACTGGGGCCCCAACATTTTAGAATTTACATAAATGATTTGGATGAAAGGTTAGAAGGTATGGTATGCTCGCTAAATTTGTTTATGGCCAAGGCAGATAGGAAAACAAACTGTGAACAGGTTAGTGGAAACGTGGTGTTAAGGCAGAAGATCATCAATGACTTTATTAAATGGTGAAGCAGGATCAAAGGGCAGTATAGCCTACTCATGCATCTTATTTTTAAGGTCATATCAACATCCTGACACTTACCATTAACCTTGAAACTGAAACAGACCAACTACAAGAATTCTGATGTGTGCAACTCAGCTCCTAAATCTCTCAAAGCAAGTCCACCATTTATAAGAGTGTGATGGAATACATTCCATTTGACTGGATGAGTGCAACTTCAACAAATCTCACGATGCTTGATGCCATGTAGGACAAAATAGTCCATTGATTATCACCCTATCCAGAACCATCAACATTTCCTCTCCATACTGATGCAAGTGGCAGATGTGTGTCCCATCTAGTTTCACTGCAATAATGCTCTGAGATTCCTCCGATATAACCTGCCAAAACCAATGACCTCCTGCAACCAGGAGGAGAAGAACAGATTAGATTACTTACAGTGGGGAAACAGGCCCTTCGTCCCAACAAGTCCACACAGATCCACAACCCACCCACACCCATTCCCTTACATTTACTCCTTTACCTAACACTATGGGCAATTTAGCATGGCCAATTCACCTAACCTGCACATTTTTGGACTGTGGGAGGAAACCCACGCTGACACGGGGAGAACGTGCAAACTCCACACAGTCAGTCGCCTGAGGTGGGAATTGAACCCAGGTCTCTGGCGCTGTGAGGCAGCAGTGCTAACCACTGTGTCACCGTGCCGCCCACAAGCAGCTGCATGGGAGCATCAACACCTTCACGGTTTTTCTCCAAGCCATGGACCATCCTGACTTGGAACTGTATCATCATTCCTTCACTGTCACTTGGTTATAATCCTGGAATTCCCTTCCAGACAGCACTGAATGTACCCACATGCTATGGACTTCAGTTATTTAAGAAGACAGCTCACTACCTTCAAGGGCAATTAGGGATGGGCAAAAATTGCTGGCCTAGCCATTGACACACACCCTGTTAATTAATAAAATATCTTGAAACAGTTCACTATTCTGAGCAACATCCATTTCCCATAATTGTTTCCTGTTCAATTTATGCTGCAACACAGCACTGTACCTGAAATTCCCCAACAGACCTTTACTGAATGCTGCTGAGAAATTGTTACACTACAGCAATTTAAACTCAATATTCATCTAATGAGTCACCTCCACAAAAATGTTGATCAGAATTTCTGATATAATTTGCCTAAATCCATCCCAGCTGGCCTTGATTAATTCATGACTTGTTAAATTTGCATTAATTTAAATCACTGATGATGAATACTAGGAAATCGGTCACAACATTAGTTAAACTGGCCTATTACTATTCGGAATTTCTCTCTTTTTCTCTTCTTGAAGAGATTTGCATTCACTACCCTCCAGTCCTTTGCCATAATTTGCAATATATCGTAAAGCTGTGACTAGAGCCTCTTGCTGTCTCTTGTAATTTCTTCAACAGATTGAAATAAATGCCATCAAGCCAAGTAATTTGCATTTACATTTTCCTAACCTTTGGAGAGCTAATTCATTTTCTAAAATTATCTCCAACAATTCCATCCTTTAGCTCATCTGTATTTTCATTTGTGAAAGAAATGCAAATTGTTTATTTAATAACTTTATCATTTCAACTTTCGCAATTCATCTCTTTCCTCGCATCTGGACACAATCAGCTACAAAGATGGAACAGAGTTAATACTCACCCAAATCTATGGTGACTGTTCTGTATTTAAAATATACTGCAAAAAACGTTACGGTTTTGTTGGCAACATTGGCACTAAGTTGAAAGTGGCTTCAGGTGGCAGCAAAATGTGTTGCATTCAAGTTATACTGAAGATGCTACTGATGGAAAGCAGTGAACGAGTCGTGCTATTTGTTATTTCAGATTTTTGGTCAATTTTGTAAGAATGGAAATGCCAGTACAGGAACATTGTGTCGAAGAGATGTGTTGTGCCCATTTACCATCTACAGTGGGCACAAAGCCTATCAATGAAGTATCCTTTGTTCAATTTGCATAAGAATTGATGTCACAGCTAAGTTATTGGGCCTTTTGTAGACATCCATAGACATTAGACATTTGGATATTTAAGTTAGGAACCTGACATTTGATAAAAATAACTGTTCATAAAATTTGTTGATGTGCAGTTTGGCACTGGGACTAACAAATTGTTTAGTACCTCCTACAAAACCCAGTGAAAATTAAGTTTAAAGATGGCCTTAAAAGTAATTTTGGTAGACTCAGCAGGAATAGGATCATTTGAAGGGATCACAATCTATAACTTGCTGGAAGAGGATTTCCAACCCGTTGTAAGATTCAGAGCTGAAAATGTGTTGCTGGAAAAGCGCAGCAGGTCAGGCAGCATCCAGGGAACAGGAGAATCGACGTTTCGGGCATAAGCCCTTCTTCAGGAATCTGAAGAAGGGCTTATGCCCGAAACGTCGATTCTCCTGTTCCCTGAATGCTGCCTGACCTGCTGCGCTTTTCCAGCAACACATTTTCAGCTCTGATCTCCAGCATCTGCAGACCTCACTTTCTCCCGTTGTAAGATTCACCCAATTTCCCTCTCCAATAAATTCTGATAATGTGTGGATGGTCTATTTCACCATATTTCTGTCTGGAGCAATGTTGTAACTGACCCACATGGGCTTACCATTCTGCAAACTTATAGTTACCAGCTATTTATTTTAGGAATGCACAGTCCCAAGTGAAGGGAGTCAACTGGTATTTATACTGCACCTTGTTAAAATATTGAAGTGTTAATGAATTATCATTTTCCTTTAACCAACATTGCTTAATTCCATTAGTGAACCCCAGAATCATGTTGTCTCCACATTTTTTCACTGTATGATGGAAATTAATTGTAGCTAATTGCTACAGATACACAGCATGTTTGGTTTGGAAGATGTTCCAGTGAAAGACTGCAGCTGCAAATGTTGCTGCAGATCCTGCTGTCATTTCAAGTTTGTGATCCACATAACCAGCCTGTTCTTACGAGTGGACCCAATTCCTCTATGTACATTTGTGTGGCTATTACTTGATCT
Organism: Chiloscyllium plagiosum; assembly: GCF_037043375.1. NCBI lineage: Eukaryota > Metazoa > Chordata > Chondrichthyes > Orectolobiformes > Hemiscylliidae > Chiloscyllium > Chiloscyllium plagiosum. The sequence goes on along the minus strand of NW_028270141.1, from coordinate 76,796,305 downwards.
TGTGGGTCACTGAATTTGTTAGGGATTTGTCAGGCCAGCATTGGCACTGTCCTGGCAGCTTTTCTGTGCTGCTAGTAGATCTAAGGTTCTGTCAATCATGGAATTACACCACAATAATTCACAATGATGATTGTGTTGAAGTGATTCCAGATGAGATTGTGGCTGGCACAATCTGTGAATGATTATCATTTTCTAGCACTAAAATAGACCTTTTTATTTAGAAGGCCAAGAGATATAAGGTTTTAAAACTATCCAGGAGTTCAAAGGTATAGACAGAGAGAAGATATTTTCAATTGACATTCTCTCTCTAATGATGAAGTAGCTCCCCATTAAACAGTACAGGCTAGTCACAATCAATGAAAGCTTTGAGTATACCAGGGGTCCCCACTGAATACCAAAGCCATTAGCAGAGAGTTCTTAGTATTGTGTTGTATGCTTCAGTTGTGTAGATGAGCAGACAATGTTCAAGTTTACAAGCAGATTGCATCACTTGAATTAGAGATAGAAAAATCATGTTCCTCTCCAAATGCAAACAAGACAATTCCAGAATTCAGAGATCATGAATACAAAGCAGCTTCTATCCAATCAATAATTTAGGAGAAATTTATCTCTCCTGAGAATGATTAAAATATGGAATTCTAGATCTAAGGAATAGTTAAGTCAATTAGCACATATGGGAATCTAGATCAATCAGAAGGAAGGAAGGTATGGTGATAGGATGAAATATAACAGGAAAGGATGATGCTGAAAAAAAACAGGAATTGCTGGAAAAGCTCAACAGATCTGGCAGCATCTGAAGAGAGAAATCAGAATTAACCTTTTGGGTCTAGTGACCCTTCCTCAGAACTTCAGGTCCAGACCTTTCCTCCTGTTCTAAGGAAGGATCACTGGACCCACAAGGTTAACTCTTATTTCTCTCCACAAATGCTGCCAGACCTGCTGAGCTTTTCCAGCAACTTTTGTTTTTGTTTCTGATTTCCAGAATCTGCAGTTCTTTCAGTTTTTGTTAAGGATGATGCTGAAGTGAAACAAAATCACGAGCATAGACCAATTGGGCCTCTAGATTAGAATCCCTACAGCGTGGAAACAGGCCCTTTGGCCCTACAAATCCACACTGACCCTCCGAAGAATATTCTGCCCAAACCCATTCCTCTACATTTACCCCCTAACCTACACATCCCTGAACGCTATGGGCAATTTAGCATGGCCAATTCACCAAAGTTTTGGATTGTGGGAGGAAATCGGAGCACCCAGAGGAAACCTGCGCAGAAATGGGGAGAATGTGCAAACTCCACACAGTCAGTCACCTGAGGCTGAAATCGAACCCAGGTCCCTGCTGCTGTGAGGCAGCAGTGCTAACCACTGAGCCACCGTGCCAGCCTATTTTACTATATTCAGGCAAATCGTACCTGTGCAGTTATATGGAATCTAGCAGCTAGTTGCTGCAGGTTGAAATACAGCTGATTCCAGCTTGCTATATGAACTACAAATGCAGGCTGACAAAGCTGTAAAAAAAAAACAATGCAGACTGGGCAGTCAACATGCTGAATCTACCTCCAACGGTGAATTAAAAATTATTTATGTTTCTGAGTTGGCATTATACAGGCTGAATTTATTCTCAGGTATTTGTCCATTTTTCCAAATCATGGCTGTTAGGACATTTGCCAAACATGTTTTAAGATTAAGCGAGAGTGATTACTTCTGAGAAATATTCTTAATGCTACATAATTTCCACTGTGAGAAATATGGCAGGTACAGCTGACTGTTTTAGGATAAAAGCACCATGGCTTTTACAATAGGGTTAGGTAGGTTAGACTTAGTAACAGGAATTCACTGACATGATAACCTTGCAGTTGCACACCAACTTCATGTTAAGGGAATAGAACCTTCTGCTGTTTCTGTTCAGCACTCCCTTGAGGTGTGCCCACAGAGTAATGTGTGAGCTATTGATGGCTGCCTTGTGACACTGGGAATCTTGCAACCCTGACAATGCCATATATCTGCTCCTCCCAATTCTCTGTAGAACTGAGTCAAGTAAAGCTCTCCCTCATCATATAAAGGAGCTTGTGACCTTGCTGATACAGTGACATAGAGCAAACAGAGAAATATTGGTGATGATGAGCCTCGGTACATTGTGTGGCCTGCCCAAGTACAGCATTGGAATACTGTGCCTATGGCTGTGTCTTTAGATATTAAATTGACATCTTTTCTTATCTGTTTAAGTGATAATTAATGGCACTTTTAGAGAGTGCAAAGATTTTATAATGTTTTGATTATCATTCCTTACTCCATGAATATTACTAAAGTTATCTTAGGAGTGTTGCAAAATGTAATTATATCTTTTCTTTCATTCACTGTAACACTGAAGTGAATATCATAACAGGATTGAGGTAGAAGCACATCTGAATTGACTCTGCACAGGATGCCAGGAGCTGGAAATTTTAGATTGATGTGAACCTGGCAAGATGAAGGAGTTAAAAAGGTAAAAACAATGACTGCAGATGCTGGAAACCAGATTCTGGATCAGTGGTGCTGGAAGAGCACAGCAATTCAGGCAGCATCCGACGAGCAGCAAAATGAAGGGCTTTTGCCCGAAACGTCGATTTTGCTGCTCGTCGGATGCTGCCTGAATTGCTGTGCTCTTCCAGCACCACTGATCCAGAAGATGAAGGAGTTGTTTTCCAAGTCAAAGCACAACCTATTCCAATCATTCTGCAAATTTGATATATCAGTTCCTTAGGTCATAGTTTCAGATCACAGCTATGAATCAATTTGGAATTATTCCAGCAAAGGCAATTTCCAATACTCGAAAGGATTTAGGGATATCGTGAGAAGTGGTTAAATGAGATCTATGGACAAATGGAAACAGGTTTGCTGAGGCTAGGTGGCCTTCTCAGCCTTCAAATATTCTTGCTTTTTTTTGCATATTCCTTTTTCCATTCTTTCCTAGGGGTAGGCAACTTTTTGTGGTGAGCTGCCCTAGATTGCAAATTGTGCTTAGTTCCCTCATGGTCCTGAATGGCTCTGCTACTCACTTCCTTCATCAATCAAATGCTGAAGGGCGATGTGGAAAAACCAACTGATTCTTCATATCTTTAAAATGTTACCATCGCCCCTTTATAGTAGAACGAAATTTTGAAATGCTCCTGAAAATTTTTGTAATGAGGGAGAGGGTCACTGTTTTAACCAAATGGTTAACTGTAGATAATTGTTTACATGCAACTGTAACTGTAGCCATTTTATAGTTTGCTACCAAACATCCAACACTAATTAGTTTGACACAATGGATTGTCATTTCTCTTTGAAATACAGCACAAGAAAAAATAGTGGTGGACAAAAAAATGAAACTGCAAGTTCTAGAATACTCAGAGTGTATGAGAATGTATGTAATAATGGAAGTGATCAAACAGAAGAAAGAGACTCCTAATGACAAAGGTTAAAATGACTTGGATATGAGAATGCAAAGAAAAATTTCAAGATTTGCTAATGATACAAAGTTTGAAAGCATGAGGATAATAATTTTGGTCAGCTCAACATCGTGGGCTGAAGGGCCTGTTCTGTGCTGTACTGTTCTATGTTCTATGTTCTAATATCAACCCAATGTACTTAAACGTCCCTGAAACCTGATCGGCAATTTTAAATACTGTTTTAAGCCCAGTTATGACATTGCTTTTCAAATTCACTTGTTACTATCGTAAGAAAGCATTTATGGACAGCATAAAGATGCTTGAAAGTTACCCCTCTACCCCACGGTGTCAGTAAAACACAAAAGGGTCAGAATTCAATTGAAAACAGCTTAATTTTAATAAAATGGACCTTACCGAGAGGAACCAAAATCCAGATGTAAATTTCGGCCTCTTTAACACTTAGCTTAATGCCCCCTTTTGGAAGAAATGCGTCTCTTTCAGCAGGTCTCCTTGCAGATCTATATGTATAACTAGGAAACCTGCCTTTTTACAGAATAAACCTAATGAGGCAAATTTGATTTTGCCAACTGAATCATAATTTGAAGAACCACCAATCCCAGAGGTCAGCCATTCCACTACAAATGCAATGGAAACCGGAAGGTGGGTAGGGGCGGGCTGCCTTAGAGCGGTCGGAAGGTGGGAGGGGCGGGGGCTTGCTGGGTCTGTATTGTCTGCACTTTTGTATGTAACGGTATTGTCTAATGTATAAATGTCATTGTCACTGTCTTGTCACACGTGGAACTGGGATTTGAGGTTTGTCCTCCTCTCCCTGTAAAATGGTTGAACGGTAGGGTTCGGGGCCTAGCTTTGCTGCTCCCCTCCCTTGTAAAACTGCTGTCTTTTGTGTACAGCTGTCAATGTTTTTTGTAAACTGTTTTGTAACTTGTTTAATAAAATAAAAAAAAAACAAATGCAATGGACCAGCAGCAACAATGACCACAGTAGCAACAGTTATTATGGCACCAATATTCCCGAGAGAGTCAAATGCACTTTAGAAAACAGCAGATACCAGACAAATAGCCAACACCAACCCATACACATACTATCAGAAGATCTGAACTATTTCAAGATTATTTGTGTATTGTGTGTATAGGGACAGACTGAGGAAAAATGTATTTGATGACTAGGATCATAAACCCTAGACTAGGGTCTTGGTTTAATGAGCAGCAGTGATTTCAATGCTGTTAAATGCTTTGGTGGCTTGAATGACCTATAGTAGGTACCTCAAAGCACAGGAGCAGTGTCACCAATTCTTCAAATGCCCCTCTAAACCCAGAGGCAAAAACACTAAACCAACCACAACACCTTCTCCCAAGTTAACACAACCAGCATCAAGGTGCTGTTCAGTCAAACTCAGCTTCACCAAATAATTCTACAATTTTATGATGGAATATGTTGGCCATATACCTAACATCAGGCTCATAAAGCAGCTGTGTTCTGTCAAGAGCTCAGTCATACCAGGAAGCAAAGTGGAAACACTTTGCTGATATCATAAGACCATTCCTGAAGAGGTCAAACACAGCTGCTAATTCATGGGGGTCCTGGCTTGAAACTAATCAAGATGGAGAAGTCTTGTTTGGGAAGGAGTCACACACATCAGCCGACTTCATTGGGGATGTGTAGAGGTGAAGCCAAATCATCCAAGAGAGCACATAAACGCCCAAACTATCCATCTACCCTTCAAGCATCTGCTGGCTGCAGGTGGCAGCATCTGCAGATTGTGCATTGAACTTATCTGCCATCTCCGAACCCATCAAACCAGGTTAGAAGGATGTCTTCCTTCTGGCTAAAACGAAATAGAATAGACAAAGTTGGAACAGTCTAGAAAGTACAGGTTTTTATCCCCACGATTGATCATTTTTTTCTATGGACTATGTCAAATACTTTCAGATGATAGGGCATGCATTTAGTTTCCTTTCTTTTAGGAAGAGTGAATGTTTGGATAAATCTCTGTACACTGTGACTTGTCATACCCACATAGACTCTTAAAGTACTAGGCATTGTGTGTAGATTATGCCATTAAGTACAGGAATATATGATTCTTACAAGTCCACATAAGCAAATATGACCACCACATTCGTGACATCACCAATACCAGTAGTCACACACTAACTGGATGCTAAGGCCTGAAGTTTTGTAATGAGGAAGAGGGTCACTGTCTTAACCAAAACAGTAACAAAGTCTGTGCAAACTAGGCACCCACTATTAATGCCAGTGTGTGGTGAAACGGTTAAAAATTATGTCCCAATACATGTGTGAATCTAACCGGAATGGAGGTGTTGCTTAGTCCCGTGTGAATCTTATTACACACCTCCCCGTGTGAATCTTCTTATCTGTATGTAACCAGAATGGAATGTGTTTTTTAGCCTTGCTCTGCTGTTCACATGAATGTTTATATCTGGAAAAGAGTATATCAGCTGGAAAAGTCTCCAGTTCGGGGAGTCTGCTCCGGGGTTACGTTTAACCGCCGAGCGTGGGTTGTTGGCAACCGCTCTACGAGAACTGACGGCTCCCAGTAACATGTAGAGTGAGTATAAGCCAGACCCGTTGGTTGTGGCGACGCTGCGGGGAATAAAATGCTCATATTCTAGCAGACTCGCCTCTTGGTCGTTTGTTCTGTGTCAGACTACTCTCCTACGAACCTGACCTTGAGAATTTTTTAAAACATTTGGCGTAGTCGAGCAGGGTCAATCGCAATTGAGGAGAGATTTTGATACAGAACAATGTTTTGGAAAAAGACTAAGAAACCAGAAGAACAAACTGTGGAGGTCCCGACCGTCCCGGGATGGCATGGATGTGGGCATGTACGTGGCAGTTTGTTTGAGAAATGGTGGGGGGCGACCGGAGGAACCCCAGGGTCGCTGCTGTCCACCCTTGAGAGGATCCCAGTCCTGCCGAAGAACCCCTTGCCTGGGGTACAGCGGAGGATGTGGGCATGTCCAAAAAGCTGAAGCGGAGTTAACAGAATTGAATGGGATTGAACTGAACTGAACTGAGTGGAACTGAAGTGAATCAAATTGAACGGAACAAAATGGAACTGAGCTAAATTGAATTGAAATGGACGGAACTGAATTGAACACAATTGAATTGAACTGAACAGACCTGAACTGAGCTGAATTGAACTACACTGAATTGACTGAACTGAAATTAACTGAAACGAATTGAACTGAATTAAGCATAATGTAACACATGTATTGGGCCAAGCAGTGGAATGTGGTGTAAAATTATGTCCCAATACATGTGTGAATCATAATGTAACACATGTATTGGGCCAAGCAGTGGAATGTGGTGAAACGGTTAAAAATTATGTCCCAATACATGTGTGAATCTAACCGGAATGGAGGTGTTGCTTAGTCCCGTGTGAATCTTATTACACACCTCCCCGTGTGAATCTTCTTATCTGTATGTAACCAGAATGGAATGTGTTTTTTAGCCTTGCTCTGCTGTTCACATGAATGTTTATATCTGGAAAAGAGTATATCAGCTGGAAAAGTCTCCAGTTCGGGGAGTCTGCTCCGGGGTTACGTTTAACCGCCGAGCGTGGGTTGTTGGCAACCGCTCTACGAGAACTGACGGCTCCCAGTTCCGGTAACATGTAGAGTGAGTATAAGCCAGACCCGTTGGTTGTGGCGACGCTGCGGGGAATAAAATGCTCATATTCTAGCAGACTCGCCTCTTGGTCATTTGTTCTGTGTCAGACTACTCTCCTACGAACCTGACCTTGAGAATTTTTTAAAACACAGTGAAAAATGAAGGTGGATTGCATTTGTATGTTCATGGTTTTTGAAGAAGCTGCATATGCTAAAATGTAGTTACTTTCAAATAATCCATTTTTTTTCCCATGAGGTGTCTTAAACATAATCGGAAAAAGCCTAAAGCTGCTAGCATTTCTTAGAGGTATATGGTACCCTTTCAGAGAGGTAAACTTACCATCTGGATAGGCCCAGGCCATCTTTGGGACAGAATAAGATGCCCTTTAGCAGAAGTCTGATAGCTTTTACAAAAACTGAAGAGCCTTTGGAGTAGTTAGAAGTGGACAAGTATGTAAATAATAAATACTTAAGTTAATTCTAAATAAGTTTGTCAGAGGAACTGGCAAATTGTCAAGGCAACTGTTAAGCTCATTAAAATTATTACATGCTCATTGGAGCTGTCAAGTTTATTGAACTGTCAAGCTGTCAAGGAATTTAACTGTCTTGGACTTTATTTTTTCTAAAGTCTATCTGTAGTGTAAAAAGAAGTTTGCTATTTCACTCTATTGACATAAGCCTGAGTACTATCGTTATTGGGTTTATTATGCATGATGAATTTGACAACCTATCACTGCGATGTGGCTGCCAGTTCATAGTTTGATTGATAGATCTAAGTCTTACTAAGAGGCTTAACTGGCACTATGAACGCAAATACTTGTTTTTCATTAGGATTTGAAGAAAGTTGAATATGGCATAAGTCCTGAACTGTGTCCCTTTTGGATACTGAATGAGTTGGCATGAAGAGTGTAGTGGCAAAGGGTGGTGGGTGAGAGTATACTTTAGCATAAATTGGAAAGGGGGTATAGAAGGCCATGGGGCAGGTGGAGGGACATAGGGTTCCACTGGAATCATGAAGAGCTATTATGTGGAAAGGTAGAAGTGAGTTGAGCATAAAGTTGCATTTGTTGCCATGAATAGGGAATGGAGAGTATGGGGTTAATGAGTGAGGGTGTGAAGACTGAAGGGTTTTTTTGAGTTTTAACAGTGGCAATGAAGTCCCAGATCACTGAGTCTAGCCGTTCACAGATCTACTTCCATACGCTGCAGACACACTATACCTGCCTCTAAACTCTTTCTGGAATCAGTGGACCTAAGTCCCCTTAAGAACCATACGTTCCAAACCTCCATCTTGGAGCAAATATTAGACTCGCTGTGGCATTTTTTTCCCCACATTGGGTTTGTATTGGTCTGTGAATATCCTCGACTCTCCAAAGCAAAGATCCAGGCCCAAGGGTTTGAAATCAGTTTTCATTTGCATAGAAGTGGTTAAAAACAGGTCTGTCATAGCGACTTGAGTGCAACCTATTGTTCTATGCACTTATTCCATGATCTGATTGAAACTAATGTCCTGTTCACTTATTTATCTGAGTCTTTCCTTAGTTTCTATGCTAAACTGCAGGCACACATAAGCAGCAAGATTTTCAAACATAGTCCTCTGGTTCTGTGAAGCCTGTTGACATGATGTGAGCAGAAGTATGATGTTGCATTTAGAGAGATTATTTCTCAACACAAGGGTGTTTACCATTTTCCCAGCTCCAAAACCAGACATACCAAGATATTTCCAAAAGGCACTGTGCACAGAGAATACAAGATACAATTATGTAGCTTCCTTTTAAAAAAATATTCACCATTAGAACACTACATCTTTGTTACTGAGATTTAATTTCTCTAAATTATTGATGAGTGCCAGTGATGTTTATTCTTTTCATTTATTATGCCAAAAGATCCAAGCTTTTGAGACAAGTAAATCTTGTTTCTAATACGTTAATCATTTCTATCAATTAACCTGTAATCGCTCCAGTTGATAACCTAACATTTGTTTGTGAAAATACTCACACTATTGACAACAAGGTTATTGCAGTTCAATGGGTTGTTTTGGAAGTGTTAACATAGCAGCATCTCAGCAGGTGTTGTTCCTGGAATGTTTCATTATAAGTAAAAGTGATAGGACAGCTGCCAAATAAGGCAGCTTTAGCCTGCAGCTGAAAACCAACCCAATTTTTTTCTGTTACTGTAAGTATATTTTCTGAAGCAATGAAATTCAAAATTGATTTCTGGAAAGTGGCTTTGTACAAGAGAAAATGAAGTTTATTATATAAAATAGTTCTTTGAAGTATACAGCCAAGCTACATCAACTAAGTACATCCAGTCCTTTTGCAAAATTTACAGCTGTTTTAGAATATTGGTACTTAATTGATGTTTTACAGTTGTAGCATATTTTTTCTTGTTATTGTTAAAAGAGGCTTGGAATCTAATTAGTGCCTTTAGCAGTAACTGAGAGAGGAGGTACAGTCAGGCAATGTAATTTAATACTTGATAGGCAAGCACAGTTTACACTAATCATTCAAGGGCACTTTTAGTCCATCAGCACCTGCAATAAACAGCAGACAACAGTCTTTGCCAAACATTTCCAGTAAGATCGCTTCAAAGAAAGGGAGACCAGAGTTAAGTTTATCTCGGTAGGTGAGTCAGTTCTCTATTACTATCATCAAATGAGTAATGCAAAACATATAAATATTGTGCCTGGTTTTCTATTCTTATATTAACATGTAAAAATAATTGTTTGCGCGATTAAGCATTCTTAAAATAAAAGCTTGAATGAAAGAGTTTGAACATCAGAAGCTTATAAATGAAAAACTTGAAAAAGTTAATGATGTTACTTGAACCTATAATTAGAGTACAGATTTGCTTTGAATGTTTCTACTTGTCTATATATATGAAGATATGGTATTATTCATTTTTCCTACTTCTGGAATATGACTACCCAACAGTACACTCCATGTGCTTAATAAGGTAAATCCTTCACAAATGTGAATTATTTGATTTTCAGCATTTTTATTTAGGGTTCTCAGGACATAATTTATTTGAGGGAAATTGTATTCATGATGTTTTTTTTACCCATTTTAAAGTTTTCATGCAATCTCTTTCCACAATGTTAGTAGTATTTCTTTATTTCAAAACTGCTCCGGGGAAACCTGCTTTCTACAACTGCTTTAGCAGTAAGGCAGTGAACAACATCTGCTTAAATGAGTCTTTTAATTAATCCAATAGTTCTGGGTCTTGCTGAAAGCCAATTTTAGTCAAGTCATTTTAACCTCAACTTTTAAAAAATTGCTGTTGAACTGTCTGTTTTGTAGTTGCACTATGGTTTATATGGTTTATATGTGGTTCATCCTTCATTATTTTGTTTCCTGAATAAAATATATTTGTACAGAACTTATTTTGAGCTAAGGTTGTTCAATAAATTGTGATTTATAATGCTGTTTGCTTCATCCAATGTAAGAATAAAAAGAATTGTACTATGTAAAATAAAGTTTGCATTTTGTTTAAAAGGATGTGAAAGCTTGGCCTATAGCTCTAAATGAGGTTTCAGATTTCTCTGTAAATGTTAATTGTTCTGAACTGGATGCTAACAACAGAGATGAGATAGTTCTTCTGTCAGTGTTTGGAATACTGTCCCTCTATGTGCAGTACAAACCATAAGCTTAACCCTAACCATATCTGATTGGCCATCACCTAATGAAAGGAGGTGAAACTTCAAGGGGTAGAATGGCCTATAAACGTGGTATATGTTATCAGTAATATTGCGTTTAAGTTAAAACATTGAATTCAGACTTTTGTAATCAACAATCATCTTTATCACATAAAAAGACACAAAACAAATTGTTAATTATAGATCAGGATAACCAAATAGAGTACTTTTAAGATTGTGCACATTAAAAGTTCCTAATCCAGCAGAAAATATTGAGCAATAGTCAAACAATATAAGCTTGACTTCTGTTAAAGAAAATTCCTTCATTACATTTATTATATGTAGATGTCCCATATTCATTTTATTATTATTATTAGATTTTATTCTTCATTTTGGATGAACCTTGAAAGGCATAAACAGTTGGAAGGAATTGCATTTTCCAATATTTGTGTTTGTTAAAAGAAAGGTTGTGATGATTACAAACGGTTTCCATTTACAAAACCTACAGGAGAAATAGAAAACGTTTGTTGCTAAGCAACAGTATTGTGTAGGAGCACTTATCCTCTGTGCATATAAAAGGGAGGCAATTAGTGAGTCAAGAGTGGCAGGGACAGTAATATAAAAAGAATTAACTGTCCTTTTAATTAAATGTCTTTATTTGGGCCGATTGAGGTAGGGAGGCCAGTATGAAAATTATCGCAATTGTAGTTGTTCACAACTTAACAAGTGAGGACACAACATGAGATTGGAGAGCTGCAGTAATTTTGGTGCTATTTCCATGGTTTAGTACCAAAATGGCATCCACAGAACTTCAGGTGAAGGAGTTAGCAAAGGTGGGCCAGAAGCAAGATGAGTGGGCAGAATATTATGCCAGTCAACTCTAAGCAGCACAAAGGGAAGGAAACTCCTCAGTAGTGGGAATTTGAACAACTTGCGGGTACTTGCTAATTATTTTCTGCTGGTTGAATGTGTGCAAGTGCTTACTGAGGAGATTGTTGTAATCTGTGAAGTATGCAGGCACTGGGACCACAAGTGGGAAAGTCTTCAGTTGTGGACTCTGGATACCAACAACCAGCAACTGGTAGTTGGCAGAGCTCACCACTACCAGTCTGCTGCAGGGTTGACGGAAGCCTGTTAAGTGTCAGTGGAGCAGACCACATTTGTTCTTATAAAATGTCCTCGAGTATTCTGAACCAAGGGGGCCTGATTTTGGACTCTGCCGTACCATCTCAGCATGGAGAAGCTATAGTCTTGGTTGACTGGCTGACAAAAAAACAGCAAGGGCTCTCATGGAGTGGTAGTGTTGGGAGCATAAGTATTGTTATCCTGAAAAAGAACAGAAAGTTTTTACTCCGATTCTGACAATCTGTTAGAGGATAGATTACTGGACTGTTGTGACAGCCTGCGAGCTTCTTGTGTTCAGAGCCATTGTGGCACCAAACCGTTTATACAGTATGGAGTTGAAGCTTCCTGACCTCAGTTTGAGCATTCAGACTGGATTCTGCCAGTGCTACAATTCCTATTCAAAGTCCTGTGGTAATTGGTATGCAACCAGCTTTTTCCCAGCTGTGCTGTACCCCCCTTGGATAGATTTCCCACCAAACTGGGGCTTGATTGTGTGCAAGGTCTGGTCATGATCAATTTTTGAACAAATTATTTACATAATTATAGACTTCATTATTCCTTAAAGGATCAAAAATGACAAAGGCACGTTCTCTTCATAAATCCTCAATATTAAACCTATGAAATGTAATTTCTTTACTTCTATGAGGAATTTACTTTGTGAATAACTCCATTCTATGAGATCCTAATATGAAATAATTCCAGAGATGAGACCCGGAACCACATTTTTGGCATAAATTTGTGAAGTGCAACAACTTCTGAACTTAGATAATAAACTCAAGCTCTGTTTCATGTATCAAACTTGAATGGCTTAGCATGCAAGTCCAGTTCCATTTCATTGATCTCTCTTCATTGGTTTTCCATCTTCTTATCATTTCAAGCAGGGCCTTCTGGTTTCTTCTGCGTTAGACCACATACGAGCAAGCCTTTGAATACAATCCTGGTGGCCTGTTTGTTAGAAACGTGATCTGTTTGTGATTGTATCTTTTTAGACTTAGTCCAAGACACTATTCACAGTTAATTCCTTCATGTAACCCCGTCTGCATGTAACTGTAATTTATTTTGGTATCTGACACATCTACCAGTCATTGTTTTAGATGTGAGCTGTTTGGTCTGATCTTCAACAAAGGTCATTGAGAGAAATGCAATCACAGAGTACTCTAGATAATGATGACTTACAAATTTATTCTAATAGCATATTCTTTCTAGATTGTTGGTCTTGCTCAGGGTCAGCCATTTCATAATGATAAGCTTCATTAACAGAGAGATTTGACATATTATTTTACATCTTTCTTACTTTACTGTTATTAACAGCAATAATTATTTACAGAATTCCAACAAATTATCTCTACAAGCTACTCTTACAGTTCTTACAGGCCTATCTAATGCTGTAACCCCAAAGGCTTTACTGTCTTCATCATTGACATAGAAAGAAACATTCCATTTATATCGCAGTTTTTAAAATCACCAGATGTTTCAAAGCACTTTATAGCCAATGAAGTACTTTTGAATGGTAATTACTGTTGCAATATAGAAATGCAATGGTCAATTTGTACGAAAGAAGCTCCCATAAACAGCAATGTGATAATGATCAGATATTTTATTTTGCAAACTAGAGATAAATATTCAAGTCTACTTTTCTTCAAATAGCTTCATGAGATATTTTACATTACCAAAGAGGAGAGCTGAAATCTCTGAGCATCTTTATTCTTTATTTGTTCATGGGTTGTGGGTGCCATTGGCTGGGCCAACATATATTGCCAATCTCTAATTGTCACTTGATTAGCTGACTTTCTGAGGGCATTCCAGAGGGAAGTTAAGAGTCAATCATATTGCTGTGGGTCTGGAGTCACAGATAAGGATGACCAGATAAGGATGACAGATTTCCATCACTAAAGTACATTACTGAAACAGATGAGTTTTTACAGCAACCAAAGATGGTTACATTAAGCTAGTTGTCTTTTTTATTCCAAATTTTCATTGCCTCAAATTTCACCATCTGCCATAGTGTTCCCAGAGCATTAGCTGGGTCTCTGGATTACTGGTACAGAAATAATATCATTATGCTACCACCCTCTAAGCATCTGAACTAAAAGACAGCATCTCCATTCAAATTGCTGTTTGGCAGTACAGAACTTGACTATTGTTGCAAAAAGACATTTTGTCAAAGATTTTTGTCTTGTACTCATCAAGACAATTTGCAAGAATAACAATTCAATGGAAAAAAATATACTGATTGAACGTTTTTTCCCTTTAATTGATGTATGCATCCATTTTCAGCAATGCTCACTATAATATTTCTTCAGAATAAGACTGAAATGCACGACAGTATCAGTCTTAATTTGCTGTTCAAGTTCTGGAGTGGGGAACTCAGAAGCTTGTGATCCATGGCAAGAATGTTTCTAAGTGAGATACAACTCCTAATTCATATTGAAGATACCCCAGATGAAGAATATTAAAGTGATAATTCTCACAACTGCATTTGGATAATCTATTATTCATAAGTTTCACAATGACATTCACTACAAACAATATCCTCACAAGATTATTTTTATTCATTGGCAGAACTTGATCCATTGATTTGTTCTATTTGGACCTCCTTAATGGACCTCTTTCCAAGAGAATTAGCAGCATCTTTGCATTGATATTAGGATCTGCAGGCACTTGGTCATAATACATACAGTGTTTGTAGAAAGTACAAGCATTAACAACTTTAACATTGTGTTGTTATCAGTGAGGTTAACATAAATAAATAATTCATCAGAGAGAGAAGTTCCAGTTTTTTTTCTAAATTGAATAACAGTTCGTACTTTTGTAAATAAATTCTGAGCATTGTCTAGAGTAAATGCAGCAATTTTCTTTTTGGTCAAAATTTATAGAGTGGGAATAATGAATAGAAAATAGAATTATTTTTAATTAATAATTTTTCTGCACTCACAAAATTCCTCTTATGAAAGAAAAGCAAAAATATGTATTGAGAAATCATTTGTGGATCAGTGAAGACTCACTTTAAGTCAGCTTTTACATCAATTACCTGGCTAATTAATATATTTATAATATCCCGTTAACAATTAAACCAACTTTCAAATTCTAAGTAAAATGGGGAATAGATGCATTGATGGAAATATCCCTCTCTTCTTAACATTCTTCTAATTTGCTAAGGATGATGTAGGTTCTCAATGTCATTAACTTTCAGTTAGATGAATAATGATCTTTACATCTGTACTGCAAGTTATAAATAATTCACAATTGACTTATCAGGTAATTCTATAGCAAGCCATATTTTACCGTTCTTCAACTTTAATCAAAGTCATATGTCACAAGTTCCTGACTTAGAAAAGATACTCATTGGATAATACTTGACAATCAATCAATGATGATACATTGATATGTTTTCACATACCAACAACCTTTAAAATACAGTAGCGCCTTGACTTACAAATTTAATCCGTTCCGGGAGCCGGTTTGCGAGCCGAAAAGTTTGCGAACTGAATCAATTTTCCCATTGTTTGGATATTTCCGGAGTCTTTTTTCTTTTGTGTCTCTTGGAGGTTGGTGATGCCACAAGAAAACAATCCAGAGAAACTTGTTTTTTCTTTGTTGCAGAATTTTCTGAAAATGGGACATCACATCGTCATTTAAAATGTTCACCTTCGTTCGTACCTTGAATTTCGTACGTACGTTGAAGCAAAGTTTTACGTACAATCTTGTTTGTAAACCGATTTGTTCGTGAACGGGGTCGTTCGTATGTCGAGGCGCTACTGTACATCCTTTTGTATGTTTTGAGATGATATTAATATAATATCTCTTTTAAGTTTGTTATGGTATGCTACCTTAGCAGGTTTTATGAAGCAATCCTATATGCGCAGCATTTAGTGGGAGAAACGGGTTAAAAGCACAAGGGCTATCTGTGCTTAAATATTCTGAAAGAAGAAAGTTTGTGATCTGATTAAAGATATGTTGCTTTTTCAGGTTAACAAATGTTTGAGGTTTATTAAATTATTTGCTAAGAAGGAATTCAGAATATCTCATCTGATTAAGTTTGTTTGTGGCTTGAACAGTGTAGGGGCTGGATTTAGCTCTCCATGCAGCTGCTGCCCTGTCCAAGGAGGTAAAAACAATGACTGCAGACGCTGGAATCCAGATTCTGGATTAGTGGTGCTGGAAGAGCACAGCAGTTCAGGCAGCATCCGAGGAGCAGTAAAATCGACGTTTTGGACAAAAGCCCTTCATCAGGAATAAAGGCAGAGAGCCTGAAGCCCTGTCCAAGGAGGCAGACAGGCAGTCACATGGTTCACTGCACTGATGCAGCTTCAGAGCAGTGGAGGCCATTGTGTCCAAAGATTAAGAAGACAAGTTGTGTTTATAAGCAATAACGACCAACAATTGGCATCTTGCTGCTGCTTTGCCATTCTATATGTGAAAGTGTAAACCATGAAGCGAGATGATGTTGGCACTGAGATGGCGCACTCTGCATTTATCACCTAACTCTGCCACCCATCTCACCACCGTTCAGACCCCAACAATTT
Organism: Chiloscyllium plagiosum; assembly: GCF_037043375.1. Lineage (NCBI taxonomy): Eukaryota > Metazoa > Chordata > Chondrichthyes > Orectolobiformes > Hemiscylliidae > Chiloscyllium > Chiloscyllium plagiosum. The sequence goes on along the minus strand of NW_028270141.1, from coordinate 76,779,963 downwards.
CCACGCTGGTGTTTGTGAAAGGTGATAATATGGTACGATCTTAATTTTATAGTTTGTCAGCAGTTTCCCTTCATAATTGACAATGTCATTACTTAATTATGTAGCGTTATCTGGAGTGGTACAGTGCAGAGTATTGGTCATCTTTTTAAGGAAGGATGAAAGTACATTATGGAGTTGGTTCAGAGAAGGTTTACTATGCTAATGCCTGGAATGGGAGGGTTGTCTTATAAGAAAAGGTTGGATAGATTAGACTTGTAACTGCAGGAATTCTGGACTGTAAGGGGCAACTTGACAGGAACATATAAAATCCTGAAGTCTTGACAGGGTGGGTATGGAAAGTTTGTTTCCTGTCATGGGAAAATCTAAAACCAGGAGTCATTCTTTAAAACAGAGGATTTTTTTCTTTCACAGAGTTGTGAATCTTTGGTGCTTTCCTCCTTGTAAAACTTGGTGGAAACAGAGTCCTTGAATATTTTTGAGACAGGAGTAGATGGATTCTTGTTAAACAAGAAATTGAAACATGATCAATGGTAGGTGAGAATGCAGATTTACAATCGGATCAGCCATGATCTTATGACTGGTGGAGCAGGCTGACTGGTCTATTCCTGCTTCTTGTCTCTATGTTCGTATGATTGCAGATCTCCGTGGCTTTCCACATCGTGGGTTGTCATGGGTGCATCTTCATCATTGCTCATTGTGTTGTATATTAGCTGTCTGTTAGATTCACTGGCACCACTCTCTTTCCTCTACACAGCCGGCTTGGTCCAAATGAGTAAAACTACCTGGTTTTCTATCAAGAAAAGTCTGTTATCTTAAAAAAGATGCAGTTTATTGCCTGATTGTAACTAATTAAAAGTTATATTGATATAATAGATATCATTACAACGACTACAAGGAAAACTCAGATGTTAGATCTTAGCCTTTCAAGATCCTAAGCTTTTCTCTGACTCGGTCACGTACACTCTCATGGTGGATGGTACTTATGGCACACCTCATTATAAGTCTTGTTGGACCCTTACAGTTTTATACAAAGTGGGCAAGGATGAACCCTTCATTTTGTTAGTCAGGCTGGGTCTTTCTCACTTGCTGTTTAGTTAAAGCTGCCTTGCTGTTCAAAGGAAACAATGCAGCTACTTCAGGTTTCTCTCCACGTTTTCATTTCTTGTGCTTTTTGTCTCCAAGCTCATTGTGATCATGCCATATTTCATCAGGTTTATTTCTGAGGACTCTTTGAATCTTAATTATTGCTGTCGCCCAGGCAGAGTCCATGCTCAAGTTCTGAATACATGACTGCCTCAGGGTTTTTAACATTAGCCCTGGTACTACATGGCCATCTACCTGGACTGAATGCAGAGTGGTTCAGTTTCAGACATTTCTGCTGGTTTGTAGTACATCGGTGTTGGGCTCTTTATCCTCCTAATGGTGCTCAAGAGACTCCAAACAATTGCATGTGGCACCTGTCCACCTGCTTGGTGTATCTGGAATAGGCAGTCCAGTAGCATTCCAAAGTTCCCTGGATGTGGGATAGATTCTAGTGGATTGGAAAACTGCTAATATAGCACCTTTATTTTTAAAAGGAGGGAAGCAGAAAGTAGAAATTATAGACAAGTTATTTCTATCATCTGTCATTGGGAAATTACTAGAATCCATTATTGACAAAGAAATAATTTGGGAAGTCAAATGCAATCCATTGGATCAGTATGGTTTTACGAGTAAATTGTCTTTGTTTAATTTCCTGGAGTTCTTCAAAGATGGAACAATGTTAGTTAATGTGGTGCCACAGGGTTTGGTCCTTGGGCCCCAACTATTTCCAATCTATATTTTAATGCCTTGAATGCGGGGACAGAATGCACTATAGCCAACTTGCAAATGACGCTGAAATAGATGGGAAAGTAAGTTGCAATAAGGAAATAAGAAATTTACAATGGATATGGATAGATTAGTTGAATGGGCCAAAATTTGGCACCCGGAATTTAATGTGAATGTATATAATATTATCCATTTTGGTTGGAAATATAAAAAAAGTAACTTATTATCTAAATGGAGAGAAACTTCAGAGTATTTCAGTGCAGTGTACAGAAAAACTAATATGCAGGTACAGAAAATAATAAGGAGGGCAAATGGAATTTTGGTATTTTTTGCTAAAGAAATAGAGTATAAAACTGGAAAAGTGTTGCTGTAATTTAGTGAGATTAGTGCATTAGCAAAGGAATTAGTGAAAACACACCTGGACTATCGCTTGAGGAGAGATACAGTTGCATTAGAGGCAGCCCAGAAGAGGTACACTAGATTGATTCCAGAGGTGAGGGGTTTCTGATATGAAGAGAGATTGAGCAATTTATGGTTTTTCTCTTAGTTTAGAAGTTGACAAGAATGAGCGATCTAACTGAGGTATATATGGGTTTGACAAAGTAAATGTAGAGAGAATGTTTCCTCTTGTGGGGCAATTTGGAATGAGAGGTCATAGTTTTAGGATATGGGTTAGCAGATTTAAAATGGAGATAAGCTTAATGATATACTTCAGACTTCGAGAGACCTAATCTTTATACAAAGTGACATGGAATTCTATTTATTTTTGGTACTTCCAGAAATTCATTAAGTGGACAACTAAATGAAAACACTTCATTTTTTTTTAACTGTGCTGCAACACGGTTTAATAAATAGCCACACTAAACAAGTGAATAATTCTTCTTGGAAATCAATGTGAAGTGTCTTAATTTAAATCTCTATGTTCTTGATTTGTTTTATTTATCGAAAACAAGTAATTCAAACAAAGTGAAAATGTATGAAGCAGAGGAAGACTCAATCACCGTTGGTAGCAGCAGTTAGTAACCCAATAGATTAATTAAATTCAATATTCTTACTGATGCAATTCTCTGTATTATGTTAATTATTATTATTTGAAGCTACATTTTGTAGACCTGAAAAATCTCTAACATATTGTTTTACTCTTCTGCTACCACCTGCATCAGATTTATTGAGATAGTAATAGAAGATAAGGTCCACCCATTAGAGTTGATCCAAGTAAATGAGAATTCAAGGGATACCAAAATTAATACAAGCATGACGTCAGGTTGGATTAATAATACATTATGGAGGAACTCAAATTTCGCCAGGGACATGGAAACTAGGAGAACAATATGTAGAGCTGGACTAAAAGATACAGGGCATAAATATTTGACAATGTTTGAAATTAATTTTGACCAATATTAACATTTGTTCTGTTACTCATGTTAATCTTTATATTTCAGATAGAAGACAATAATTTATTGGTGCTGTGTGCAACTATATATTGATAAAGTCTTTGCTGCCTTTATTTTTCTTAAAATATATTGATTTAACTTAGGAACAATTGAAAATAAGAGGCCGATATAACTAAATATTTGGAAACTTTCTTGAAATAATACTTGCACTGCGCTACCCAGTGGAAAAATCTGCTAACAGTGCCAAATCAATTTGCCTATTGATACAATACATTTTCACAGAGCAAAGTGCCATCTAGCATTTTCCTAGGTGGTCCACCATTATTTATGAGTCATGTTAGTAAACATTGGCAGCATGTTAATTCAAGGAAGGAGCATAGGGAAACCTGGACCTGTTCTCCCCATTATTTCCAGTTGCAATTTCCAACAATGCTCACTAATAATTATAAACAAGAACCTTGCTAGTTTTGTTTTCTCTTTTCTAGTCCAGGCAGTGGTGCAATAATTACACTGCCCAGATTGAGGCTAGCAACTTAGCACAGAACAGGGATGGTACCTGGGAGCACAGTTCCCCTCCATAAAGAATTACGATTGGAGAATGTGGTGATGTATGTTTGATCAAAATCCTTCACATTCTTTATTTAAATAAATGCAAAAAAATAGTATTAATGAGATACCTCTGTATCTCGTTATTTCATGTCATGGGGTAGAAAAGGTCAATGTAGAATATTGAAGTATAAAAGAAGAAGGTTTGTTTGTGAGTCACTGATTCAGGTATCTTTAGGCAGAAGCACTTTGAATCCCTGGGGCAGGCAGGATTGTGGGTCACCACCAGAGCAAACCATGCGGCATTCAATATTGGAGAGAACGATATGTGATACAACATTGCCTGCCCCTGGGCAATCAACATAGTCTGCACAATGGTGCTAGAAGTGGCAATATTCAAATACATTTCCTTGTTTAGTATGTATAAAAACAGAAGGTAAGAAAACAAAATGCTAAGGTACTGTGGCAGTCAGGCCCTTTGCCTCTGTTTACAATTCTGACTTGTCTGTCCTAATATTAGAATATATGCATTTGGGGCAGAGAACATCAAACAACCCCTCAGAAGGCTGAACTGATGAATCAACATTCCTATCTATCCTCAATTATCGTTCACCCCTTGCTTAAGACTTATGACTCTGATAAGTTGCATGTCTCCAGCTCATGAACTCTGAGCTTCGGCTGCCCCCTCCCACAGACATATACTGCAGACTTGTTTATCCTGGGTCACATCTGCGCTCAGGAGCTTCCACATTCTGCAAATGCAACATATCAGCACATCACATGTCAAGCATATATAATCCTATTTGCTGCTTTGCTTATTCATGTGCACGCCCAGACTGCAGCTCCAGATCCCAGTCGAGTATTTCAATGTCATTTTTTTGACTTCTGTTTGCTCCACTTGTTCTTTCTTTCCCCTCTTTCTCTTCCTGTCTTTCAGTGCTATCACTTTTCATTTCTTCTTCTCAAGTACTTTACCTCCTTAAAAGCCTGCCATTATTCCTCTAGATTCTGCAATCTTGACCCTGCTTTGTACTTGAATCCTATTTGGATATGCCAACAGTTTACATCTACACCTTTGTCCAAAAGACCCATTCCTTGCTACTTTTGAGTATCAATCCCAAACGGCCAATTTCCCAATCCCAAATGGCCAAAAGACCCATTCCTTGCTAATTATGAGCATCAATCCCAAACGGCCAATTTCCTCTGTCTCTTGGCACCTGTACCAGTATGCTCATTGCAGGCTCATTTTGTCCACATCCACCCAATCCAATTCATTACATCTGCCACTGTCTGCTCAGATTCAGAAGATTTGTCATGGTACTTTGTTTTATACTTTACTTTCAACATGTCTGTTTTTCTATTATTTGAAGTATTATTGTGGATAATTTAATTGAATCTTGTCTGTTAAAATCCTATCATCTTTCATTCTTTGAAACTCCAGCAGAGATAGGCCAAATTTATTTAGCCTCTCAACTTAGGACAACCCTTATCCCAGAAACCAATCTCGTGTAACAAACACAGAAGCTGGAGAAACTCAGCAGATCTAGCAGCAACTGTGGAGAGAGAAGCAGAGTTAATGTTTCAAGTTCTTCTTCACAATGCAATCTACTGAAACCTGACTGTACTGTCTTCAATGCAAGTATATCCTTCCTAGAGTATGTAGATCAAAACTGCATATGTTATTTCAGGCATTGTCTCACCAACGTCTTGAGGAGTTATACTAAATTTTCCTTACTTTTGTGCTCCACTCCCTGACAATAAAGTTGAACATGCCATTTGCTTTTCTAATCAGTTGTTGAATCTGCATGCTAAAGGTTTCATTTTTTTTTTAATTCTGTTTTTTATTCAAACTACCAATGTGAATATCCTCACAGTTTCCCACATTGTACTTCATCCAGATGGTCTTCAAAATTTGCTGAACCAGACTTCAGTGTGTGCCTTCACATGACCAACAATACTTTCCAAAGAGTGTTGTTCTGCAATGCACTTATTTCAGGATTTTTTTAAGGTGACTCTTTGTTGTATGTACTGACCACCTTGATATTAGTATTCTGGGACAGTTCCTCAAAGGAGATATACTTGGGGATTTTGAGGCGTCCTCCATATGGGAAATGTCCATTTAAATTGAAAGCAAAAAATTGTGGATGCTGGAGATCTGAAATAAAAGCAGAATGTGCTGGAAAAAAATCAAGAGATCTCGTAGTATCTGTAGAGAGAGATCTCCAAGGACATGATTATCTGAATACAGAAGCTTTCTGACTATTTCCTCTAATGTTGGTGGAGGCATGCAGTCTACAGAAGTGACGATGTTCCTGAAGCAACCTTATTTTGATTTCTTCAGATATATCTCTAGTGGCTTCCTTAATCAATGCAACAAAACAGACATTGAAGAGTTGGGGACCCACAACACATCCTCAATTGATACTGTGGATTATTGCAATGAAATTGGATATCTTGCCACTGTCAGATACATATCCAACCATTCTATCACAGACAGCAGGTGCAAGTCTTTGACAGTGCTGAAAATTTGACATCCTACCTTGGAGTGTATGTGCCAGACAGCAGATCAACTCACAGGTCTGAATGTTACTACCCTTCTGCCAGCATACTGAAAGCAAAGAAGTTTATAAAATAATGTGGCTGGTGTTCCTATCATGTTCCTTTCCAGCCCCAAACTGTCTCCCATATTCCATTGGATAGCAAAGGAATCAAGTAACTGACCCACCCACCTGCTCTTCAACCTATGGAGACCCTTATGTGACCAATTAACGAAGAGCTTCATTCTGCCACTGCTACTATTTAACATACAACAGGGGAAAGCAGAAGCAAGGAGGACATCCCAGTAGGTTTCACTGTGAATGTTACTGTCAGAGAGAAGGGGGCATACCTCCTTTGAGGAGGGGATCCTCATGGCAATAGACCCACCGTCCAAGATCATAATTGCCTTTAAGCCTCCACTGTGGCCTCTGAAACCTGGCCCCTACCTCCTTCACTCCCTTGCTTTACACAGAAGGTCCATCTAAAACTCTTTACAAACCTCCATGATACAACTTCCTCAGGATTTAACACAAACATGGCTGCCTCTTGGTCCTAGTGTAGCTGTGATTATAGAGCAGCTGCCAGTCAGATTGCCCAGATTTTCCAGGTGGGTGTGGAACTCCCACACTGGATCAAGTAAGTCTGCTCCCATCATCTTCTCATTGTGGGGCACCTGGTTTCTGAGTCAGCACAATCAAGACCAACTTTATTTCAATGTCTATCGGTCTATCATCAGCATCTATGGATCTGACCAGACCCCGACACCCAACCCTACCACATACACTTGGTCACTATTCCACCCCAACTTGACATCCCTTGACTGCATTTATTGGGATGTATTCTATATCAGAATTCAGGTCTAAAAGGTTGTGGAAGGTAAATAGGCAACCTTTTGTCTAATCTATATGATCATATGATATAGGACCAGAATTAGTCTTGCTGGCCTCATTGAATCTGCTCTGCCATTCGATCATGACTGACATGTTTCTCATCTGCCATCTCCTCAGGGCTTTTGATCCCCATACTAATCAAGAAATGATCTATCTTCCTCTCAATGACACTCAATGTCTTCGGTTCCACAGCATTCTGGGCAATGAGTTCCACAGATTCCCCACCCTCTGGCTGAAGATATTTCTCCTCACCTCAGTTCTAAAGAGTTGTCCCTTTACTCTGAATCTGTGCCCTCAGGTCTTAGTCTTTCCTACTTGTGGAAAGATCTTCTCTATGTTAGTTTTGTCCAGGCCTTTCAGTGTTCTGTGAGTTTCAATAAGATCCCTCTTCATCCTTCAAAACTCCATAAAGCACAGATACAGAGTCCTCAACCACTTCTTCTATGATAAGCCCGGGATCATTGTTGTAAACCTCCTCTGGACCCTCTACTCTTAGATGTTCCCTTATCTGCGGTACCTGAAGTTAAATTCCTGACCTTTTCAATACTCTCTGTCCTATTACTTGTTCTAGGAATGTTAACAACCTCTCCAGAGCCCTTCTCCCCTTTACCTTTTTTCTAATGTTACGGTTTTCCAATGGCAGCTGAACCCAGCTCCCACTATTTAACTTAAAGGCTTGGTTATTTTTATTTGCCTGGACTCTGGTCCCAGCATGCTTCAGGTGGACCCCATCCTATTGGAACTGCTCTCTCCATTTACAGTACTGGTGCCAATGTCCCATGAATTCAAACCTGTTTCTCCCACATCATTCTCTGAACCATATGTTTACCATCTATAATCTTGTTGACACTGTGCCATTAGCTCATGTCTCAGACTGAAATTCAGAGATTATTGTCTTTTTGTTTCTGCTTTTTAATTTAGTCTCCAGCTGCTCATATTCCCTCAGCAGAATCTTTTACCTTTTTCTATCTCTTTCCTCTGCAGCCCAGATGACATATCCTGAACACAGGCACCAGGCAGACAATATCTGGGACTTTGGGACTCTCGATCCTGGCCATAGAGAATAGTTTCCATTCCTTTGACTGTACTATCCCCAATTCCAACTACATTTCTCTTTTCTCACGCACAGCCCTGCCTCCCGCATATTGAATGACTCCCTGTACCATGATGCTATGGTCAATTTGCACATTCTCTCCACAGCCCTTACTGTCATCTGCAAGGGAGCAAGAATTTCAAACCTGGTGGACAAGCTCATGGGTTGATGTTCCTTCAGCACTCTTTTCTGGATCCCTTGACCTGTCTCATCCTCCTGACACTGACCACTGACTAAGTTCAAAGTAGTTCATCTAAGGGATGTGAGTGCCTCCTGAAATGCAGCATCCTCACATGTCAAAGCTCAGACTCCAACTCACCAACCCTGAGCAGGAGTTCCTCAAACAACTAGCACTTGCTACAGATGTGGTCACTATGAACCACAATGGGGTGCATCAGATACATCACCTGGCATCTTCATTTTTATTTAGATCTTTTAAAAAATCCTACTTGTCTTTTAGTCTGTAATCTGTAAATATTTATCCTATTTACCTTCAATCTGAAAGTAACCTATACCTAGACAGGCAAAGTAGCAACTGTTACCGAACAATGAACCTTATGATCTTCAGCGATGTTACTGTTTTGTGTTGGACCCTGAAACTGGGCTTCAATTTATTCTATTAAAAAAGACTTACAATCTGTGAGCCAACAAAGCATTAAAAAACATTGTTCCCCTTTGATTTCCTAAAATGTCTCCAAAGTTCCCAAACTATATATTCACTCGGTCTATGTCGCCCTCCGGATGTGACCGTGCGCAGCTTACCAAAATAGGAACACTGACCCAGATCTGAAGATTTGGGCAGTTGTGGTTTGGAACTGTTGACATGTCTAAAAACTTGCAATAGGTCAGAGAGTATTGAAAAGGTCAGGAATTTAACTTCAGGCACCGCAGGTAAGTAAATTTCTGAGGAGGCAACTTCATCAACTCTCAGGTTATGGAGGTGGTAAGCGAGTGCCTCCTTGTAGTAGATGTCATGGACAGAAATGCTCCCCTGAGAAGACTTAACGTGTATGCCCCGGTGGTAAAGAGTGAAATGTGGCCATCCTGCAGCAGCTCCCACTGCTGCTGGAGACACCCAGGCCAGCCATTCTTGGGCTGCATCATGGGCCCCAGTGAAACCTGTGCTGTATCGGCAGGACGATCTCAGAGAGCTTTGCGTTCCTCAGGGATATGATCACATGTGTGCAGGACATGGGGTGTAAACGGCTGCCTCATCAGCCTGGACCAGGGGAAGGCCTTTGACACCTACTTGTGGATGTGCTGTCCAAATTGGGCATTGGGGAAGGAATCTGAGGCTGGGTCTGAATGCTCTAACCAACATCATTAATGGACTCTCAGTTAATGGGTGGGAATCAGAAAAGTTCCTGATCAGATCCAGAGTCAGGCAGGGCTGCCCACTCTCTCCTGCCTTGTTTGTGTGTTGTATAGAGCCCTTTGCTGAGTCCATCAGAAAGGATTCAAGCTGAATTGCTTAAGTGACATATATATGTGATGTATATAAAGTTATTTTTATGAATGAAGTGTATTTTTGAAAGTAAAAGAAGTACAATTTAAAGGGCATCAAATAACTGCTTTAAATGTATTACCTCCTGACTGACAGCTCATGGACTGCAGCGGTTTAAGAAGGTAGCTAATCACTATCTTCTCAAGGATGACTAGGGACAGGCAATAAATGCTGGCCAGCCTGCAACGCCCACATCCCAAAAGGAAATAATAAGTTAGCTAATTTTTAAAATACCACACTTGTACACTAGGTGTCAGTCTGCATCAATATGTAATTTATCCTTGGACTACTTTTGTATTTTTATCTTGGTTTGTTTAGCAACACTTCAGCCGCAAGCTTTCAAAGTTTGCCTGAACATAAAAGCTGCTGAGATAGTTTGGTTTGTTTATTTCAGCCAAATCACAAAACAAAATTTCATATAAACAGTTCTGATAAAATATTTTTACTGAAATAATTTATTGTGATAGGTTCAGAGAACAGGTTAATTTATCCATTGATGGCAGGCAATTTGTTATAATCTGCTGATCTATTTTTGTTCAGTATAATCTCCTTAGTAAAATTAGTAGTTCAGCCTAAAATAGATTATCAACACAGTGCTTTTCTGTTGGTTTTGTGAGGTCAGGAGTAAATAGAATTTTTCAATGATAAAGGAGAACACTGTTCATCGTATTGTCTGTTATCCCACATGTACAGGCTATAAACTGCAGCTTGAGTTCACAGGAGGCACACCATAGCTCTCTAGAAGTGAATGTTTGAAAAACCATGATTTAAGAAAGTGAAGAATGGCAAAATTATAACACTGGTAATCTTGATTTCTAACTAAATTAATTTTGTCCCAATATTAAGTGGCTAACTTACTGAAAATTATTTTGTTGGGCAGAATGACGGACTGGTGTAATTTTATTTTCTGCTATTTCATCCTTTCTGTGATTTACTAGTTTGCTAATAGGATTACAAACATGAGTACGTAAGCAACAATGCCTGTCATTATAAAATCGCAGAGAAAAAATAGTGCGGCTAATTTAGTAACTATCTCCCACAAATTTTCTGTATGTATACTTTGTTTTAACTACAATGAAAATTTGAGAGCCCAGAATGGACTTTTGGGAATGAAGTTATCGCAGCCTCTAACCAAACTACTGGAGTAAAGGTGGGGAGAGGAAGCTGGAGCAGAGATGAGATTATGGTCACCTTATATTGGATTTTCTCACATTTCAAGTTCAATTTCCTATTTTATAAAACTCACAAATAGCAAGTAAATGAAGGACAATTTTATGAACTCAATCTGCCAATTTGATCTCTGGACCTAAACATAAATTTTAGAGTGTTGTATGCCTTTCATTTCTATTCCCTAAACTAAGGGTTGGGGGGCTACATTTCGCTGACTATTGTAATTAACAATACACTGAAATGATCATAACTGTGCATTCCTTCTTTTACTTTCTGTTGTGTTTTCACTTCATGATTGTTAATTTCATGAATCAAGATTACTTGTTTGTTTGCATTATTCTTACAGTGACTACCTGGTCAGGTCCACGCTCCCCAACAATCCACCCTCCCCTCCTGGCACCTTCCCCTACCACCGCTGGAATTGTAAAACCTGTGCCCACCACCCCCCCCCCCCCAACCTCCATCCAAGGCCCCAAAGGAGCCTTCTACATCTATCAAAGTTTCACCTGCACATCCACCAATATCATTTATTGTATCCGTTGCTCCCAATGCAGTCTCCTCAACATTGGGGAGACTGGACACCTTCTCACAGAGCACTTTAGGGAATATCTCTGGGACACCCGCACCAATCAACCACACTGCCCTGTGGCCCAACATTTCAACTCCCTCTCCCACTCAGCTGAGGACATGCAGGTCTTGGGCCTCCTCCACCTCCGCTCCCTCACCACCCGACGCCTGGAGGAAGAACGCTTCATCTTCCGCCTCAGAACACTTCAACCCCCGGGCATCAATGTGGACTTCACCAGTTTCCTCATTTCCCCTCCCCCCAACTTATTCCAGTTCCAACTTTCCAGTTCAGCACCATCCTCGTGACCTGTCCTACCTGCCAATCTTCCTTCCCACCTATCCGCTCCACCCTCCTCTCTGACCTATCACCTTCATCCCCACCTCCATCCACCTATTGTACTCTTTGCTACCTTCTCCCCACTCCCACCCCCCTTCCCATTTATCTCTCCACCCTGGAGGCTCCCTGCCTTCAGTCCTGATGAAGGGCTTTTGCCTGAAACATCAATTTTCCTGCTCCTCGGATGCTGCCTGACCTGCTGTGCTTTTCCAGCAACACTCGAGATTCTGATTTCCAGCATCTGCAGTCCTTACTTTTGCCTGCATTGTTGTTACAATTCACTACCTGCTACCATAATGCCTCTTCAATAAACCAGCCAAATAAGCCAAACCAGCCCAGTCCTGAGTTTTCAGACATTAGTTGAATTAAGAAAAAGCCAACTATCATGGTGCACTGGGATCCATCTAATAGTCTAGGTTAAGATTATGATTTGGATTGCTGAAGAAAAAAAAATAGAGATTTTAAAAAAGTCAATATTGTTCTTTTACAAAGAGAGAGAAGAGGTAGTGGTGGGGCTGTGAATTAATATTTAAGATAAGGGATCTTGCTGCCAACTTGCTACCATACATCAATGTAGGATTTTTAAAGCCAATTTGAATATAATTGTTCCTTTCAGGATCTGACTATATGCAACACCACTCCAAGTACAAGTGTGTTCAGACTAGGTTTACCAGTTTAATAAATTATCATAACAGGCACAACAGAAATTACACTTAACCAGGCAGTAGAGTCAAATGCTGCACAACAAAATACCAGATCTCTCAATTGGTAGGGTGCTATCTCAACATAGAGTCATAGAGAACGGAAAAAGACCCTTGAGTCTAACTCATCCATGCCAACCAAATTTCCTAAATTATTCTAGTTCCATTTGCCAGCAAGTGGCCCAAATCCCTCTAAACGCTTAGAGTCATAGAGTCATAGAGATGTACAGCATGGAAACAGACCCTTCAGTCCAACACATCCATGCCGACCAGATATCCCAACCCAATCTAGTCCCACCTGCCAGCACCTGGCCCATATCCCTCCAAACCCTTCCTATTCATATACCCATCCAAATGCCTCTTAAATGTTGCAATTGTACCAGCTTCCACCACATCCTCTGGCAGCTCATTCCATACACGTACCACCCTCTGCGTGAAAAGGTTGCCCCTTAGGTCTCTTTTATATCTTTCCCCTCTCACCCAAAACCTATGCCCTCTAGTTCTGAACTCCCCAATCCCAGGAAAAAGACTTTGCCTATTTATCCTATCCATGACCCTCATAATTTTGTAAACCTTTATAAGGTCACCCCTCAGCCTCCAAAGCTCCAGGGAAAACAGCCCCAGCCTGTTCAGCCTCTCCCTGTAGCTCAGATCCTCCAACCCTGGCAACATCCTTGTAAATCTTTTCTGAACCCTTTCAAGTTTCACAACATCTTTCCGATAGGAAGGAGACCAGAATTGTATGCAATATTCAGGTACAGCTGCAACATGACCTCCTAACTCCTATACTCAATACTCTGACCAACAAAGGAAAGCATACCAAATGCCTTCTTCATTATCCTATCTACCTGCGACTCCACTTTCAAGGAGCTATGAACCTGCACTCCAAGGTCTCTTTGTTCAGCAACACTTCCTATTCATCTATCCATCCAGATGTCTTTTAAATGTTGTAATTATACTAGCCTCCACCACTTCCTCTGGCAGCTCATTCCATACATGCACCACCTTCAGAAATGAAACAATTGCCACTTAAGTCTGGTTAAAATCTTTCCCTCTCACCTTAAACATATGCCCTGTAGTTTTGGACTCCATCACCATGGAAGAAAGACCTTGTCTATTCACCCTATCAATGCCCTTCATTTATTTTATAAACTTCTAAAAGGTCCCCTTCAACTCTTGACACTCCAGGGAAAACAACGCCAGCCTATTCAGCCAGTCACTGTGGTTCAAACACTCCAGTCCTGGCAACATCTTTGTGAATTTGTTCTGCACCTTTTCCAGTTTAACAACATCTTTCCTCTTGCAGGGAGACCAGAATTGAACACATTATTCCAAAAGTGGCCGAACCAATACTCTGTATAGCCTCAACATGACATCCCAACTCATATACTCAATGCACTGACCATTAAAGGCAAGCATATCAAATGTCTCCTTCACTATCCTAATAATCTGTGATCTCTACTTTCAAGGAACTATGAACCTGCACTCCAAGGTTTCTTTGTTCAGCAACACTCCCTAGGCACCTATTAAGTGTGTAAGTCTTGCCCTGATTTGCCTTTCCAAAATGTAACACCTCACATTTATCTAAATTAAACTCCATCTGTCACCCCTTGGCCCATTGGCCCATCTGATGAAGGTCCCGTTGTACTCTGAGATAACTTTCCTCCCTGTCCACTACACCTCCAATTATGTGTCACTTGTACACTTACTAACCATATATCCTATATTTATATCTAAATCTTTTATGTAAATGACAAAAAGCAGTGGACCCAGCACCGACTCTTGCAGCACACTGCTCAACACAGGCCTCCAGACTGAAAAGAAACCCTCCACTACCACCCTCCATCTCCTATCTTTGACCAATTTTGTATTGAATTAGTTAGCTTCCCCTGGATCCCATGTCATAGAGTCATACAGATGTACACTACGGATACTGACCCTTCAGTGCAACTCATTCTTACCCACCAGATATCCGAAATTAATCGAATCCCATTTGCCAGCACTTGGACCATATCCCTCCAAACCTTTCCTAATCATATGCCCATCCAGGTACCTTTTAAATGTTGTAATTGTACCAGTCTCCACCACTTCCTCTGGCAGTTCATTCCATACACGCACCACCCTCTGTGTGCAAAGGTTGCCCTTAGGTCTGTTTTAAAATCTTTCCCCTTTCACTTGAAACCTATGCCCTCTAGTTCTGGACTCCCCCACTCCAGGGAAATGACCTTGTCTATTTACCTTAGCCATGCCCCTCATGATTTTGTAAACCTCTGTAAGGTCACCCCTCAGCCTCTGACGCTCCAGGAAAATAGCCCCCATCCTATTCAGCCTCTCCCTATAACTCAAACCTTCCAACCCTGACAACATCCTTGTAAATCTTTTCTGAACCCTTTCAAGTTTCACAACATCCTTCCTACAGTACAGAGACCAGAATTGCACACAATATTTCAAAAGTGGTCAAACCAATGTCCTATACAGCCGCAACATGACCTCCCAACCCTTATACACAATGCTTTGACCAATAAAGGGAAGCATACCAAACACCTTCTTCACTATCCTATCTACCTGTGACTCCGCTTTCAAGGAAGTATGAACCTGCACTCCAAGGTCTCTTTGTTCAGCAACACTCCCCAGGACCTGTATATATGTCCTGCCCTGATTTGCCTTTCCAAAATGTAGCACCTTACATTTATTTAAATTAAACTCCATCTGCCACTCCTCGGCCCATTGGCCCACCTGATCAAGATCCCATTGTACTCTGAGGAAACCTTCTTCACTGTCCACTACACCTCCAATTTTGGTGTAATCTGCAAACTTATTAATTATACCTCCTGTACTCACTTCCAAATCATTTATATAAGTGACAAAAAGCAGTGGACTCAGCACCAAATCTTGTGGCACACACTGGTCACAGGCCTGCAATCTGTAAAGCAACCCTCCACCACCACCACCAGATCTTCAACCTTCAATCTAGATTAGAGTGATGCTGGAAGAGCACAGCAGTTCAGGCAGCATACGAGGTGCAGTAAAATCGATGTTTCGGGCAAAAGCCCTTCATCAGGAATACAGGCAGAGAGCCTGAAGGGTGGAGAGATAAGTGAGAGGAGGGTGGGGTGTGGAGAAAGTAGAATAGAGTACAATAGGTGAGTGGGGGAGGAGATGAAGATGATAGGTCAGGGGGGAGGAGGGGTGGAGTGGATAGGTGGAAAAGAAGATAGGCAGGTAGGACAAGTCATGGGGACAGTGCTGAGCTGGAAGTTTGGAACTGGGGTGAGGTGGGGGAAGGGGAAATGAGGAAACTGTTGAAGTCCACAATGATGCTCTGGGGTTGAAGTGTTCCGAGGCGGAAGATGAGGCGTTCTTCCTCCAGGCGTCTGGTGGTGAGGGAATGGCGGTGAAGGAGGCCCAGGACCTCCATGTCCTCGGCAGAGTGGGAGGGGGAGTTGAAATGTTGGGCCACAGGGTGTTGTGGTTGATTGGTGCAGGTGTCCCAGAGGTATTCCCTAAAGCGCACTGCTAGGAGGTGTCCAGTCTCCCCAATGTAGAGGAAACCGCATTGGGAGCAACGGATACCTTCAAGCTTCAAGCTTCTACCTTCAAGCCTGTTCTCCCTGTATTCCATCTAATCTAACCTTGTTAGCAGTCTACCATGAGGAACCTTGTCAAACACCTTACTGAAATCCATATAGATCACGTCCACTGCTCTGTCGTCATTGGCCCTCTTTGTTACTTCATCAAAAAACTCAATCAATTAAGTGAGACATGACGTCCTACACACAAATCTATGTTGACTCTCCCTAATCAGTCCTTGCCTTTCCAAATATGTGTAAGTCCTGCCCCTCAGGATTCCATCCAACAACTTGCCCACCACCGATGTCAGGCTCACTGGTCTATACTTCCTTGGCTTGTCCTTACCACCTTTCGTAAACAGTGGAACCACGTTAGCCAACCTCCAGTCTTCCAGCACCTCATCTGTAACTACCAATGATATTAATATCTCAGCAGGAGGTCCAGCAATCACTTCCCTAGCTTCCCACAGACTTCTAGGGTACACCGATCAGGTCCTGGGGATCCATTCACGTTTGTGATCTAACCAGTCTACCATACAAAACCCTGTCAAATGCTTTACTGAAGTCCATACAGACAACACCCACCACCCTCTTAATTAATCTTCATTGTCACTTTTTCAAAAAATTCAATCAAGTTAGTGAGAGAGTTCCCACACACAAAGTCATATTGACTATCTCTAATCAATCCTTGCCTTTCCAGATACATGTAAATCCTCTTTCTTCTGTATTCCTTCTGATATCTGCTTCCTGCAAACACAACTCTGGAAAGTAGGACTTATTAACCCTTTCTAAACTAGAACTCATAACATTAGAGATGTCTCTGAAGCATGGGGCATGCATGTACAGTGCATGAACAAATTATGGTTAGGTTTGGAATGCATGTACAGTGCATGAACAAATTATGGTTAATTTTGGAATGCATGGGTACTGTATGCTCACTTCCATTATCTATTAATTTATTCTTTTATATGTCACTCAACTTATAAGATCATTGCTCTTAAAACTGCTTGTCTGTCTTAACTCACCCATTCCATAGATAGCTCCCAAGAGAAAATGGTACCGATAAAGCAATTTGTGTATCAGCTTTTGCATGTAGTGTCACTTTCCAGCGATTAATTATCATTGCAAATATCCCAAACAATAGGTTTGAACTTTTAAGATGTCTTTAATTATTAATCACTAATTATACATCACACCACTTCATTGTGTTTTATCGCTAACCATTGAGATAGCAAAACATTTTATCATATAATCCTTGCCTACTTGTTTATTATAGAGGGATGTATGCGGTCATGTCCTCATGAAAGATGCCCTGAGTTCGTCGCCTGAAATCTTGCTTATTTGATCCAAATCCCTTATTAAATCAAACACCTATTGATGACTCTTTGTCTGAAAGGCCATCTGCTCAATGTGTTTTCTGCCTGTGAGTACTTGGAGCAAGTTATTTTAAAACAAGGAACACAGTGGGGAAGTGTTGAAAACCATATGACATAAACTAATCCAGAAAGTTCAGAAATACTAATAGATAAAATTGTAAAGTAGTTTAATCTCAAGTTTTACAAAGTAAGTACAAAATATCAGTTCAAGTAAACAATGTCTGAAAGGTGAGACAGTGAGATATCCTTATAGACCAAGTCAATCTTTAACTTTTGTGCTGTATTTCTTGAAGAAATAAACTGCTTACAAACCTAACCACCCATTGCTACAAAAGTTATCTCTGAATAAACCCACCAAAAAAAGTGATTGTTTTCTCAATAAAACCCTACGAATTAAAAAAAAACACAGTTGTCATCTGTCTTTCCTCTGCTGATAATGGTAGGTTCTGAAGACTACGTAACAGTCTGAAAGAATGGATTTTGACCACTTAAAACTAACAGGGTTTGTCACTTTCATTCTGGTCAAAGACTCATGGTGCATCCTTTCGTTAAGTGACACATTGATTTCCCTCCATCAAAGTTTTTTCCGTGGCAGATACCCAAAATAAGACCATTAGAAATAAGAACAAGTGTATGTTGTTCAGTCTCTGGGGCTTGCTCTGCCATTTGATAGGAGCATGGCTCATCTGATATTCCCCTTGCACACTTTCCTGCCTTTTCTCATAACCTTGATTCACCTACTGGTTAAGAATCTTATCTATCTCAGCCTTAAATACACACAAGGATATTGCCTCCACAACTCTTTGTGGGAAGGAATTCCAAAGATTCACAACTCTCTGAGAGAAGAAATTCCACCTTACCTCAGTCTTAAATTGGTGCTCCTTTATTCTATGCCTTGTGCTCCTAGTCTCTCCCATGGGGGAACCATCCTCTCAGCATATCCATTCATTCGAACTGGCCTGATGTGTCCTGTGCACAGAAAGCAGGATGCATCCACTCCAGCCAATCACTGTCCATCAGTCTACTTTCAATCATCAGAACAGTGATGAAACTTATTATAAACAGTGCTATCAAGCAATAACTGCTTAGGAATAATCTGCTCACTAATGCTCAGTTTAGGATTCAGGCCTGCTCAGCTCTTGACGTCAGATTACAGCATGGAAAAGAGTTAAAACAAGAAGGGAAGTTAGGGTAATTGCACTTGACAATAAGGCAGCATTTGATTGATTAAGGAATCCAAGTAAAACTGAAATCAATAGGAAGCTGTAGGAAACAGTGGGAATTGTTTGGATTCATACCTAGCACGAAAATGAAAATTGTGCTTGTTGAAGGTCATTCACCTCAGTCAAAGCACATCTCTGCTGGAGTTCCTCAGGGTAGTGTCTTCAGCCCAACCATTTTCAATTGCTTCATGAATAACCTTGTCTCCATCATAAGGAAGTGGGATGTTCACTGATGACTACACAATGTGCAGCACCGTTCGCAATTCCTCAGATCCTGAAGCTGTCTGTAGCCAGGTGCAGTAACACCTAGACAGCTTTCAGTCTTGAGCTAATAAATGCCAAGCAGCATTTTTACCACAAAAGTGCTAGGCAAAGACCATCTTCAAGAACAGAGAATCCAACCTTTCTCCCCTGATATTCAATGGCATTACCACTCAAGAAATTCAACACCATTCAGTTCAAAGTTATCACTTGATTGACACCATCTTTAACAGCTTCAATACTCACTCCTCCATCACCAATGTGCCTGATCTGTGTACCATCCACAATATGTAGTGCAGCAACTTGCCAATGCTCCTTAGACAACAGCTTCCATGCCCATGACCACCTAGAATGACAAGGACAGTAAATACATGGGAAAACCACATGCAACCTTCCTCCTAATCAACAAACCATCCTGATATGGGGTTATATCACTATTTCATCACTGCTGCTGGGTCAAAATCCTGGAATTTTTCCATAACAACACTGTGGATGTATCAATATCACAAAAATTGCCGCAGTTTAAGAAAGCAGCTCACCGCTATCTCCTCAATGGCAATTTTAGCCCCATTAGTTGCCCTAGAACTTTTTTCAAATGATAGTTATTGCATTTATTTCCTACACCATTTAGTGCCTGATTATTTAATATTTTGGAATACTACCAATGTCATCTACCATGAAAACTGCTGCAGAGTACTTGTTCAACTCCTCCGCCATTTCCAGGTTCACCATTCTTATTTCCCAGTCTCACCATTCTTATTTCCCAGTCTCAATCTTTAAGGATATCATAATGACCTCCTTCTGTGCTATCTCATTTGATGTTTCTACATCATGTAAATCACTGGTTAGGTCCAATTTAAAAATTATCCCTGGACTTTCAATGTGGACAGTAGGCATGCCACTACAGAATATGTTGATTCTCCCCCCAACCTGGAATAAAGTTCCCAATTGGCATCAGGAGCTCTGTGCTGGGGTATGTCTTTCCCCCAGAGATGTTTAATTGCTGCACTGCCATGTCTGCAGCTGAAATCTCACCCCTAAGGGCAACTGGATGCAGCGGGCACTACCTGTATTCTAATGTGGCCTGCCCAGAAGATTGACACTGGATATTCCAGAGGCAGGTAAGTGGGCCCTCAGATGACTTGCTAGCCTGTGAGGGCAGGATTTGACAACAAGCTCCTGCAGGCCCTTCTTCTTCCTGATTCTGGGCCTGAAAACATTGGCAAACGTGAGGACTGCAGATGCTGGAGATTAGAGTCGAGAGTGTGCTGCTGGAAATGTCTGTCCCGAAGAAGGGCTTTTGCCCTTGTTCTCTTGTTCCTTGGATGCTGCCTGACCTGCTGTGCTTTGCCAGCAACACACTCTCGACTGAGAGTATTGGACCCATCCTAGTAGGTCACTGTAAAGCCTATTAGGTAACCTCCCTGTATGTTAGGACCCATGCTAGCTGAATATCACTGACAATGGAATGATGTCCTGAAACAGCCGGTACTCTCACTTGAGCACTCGCCAAGTAAGTGCTACCCTTCCCAACCTTGATTTAACTGGAGGAAGGTGAAAAGGTGTGGAATCTCCGGTCTGTATTTTCCCACATGATCACATGACCCACTATACCTAAGCCATAACTCTGAACTTCTCGCATGCTGGAGTCGGGGGGGGATGGGGGTGTGCATCATATTCTGTTCTATATTGGTATTAGGCACAGTACACTTAAAAAAGACATTGATGGAGTGGTAACATTGCAGAGAAGAGAACTAAGTAAGTGAAGTTGAGGTTGAGACCTTAAGGTTTCAAATTAGAAAGCAAGATTCAGAATACACATGTTCTCTTTACACTTTAGAGCCATTTGATGTTGATGTATTATGTTTGTTAGGGCAGAGAAGAAAATTTTTTTACTCTGCACCAAACCCAGTGCCTAAAATTAGAAAATGCTCCATTCTCCTGCACTGAGACCCGTTAAAAGAGGAAACAAAAAACAAGTGACAAGTTGTGAGTGTATTCAATGGATCGTTAGGAAACTAGTACTGATGTAATTCTGATGTAGCCATTAAACAGGCAGCTTTCACTAATATTTAAATCAGGCATTAAAATGCAAATTTTCTGACCTAGTTTCAGAGTTCTCCAGACAGTCAGCTTGTGTTTCCAAAGAGAGACATTCACATTAGGATTTCAATGTGAAAACAAGCCTAAGCACTGATTTCTATCACCTAATCTTGTGAAAAGACATATGTGCACTACATCTTAAATCATTTTCAGTGAAAAGACCTTAACAAACCAATGATTGGAGCTAATTGTTTACTCCTTCAACACTACAATTTTTCCAATGAAGGCTCAAATACATTTGAATGCACATCAGAATTTATGCAAATGCAGTGGGAATTATCTATTTACTTTATGTTTTTTGGAACTCTTTATGAATATAATCTCCAATTTACTTTGTGTTGTGATTTTATAGCAATGAAACCTGAAACTCTCTTGATGATCAATATCGGAGCAAATTACTGCAGTTGCTGGAATCTGTATTGAAAACAAGAAATGCTGGAGGTCCCAATGGATTAAGCAGCATCCATGGAGCAAGAGCAAGTAAATGTTTCGAGTCGAGACGATTGTCCATCAGAGCTGAAGTGAAGTGTGGAGGGGGTAGCATTTCTGCAATAGTGAGGGCCAGTGGGAGTTGAAATACTCAGGGAGAAAGGGTGCTAATAGTTCAGATTAAGTGATCGGAAGGCGAGAATGGCAGAAAAATGGTGTGTCTAACTTCCAGACTGGAAAGAACAGAATGGAACAGGGGGGAGAGGAGAGAGGGAATATAATATGCAAAGCTAAAAGAAAGGGAAGGTGATGAACTCGACTCCACTCTGCAGCAACATCGATTCACCTTCTCTCCAAGCTGTGCCATTCCTCCATTTCACTGCATCCTTCATCTCAACTGTCACCTCAACAAAAGACTTTTTCTCTTTCCTTCAGGATTCAAGGCTCATCAGCTCTAGCACCTCTCCTGTGCTTCCCTCCTCTTTCCCCCTCTAGGACCTGTCATTCAGAGCTGATCCCTTACCCTCCCTTCTTGCCCATCCCTTCTCAGCCCTCAGATGACACCCGTTTCTGTTCCCAAGAGTTTACTCCATCCAGTCTCAGACCTTATCTCCTGACCTTCCCCTCTCTGAGGCTGAATGTACTGTCTTCAGCAAAGGCCTCAGCTTCATACACATATGCCCCCACCTTTCAGGATCACCATTAGGGGGAGCTGTTTTTCCGCCATCTCCATCTCCATGCACACTTCTTTGGGCAGGACTCCCCCCTCATTTCACTGATCCTATCACTCACCTTCAGTGTTCACCCTCCACTTGGACCCCTTCCTCTGGCCTCTTACGAGTCCTCAATCTCTTCATTGAAACCTGCTGGTGTAACATTGACCATCTAACTTTCTATGCTCTTCTCACCCACTCTAACCTGTCCCTTTCTGAAATTTCCACACATTGTTCTCTCAGGTCCAACCTTAACTTTGTTATCAAACCCACTGACCAAGTTGGTGCTGTTGTAGTTTTGTGCACTGATCGCCACCTTGCAGAGGTTCAACACCAGCTCTCAGACACTTCTTCCTATCGCCCCGCGCCCCAGAGCATGACTCCACATCTAAACATTAATCCATTGTTGCCTGCACTGTCACCAATCTCATTACCTCTGGGAATCCTTTCCCCATTGTCTCCAACCTTATAGTCTCCCAACCCCAGACAGGCCCATTCCAACATCCTTCCCAAAATTCACAAACCAGACTGCCTTGGTAGACCTATTGTGTCAGCTTGTTCCTATCCCACTGAGCTCATTTTCTCCGACCTTAACTCCATTCTTTCTCCACTTGTCCAGACCCTGCCCACTTACACCCACAATTCCTCTGATGCCATCCACCATTTCATATAACTCCAATAGAATGGTGCCACCAAACATATGTACCCCTCACATTCTTTTCTGTATTTCACAGCGATCGGTCCCACCCCCACCACCCCCACCGTACCTTCCCATGTAACCACAGAAGGTGTAACACCCGTCCCTTCACCTCCATCCTGCTCACCATCCAAGGGCCTAAACCGTGTTTCCAGGTGAAGCAGCATTTCACCTGTACCTCCTCCAATCTTGTGTATTGTATTCGCTGTACCCAATGTAGCCTACTCTGCACTGGAGAAATCAAATTCAGACTGGGTGACTGCTTTGCAGAACACCTCTGGTCTGTGCGCAAGCATGACCCTAGCCTTCCTGTAGTCGGTGATGTTAGCACAGTGTCCTGTTCCTATGCCCACTTATCTGTTCTCAGCATGCCGCAATACTCCAGCGAATCACAGCGAAAACTAGAGGAACAACTTCTCATCTTCAGGTTAGGCACTTTACAAACTTCTGGGCTTAATATTGAGTTCAACACCTTCAAAGAGTGAACCCATTTCTTCCCTTTCTTTCAGCTTTGCTTGCTACACTCTCTCCCCCAAACTCCAATGGGACTGTCTGTTCTTTCCAGTCTGGCAGTTAGACACCCTATCGTTATACCATTCTCACATTCCAATCACTTAATCTGAACTACCAACATCCTTCATTCCCCAGCATTCCAACCAGCCCCCCTGCCTCACTACAGCATAAATGCTGCCCCCTCCACATTTCACTTCAGCTCTGATGAAGAGTCATCTAGACTCGAAACGTTAGTTTGCTCTCTCTCTCTATGGATGCTGCCTGAGCTACTGTGATCTCCAGCATTTCTTATTCTCTTTGTGTTCACTTGCGTTAAAATCTTGGCCCATGTACAACTGATTTCTTATGGAATGTTGCTGAAATATTAAGATTTTCTAGTGAGAAGAGTAAGAATGGTACATTATTCATTGTCTGGTCTAAAACATGAGCTGTGATTTAATGCACTTCGCCATTGTGTATTTGGGGACAAGGGGGATTCAGTCAGGCAGGAGAGTTGTGGGTGATTTACACTGACAATGTCCCATCTACACCCTCTTTATTCAGGTGCTGCTAAGATAAGCAGAGAACCTGCTTACACTTCTGCCAATTGGGAACTTTAGGTGGGAAATTAATGCCACTTTAAGGGCCTGCTACTCAGGTTACTGGTATTTAGGATAGGGATGACATGGTGGCAATGTCACTGAATAAGCCATCAAGATACCCAGGCCAAGACTCTGGGGACATGGTTTTGATTCCTACCCCCCATCCCTGTTGGTAAATGGTGAAATTTGAATTCAGATAATAAATTGAAATGAATAATTGAGTTCAATTAATAAATCATAGTAACTTATTAACAAAGCTAGTTAAAGGATGAACATGACACTATTGTAGATGGTTGTCTCATCTGGTTCACTAATATTCTGTAGGAGTGGAAAACGTACTACTGTATGTGACAGTAATTCATGGCAATATGGTTGACCCTTAAATGCCCTCCGAAATGAGTAGCACACTACTTATTCATATCTCATTATGAAAAAATCAAATACAAGGACTGAAACCAGATGAATCACCCAGTATTAACAAAATCACTTTTAAATTACAATAACAAATGCACCTCTGCCCATCTTGCAAAAACTACCTGACAAACATATGGGAGCTGGTGCCAAAAAGAGAGAGGGCTGTCTTACAGACTAGTGAAGAACAGCCTGATATAGTCATACTTACAGAATCATACTTCACAAACATTGTCCTGGATGTCACCATTCCCTGGGCATCGTTGTCCCAATAGCAGGAAAAATCCACCAGAGGTGGCAGCTTGGTGGCACATTGTCAAGAGAGAGTTGGTCTGGGAGTGTTCAATGTTGATGCTGGATCTCATGACATCTTATGGCAGCAGGTCACACATGGGCAAAGAAACCTCTGCAAACAATATCCCAGACAATACCATCACCATCCCGGATATGTCCTGTCCTACTGCCAGGGCAGACCCAGCAGAGCCCATGGCACAGGGGCACACAGTTAGCAAGGAGTTGCCCTAGAGGTCCTCAACATTGACTCTGAAACCCATAAAGTCTCATGGCATCAGGTCAAACATGGACAAGGAAAGGTCCTGCTGATTACCACATAGTGTCCTCCCTCAGCTGATGAATCAGTGTTCTTCTATGTTGAACACAGCCTGGAGGAAGCACTGAGTGTGTCAGGGACACAAATTGTACTCTGAGTGGAGAACTTCACTGTCCACATGTTCAATGCACACATTCTATATCCGAAGCGCTCTACCCCCTTTTATTTTCCAGTTAATCATGCATGCATCTAGGTCCACACTGAAACAGGTTTTAGA
This sequence comes from Chiloscyllium plagiosum, assembly GCF_037043375.1. NCBI lineage: Eukaryota > Metazoa > Chordata > Chondrichthyes > Orectolobiformes > Hemiscylliidae > Chiloscyllium > Chiloscyllium plagiosum. The sequence goes on along the minus strand of NW_028270141.1, from coordinate 76,754,711 downwards.
TTCTTTGTTTATGTTATTGTGTGGTGCTGGAGGCCATTTCAAAATTCATTAGCAACTGTTGTAGTTGTGGGTATGCTCGTTGAGCTGTGAAGTTGATTTGCAGACATTTTGTCCCCTGTCTAGATGACATCTTCAGTGTTTTGGAGCCTCCTGTGAAGCGCTGCTGTACTGTGTCTTCTGGAATTTATTTGGTTCCATTCTTGCGACTTCCGATTGCGGGTTCCAGTTGTTTGTTGTAGTGGCCGGTATATTGGGTCCAGGTCAGTATGCTAATTGATGGAGTCTATGGATGAGTGCCATCTATCAACAAACACATAGACCTAGACCCAATATATCGGCCACTACAATGAGCAATCGGAACTGACAACCGCAAGTAGCAGAAACGGAACCAAATAAATTCCAGAAGACACGGTACAGCAGCACTTCACAGGAGGTTCCAAAGCACTGGAGATGTCACCTAGACAGGGGACGCAAATCAACTTCCCAACTCAGTGAACATCCCCACAACCACGACAACCGGCACCCAAGCTACAAATCTTTACACAAACCTTGATCATTAGCAACAAACCACAACATACAGTCGATAATGTCAGGCACTTGGCAACCAACTCAGGGACTGTTGGAGGCTGAGCCTGAAAGCCAAGCTTTTAGTTTTTTGCTTATTATGGAGCCAGGAAGAGTCAGAAGTCAATAATGATGTTTTTTTTTAAATGTATCATATTTTGTGCTCTTTTCCAAGTATAGTGATGCTTTTGGAAATAATCTTCTTGTGGGAATACTATTAGAGACAGAATTTGGGATTTTGAATTTTCAGAGTGGTATTTTTTAAAACCACCATTTGCCATTGCGAGTCATTTATTCTGTTTTTTTAAATGAACAGTGACCTCTGCTGGTAATATTTTTAAGTGAACCTAAGCTACGTTGGTGTTTTGCAACTTAGGAATGATAACAATAGTAGAATTATCTTCAGTGTTCTCTGCTCACATATCAAAATCCACGATCAATATGCTATTACTGAGCTAGTACAATATGATAATGCCATGATTGTTCTTTGTAAAGTAGAACTAAGATTGTTGGTCAGTTGATTCCAGAAACCTTTTCAGTCGCGATCTTGAAATGAGAAATTCAACTAATTTATCTGTAATAAGATAAGATGTGAATTTTTTTTCAACACAAGCTCCACTGCATTTCTGTAAGCCAGGTTTGACTGTGCAGGAAGCAAATACTTCAAAGTTCAGCTTTAGGTTTGAAGTGATCTTGCGTCACTTTAATTAGCCAGTATAATTGAAATTTAGAAAGATCCACGTACATAGAAAAACATTTGGCATTTTACTAACATTGGGCAGACAATCTAGATAATCATGGACAAGCTGAATTTGTAAGAATTTTAAATTTACCAGCATTTATAAGCCTGTCAATAAAACCTCTTTTATACCTTGTTAAATGTAGAAAGTAGAATTGTTCTCCCTATGGCAGCTGAATTAGTTGGATAACTCGTGTGATTGTCACACTTGGTTTTCAAGCCAGGTATTAATATCAAAAGAAAAGGGCCTTCTGCCATATGAAGCAAACATGAAAGAGGATTCTGAAATAGTTTTGCATTCAGAACGTGTTTCTAACCCTGCAATGAATGGGAAGAAAAGGTCTGCGAGTACCAATAAAGCTGCCAACGTTGTTAGCTGATATAGTTATGAACTGTTTTAAGAAGAAACTCTATCTTGTGAAATATATCTCTGGTAAATCATAATAAGAAATATGACCACTAATACCCCTCAAGTATTATATATTTTAATTTATTTCTTAAGATGTTCTAAACTTTTCAGTTTGAAACCTGAATTGCTGTTCATCTCTCCAGCTAACATATTATTTTCTGAGGTGGCATTTAATGAAAACATTTTTTATTTGCAGTGGAAACGTATCCTCATAACCAAGCATTGGATTGACTTGAGGAAATATGCAAGCACATATGAAACAGAGAACAGTGTAATAAAGATTTTGTTAGTTGCTTTGACTGCATGAGCAGAGTGACCCAGACTATAAGCTCCACATCCATCTCACAAGTTCCTGCTACTTAGGCAATTTTTCTTCGATTGAATATTTACTACCTTTGACAAGGATGTTTTCCCATAACAACAAATAATCCCACTTACTTGCAAGGGATGGACAGTTCCACATCTCATTTGAGTCCCTGTGTGATAGCGAATCTGCCACTGACAAATACAAAATAGGAATGATGCAAATTAGGTTTTCGCATGAAATCAAAATCTGATCTTATATCTCTTCAGTGAATGTAGATGAGTTGAATATGAAACAATTATTACAAACGGATGTGTCATCTGTGGCTTATGAGAGAGCAAAAACAGTAAAATAAATAGTAATATATAGAAATGAACTACAGGTCATACTCGTCCACTAGAAATATCAGACCCAGTATGTCTCATTTGCCAGCCTTGCTGGTTTCCTTGTGGGTGAGGCTATTATAGTTTCACTGCTCTGGGACATGTTAGTGCTGTATTTATTTAAAATTTCAGTGGGGGTGTGGGAGGAGTGGTGGGAAGTGGAATAAAGGTTAAGTGCCATGATTTCACAATCTTCCCAATTTTCTTTCAGCTGTTGCTATGAAGAGACGACTCCGAAATGACTGATGTGGAGCCTGGTGTCACAGATTTTGTCTCATCAGGACGAGCAGGCCGTAGAAATGCCTTACCTGATATCCTTGGCTCTCCAGCAGGAGTCAATTCAGCTGATTTACCAAACAAGCTGTCAGAATTATCCATAAACACAGGTAAAGATTGCAGCCAGGAAAGTCTGACAGTTAGCATTGTCTTCTTTGGAACTCCAAAGGAGAGTCATGTTGGAATCAAAATACCACCTCTGCATTGAATCTTACATTTTTTATTGGCTAAGTTTGAGGTCTCTCAAGTTTTTTGTAAGTTTTTTTTACTGCAAAGCCTTAAATATTTGCACTGTGTCTTACCAAACTTGCTTTATAAACTACCTACCTGCCTCTATGGCATCTCTTATATTCATTTCCAGCTCGATCTTAGGAAGTGTTGATGCCAGAATATCTTATCACTGCCAGGGTATTCCAGAATTAACTGGCATCCCTTGCATTATCTTTAAAACCTATTGGTTCTTGATATTTGCCCTCAATATCCAGATGGAGAAATCAGTGCCCTTCACTTTGTGGGCACATCTAAAGGTCCTGCTGGATAGGGTGGTGCAGAAGTGGGATGCCATCGTCCCCCAGAACCAGAGGAGGAGACCACAACACCAGAGCATGCCAGCCTGGTCTGAGGTTATCATTTGGGTTGAAGGAATGGTCAGGAAATGTAGGAAAAAGGTCAATGTTCTTCTCTACTCTGCCAGGGTAAGTTTCACTATCTTTTCTCCGATAGCTCACACTCTGATACTCCCACCAAGGCTCATGCTCTACCACCCTTGCTCTTGCCTACAACATCTTCATTCACTTGCTGTCACTCCAACCCTCTATTGCTCTAACTCTGCAGGGCCTCTGTCCTGCTTACTCACTTGTTTGTGACACCTCCCCATCTGCACCAACAATGACTGTGCCACCAACTTTCATCCCCGTTAATACAGCCTCTCTCTCACTCCAGGGGGAAAACAGCCCACAATAAGGCAGTGGCTTGAAGATAGTAAGGACTGCTGGAAGTCAGAGTCGATAAAATGTGGACCTGGAAAGGATCAGCAAGTCAGACAGCATTGGAGCAGGAAGCAGATCTGGCACAATGTTCCATTTTCCTTCTCACCTATCTGCTCAACCCTTCCCACTGACCAATCACAATAACCCCCTAACTGTTTCGACCCATCATCATCCCACCCATATTTTCCCCAGTCCCACCTCACTTTCTCTATTTATTTCACAGTTCCCTTCCCCCTCTGCAGCCCTGATGAAGGGTCCCGATCTGAAATGTTGACTTTTCTGCTCATCCGATGCTGCCTGACTTGCCGGGCTTTTCCAGCTCCATACTTTATCGACTCCCATAATAAGGCAGGAAAGGACAAGCTGAGTAGAGAGCTCCCTGACATTTGGCACCTCTCTCCTAATGTGTAGAGCATCCTGACTCTGATTGCCCCGAGCAGCTGACAGACTATCCAAGCCCCTGGACTAGTATGAAAGCTGCCTTTTACTTACAGAGCTGGAACCACTTTGAGTGAAGTCCATGCACTTTGACTTGAATGAGGCCAAATAATAACCATGCCAAAATTCCTGCCTTTGTGTCTTTGCTAAATGGTAAGTCAAACCAGAAATAATAGGAGCCTGGAATCTTCGAGTGAGGGGACAAATGGAAAATGCCAAGGCCAAGCAAGGCAGGGATACTGCAAGCATCTAGGTAGTTTCAAGTGATTGAGCACTATGACAGCATGTGAAGAAACCAGCAATGTGGGTGCAGATCAATCCATGAGCTGTGTGCATGCCCCTGAATGCACAGAGCTGCAGCATTACAATGATTGTTGCTGGTGCAGCACAAGGTGCAGAAGAACCCTCTAAGTGAATCAGAAGTATACAACTAGGCTGCTTAGAGTTTGACATATTTCTTATACCAGTATCTGAGGACAAGGGATGGACACAGCCAGTACCTATGAAGTATGCCCTGAGATGTTGGTACCTGATGTTCAACACAGAGGTCCGGTGGAGAAAGTTGCTAGTTGAATTCACTCACTTTTTGTTGTGACTTCAGCAATTGAACATCTATATAGCTTTATTATACTTTGAGTTTACAGTTCCTTCAATAAATTTGCCAAATTAAATTGTCAATTTATACAAGTGTTACACTAGCCCTGGCTTCCAACAATATCCCATGCTGCAGCTCTACAAATTCTGTGTATATGCAAAGTTTGAATAAGTATCATATTCCTTGACATTACTACATGGACCAATGTAATCTGGCTAGGTGGATGGTTATGCAGCATTAAAAGGTAACCATTTCATGAGTTTAAATTATAGTGGAAAGTGGAGTGTTGTGCCAATTCTGCTGTTTTTTGTCTCTCTCACTGTGTTTGATAAGTCTCATTGAAGTCAATTAATATATCCTAACTTCAGCAAATTTGTTCTGGAGTCTTGACACTACATTTGTGCTGGAATAAGTATGCGAGTCACACAAAATGCCTCACATATTAATGCCAACAATGATACATCAGCACCTGAAAGCACAGCTTATGATCTAAGAACTAGTTTACTGATAGGAATGACAAGTACTTTTCACATAAAGGTGCTTCTATCATCATCCACAAATTTGTTGAGACAAAAAATGAACATTTGTTCTCAGAAAGTCAGCCCATAAATTAGGAGATAAGGTTTTTTTTTGTGAAGACTTCCCTTAATAAGAGGCATAAACAAGAATAAATAAACCAATTCCACAAATTAAACATGAGTGTTCATTACCACTTTATTAACAAGGGTATTGGATTTTGAAAAGTAGGGCTTTTACAAAATAAAAATAACTGGGTAAAGCAGCCTCGCTCAGAGCTATCTGGACAAAATTGTTATGATTACAACAAAACTCACATCGGTTATTGGTCATAAACATTCAAAACAAACCGTACTATTTGTTTTTACAACTATACATTGTAAGCAATAAGTCATTGCGGTATATATTTTTTGTTTCTCTTTATTCATCTTATTCTTGATTGATCATAGATGGAGCAGAAGAAAAAACATCTGTGTCAGAAGAACCACCAAAACCACAAGAATGTGAAGATAAGGACAATACATCATAACAGGCCACTGAACCACAACACTGCGTAACATATCATTTTCACAAGTGACACCAAATTGCCCAGATTTATACAGCAATGAAATACAAGAGATTGCCACTTCAAGTTGAAGCAAACTCAGCATTTCTTTTTCTTGACAGTTTGGGGAGAAATTAGATAGAATTCTCAAAATGATAACATTGCAACAACCTGTTTCGTTGTAACTGCTTCTGATTTTTTTTTTGACTGATGGCATTTATCTACACATGGATTCAAATGATATTTATATAACTCAGTAAAATATAAGAAATGTTGTGGATAGAATATGTGCAGGTATTAGTAATTTGCAGTTTAACTTTTAAAATTAATTTAGAGTTTATTTTCTTATCTAACAATAGCTTCCGTAAAATGCAATATAAAGAAATTATCGTATTTATTATTCTAAAGCCACTTACCACATTCTGTTCTTTGTGCTGTTGTACTGTCTTTCATGTAATTAACTTCCAACCTTTATGGACACTACCTGCTTTATACTGTTGTAGATTGTATGGCATTTGCAAAAACTTTTAGATGAGATTTTTGATAAAAAATGTTTTCATTTAAAATAAACGTGCTTGTTTTGTTTATTATTTTTGAAAAATATCCCTTGTAATCATGAATTGAAATGTAAAGCTCAAACATTTCTTATGCAAAATATGTGGATGATAGGAATGATGAGTGGGGAGCAATTGGATTGTAGCAGACGGAAGTTAATGTGGGAAGTAAAACGTTAAAAGAGTTTACAGCGTTAAAGCTTTCTTTTCTGTCTGGATTACCAAGGTTTGTTATGTAAATTGTTTCTCTCTCGTTCTGGATGGGACAAATGTTTTAATGTAAGGGACACAAAACATAATTAAATGAAGAGACACAAAATATAATCAAACATGGAGGACAATGCCACTTGAAATTGCTGTATAAATATTTGCTGTGACTAAATTTGCAAAGAGATTTCTCTTAGTTGAATACTTTTCTCTGCATATGTTTGGAAAACTATTATATTTCATACAATCTGCCTCTGGAATGATGTTTGAAGAACTTACTATAATTGACATAATCGACAAGGTCTCCAGGATCTGAACAAGAGAGGGACTCAGAACTAACAGAGGATGGGTGAGTACATTTATATACCACCTGTTAAATAGGACCTTTGAAGTGACAGACCACCGCTTCAATTGACCAGGAATCTGAACCATAATAAGGAGAGCAGATCTGGCATATTAAAGTTGATGCAGTGCATACGGTTGTTTCTGAAGTAAGTGGAAGTCATTCCTCGGGTAAACACATAAAGACCACTGGGCAAACAATAGGGAACAGAAGGATGTCCTAATAGATGGATTTGACTGAGAGAATCTAGCCATGATGGAAACGGACAGCAAGTGGCACCACAACAGTCACTCATGGAATACTTAATGGAGGAACATAAGAAGACTGTAACAAAGGTGGTAAAAATGCTTGAGACTCAATTGGAATCAAACAAACAAAAGCATTGGTAGGGAAAATAAACAAAACATATACGAGAAAGAGAATTGTCAATCTACAGCATGAACACATGAAACAAATACAGAACAAACATGTATGACTCTGTGATTTTCTAAACCTCTGCACTCTAGTAGCATTTGTGGAGTGGGAAATAGAGTTAACGTTTCAAGACCAGTATGATTCATGTACACATGAAGTTGTATAAACTGCAGTAGAATTCAAGAAAAATAAGCAGTACTTGGAGGAGCAATCAATAAAGGCCAAGCAAGCAAGTGCAGGGTGTGCAACAGTCATGAGGAAAGAAAATGGACCAGAGGAACTCAGCATAATGATAATGACATGGATATTGAATGGCGTGAGTTAAAGAAGGAAGTAAGTACGGAGGGGTAGTGAAGTGATGATAATGACCTGTATTGATATCATTCTGAAGCATGTCTAAAAGGTCAGACCAGGATCTAAGGGCTCTCAACCTGTGTTAGAATGGACAGACACTGTTAGACACTGTACAAACTAAGACAAGACAAGGATTAGATTGGGAATGATAAAGAATACACTGAACACGTCTGTCTATAAATCATTCAAACCATGAAAGGAACAAGTGATTTTAAATTAAATGCCTTGAAGGAATACCACATTTTGGAGCAAATTGGAAGAAATGCAAATAAATTCGTCAAATGCATTCTAAGGTATACATATATTGGTGAAACATCTCCCCAATGTCTTGGAAAGCTGTGCAGTAAATAGCCAAGATTACTCATGGACATAGACCCTGAAAAAATAATTGACAAAAGTATTGAGTTTTAAAACTGACAGTTTTGAATCATTTGGTGGGTTGGGGTGGGGTGGAGTGGAGTGGAGTGAAGTAGGGGGCAGTGGGCTGCTATAGTGGACAGTACCCTGAACAATGGAGAAACTGCAACTGAGGTTGTCAAATCAAAGTATAGGATATATGAGGAATTTCCAGGGTTCCCTAATCCAGGTAGGGATGATACAGTGTTCCAGAAAATGTAGAAGGAGGGTCTCAATGGGGCCATTAAAACATTTTGTGAATGAGTTCACCTGGGCACATGATCTAAAAACCCAAGTAAAGCAGAGGAAGGATAGGGACAAGGTGAAATGCAAGAATTGTGGAAAGTTAGGTGTTATGTGAAGGGAGGAAGTTGCAAGGGCCAGACCTTCTGACAATAAAGAGAGACATGTTCAACAGCACTTTCTCTTACCTCATCTCTGAACAGGCAAAGGGGCATCTACATTGACAACTGGTCAACTGTTCCTCACAATCATTAAGATATTCTGTATACTCTGAGTGGGAGGCAAGTTTGTTGAAGCTAGGAGTGATTCAATGTTGCAGGAACTAGGGGTGGGCAAATGTATGGTGGATGAAGGATAATGAAGTATAATTTGACATTATCCACTTTAGTGGCAAAAACAGAAGGCGATGTCATTATCTAAATGGATCGTTTGGGAAAAGGGTATGCAAAATGAAACCTGGGCGTCTTTATATACCAATCACTGAAAGTACATATGTAGATGCAGTAGGTGATGAAGAAGACAAATTGTATATTGGCTTACATGCAAGAGGATTTGAGTACAAAAGCAGAGATGTATTGTTGCAATTGTAGAGGGCCCTGCTGAGATTACACCTGGAGTATTGTGTGACTTTTGATCTCATCTGAGGAAGGGTATTCTGGCTGTTGAGCAAGTGCAATGAAAGTTTAGCAGACTGATTCCTGGGATGGCAGGACTGCTATATGAAGACAGACTAGATCAGTTATAACTATATTCTTTGTAGTCTAGAAGAATGAATGAGGATCTCTTAGAAACCCGTAATATTCTAACAAGACTAGACACGGTGAATGTTCAAGAGGATGTTCCTGTTAACCGATAAATCTGGAACCATGGGTTTAAGCATATTGGCCTCGACCATTTAGGACTATGATGATGAAAAATTTCTTCAGTACTGATCTGATGGAAATCTCTGCCAAATAAAATGGTTGAGGGCAAAACATTGAATATTTTCAGGCAGGAGTTAGATTTGGTTCTTAAAACTAAAGGGGTCACAGGGACTGGGGAGATTACAGGAGGTTGAGCAATTCATCAACTTCACCAACACATTCCACCCTGACCTTAAATTTACCTGGACCATCTCTGACACCTCCCTCCCCTTCCTGGACCTCTCCATCTCCATCAGTGACGACCGACTTGACTCTGACATCTTCTACAAACCCACCAACTCCCACAGCTACCTGGATTACACCTCTTCCCACCCTACCTCTTGCAAAAATGCCATCCTGTATTCCCAATTCCTCCGCCTCCGCCGTATCTGCTCCCAGGAGGAGTGGTTCCACCATAGAACACACCAGATGGCCTCCTTCTTTAGAGACCGCAATTTCCCTTCCCACGTGGTTAAAGATGCCCTCCAACGCATCTCAACCACATCCCACACCTCCGCCCTCAGACCCAACCCCTCCAACTGCAACAAGGACAGAACGCCCCTGGTGCTCACCTTCCACCCTACCAACCTTCGCATAAACCAAATCATCCGCCGACATTTCCGCCACCTCCAAACAGACCCCACCACCAGGGATATATTTCCCTCCCCACCCCTCTCCACCTTCCGCAAAGACCGTTCCCTCCGTGACTACCTGGTCAGGTCCACGCCCCCCTACGACCCACCCTCCCATCCTGGCACTTTCCCCTGCCACCGCAGGAACTGTAAAACCTGCGCCCACACCTCCTCCCTCACCTCTATCCAAGGCCCCAAAGGAGCTTTCCACATCCATCAAAGTTTTACCTGCACATCCACTAATATCATCTATTGTATCCGTTGCTCCCGATGCGGTCTCCTTTACATTGGGGAGACTGGGCACCTCCTAGCAGAGCGCTTTAGGGAACATCTCCGAGACACCCGCACCAATCAACCAAATCGCCCAGTGGCTCAACATTTCAACTCCCCCTCCCACTCTGCCGAGGATATGGAGGTGCTGGGCCTCCTCCACCGCCGCTCCCTCACCACCAGACGCCTGGAGGAAGAATGCCTCATCTTCCGCCTCGGAACACTTCAACCCCAGGGCATCAATGTGGATTTCAACAGTTTCCTCACTTCCCCTTCCCCCACCTCATCCTAGCTTCTAACCTCCAGCAACTCGATCCCCTGACCTGTCCGGACTTGTCCGACCTGCCCAGCTCCTTTTCCACCTATCCACTCCACCCTCTCCTCCCTGACCTATCACCTTCATCTCCTTCCCCACTGACCTATTGTACTCTATGCCACTCTCTCCCCACCCCCACCCTCCTCTAGCTTATCTCTCCACACTTCAGGCTCTCTGCCTTTATTCCTGATGAAGGGCTTTTGCCCGAAACGTCGATTTTGCCTGTCCTCGGATGCTGCCTGAATTGCTGTGCTCTTCCAGCACCACTGATCCAGAATCTGGTTTCCAGCATCTGCAGTCATTGTTTTTACCAGATTACAGGAACAGGTTACTGAGTTGGATGACCATCCATGAGCATATTGAATAGCAGAACAAAGGGCCAAATTTTCTGAGTTTTAATGTTGACTGGCAAGACAGCATTCTTAATTTCTCTTGAGGTGATGGTGAGCTGCCTTTTTGAACTGTTGCAGTCCATGTAGTGTCGGTAGACCTGCTATTTCATTCAGAAGAGAGTTACAGGATCTTGCCCAATCCCAGTGAACGAATGGGATATAGTTCCAAGTCAGGATGGTGTCCAGTTTGAAGGGAAACTTGCAGTTGATGTTGTTACCATGAATCTGGTGTCTTGTTGTTGGAGGTGGTACTGGTCAAAGATTTGGAAGATGCGGAGCCTTTGTGAGTTGCTGCAGTAAGTATTGTAGATTGTACACACTGTTGCCATTGGGTGTTCATGGTGGAGGGATTGAATTTATAAGGTGGTTCATGGGAACAAAGTCAAAAGTCAAAACACACAAATATAATGTGAGTAGTATCTTGACAGGTGGTTTGGATTCAGCAACAGTACTGTCATTGAATCTTACAGGCAGCTGGTTGGATAAAATCAATGCCTTGTAATTGCTTGGTAGGGATGCTACGTACCATTTACCAACCCAAACCGAATGATATCTAGCTCTTACTGAGGATGGACACAGACTGCTTCAGTACCTAAGGAATTATGAATTGTGCTGAATATCGTGCAATCTTCAGCAAACATTGCCACTTCTGATCTTGTGATGGAAGAAGGCTGAAGCAATTGAAGCTGGTTGGGCCTAGAAAATGGGTGTGAGGAACTCCGACAGTGATCTCTTGGAGCTGAGATGATTTAACCCCAACAACAATAGTGTTCCTTTGTGGGAGATACGATTTCATCCAGTGGAGAGTTTCTACCCTGATTCCCACTGACTTCAGTTTACCTTGGAACACAGTAACCTAGCTGACATTGAAGTACAGCACTGAGGGAATACTGTACTGCTGGAAGTGCTGTCTTTCAGATAAGATTTTAAACCATGTCTTAATCCATCCTCCCAGTTGGATGTAAAAGAACCAATGAAAATGCTTTGAAGAGAAGCAAGGGAATTATCCTGTGTAGTGGCCAATATTGATCTCCCAATCAATCGCACACAAAGATTAAAGGGTAAAAATACTGTAGATGCTGGCAATCTGCACCAAACACAGAGAATGCAGGAGAAACTCAGCAGGTCTAGCTGGTAGTATCTGCAGAGAGAGAGAGAAACAGAAGTTTTGAGTTCGGTATGACTTCTTCAGAAGGGAAGAACAGAATTAAAGCACTGAAGAAGTCATACCGAACTTGACATGTTAAGTCTGGTTGTCTCGTCATGGATACTACCAGATTTGCTGAGTTTCTCCAGCATTCTCTGTGTTTGTCACAGAAAGATAATCTGGTCATTACCACACTGCTCTTTGTGGAGGCTTGTTTTGTAGAAATTAGCTTCTTGCTTCCTACATTGCAACAATTATTATACTGTACATCAGAAATTGGCTTTGGTGTGTGGTAACTCACGGCAATGCAACCTTTTTTTTTACATTGGATAGCAGAATTTTAGCAGCCAGAGTTTTGAGCTGCCCTTTCTGATAAAAGAGAATCCCACAAACTGGGCTCCAATCTCCGCACCGTTGCTCCGAAATTGCGCTGCAATGCGATCTCTAACAGCTACACACCGCCTGGCTGCTGTCGAAGGAGGATCGTTTCTATTAGCAACTACACCTCCCGGGAGATGGGAAACAAATTGATGGCAATGAAGGGACGAGACAAGGAAGAAATCGACAGTGTAGAAGTGTAAAGAAAAAAGGAATTGAAGGCAATGAGGAAACTGGAAGAGGGTTCAGTTACAGTGGGTCCATCACAGTTTGACCAGACTCTAATGTTTCCCTCCTGGATGTGTCCAGCTACGCGAGTTGTTACTTTTAAGATGTTAATAATGTGACATGCAAACTCTAGCAAACTTTTTCAATTCCATTGCAGGACCTGATTCCCCAGTTGCCAATCTCAGGCATTTACCGTAACTGGAGTGTGCCCAGCTCCTGATGCAAAGGTGAACCGTCGGTCCTGAGAATGGTCCCTTGACTTGAAACGTTAACCCTGATTTCACTGCAGCCAGACCTGACGAATTGTTCCAGCAATTTCTCTCTTTTATCCCCGGGAGTACAATGTGGTCAACGCGGAGGTTCATGTCTCGCCAGAACGTGAGCGACAGGACTGTCTAAACAAGGTCTTGTGGGGTGTTAGCAAAGTCCCAACAAATGCTTCAGAATAGGAATATTTCATTCGTCTGACGGTCAAGTCGCCATAGCCGTAACCAGCCCACAGCGCTACTCTCTCATTAAAACACTGCTCCTTCATCTAGGTAGCTGTGGAGCAGGATCGTAAGGCACAGAATTTATAGCAAAATGTCTCAATGTCATGCAACTGAAATGATACACTGAACAAACTTAGATTGCTGTTAAATCTTTCATCTTTTAGAATGGGTTGCAGGTTTCGGTTGATTAATATGTAAACCCCAGAATTTCCTTCCAGTTACATTCTCCAGATAACTTAAGGTTTTATATATAAAACAAATAACAGCTCAGACAACCGTAGCTATCTGATGAAGGAGCAGCGCTCTGAAAGCTCGTGCTTCCAAATAAACCTTTTCCACCTATCCACTCCACCCTCTCCTCCCTGACCTATCACCTTCATCTCCTCCCCCACTGACCTATTGTACTCTATGCTACTCTATCCCCACCCCCACCCTCCTCGAGCTTATCTCTCCACGCTTCAGGCTCTCTGCCTTTATTCCTGATGAAGGGCTTTTGTCCGAAACGTCGATTTTGCTGCTCGTCGGATGCTGCCTGAATTGCTGTGCTCTTCCAGCACCACTGATCCAGAATCTGGTTTCCAGCATCTGCAGTCATTGTTTTTACCTTCCAAATAAACCCGTTGGACTATAACCTAGGGTTGTGTGATATCATGGCTCTCATTAGAGAGAGACAACTGGTGGTGGTTTAACCTGAGGGTCACCAGGCGAGGGGAGAGGTTGAAAAGGAGAGTCCTTCATGGTAAACTCAAATAGTGATGGGAATTCAAAGCACTGCTTGGCTAACCTACTGCCTACCCAGCTGAGCTAAATTGTACAGCTATGTCGTTAGTATGTACTCCCTGTTCCATTATCGCTATAGTAAACGCAATGCAGAAACATCCAACTAAGAATTGTACCCCTTCACTTCCAAACACCCCTTTCCTTTGATTTGTGTTCTTTAAGGTGAACAACAGGTGTCGCTTCGCCCATTACAACTGTGCAGGGCTCAAATTCACTCCAATCCCATCCGTCATTTGTCACAATCAGCTTAGATCCGCTTATCCAAAATGTACAAACAAAAATCGACACAAGTCACCGAATTCTATCATTGCAAACACACAATAGGGCAACTAAATTAAAATGTATTTAGAGGCTATCTAAATCATTACTTCAGAAAATAAGTGCATCACACGTTGAATAAGTGAAAATGTGGATCTTTAGTACTAGCTCTCTGAGATTTGCATACATTAACAGTGTTGAAACATTCATCAATAAAGTATTGCACAAAACAAACTTATTTCTATTTCTTTATTGTCCGCTCACAATGTCCGTTAATGAACTGGAAAAAGACAGTTTGCGGCGGTGATCTGGCGGTATAATTCGTAAATGCAACGGAGACAATAATAAGAGAACAGACCCGTCATCTTTGGTGTTAATTAATCTCTACCTTCGATGCTTTGTTCTTTTCTCTTTTTTTTGTCGAACTCCCTTTTTTGTGAAACTTGTTGCTTCAGTCTGGGTCGCTAAGAGGCAGTTTATCTTATCGGCTCTTGGTGCTTTGTCCAGGACTCCTCCCACCCGGGGACTGTATATAGGGGCTATCACACCGAGCAAGACCACGGCCTTTCCAGGTTCACCGTTACCAGGACCTTCACTTCCAACTTTGACGCCAAGCTCCTAATCTTTTCTCTGTTCCAATCTCCGGCACCGTCACCATGGTCGATGCTTTTGTCGGAACCTGGAAGCTCGTTGAAAGCGATAATTTTGATGCCTACATGAAAGCTTTGGGTAAGCTAACTTGCAGAAATATCTGGAGTTCGATCTAAACTTTATCAGGACAGTGGAAGGCAAAAAAATTACAAATCCTGTCTGAAGATGTTACTTGAGATAACCGTGTTTAGGATTTTATTACTGTGTTAAATGATCCATATTTTAAGACATAAATTCCAGGGATGTCTTGATTTTATTAAAACTTAAATCGTTTATATCTTCTAGTGCAATTAATGAAGCCAACTGTTCTTCCAGTCTCAGCTGAATCAGAAAGCAGCCACTCCTGTAGTTTTTGTATTTTTTTTTGCAGGTGTGAATTTCGCTACTCGCCAAGTTGGGAATGTTACCAAACCGACGATTGTCATCAGTAAAGAGGACGATAAAATAGTGCTGAAGACCCTAAGTACCTTTAAAAATACTGAAATCACTTTCAGACTCGGGGAAGAGTTCGACGAGATCACTCCTGATGACCGAAACTGCAAAGTAAGTTGTGGAAATCGCTGTGCTTTCAGACTGGATGCAGTCGCTGGGGATAATTTGATTTCATTTCTCTTCCCCCCCCCCCCCCCCCCCCCAGCCCATGCTCCAGGTTCCCGGCTGGTACGGAAGGTAGCGGAGTTAGGTTGCACCTCTCAGTTTGACAGCATACCGTTACGAATTAGTGCTGGAACCTGATGTTAAATTTTGCGGCTGTATTTAACAATTGTGAAGGTTGGCAGTCAGCCAACTCTTTACCGATCGATAATTCGTATTTTTTGGTGCTAACAGACAACGGTGACTTTGGAAGGTGACAAGCTTGTCCATGTACAGAAATGGGATGGAAAGGAAACGACTTTTGCCAGGGAGATCAAGGATGGTAAAATGGTGATGGTAGGTGGAGCTGCATTTACATTTCAGGTTGAGTCTTCTGTCAGTGTGTGAGCGGCTTGAGTTGTATTATTGAATTCTTTTTATGTTTGAACAGACCCTCACATTTGACGATATTGTTGCCGTTCGTACCTATGAGAAGGCATAACGTTCCATGGGGAGCGAGCCCCGTGCCCCTGTCAGAGCAATCGGGTCCGATTTATTGGACTCCCATGACAGTATTTGAAATCTGGAGCGGTCCTTCCTCTGGCATTTCTGTAACTTACAGGGATTTCCATGGTGGGGGGGTGAGGGGCTTTGAGTCCACGGACCTTTTTTTTTGTAACAAGATTCGAAAAACCGCATTTTATGTTGTACAATGTAACAGGAATAACAACTTTTGTAATATCTGTACATCACTTAACCACTTTTTTTTATAAAACGGAGTTCAGTTGTGGAAGGCCTGTCTTTTAGTCACAATGACAAGTTGAAAAGGTTAATAAAAGAGTTGCTCTGAAACTGTTAGTCGTGGTGTTTCTTATGTGAACAAGAGATTTGCTTCTGTTTAAAATATTGACCAGGCCACCATACCATCTGTAACTTTCAATTACTGCATTTGGCTTGAAATTGCCAACTTTTTTTATGGTGGGTATAAGCTGGTACTTTTTTTTCTGAAAGTCGATGTTGTCATTCACTGGGCTATTTCCCGTCAGCTTCCGGGCAACTTGAAACAGCGTCGGCAACCTGTGCAATTGTGTCAAAGGGAAGAAATGGTAGGAATGGGTCCAAAATCAATCTTGTTCAATAGTATGACAGCACGATAATATGGCTTAGGGTTATACATCATTCGACAAACTGCTGTCAGAATAATTAATAACTTTAACGATTAATTAAGAAATTGCATTTCATTGATTTAAAAAAACCGTCAACAGTTGTTAAATACAGGTAAAGTCGCCATAGTGTTTGAGGGTCAGAGGACTATTCTCTCATCAGAGAGACGGAAACCTAGAAATGATTAAAATTAACAATACAATTTTGAGCTATTTTGTAACTTAGAATCTTTTTAGTGAACGAGGAATTAAAAACTTTTTTTTTAAGGAAAACTAGTGAACCTGGACAGCAGAGCCCAGTAAATATTCCAGATGTTAAAACAGAAAGTGCCGGAGACACTCGACAGGTCTGGCAACACTCCGGCTGAAGGAAAGGTGTTGTTAAATTGGAAAGGGGTCAGAAAAGTTTACAAGGATGTTGCCAGAGTTTGAGCTGTAGGGAGAGGCTGAATAGGCTGGGACTGTTTTCCTTGGAGCGTTGGAAGCGGAGGGGTGACCTTATAGAGGCTTATAAAATCATGAGGGGCATCAGGGGGTGAATCGTCAAGGTCTTTTGTCGAGGGCAGGAGAGTGCAAAACTAGGCGGCATAGGTTTAACGTTAGAAAGGAAAGATTTAAAAGGGACTTGAGGGACAACTTTTTCGGGTAGAGAGTGGTCGGTGATACCAATAGCCAGAAGAAGTGGTGGAGGCTGGTACAGTTATAATATTTCAAAGGCATCTGGATGAATAGGAAGGGTTTGTTGGGATATGGGCCGGGTGCTGGCAAATGGGACTAGATTAAGTTGGGATATCTGGTTGGGATGGACAAGTTGGACCGAAGGGTCTGTTTCGGTGCTGTACATCTCAATGTCTCTAAACGGGACTAGATGAGTTGAGGATATCTGGTCCGCGCGGGCGAGATGGACCTAAGGGTCTGTTTCCGTTCTGTATTACTCTGAGAGAAACACAGGATTCGAGCCCGCTTTGACCAGAGTTATACTGGACTAGAAACGTTGACTTGTTCCTTTCTGTGCTCATGCTGCCAGAACTGCTGAGTTCTCCTGCACGTCTTTTTTTTATTTCAGATTTGCAGCACCCGCAGTATTTGCTTTTAAATTACTCGGCTGTGTATTGCAGTAACACGGACTGAAATTAAAACGATTACTGCTGTACAATTGTGACCGCAACAGCATAATATTTCACAATCACCAAATGCTGCCTGTGCCAAATTCAGTATCAGAAAGGATCGCGAGAGCTCTGACGAGTTGTGAAATGCAAAACTGGGTCCCTTTAACATGGAACATTTGTGAACCTTGACCGACTGCGCTTAGTGAGCCCTCGGTCCCTGCGTTGCTCAGTAAGCCCTCGGTCTCTGTGTTGGTCAGTGAGCCCTCGGTCCCTGTGTTGCTCAGTGAGCCCTCGGTCCCTGTGTTGCTCAGTGAGCCCTCGGTCTCTGTGTTGGTCAGTGAGCCCTCGGTCCCTGTGTTGCTCAGTGAGCCCTAGCGGAAGACGGCGATCACGTGAAAGCGCCCAGTGATGGAGGTGAGGTCGGCGCTGTGCTCCCTCTGCTTGGCTCTGAGCTTCGGCTGCACTCTGTGCGCCTTCCCTGGGAATCACCCAGCACTCGGCACCGCAGGTCAGTGGCTGCTATCATTCCAAGGCAGGAGAGAAATGTCTCTCCCCTTTATCTAGTCCAGACTCATTGCTGGTTTACTGTAGCGTCTACTATAATCATCAAGTAGTCCATTCTAGAGGTTACTGTTTGTATCTAAAGTTATGTTCGGAGAGTTTTTTTATTGTTTTGTCCCATTAATGCAGAACCACCTTGTTTTGATCAATTGGTTACGAAGTGATTTCATATGTTGCTATTTTCTTGACGTACGAGTACGGTTTCCCTCAGCGAGAAATTGAAAACAAACTTTTGTTGTTTCCTGGTTGATCCGGAAATAATAGTGGGGAAGGAGACACGCCTATATTTGAGTGAAGCACAGCAGGTAAGTTTCCAGAATACTTTGGATCAAGCACACAGCACGGAGAGGCCATTTGCCTGGTCGCTGTCGTTGTGTTCTCTGCAAAAGTAAGTCGCTACGTCCAGTTAACCCTCTCTTGCCACACGTTTTCCACCCCTCTATTTGTCTTCCTAAAACCACGATTAAATCTGCCCCTACTCACGGTGCATTCCAGACGCTAACCTCTTCCTTTATAAATAATGGTGTTTTTTCTTGTGTTGCTCTTTATTCCTCTGACATTCACCATAAATCAATGTACCCAGTGTCTCAACATTCCCTTCTTTAAGGAGAACAGCCTGAGGCTGTCCAGCATATCTAAGTAACAAATCCTTCATCTCTGGATCTGTTCTTGCAAATCATCTTTGCACCTTCTCCAGTGCATTCACGACTTCCTTAAACGTTTGTGCCCAGAATTGGAAGCAGTACTCCAGTTGATGCTGAACCAGGCTTTATAAAAATTAATCATAACATAACTTGCTTTTGTTTCTATTTGTCAAACCCAGGATCCTGGATGGAATTTTTCAGTAACTTTCTCAATTTGTTCTGCCACCTTCAACAATTTCTGTAGATAAATCCCCACATCCATGTGGTCCTGCACCCCTTTTAGAATTACATCCTTTTATGACCTTTCCTTTTTTTGGTCTTATCAAAATACATCACATCAAATTTCTCTCTTAAAATTGCATCTGTTAGGTATCCATCCATTCTGGCAGCCCATTTGTCCTCTTGAAGTGTAGCAATATCTTCATGATTTAGATTACTTCCAACATTTGTAGTTGTACAGCCAAGCCCAGAACATTAATATAAATCAAGAAAAGCTTTGACCTTAGTACTAACTCTTAAGGAATCCTTTATACCTTCCTCAAGTCTGAAAAATAAAAAAAAACTCAACATGAGTGTCTACATCTGTCCCTTATCCACCTTGATGTCCAAGCTGTCATTGTTCCATTTATCCCATGCACTTCCACTTACTGACAAGCCTGTTACACGACATCCTATCAAATTCCTTTTGGAAGTCAAAATACGCATCAATTCATTGCCCTTGTCAGATAACGTAAGCACAATTTTCCTTCAACAACCTGTGTTGGCTTTCCAGCATTAATCTAAATTTGTCCATGTTTCTATTAATTTTAACCTAGAGAATTGTTTTTAAATGCTTCCCTATCACAGAGATTAAGCTGACAGGCTTGCATTTCTGGGATTTTCCTTAAACAGTTTTTTGAATGTAGGTATAATGTTTTCATTTCTCCAGTCTTCTGGCACCATCCTGAATATCTGAGTGTAAATGGAACATTACTGATAATGGTTCTGCAATTTCCCACCCCAACTATCTGTAGTGTCCTTAACTGGCCCTGTTGAATAATCAACCTAAAGTCCAGCTGACCATTCTAACACCGCTCTTTATCAATTTTTAGCCATTCAGTGTCTCAACTAACCTTCTCTTTCAATTTGATTTTGGCAGCATCTTTCTTGTTTAAGACCGAGACAAAGAACTAATTTGAATGCTCAATCCTGCCTTCCAAGTCTTTGCATAGATCTCCTTTTGAATTCTAAATGACCTCACTCCTCTCTTACTGTCATTTTACCATACAGAGCTTACAGCACACTTCTGAATTTCCTTTTATGATAGTTGCTCATGCCTTCTCACATTCTCTCTGTCACTCTTATCTTTCTCATTTCAGCTCTGACCATTCTGCTTTCAGCCTCGTTTCCACATATATCAACCTAATATATCTCAGTCACATGTTTTGCATCAGCTTGCTCTCTACTTTTTTTTATTATCCTGGAAGCTCAGCCTTTTATTGAGTCATACCTAAATGTGTACCAGAATTATTTTAGACTATAAGATATAGGAGAAGAATTTGGCCATCCAGCCCATTGAGTATGCTCTGCCATTCAACCATGGCTTGTATGTTTCTCAACTCCACTCTCCTGTCTTCTCCCTGTAACCTGTGATACCCTGACCAATCGAGGACCTATCTATCTCTGCTTTTAAATACACTCCGTGACTTGGCCTCCATATCCCTCTGCAGCAATGAGTTCCATAGCTTAACCTTCCTCTGTCTGAAGAAATCCCACCTCATCTCAGTTCTAAAGGTTGGCCCTTCACTCTGAGACTGTGCCCTTGAGTCCTAGTCTTTTTTTACTAGTGGATACCTTATCTTCTGCATGTCCACTCTGTCCAGACCTGTCAGTACTCTCTCTAAGTTCTCTGGGAGAACCCCTTATCCTTCTAAACTCCATCAGTACAAACCCAGAATCCTCAAGCCTTTCATCCCTGGGATCATTCTGGTAAATCTCCTCAGGAACCCCTCCAAGGTCAGCACATCCTTCCTTGGAAAGGGGACAGGTGGGGCTAAACTGCTCACAGTATTCCAAACACTGTCTGGTCAGAGCTTTAGGAGCATATCCCTGCTTTTGTAATGAGCCCTCTGACATGAACACCAACATTGCCATTACCTTCCTAACTGCAAACTGAACCTGCCTATTAACCATAGGAGAATGCTGAACTGGGACTTCTAAGTCCCTTTGTGATTCAGATTTATGAAGTCTTTATCCATTTAGAAAATAGTCTGTGCTTCTAATTTTCCTACCAAAGTGCATAACCTCACACATTCCATTCAAGTTCTTCGGCACCTTCCCTGCTTCCTCAACACTGCCTGTCCCTCCACCTATCTTTGGCCATCTGCAAACTTAGCAACCATACCTTCAGTTTCTTCATCCAGATCTTTGACAGATAACGTGAATAGTTGTGATGCCAATACAGACCGCTGTGAAACTCCACTAGATACTTGCTGTCATCCTGAAAAAGACTACTTTATTCTCACTGTCTGCCATCTGCTAGTCTGCCAATCCCCTCTCCATGCCAGTACCTTGTGCCTAACACCACATGCTCTTACCTCATTTAGCAGCCTCCAATGCATCATCTTGTCAAATGCCTTCTGGAAATCCAAACAGATCATGTCCACTGGCACTGCTTTGTGTTACTTGCTTGTTAGTTCCTTCCTTAAAGAATTCTAACAGATTTATCAGGCATGATGTCCCCTTGACGAAGCTGTGCTGACTCAGCGCTATTTTACCATGCACTTTCCAGTGCAGGTCGTTCTGCTATAATACGCATTTCATTAATGCGAATTTGCTATAACCTGGTTGACGAACTGAGGATGCTGTTTCGAAAGCACAAACTTTTAAAATGTGTGTTGGCTGTATTACGATTACATCACCAATACTTTAAGCGCTGTTTTCGAAGCATGATTTTTCTGTAACACGGGGTCGCAACCATTGCTTTATAGAAGAACTACCTGTAACTGCATTCTCAACTCTAATAATGGACTTTAAAATCTTATCAATGACTGAATCGGCCTATAATTTCTGATTGGAGGGCTCTGACCATTTCATTGTATCACTGTTCCATTAGAATCAAGAATTGTTATGTTGCAGAAGAAGGGTACTTGGCCCATTTTGGACCATATGCAGGCAGATAGGATTAGTTTGGAGCAGCATCATGGTTAGCACAGATATGGTGGTCCTATGTTTTTATGGTGCTCGTTTGAAGAGCTGATACAGACCTCTTAAAGTTTGTTAATACGCCTACTTCTCCCACTGTGTCCAGGCACCTATCATCATCTGTGTAAAAAAAAAAACTTGCCTTGCACATCTCCTTCAACCTTTCCCCCTCTCATTTTAAACCTATGTCCCCGGTGTTTGACATACTCAGCCTGGGAAAACATTTTGAATTATCACCCTATTCATGCCTCTCATAATTTTATATACTTCTCAGCCTGTAGCGAAAACAACCCATGTTTGTCCAACCTCTCCTTGTAGCTAATACCCTCCAAACCAGACAACATCCTGGTAAACCTCTTCTGCACCCTCTCTAAAGCCTCCACATCCTTCCTATAGTGTGGCATCCAGAAATCCATAAAACACTCCAAATGTGTTCTAACTAAAGTCTTATACAGCTGCCAACTTTTATGTTCAGTGCCCCGACTGGTGAAGCTAAGCATGCTTTATGCCTTCTTTACCACCTTATTCACTTGTATTACCACTTGCAGCAAGCTGTGGACCCAGACCTCAAGATCTCTCTGTATATCATTGCTGCTAAGGCTCCTACCATATTCAGTATATTTTTCTCTTGTATTTGACCTCCCAAAATGCATCACCTCACACTTCAGATTAAACTCCATCTGCCATTTCTGCATCAAACTTTCTAACTGGTCCATGTCCTGCTATATCCTTTGATAAGCTTCCTCACTATCCACAAGTCTACCAACTTTCATGTCATCTCTAAACATATTAATCAGAACTCTGGTACTTTCATCTAATATATAGATGTTCTACCACTGATCCTTGTGAAACACCACTGGTCACAGATCTCCAGTCAGAAAAGCACCCCTGATTACCCTCTATCTCTCATGACCAAGCCAATTTTGTTTCAAATTTACCAACTTACCATGGAGCCCATGCAACTTAATTATTTAGACCAGGAAGGACCTTGTCAAATGTTTTAGCAAAATCCATGTTGACAACATCAACTATCCTACCCACATTGATCATTTTTGTCATTGATTCAAAAAAACTCAATTAGGTTTGAGACAAGACCTCCTCTGCATAAAGCGATACCAACAGTCTCTCTTAAGTCCATTCTTTTTCAAATGTGACAACATCCTCTCCCTAAGAATCTTCTCCAATAATTTCCTCACCACTGATGTAAGGCTCACCGGTTTTTAGTTTCCTGGATTATCCCTGTTTCCATTCTTAAAGAAAGGAACAAATTGCATATTCTCCAATCTTCTGGGACCTTGGCTGTGACTAAAGAGGTTAGAAAGATTTCTGTCAAGGCCCTGTAATCTCTTCCCTTGCCCCCTTCAGTACACAGGGATAGATCCCATCAGGACCTGGGGACTTATCTACCTTAATGATTTTCAAGACACCCAATTCCTCCTCCTCTTCCGTAAGTTTTATTCCTGCATCTATAATTCTTGACTCTTTAGTCAATCAAAATTTATCTAATTCAGGTAGACAGATTTCACAACTTGACAAGCTCCTTTTTGATTGTAATAACACTGATGTATTAATAAATGATGCTGCTATCACTTATTTATTGCAATATATCCATGTTGATAATTTTTATATACTAAATATTAAGTTTGTATTTCACATATTATCAAAATGAGTAAAAACTCAACCTTTGGAAATGATGCCGGAATTTCTCTTTATAACTGAAATAATGACATGCAACCATTCATAAGTGTAATTTCTGTAGAATGCATGAATACACTGACACCTAAAACTAGTGAAAAAGTAACCCTTTTATCACTCCCTGTGTTGTTTGATCCAGATCTGTTGACAACAGATGTTGAGACTTTTTGCTCAGGGTTATAATAAGAATTAAAAATTCTAGTACCCTAAGAGTTGCTTGGTTTACAAATTCAGAATCATAGTAACTTATGAAGGATTTATGGGGTCTTCGACAGAAAATGTTGACATTTAATGTTCATTTTGAATACATGGAGTCTCCTGGTGGATTTGTTTGTCTAATATTTGCAGCAAAAGTGAACAAAAGAGCAAACTAATATACTGCTACATCTTGCTAAAATGTTCAAATGCATAATTCATTCTCTCCTACCATCCTGTTTTCTGATAATTCCTGCTTGGAATTTATGTGATTAATTGGTAAAACGTTATAACCATCACAGTCTAATTCACTCGAAGAAGGCAAAATTTTTATTTTAGTGCTTCATCTTTTCTTTGTTGAGGGATAAGTTGGTCTCACACTTTTTCCAGAAAAAGTTATTATTTATGATTGACTTATCTTTGAGAAGTGTGTGGTGCTCCACCAATAGCGCCCAATACTTTCAATTAAACCAATTAATTGGCAGATCCTTTTTATCATGATGGACACCAGAACAGTGTCTGATCCTATTCTTCCATGGCATCGATGCAGATGCTTTCAAGTAGGTATTACTAAATGGAGATCTGGAGCGAGTAACTGTGGGAGTTAGTGGGTTTGAAATGAACATTAGTGGATAGCATATTTGCAGAAATTGAAACAGATGTCAAAGAAGAGATGAGTCAGAGGTGGACCTGGTGAAAATTAGAGAAGGACTGTAATTCGAAGTAAAATTGACTAAATTTTCCAATTCTGAATGTGAGCAAAATATAAAGAATGACAGAAGATTATTCAGGAGGAAGAAATTATAGTATGAAAGGAAGCTAGCTAGGAATGTAAAAACCAACAGTAAAAATTTCTGCAAGTTTGAAAAGTGAAAACACTATGTCAAGTGATTAAAATAAAAGGAACTACAGACCCTGGAGATCTGAAACAAAAATAGAAGGTGCTGGAAAAAAAACTCATCAGGTTTGGCAGCATCTGTGGAGAGAAAAACAGTTAACGTTTTGAGCTTGATGACCCTTCTTCAGAACAGAAAGCGGCTGGGAAATGGTGGTATTTATGCTGATGATAGGAAATTGGCTTGGGAGTGAGAGGAATGAATAAAATACATGGAGACAGTGAGGGAGATTGATACTGAATACGTACTATTGAGAAGTGTAAATAGTTGAAAATGTGCTGGGAGCAATCCATATTCAGAACTGGACTTGGGATGTGTGGATGGGGTAAAGAACATGATGATAGTGTTGTTCAGATTAGATTAGATTCCCTACAGTATGGAAACAGGTCTTTCGGCCCAACAAGCCCACACCGACCCTCCGAAGAGTAACCCACCCAGACCCGTTTCTCTACTCTGTATTTACCCCTAACTGATGACTTTAGATTAATGGTCTACAATTGTTTAACTGGACATTGAGTCTTGCAGGCTGTAATGTATCGTGGCAAAAGATGAGATGTTGTTCCTCCAGCTTGCATTAGCTTTGCTGGAGCACTGTAGCAGGTCTGAGGCGGAGATATTGGCATGGGAATACAGGGATGTAAAGTGAGTGTTGGTCCTCGAGAGAGTGAGAATGTGGATTTAAAGTAAATAACAAGGAAATGCAGATGGAATAAGTTGTGTCTATCTGTCTTTATTATAAAAGATAAAAAAAAATAGTCTTGTAATAGTCATAAATCAGGAGGTAGAAGGGAGAGAGGAACTTATGAGCTTGCAGTCTTGAGACAAATGGTACTAAGGAAACTGATGAAGCAGTTGCCTAACAAGTCTTTGGGTTCAGAGGGACTTCATCCTAATACCTTAAAAGAGGTTGTGAGTGAGGTAGTTGTGTTGATGTTAATTTTCTGATACTTTCTAAGTTCAATTTTGCATTGGACTGGAAAGTAGCAAATACAGACCATTCCCCCACACTCCCACTGCCATCTATGAAGGGATGGAAATGGAAAACAGGAAGCTGTAGGTTAGTTAGCTTGATGTCAGTTGTAGGGAAGGGTTAGAATGATCATGAAAGGGAATATAGCTTCGCACGTAAAAAACCTTAATGTATTTCAGAAGGATTAGCATGCTATTGTCAAATTTGAAGAAATACCATGCACTGTGAATAAATCAGATCTTATAGACATACTTGGACTTCGAGAAGGAATAGCATACTACATCAAAGGTTCAATTGGGACAGCACATCCATCCTAGGACAAGCCAAACAGAGACACGCATGAGAATTCCTAGGAGCATGGCATTCCAACCGGAACTCTATCAACAAACACATTGAGTTAAACCCCCATCTACCACCACCTGAGAAAAAGAACAGGAAATGTCACCGCAGGAATTAACATCACCAACCCAAAGAAATCCAAACATATAAATAGAAAGCAGGGATTATCAACAGTGCTTCGCCTGGAAGCCTACTAAATATGTTACCTAGTAGGGTGGTGCAACATCTAGAAATTAACCTTCCAGCTCAGTGAGCAAACCTACATCTAGAACATCAAAGGTTATTTCAGAGAATTAAAGCTCTTTGTGTAGAGGGTAATATATTAGTATTGGCTGGCTGGCAGAAAACATAGTACGCATAAACGAGTCTTTATCTGATTGGCAGGATAGTGCATAATGTAGGAAAAGTTGTTCACTTTGGCAGGTAGAATAATAAAACAGTATTACTTAAATGGAGAACAATTGCAGAATTCTGAGGTGCAAACAGATTTATGTAAGGGTCACATGTACAACATGCAATCAAGAAGGCAGATGGGAGAATTGATAATAGAAGCAGGAATATTAAACTTAAATTAAACAAGACATTGATGAGACCACATCTTGAATACCATATGCTGTTTTGGTTTCCATATTATGGGAGGATGTAAATTTACTGGAGACAGTGCAGAAGTTTAATTAATTTTTACTTGGAATAAGAAGGTTGGTTTATGAGAATAGGAGAGATAGGCTGAGGCGGAGATATTGGAATGAGCCCTCATTCCTGAAGAAGGGTTTATGCCCGAAACGTCAATTTTCCTGCTCTTCCAGCACCACTAATCCAAAATCTATTTCCCTACAGTCTATATCTTCCATTCCTTTTCCACAGTAAATATTGATGTAAAATACTCATTTAGTATCTCCCCCATTTTCTGCTGCTCCACACAATGGCCGCCATGTTGATCTTTGAGGGACCCTATTCTCTCCATAGTTACCCTTTTGTCCTTAATGTATTTGTAAAAACTCTGACTTTAGGAAATTCTCAAATTCTCTGCTGGTAAACAATGGCAAACTATCTGTGACCAACACTTCCAGGAGTCAATATATTGCAAAGCATGTGTGCAGTTTTTCTATTACTGTCCACATGCTCGTCTAACCACATTGAATGGGCATCCACAGTGATTAATAACATTGAGCTCACGAATGGACCTGCATAGTCAATGTGTAACCAAGGTGAGAGTTACCCGGCCATTTCCATAAATGTGGGGTAGTTGCTGGCAGTAATATTTGTTCTTGTTGGCACTCTCGGCACTGTCCCACCAACATGGCTATGTTTGCATTTAACCTCGGCTACCGGACATAACTTCTCAACATCATATTGATTCTGGACACCCCTGGATGACCTTGGTGGAGTATCTGGTCGCGACCTTTGCTGGGGGGCAATCACTCTTGCTCTGCAAAATAATATGCCATCCTCAACTGTGGTTGGTTTCTCTGGGTCCAAAAGATGTTCAGTTTTGGTTGTGATGGTCCTTTGATTTCCCCATTAGCAACAGCCGTTTGAGTTTTGCCAGCGCTGGATCTTTCTGCATCCAAAGTCAGCTGTAACTGGAAGTGTGCCCAGAAAACGTAAAACAGTTACAGACTCTTCCAGTGGGGGTACCACTGGTGATGGATCTACCAGTGGAGGCAGTTCAATGCATTCACTATTTGACCTCCTGGATGGTGGAATTATATGCACTTAGTATTAGAAACCACAACTGAATTTGGTCTGAAGCTATGGGCAGCACTGCCTTGACCTCAAAGTAAACCTAGCAGGAGGTTGTGGTTCACTATTACAATAAATTTCCAATATGACAGCCAAACATTCCTTCTCTATCTAGGCATATTTACATTCTGCATTAGCCAAAGTGCTGGATGAATATGCTTTTAGATGTTCCTCTCCATTGGGCCACCCTAATGGCATATGGTGAGGCATTGTATGTCAATACCAGATCTCGCTTGGGATCATCGTGTGTCAACACCTTGGAGGATGATATGGCTTGGCTAAATGACCATTTCCAAGGCTGACCCTTTTTTAGGAGTTATTGCAAAGGTGCCAGGATGGAGGCCAGATTATGTATGCACTTTCCATAATGAATCACTAGCCCAAGGAAAGACTAAGCTCTGGTACAGATATGGGAGCTGGTGTACCTTTGATTGCCCTTGCTTCATCTTCCAATGGGTGTAACCTGGTCTCGTCGGCTCTGTATCCCAAGTTCACGTGGAGTGTCTGGAACACAGATTTTCCCCTTCTAAGGCATACGCCCACCTGGGAGAAATGTCTAGGACTATGTCCAAGTTCTCTTAGTGCTCCTTGTTGGTCTTCCCTGTTATTATCATGTCATCTAAATAAATGGTGACCTGGGATAGACCTTGTAAAATATTCTGAATCGCCCTTTGAAAAATTGCACTGGCTGACAATACCCCAAATGGCAGTCTTGTATGTTGGTACAAATCCTGATGGGTATTAATTGTAGCATATTTCTGGGAATCCTCATCTAACAGCAATTCCAAGTACATAGGGCTAATATCCAGCTTTGTGAAGGAGATCCTCTTGCCAGTTTTGTGTATAAATCCTGTATACAAGGGATTGGTTGTTTATCCAGCTTTAAAAAAGTGGTTTACCTTTTGTTTAAAGTGCCCACAAAGGCGAATTGACCCTCCAGCTTTCACAATCGGTATGGTTGGTGCTGCCCATTTCACAAACTGGACTGGTTTGATGATTCCTTTGCTTTCTGCCTCTACTTTTGCCCATGAGACAAATGGCACTGGGTGTGTTTAGCAGAATTGTGGAATTGCTTCCTGGTCAATATGCAAGATGGCCTTGGCTTCTTTGATAGTCCTTGGTCCTTCCTGAAAATCCTATGGGTATTTAATTCGGACTGAACCCAGGCAGCCAATTTAATTGAAAAATATTAAGCCCATTTGGGTGAATCTTTCTCAGCAATTTCATTGCATCAAGCTTGCACCTGAGCCTTTACCTACAATCAGTGGGAACTGAGCCAACTGCTTCTCATAAACAACTGGAAACAACATCGTAACCTTAATCTGTAAAGGTTCCCGGTATAGGTTCTCAGTCTAGCCGAGGCCTTGTGCAAACTTAAGGATTGGCGTCTATAGCGAATTTTTTTTAAAGACTGATTCTGTGATCACTGAAACGGACACACCAGTATTCACCTCCATTAGAATCAGGTGACCCTGAACCAGATATTTATTTTGGTTCTGATTTGAATGTTGCTAAGCTATTTAACTGTTCCAAACCAGGTGTAGGTGGACTTTCCAGGGTGTGCACTGTCCTGGATACCAGCCTATAAGTTCCCTGGATGCTGCCTGACCTGCTGCGCTTTTCCAGCAACACATTTCCAGCTCAGTATAAGTTCCCTTACTCAATAAGGGAACTTACTATACTTGGCTCAGGTCCACATACCAGCAGCAACTATAATGGTTTGTCAGCCCGGATTCCGAAGAAAATTATTACTGTTTGGCCAAGGCTTGCTTTTGTTTCGATGTTTTGTTGTGTGCTGACTGAGAGTCCCTCTGTTTCGGGTATGTCCTGAGTGAGGCTATGCAATTCCCAAACTCAGTCAGATTGGCAAGGGTGCCTACTTCCCTTGGAATATTCTGCAACCCTCATGCTCCACTTGCTGGATTTCCCAATGATAAAACCAGTTGTAGTGCCTGTTTTAAGAGCAGTTGGGCTTCAATTATTGCAGATTTTTGCATGGTTACATCATTAATCCTGCATGCCAAACAGTCTTTCAGCATCTGATTAAGGGTTAAACCAAAGTCACATGCCTCTGCCAGTCACCTTAACCACATGTTAACCTAGTCAAAAATCCCAATACGGATTCCCCTGGTTCTCTAATTGCTGAATGGAAACAATAGCATCTCAGAATTAGGGGAGATTTGGGGTTGTAATATTCCTTAATTAAATCCAACAACTTGTGAAGAATTTCAGTATCTGGTGCCTCAGGGAAAGTTAACCTCCTAATAACTGAAAAGGCTGCATGTTCCCAAGCTGTCAAGAGAATTACTCGCTGTTTTTCATCTGCCTCAATGTCACTTGCCTGGAAAAAGTAACACATTCTTACCACATACTGGACCTGGTCTTCAACAGCATGGTCAAACATGCCAAGCTTTCCAATAACGGCATGACGCAAGCAAAGCTTACTCCAACTCTCAGATGACTCTGTGAGCCAGTTTCTTCAGAATGTGTTTAACTCTCATTGCCACTGATACAACTCCACAGGGGGCCCATAGCCCATCACCAAGTGACCTTTTACTGACACACAGAGTTCTTGACACTGATCCAGCTTTTTCAGAGTGAAGAGCAGTCTGACACGCCTGTTCTTATCTCTCACTAGGGCTTTCTGATTGGACCAGATTTACAGCCCCAGTCTGGGAACTCATATTCTATGCGGCTGACCTCATTACAATTACTAAATTTACCCTATCAAAATCCTATTTAGATCGCTTTTCATTCTTCTAAACTTTAGGTCCAATTAATCAGCCTCTCATTACAGTACAATCCGTTTATTCCAATGACCAATTTAGTGAACCCCTGCTCTACCACTTCCAATGCAAGTTTGTGCAAGAGGTCATGTACTTACCAAAACTGCAACTTCACCGTTTGCCTGCTCTTTGAATATTTTAGAGGTTTATTTCTCTCATCCTGCCATCTATATTACCTGTATGTACTAAAATATTTCTAAAACTCTAGTCTGATTATCACAATTTCTGACATTGTGACAAAGCCTTTAATTTTGCTTTCAATTCATATAAATTTGTGGCTTCCATGGAAACTCTGTTTGCAGCACAGACATTCACAGATTCCAGTTTGAAAAGCACTGATCTGGACCCATTACATCCTTAGATAGAAAAAATTCCAACTCTTATTCTTCAAAATGAGAATATGTTTAATTTACATGATTACTCCTCTTAATCTTTGTGGTTGCTTTCTTCTTCATTAACAAAAACATTCATAATCAGTATTTCTTGACTTTCAGTTCAGTGCTGAACTGTTGAACAGTTCATCTTTCATGAAATAATATCTACAAGCCAATTGTTCTATAAAATGGAGTGTAGTCACGGAGACAGTTCCACAGAAAATATTGACTCTGACATTTAGTTTGGTCCATTTTACAGACTTTGCGTTGAAAAAAATCACATTCTTTCATGATCTTCATAGAATTGATATATTTTTTGTGATACAACCCATTCCAAAAAGTAGAAGAACCTTCCTGCAAAGAAGTGAATTGAGCCCAACATAGTTGGAATATGCAGGACAGTTGCTCAGCAACATGGCTTTTCTTCAGATTCTGTATGAAAGAGCTACCTCTATAATAGATGAGTGAGTGCAACATTACCACTGAAAGACTGCTGCTTAGAAGTGCCAGGAAAATAAATTATTCTCTCAGGCAAGAAGTGTGCCTGTCAATGCAGGAAACTGGTTTAAAATAAAAGTAAGGAAGATCTAAAAGGGTGGTATGGTAGCTCAGTGGTCAGCACTGCTGCTTCACAGCACCAGGGACCCGGGTTCAATTCCAGCCTTGGGCGATTGTCTATGTAGAGTTTGCACATTCTCGACATGTCTGTGTGGGTTTCCTCCGGGTGCTCTGGTTTCCTCCCACAGTCCAATGATATACAGATTAGGTGGATTTGCCTTGCTAAATTGCCCATAGTATCCAACGTTGTGCAGGCTAGGTGGGTTAGCCAATGGAAATACAGGGTTACAGGGATAGGGTAGGATGCTCTTTGGAGAGTCAGTGAGAACTCAATGGGTCAAATAGCCTGTTTCTACGTTGTAGGGATTCTATAAAATCCAAAAGTTGAATGTACAATGTTATTTGTGAAAATGCAATTCTGAGTCAGTGCTTCGACGACAATGTTTGAAATTGTGAGTTAAAAAATTGTATTTGGAACCATAGAAGATAGGAGCAGGAATAGGCCTTTGGCCCTTTGAGTCTGCGCTGCCATTCACTATCACCATGGCTGATCATCCAAATCCTTGTCCGTTTCCACTTTCGACTGTGATCCCAGTTCTGCACTCCCCAGTAATAGGCACATCCTCCCTATGTTTACCCAGTCTGGTCATGTTAAAATTTCTATAAAGTCTCATCCTCTTCAAAAACCCCAGTGACTATTTAAGGCAATTACAATGCAGCTCAGGAACAGGCCCTTCAGCTCACCAAGCCTACGCCAATTCTGAATCCTTATTTAGACCCATTACTTATTTCCCATACACAGTCTCTATCCCTCTGTTCGCCTTCAATAATGTAACCAAAACAGCATATAGTACTCTAGGTGTAATCTCATCAAGGCATCATATAATTGCAGCAGGGCATCCCCACTCCTGTACTCAAATCCTCTTGTTACCATATCAATTGCTTTCTTCATCGTCTTCTGCATATGCATATGTAATTTCAGTGACTGGTGTACAATGATACCCAGGTCTCATTGTGCCTCTCCATTTCCCAACCTATCATCATTTCAGAAAATAATTTGCCTTCCTGTTTTTGCTTTCAAAGTGGATAATCTCACATTTATCTGCATTATACTTCATCTGCCATGCATTTGCCAGCTCACTCAACTTGTCCAAATCATACTGAAGCATCTTTGCAACCACCTCACAGTTCACTCTTCAACTCAGTTTTGTGTGGTCTACAACCAAGGAGATATTACAATTAGTTCCCTCGTCTAAATTATAAATATATATTATGAAGTCCAAGCATTGATTATCTGCAGTACACACTAGTTACTGTCTGCCATTCGCACAATCACCAGTTTATTCCTATTCTTTGTTTCCGGTATGTATGTCAGTTTCCCATCTATGTCAGTAAACTACCTGCAATCCCGTGCCTGTTAATTTTACATGCTAATCTTTTATGGTGGCCTTTATCAAAAACCTCCTGAATATCCAAGTAAACCACATCCACTGGCTCCTGCTTATCAACTGTGCTAGTTACATTCTTGAAATATTCTTGACACAATTTGCCAAGATTATCAATAAATGATTTCCATTTCATAAATCCGTGCTAACTTTGTGCAATCCTATCACTGTTTTCCAAGTGCTCTGCTATTATCTTTGATAATAGTCTTTAGCAATTTCCCTGCTGCCAATGGGTGGCTAATTTGTCTATAATTCCTGCTTCCTTGCTGCCCTTTCTAAAATAAAGTGGATTATATTAACTATCCTCCAATCCATAGGATCTCAAAAGTCACACTCCCATTTATAATCCTCACCCCATTACAATGCGTCCAACTCCCTGTATGTTCACAGTGCCACTGTGACTTCAATGGTGCGCCTAAAATTGTACATTAATGCAATATAGTTGTTGGACCACAGTTCTACATGCCACATTAAGGTATAAATGATACCATAACACCTTGACAATTAAATAGCCTCTTCCTAGATCCTTCACCTGACTGAATGTAGATTTTCCTGTTTTCAAAGAAGTTCCAGGATTTGAGCTGGAGCTGGAATATTTAAACTAAACTGTTCCCACTGAAATGTACAATATAGACGAGCCTGGATGATTCAGTGATGAGAAACAATAATTGTGATTAAATAATAGGACTGTCTGAATTGGAGCAAGTAACGTTAAGGAGAGAAACCTGATCAGGTACACCCTAGAACTCTGTAGGAAGCTAGGGAAGTGATTGCTGTCCCCCTTGCTGAGATATTTGTATCATCATTAGTCACAGGTGAGGTACCGGAAGACTAGAGGTTGGCTAATGTGGTGTTAAGGAAAAGCCAGGAAACTGTAGACCAGTGAGCCTGACGCTGGTGGTGGGCAAGGTGTTGGAGGGAATCCTGAGGGACAGGATTTACATGCATTTGGAAAGGCAAGGACTGATTAAGGATACTCAACATGGCTTTGTGCGTGGGAAATCATGTATCATAAACTTGATTGAATTTTTTGAGGAAGTAACTAAGAGGATCGATGAGGGCAGAGCGGTAGATGTGATCTATATGGACTTCAGTAAGGCGTTCGACAAGGTTCCTCATGGTAGACTGGTTAGCAAAGTTCTGGATTAGTGGTGCTGGAAGAGCACAGCAGTTCAGACCAGTGGTATGTCACAAGGATCGGTGCTGGGTCCACTGCTTTTTGTCATTTATATAAATGATTTGGATGTGAACATAAGAGGAAACGTTAGTAAGTTTGCAGATGACAAATGTTCGGCACAACATCGTGGGTTGAAGGGCCTGCTCTGTGCTGTATTGTTCTATGTTCTATGACACCAAAGTTGGAGGTGTAGTGGATAACAAAGAAGGGTACCCCAGAGTACAATGGGATTTTGATCAGATGGGCCAATGGGCTGAGGAGTGGCAGATGAAGTTTAATTGGATATATGTGAGGTGCTGTATTTTGGAAACATAAATCAGAGCAGAATTTCTACACTAAATGGTAAGGTACTGGGGAGTGTTGCTGGAGTGCAGGTTCATGGTTCCCTGAAAGTGGAGTCGCAGGTAGATAGGATAGTGAAGAAGGCATTGGTATGCTTTCCTTTATTTGACAGAGCATTGAGTACAGGAGTTGGGATGTCATGCTGAGGCTGTACAGGTCTTTGGTTAGGCCACATATTTCTGCAATTCTGGTCTCCTTCCTATCGGAAGGATGTTGTGAAACTTGAAAGGGTTCAGAAAAATTTACAAGGATGTTGCCAGGGTTGGAGGATTTGAGCTAAAGGGAAATGCTGAATAGGCATTTTTCCCGGAGAGTCAGAGGATGAGAGGTGACCTTATAGAGGTTTATAAAATTATGAGGGGCATGAATAGGGTATATAGACAATGTCTTTTCCCTGGAGTGGGGGGGGGGGGGTCGGTCCAGAACTAGAGGGCATAGGTTTAGGGTGAGAGGGGAAAGATTTAAAAGGGCCCTAAGGCAACTTTCTCACTCAGAGGGTAGTGCATGAATGGAATGAGCTATCAGAAGACGTGCTGGAGGCTGGTACAATTACAACAATTAAAAGGCATCTGGATGGATATGTGAATAGGAAGGGTTTAGAGGGATATAGGCCAAGTGCTGGCAAATGGGACCTGATTAGGTTAGGATACCTGGTCAGCATGGATGAGTTGGACTTAAGGGTCTGTTTCCATGCTGTACACCTCAATGACTCTATGCCAGTGAAGCTAGGCAGTTTTAAGTTTGGAATGAACCACATTTTTAGGGTGAATTGGAGAAAGCTATCTCCTCCAATTATGAGGTCAGAAATGAAAGTTTCTCCCTGAGGGAGGTTAGGTGATTTTTATGCAGAGAATTGGAGCACAGATACTTTCAGTGAAAATTGGTTTTACTATTTGAAGTGGAGGAAGATTCTGGGCTACGTGAAGAGTGTCGTGTACACTGTGACTACATTCTAGCAAGGAGCTGGCACAAGCAGCCTGGACAGAAGAGGATCCACCTCTTCTCTGTATTTCTATCACTCTATAGAAATAACATCACTATATACCAGAAAGGTTGTGATGAGGGAAAGGAGAAGTTGAAAAGAAGACTGATGTTGCCAATTATTTTGTCATGTCTCAAAGTGATCCTTCTCGAGTCCATTAGGCTTTGTGAGAATTCTCAGCTTAGTAAGTGAATGCATTGTCCCAAGATCCTGTTCAAGATTCTGCTCTCTTCAGTTCTGTCAACATATTCACGTGACACTGACATAAAGATCGTTACATCATTACATATTGTCTCATTACACCCATTAAACAGAAATTATAAAAATATTTGCCCTTCATTAATTATGAATGGAAATGCCACTTATGACTGGATTTAGGTTTTGTTAAAACTGTTAACTGGAAAAGTTATTGAAATATACAAGACTCTTATGGGGCTACCCTATTCAGCCAGGTTGAACAGGTTGGGACTCTACTCGTTGAAGTTTAGAAGAATACGGTGTGATGTAGGTGAGACATATAGCATTAGTAAGGGGCTTGACAGTGTAAATATGGAGATGATACTCTCCCTCATGGAAGACTCTAGGACCAGAGGGGATACCTCAGAATTAAAGGGTGTCAATTTAAGGCTGAGAACAGGAGGTTATTTTTCTCGGAGGGGAGGGGGTTTGTTGAGAGTCTTTGGAACTCATTGTCATAGACAGCTGTGGGGGCAGAGTCCTTATGGATATTTAAGGCTAAGATAGCTTCTTGATCAGTGGGGAAATCAAGATTAATGGGAAAGGGCAGAAAAGTGGATATGCCCTGTACACTCCATTGAAAACATCCTTCCAGTAATAAAAATTTCAGTTGACCATTATCAATTTTTTCCTGCCGCTGAGTCAATTTAAGATCCAACTTGATTTATTAGCAAAGGTTGGCTGTCTTGAAACTTCACTTGCAGGAGAAAGAGTGTGAATACATTTAACAGAGGTCTTTTTAAATTTACCATAAAGATAGAGAATTTGGATCAAGCAGCGAGCTTTTGGTATATATTCATGGGCTAGATAATACATTTTAGAGTGAGTTAGCTAATATGCATGTAGATATCATGACATTTAGTAAAAGATTAATAGAATTGGTGATTAGCTTGTTAATGAAGACTGTGTACTATAAAGCCATTGTAGGTTCTTTTGTGTAGAAAAGATCCTATAAATTCCTGTTAGTAAATAACATTGAAACCATACAACATGTAGATAGATTTCACTCCTGAACTCATGACAGTTCTAATTTTACACACTCTTTGCACTTAACATGTGTAAACACCGACTTTAAAAGAAAACTATTGAATTTGATCTTACGCTACAATATACAACTGGAGCCCATTCAAAGTTCTGTTGATTATTGTAACTCTCACCAATCCCATTCATCCTTACCATCTGTGCTTTCTGACATACCTTGGCTTCTCGTATAGCATTATAATGACTTTAAAGGTCTCATCCTTACTTTATAATTCCATGACATTGCCCTATCCATCCCTGTAACCTCCCTCATACCTGCTCTAAATTTGGCCCCACAACTTTAGCTGCTTATGTAAGTATTCGCAGCACTACTTTGAAGATCAAGACAATATTCCTCAAAGTCCTAACCAGTACATATATCTGTCAACGAACATCACGCAGATTTTTTGATCATAATCACATTATGGTTTGTGGGAACTTCTGTGCACAGATTGACTGCTACATTTCCTATCTGGAACAGTACTTCAGAAGTAGGCCATTCAGCCCTTCAAACATTCTCTGTCTATCAATATGATCATGGCTATCATCCAACTCAGTATGCTGTTCCAGCTTTCTTCCCATATCCTTTGGTCCATTAGCCGAAAGAACTATATCTAACTCTTTACCACTGGGTGAAGACATTTCTCCTCATCCATATCCTAAATGGTTTACTCCATACCTTTAGACTTTAACCCCTGATTCTGGAGTCCCCTATCATGGGGAACATCCTCCTGTGTTTACCCTGTCTAGTTGTGTTTTTGGATTTCTGTTGAATATAGACCTAATCAATTCAGTCTGTCTTCATGCATCCCAGGAATCAATCTGGTCAACCTTTGTTGCACTCCCTCCATAACAAGAACATTGTTCCTCAGATGAAAGGACCAAAATTACACACAGTACTCCAGTTGCTGTCTCACTAAGGTTCTGCACAATCGAAGCAAGACATTCTACTTCCTGTACTTGAATCCTCTCTAATGAAAACCGGCATGTCATTTGCCTTTTTCACCTGCTGCTACACCTACATCTTCACTTTCAGCAACTGGCGTACAAAGACACCGGCTCTTGTTGCTCTCTTTTCCAATCTACCATCATTTAGATAATTTTTCTTCTGTTTTTGTGACCAAAGTAGATCACTCACATTTATCCACATTATACTTCATCTGCCATGCGTTTGTCCTCTCACTCAGCTTGTCCAAAATACTGAAGCATCTCTGCATTATCCTCTCAGATTACCCTCCCACCTGACTTTGTGCCATCTTATCTAAATCATTGTGAGTAGCTGAGGTCCAAGCACTGATCGCTGCTGTACTACACTAATCACAAACTCCATTATTTTCCAAGAGGCCTTTATTCCTACTCTTTGTTTCCTGTCTGTCGACCAATTCTCTATCTATATCAGTATACAACCCTCCAATCTCGTGCATTTAACTTTTATATTCACTGAAAGAGGAGTTGTGTCATAATCTGTGTATTTTGCATGAAATTCCATACCTGCAACTTTTTTTTAGTTGATTCCTTTGATGTCTCTTGGAAAAGTGTGAATATAACAAAATATTGCTCAGCTTGTTTTTTTTAGCTCAAGTGTTTTAACATTCTCATTGTCTGGCTGGATATCTTACTACCTTTCTGTTTATTTGTCATATAGGTGAGTACATTAATCAGAAGTGTTGACAGTGCAATGATCTGCTACACCATGCCTTTAGAAACTAATCCAACAGTGTAGCACTTTTATTGATACAATGTTGTATTTCAGTTTCAGGTAATCTCTGAGACATGCGTACAAACGTATAAGTGTTAGGGTCTGGAGTAGCCTGTTTGGCCTGTCAAGCTTGTTTGTCATTCAGTAAGATCACAGCTGATCTGTTAGTGGCCTAAACTCCATAATCCTGTCTATCTCAATAATCTTGATCCATCAACAGCCAAATACAATTCTGCAGATGAAAACACCTAAGTATACCATTAATAACCTTGTGACTCTAAATACAAAATGTGATTTCTATGATCAGTGATGTTAAAATCTTTTTTTTAAAAGTGGAAGTACCGTTAAACTTGCTTAAGATCTCCTGAACAGGAAAAGCCAAATGAGATCTGTAAGGAGGATAAAAATGTTACAGCATATCATTTTAGAAGTCCAGGTATGGAAAATTGAAACAGGCTGCAGCACAAGTAGAATATTAATAAAAACACATATAGTGGGTCACAAACCGTACGCCAATACATGAGCGATAACATGTCAAAGTAACCAATAACTTAAACTGCATTGAACAACTGCTGGTAAATATACATAAGCAGTTCAATTTGCTTCACTGTTTGAAGTTATATTGTAATGTGAAACTTATGTGGAAGGACATTGTATGACAAGCTGGTAACCGTTGCATTTTATTTTCTGTTAGGACAATTCTGGCACATAACTGACTTGCATTTGGATCCAACCTATCATTTGACTGATGATCCTACCAAAGTTTGCTTTTCATCAATGGGGCGTCCAGCAAAGCATGCAGGACCTTATGGCGACTATTTGTGTGATTCACCATATAAACTTATCCAGTCTGCTCTTAAGTTTATGAAAGATGCTAAACTTCAACCTTCTTTTGTGATATGGACTGGGTAAATATGACATAAAGTCAAGCTGATTTAGATGTGTCTTAATGCCAAACACTAGTAGAGTATACAATGTCTATCAATTATAATTTATAAATATAATAATAAAACAAATAATAATTAATAATCAAACAAAGGATGGCAGATGCTAGAGATCTGACACACCCAGAACAGAAATAGCTGGAGAAACTCGGCAAGTTTGGTAGCATCTGTGGCAAGAGAAACAGAGTTAATGTTTTACATCCAGTGACTATTCTTCAGAACACTGCTCTGAAGAAGGGTCTCTGAACTTGAAATGTTAATTCTGTTTTTTTTTCCCATAGACGCTGTCAGACCCGCTGAGTTTCTCCAGCTATTTCTATGATTGGGTATTTCAAAAATTATATCTATTTCGTTACTGAGGGAATGCTGTGCAATCAGAAATGTCACCTTTTGGCTGAGATGTTAAACTGAAGCCTTGCATGAATTCCCAAATGGACATAAAATATCTCTTGGAATTATTTGAAACAACATCTTGTCTCTTAGCTCATGCTACCAAAACAGCTTAGTTGATTGTTTATCTTTTCTTTGCAACTTATAGAATCTTTCTGTGCTCTAATTTCTGTATGAGATAACAATGATGACACTATAAACAAGCTCAATTGGTGTGAAATGCTTTGAAATGCAATGAGGTCACAAAAAGCATTGTATGTACTTTATCCTGAGAAAAATGGGAAAAAGAGTACCGGAGGTTTTAGCAATTATGTTGCAAGGTTCTGCTGACATTGAATATGTGCTGGAGAGTAGTCAATGTAAGGAAATTTATCTTAATCTAGTGTTTTGCAGATTTGTATCTATGGTAGGGTGAATTTTGAATTTGGAAATTAAAGATAAAATTCCTAAAATGTATAGAAAATAATAAGAAACAGCCAGCATGATTTTCAGAAAGGACCAACATGGACATTGTGCATTTGAACTTTAAGAAAGCTTTTGATAAGATAACACATAAAAGACTATCAGGAAGATCAAATGGTATGGAATGTGGGGGAAGGTAGAAAATTGTACAAAAAAAGTCAGGAGAAACAACAAGGCAATTTCTCAAGAATAGCTGAAATGGGTTAAGGGGTCGTACTGCAAGGTTAGTCCTAAGACTGGAACACAAAAGTTGGCATATGATTGTAAAATCCTTTTGTAAAGCATAGTAAGTCAACTACTCAAGTTCTGTACAGCGTTTTGGCGTTGACTATAGGAAGGATCCAAAATAAGTATATACTGAGGAAACACAAATGTGATTCAGACTTTTTTTGTTAGGTCAAAGGAGATTCTGGTGATTTTTGATTGCACTCTGAATGTTTGGGACAAGGAAAAAAGTTTAAGTAATTGAAGTTATATAGCACAGGCAATATGATTATAACATTGAAGTAAGACAGAATGCAGGTGAAATTCTTTTTTGAATGCAGTGAAGTGGACTACTGGGCTTGGTGGTTGAAGCAAACACTATGTTAACATCTAAGAATAAGGTAGATCTGTAGTTGAATGAAAAGAACAAGATGATTGGGTGTTTTTGGCTACTCCTGCAGAGCAAAACCAACATCTGCCACTTGTGCTGAATGACCTGGTTTAAGTTTATGAACTTGCATTTTTATAGTTCATTAGTGAACTACTCATAGTGCTACTGATGAGAAACTAAATACGTGCATTCTTGCTCAAATAGAGTAAGACTTGAGGGTGGGTAATTGAACCTAGAAGAAAGGCTGAATATAATGTAGATAGTATTTGACTGACATGATTAGATGAAATGTGGTGAATCATAATTTCCTCTTAGTCAGGTGGGAGGAAACTTTTGCTGAAATGGCTTTTCCTACCATAGTACTAGACTTTTCTTGACTGATCATTACTGTTTAACATGGTGTGGATCTCAGGTGAGGGAGAAATATTGAGCCAGATTTAGTAACCATAGAGTTGGCCATTGCTACCAGGGCTGGAAGGGGAAGAACATTGGATTTTGTTAGTTATGTTGCTGCTCTGATGAAATGGGTTCCCACAGGGGTTAGATGAAGTCATATCTCTCAGCTTCAGTCCTGTGGGAGTTCCAATTGTGCTCCGCTTGAACACAGATTCATTTGTGAGATGGAGAGCTGGCTACTTAAGCATTAGGGTATAACAAAGCCAAGACGATACAATATACAATAAAGCCAACTTATTCAAGAGGTAGACTAGGCCATGTCAAAAGTAGAGTCTTGTGCCACATGTTGAAAGATAGATGAAGGGAATGAGCAGCCAACAAATTTATCTTAAGGCTTGTTGATCAATAAGCCGTGCAGATGACGATGATAGAAAAGTATGTATCTTTTAACAAGAAGTTGAAGAGTGATTTGCATTTTGCTGACCAGTGACAAAACAATATGGTAACCCTTCCTAACAGACTGTACCACAACCTGCTGGGTGGACTCAGCAACTGCAGGTTTGTTAAAAACATTTGATTTACAAAATTGTCATGTATTCTGTGTAAATCACTGGGCTGGCATGGTGGCTCAGTGGTTCGTACTGCTGCCTCACAGTGCCAGGTATTTGGTTTCAATTTCAGCGACAGTCTGTGTGGAGTTTACACATTCTTCCTGTGTCTGCATGGGTTTCTTCCACATGATCTGGTTTCCTCCCACATTCCAAAGATGTGCAGGTTAGGTGGATTGGTCATGCTAAATTGCACGTAGTGTCAAGGGATGTACGAGTTCTGTGGATTAGCCATGGGGAATTACAGGGATGGGAGGGATCTGGGTGCAATGCTCTTTGGTGGTTCAAAGGAGAAAGTGAGGTCTGCAGATGCTGGAGATCAGAGCTGAAAATGTGTTGCTGGAAAAGCACAGCAGGTCAGGCAGCATCCAAGGAACAGGAGAATCGACGTTTCGGGCATGAGCCCTTCTTCAGGAATGAGGAAAGTGTGTTCAGCAGGCTAAGATAAAAGGTAGGGAGGAGGGACTTGGGGGAGGGGCGTTGGAAATGCGATAGGTGGAAGGAGGTCAAGGTGAGGGTGATAGGCCGGAGTGGGGATGGGGGCGGAGAGGTCAGGAAGAAGATTGCAGGTTAGGAAGGCAGTGCTGAGTGAGACAAGGTGGGGGGAGGGGAAATGAGGAAACTGGAGAAATCTGAGTTCATCCCTTGTGGTTGGAGGGTTCCAAGGCGGAAGGTGAGGCGCTCTTCTTCCAACCGTCGTGTTGCTACGGTCTGGCGATGAAGGAGTCCAAGGACCTGCATGTCCTTGGTGGAGTGGGAGGGGGAGTTGAAGTGTTGAGCCACGGGGTGGTTGAGTTGGTTGGTCCGGGTGTCCCAGAGGTGTTCTCTGAAACGTTCCGCAAGTAGGCGGCTTGTCTCCCCAATATAGAGGAGGCCACATCAGGTGCAGCGGATGCAATAAATGATGTGTGTGGAGGTGCAGGTGAATTCGTGGTGGATATGGAAGGATCCCTTGGGGCCTTGGAGGGAAGTGAGGGGGAGGTGTGGGCGCAAGTTTTGCGGTTGCAGGGGAAGGTGCCGGGAGTGGAGGTTGGGTTGGTGGGGGGTGTGGACCTGGCGAGGGAGTCACGGAGGGAGACCACAAGGGATGAACTCAGATTTCTCCAGTTTCCTCATTTCCCCTCCCCCACCTTGTCTCAGTCAAATCCCTCGAACTCAGCACCGCCTTCCTAACCTGCAATCTTCTTCCTGACCTCTCCGCCCCCACCCCCACTCCGGCCTATCACCCTCACCTTGACCTCCTTCCACCTATCGCATTCCCAACACCCCTCCCCCAAGTCCCTCCTCCCTACCTTTTATCTTAGCCTGCTGGACACACTTTCCTTATTCATGAAGAAGGGCTCATGCCCAAAACGTCGATTCTCCTGCTCCTTGGATGCTGCCTGACCTGCTGCGCTTTTCCAGCAACACATTTTCAGTTCTTTGGTGGTCAAGTGTGGACTCGATGGGCTAATTGGCCTGTTTCCACCTGTAGAGATTCTATATCTCAATCAATAAGGGAAGTTAGCTTTCAAATAATGTTCAGCAAAAGATTTGCTTAAAGGGTGGCATGGTGAATCAGTGGTTAGCACTGCTGCCTCATAGCGCCAGGGTTCGATTCCACCTTCAGGTGACTATCGGTGTGGGGTTTGTATATTCTCCATGTCTGTGTGGGTTTCTTCCGGGTGCGCCAGTTTCCTTCCACAGTCCAAAGATGTGCAGGTTAGATGAGTTGGCCATGCTAAATTGTCCACAGTGTTTAGGGAGGTGTAAGCTAGGTACGTTAGTCAGGGGTAAATGTAGAGTAGTAGGGGAATGGGTCTGTGTGGGTTACCCTTCGGAGGGTCGGTGTGGACCTGTTGGGCCAAATGGCCTGTTTCAACACTCTCGGGATTCTATGAAAAGTAAAGTTTTTGCGTTTATAGAACACCTTACAACTCAGGAGACTCCATTATTAAAAAAAATATAATTGTTGCAATGAAGGAAATGTGACAGCCAGTTTGCTAAACCCTAAGACATCATGACCGTGTACTCTATTTTCATTGATGTCTGTTCTGTGATAAAGATTTTCCAGGTTACCAAGGGCAATTCTCCTTTTATTTGACTAATACTCACTTGATGGAAGACCAGCCTCGCTTTTACATCTCATCTGCAAGATGACATCTCTGCAGTGCAGGCTTGCTTATTGTTTCTATGAATTGTCAGCTAAGATTGCTTTCTATTATACTAAAACCTACAACCTTCTGATTCAGAGGCGGAAGTGATACCACTTAGTCAAGACTGTCTTCATTTTATAGTAGAAGCACTGAATTACTTTGGAATATAAATGTTATCATTTAAAGTTTTCTAGAGTCTGAATGTTTAAGGCATTGAAATAGGATACTGTGACCCACTCAGCATTTTCAATGTTTTA
This sequence comes from Chiloscyllium plagiosum, assembly GCF_037043375.1. Taxonomy (NCBI): domain Eukaryota; kingdom Metazoa; phylum Chordata; class Chondrichthyes; order Orectolobiformes; family Hemiscylliidae; genus Chiloscyllium; species Chiloscyllium plagiosum. The sequence continues at coordinate 76,710,520 of NW_028270141.1, read as the reverse complement.
ATTTGGTCCAGTAAACGGCTAAGGAAAAAGGTAGAATATTTTGTTACAGTTTTATTATCAGCCCCATGTGTGTCCTGTGACCAATTACCATCATTATTGTTTTTGGTTTTCTTTTGTTATTGTAGAGATAGCCCTCCCCATGTACCAGTTGGAGAGCTTTCAACAAAGATTGTGATTGACATTCTCCGTAATATGACGCAGACGATCCAGGAATATTTTAAAGATCTACAGGTTTTTCCTGCATTGGGAAATCATGACTACTGGCCACAGGTAGTAGATTAGTTCACCTTGGTAATGCAATGAACATAGATTTTTATACAAAGCACCATATAATTCTAACACCTACTATCTGAGTGTTGTGTATTCTTACTAATATACATGAGGGATGTTCCACAAGCCCTAACAGCTAGCTTGCCTTGAAGTAAATTTATAATCCAGGCTATGTTAACACATGCTCAAATTTACCTGCCCTCTTTAGGCAGAATCATCCATCTCTGTGGCCCTCTCTGCCAACTTAGTGCTGACACATCCGCCCATCCACCATAGTTTATTCTTATAGTCCTCCAATCCAACCCACCCATCCACCATGGGTTGACTTCTCAGCCCATGCGTAGATTAAATAAAAGAACGGTCGAGTGTCAATTAATGTTTTTTTACAAATAAACACTTTCGTTGGTAAAAAGTTGTGCATTGCACTTAAATTATTTAATCTACTTAATCCCTTATTTTAAAAAGAATTTGAATTTATAGCCCTACATCAAAAAGCTTACTGTGAGGGGACAGACAATCCAGGGTGATGATAATCGGATTTGTGCTGCATGACTATTTCATAACCTATCATGATCGCTTTCAGTTTTATGACGACAAAGTTAATTTGAATTTATAGCCCCGCAACAAAAAACTTAACTGTGAGGGGACAGACAATCCAGCGTAATAATGGTTAGTAATGAAATAGTCATGCAGCACAAATCCTATAATGACCGCTTTCAGTTTTGTGACGACAAAGTGAATTACGAAGGGCTGATTTTTTTCTTGTTTAACTATATATTTTTTATTTTTAAGTTTAAAGGGTAGCAGATTTAAATGCCTTGACAACTTGGCAGTTCCAGTGGAATTTTAATGTTTTGACAGCTTTGACTGTTCCAATGTGTTTATTCAGCTCATGTAAACATTGGTCTCTATTTCTAACATGGCCAAAGAACACTTCTTTCAAAGATTTCCCTGGGTCTTTTTAACAGGGCACCTTGCTTCTCCAAAACACCACTCCAACTATTCAAAGAACTCGATAAACTTTAGACCTTCTCGTGAAAAGCGTGAAACCAAGAATTGTATTTTGATAATCCCACTAACAAAAATTGGATCTGTTCAAAGCCAATTATCTCTGTAAACAGATGCATGACATAACACCCATCTCTGGGATCCCCCCACTGTTGAAAATGTTTGGTGCCAGTTTCAGGGCAGGATGTCTGGAATTGGCTTTCCAGCACACCTTGTCAAACCCAGGGCCCCTACCCCTCCAGCCAGGAAAACAAACTCAGACCTATGTCTGCATCCACGAAGGATATTCCAGCAAAATTTAATAGAAGTGGTCAGGAATTTTTTTAGATTAGATTCCCTACAGTGTGGAAACAAGCCCTTCGGCTCAACAAGTCCACACCGACCCTCCGAAGAGCAACCCTGCCCTCTCTGACTAATGCACTTAACACTATGGGCAATTTAACATGGCCAATTCACCTGACCTGCACATCTTTGGACTGTGGGAGGAAACCCATGCAGACACTGGGAGAATGTGCAAACTCCACACAGACAGTCGCCCAAGGCTGGAATTGAACCTAGGACCCTGGTGCTGTGAGGCAGCAGTGCTAACCACTGAGCCACTGTGCAAACCATAATTATAATTTACATTATAATACTTCTTGATATTACTAGTAGTTTTAAAGAAAGAAAATGATAAAATTCTGTTCTTCTTATTTGGTCAGGACCAACTTCCTGTTAACAGAAGTGATGTTTACAATGCAGCAGCTGATATGTGGAAACAATGGTTGACACAAGATGCACGTTGGACCTTGCAAAAAGGTTAACATTTGACCATTGATGCTTGGATTTTGATTTTAATTGAAATGGGAAATTTTATTCAACTGTTTTAAAAAAAAAATCACATTTATTGCTTTTCCAAGTCACTTGAAATATAATCCAAATAAGGTGTCATAGTCATGGCAATATGGAAGGGGAGCACTCAGCCCATTCATTTTCTGCAACACCCCATATTATTATATTGCTCTATCTCTGTAGCTTTGAAAGTTTAATATTCTCAAGCACTCATTTAATTTATTTTTCAAATTAATGATTGTCACTGCTTCCATTATCCTTGTAGGCAGCCAGTTCCAGATCATTACCACTTACTGTGTAAAATAACTCTTCACAAACTGTCCCTCTCTTTTTCTCTCTCTCTTCCCCGTCCCCTGCTCCACCCAGCCTTTGAATCACTTGCTCAAAACCCTGAGTTCTCTAGTCCTTAAACATCAGCAAATAGAAACACACTTTTCTTTCTCTGCTATATCTCAATCTATCATAATCTTGTACACTGCTATCAAATATCCCCTCAATCACCTTTTCTCCAGGAATCCAACAACAGCATCTCTAAACTAATCTTGTAGCTAAAATCCTTCAACCCTGGGCCCATTCTGATAAATCTTTTCCACCTTTCAAGTATGTTTATATTCTTTTGTAAAGTGTGGTGACCAGAACTGGAAGCAATGTACTCATCATGACTTAATCAAAGCTTTACAAAAATATTCTGTATTACTTTCTGCTGTTATCTATGAAGCCCAAAATCTCCTATTCATTGCCTATAAAAATAAATTCTAGTTAATATTTAAAATTTTACAGCACAAGTTCAAGTCACATTATTTGTCCTAATGTTGTACATGCCTTATGGAGTTGATATTTGGCTGTATCATATCAGAATATACAGTAGGCCTTAGTTCAATGGAGTTTATCTTAATGGCAGTAAACTAAAATATAAGCTGTTAGTAGCAAGAAGTTGAATTTGTAGGAAAACGATTTTCACCTCCATGTCCAATTATTTATTTCATTTATACACGTAAGATTGAATTTTAGAGTTTCCCTACTCCGAGATGGCACGGTGGACAGGTCTGTCACATTAGTGTTTCATTACAAGTGCTTGAGTTTTGTGTTTTGTCCAAACTTAGTGTAGAATGTGTGAATGCAGATTAAGGATATGCTGTGACAAGTCTCTGAACAAATTTGAATATTGTTATGACACCGGGATAGCAAGCCAAGCCAAATCAGCCTTTCTATCACTGAATTTGCAACACTTTGAAATTAAAATGCTCAATGACTCTTACTTGCCTAATTGTTTCTAACCAGAAACAGATAACAGATCTTGGGTGCCAGGTTTACAACTTAAACTTACAATTAATCGTTAATAATGTAACTTCAGAACACAGAAGCAACAAGATAATCTAATTAATATCTATGATCTAAAGTCCAGTCTTTTTGATCATAACTTCCACTCTGATAACCAGACACATTTAAGGGGTAAATTGGGAGAAAAAAAGGAATTGCAATTTCTTAGTTCAATAAGCTGTTTGAAATGATGGATACTTGGCCTTCATAAAATCCTTGGATAAAGGTTTGTTCACAGGCATATCAAACTATATATCTGGCCTGAATTCTGAAGTCACCAGTCAATGCAGATCTCCAGACATATTTACTTATTTCCTACAGACTGGGATTCCTTTCTCAGAAAATTTAAAAACTCAATGGAAAATTAGAGCGAGAGCAGAAGAACATAGCCTGAGTCTCTAGAACTTCCAAAAATCACTGTCTTGCCAAAACCAAATCAGAACTATTTTATTTTCTTTCCAATCAACATTTCCTGTGGTTGGCTGGATAGCACTGGTCCTCCCTTGAGGGGTTTGGACAGGCCCTAAACCTGTCCACACCCCTCACCCACTCCAACCTCCCACCCTCACAACACGCAGCCCTCCACTCCATGTCTGGTGACCAACTAACCACTGACACCTACGACAAACCTGTGGTCTACCATAGCTACCTGGACTACATGTCCTCTCACCGTGCCTTCTGTAAAAACGCCATCCCTTATTCCCAATTCTTCCACCTCCACTGCATCTGTTCCCAGGATGACCAATCCTACCATAGAAAATCCCAGGTAGCCTCCTTCTTCAAAGACTGCAATTTCACCTCCCATGTGGTCGATGCTCTCCAGCGCATCTCCTCCACTTCCCACACCCTCACCCTCGAACATCACCCCTCCCAATGCAACAAGGGCAGAACCCGCTCCGCCACCCTATCAGTCTTCACCTTCCACCCCACCAACCCCCATATACATCGCCTCATCCACCTTCACTTCCACCACCTACAAACAGACCCCACCACCAGAGATCTATTTCCCTCTCCACCCCATCAGCGTTCCAGAGAGATCATTCCTTCCGTGACTCCCTTGTTAGATCCATGTCCTCCCCCCAACACCCCCACACCTAGCACCTTTCCCCTGCCACCACAGGAAGTGCAATACCCTGCACCCACGTCTCCCCCCTCACCTCTGCCCAATGCCCCAAAGTATTCTTCCACATTTGACAGAAAGTTACCTGTACCCCCACAAATGTTACCTATTGTACTTATTGCACCCAATGTGGTCTCCTTTACATCGGGTGACAGGAAGCCAACTTGCAGGACGTTTCACAGAACATCTCTGGGACACCAGCACTAACCAACCCCACCGCCCTGTGGCTGAACACTTCAACTCTCCCTCCCACTCCACCAAGGACATGCAGGTCCTGGGCCTCTTCCATTGCCAAACCCTAACCACCTGACGCCTGGAAGAAGAACGCCTCATCTTCCACTTTAGGACCCTGCAACTACACGGCATCAATGTGGATTTCAGCAGTTCCCTCATTTTCCCTCCCTCCACATTATTCCAGTCCCAAGCCTCCAATTCTGCACCATCCTCTTGACCTATCCATCGTCTTTCCCATCTATCCGCTCCACCCTCCTTTCCAACCTATCACCTACTCCCCCACCTTCATCTCCCTATTGCATTCCCAGCTATCTTCCCTCCAGCCCCACCTCCCTCCCATTTATCTCTCAGCACCCCCGGTCCACAAGCCTCATTCCTGATGAAGGGCTTTTGCCCAAAACATTGATTCTTCTGCTCCTCAGGTGCTGCCTGACCTGCTGTGCTTTTCCAGCACCACACACTCAACTCTGATCTGCAGTCCTCACTTTCTCCTTTTGATTGACCAATTCAACATCCAACCAGCTGACAGGTCAGAGCATAATAACAGCTCAGGGCTAATTCATCTACAGTGTCCTTAGAGTGGTAATGAAGTTGCATTATCTTCAAGGCCAATTCCCAACAGCAAACATCTTTGTTCTGTTTTACAACAAACTGCTGTTCAAAGTTAGTTTGAAATCACTGTTTCAAACCAAAATAAAAATGAGAAAAGTAAAAGAACAATTTATAATCTAGATCCAGTCATTTTGAATTCAGTTACACACTCTCATTCCTAATCCCTCACGTTCGTCATCACTAAGAACCAAACTAATTATGATATACCAACTGATTTCCATTCAGTACAACAGAATCAGCACAATTTATCAAATCATGTCAAACAAAATTTTGTTTCTTAAAGTACTTGTTCTAGTCAGATTTTAAGTCAAATATTTTAGGTGATTGTTCAGAATTGACCTTATCAAAAATGATAATTCTAGGCCAAATTAAAAATAAATAATTTTTATTTAAGTTTGCTCCAAGTTTTCCGTTGGTTGGTAACTGTTCCTTTATCCCATATAGTTCCCCTCGATACTATCTACTGAGTTACAGATTCTATAATTATAACTGTAAACTAATATAAAATGGGCCAGTAGAATGTCTCTACAATGCAAGCTGAAAAAAATTCAAGGATGTAGGGATAAATAGTTCAAAATTAATTGTATTTGTGTGTGATTTTCTCAAAATTTCACCAGATTGTTTCCTAGTGCATAACAATGTTTAATTATTAATGAATCAAGATCCAAATTTGTTAAGCAACTCTATCATTTTAATGTTCAAAGTTAGATTATCGTGAGATTTCCAGTTTCTTTCAATTACAAGCAATGGTCCCCTTTATCAATTGATTACATATTTTGGAGGTTCTTAAACTTAATCCCTTTGTTGCATTTGTGAATTTGCTTTCTGTTTTTTTTTCCCCTATAGGTGGGTTCTACACCCAGATCTTTAATTGTAATGTTACCCAACAGACCCTCAGGATAATCAGCTTAAACACAAACTTGTACTATAGTCCCAATAAAGAGACTGAGGGAATTCCTGACCCTGCTGGGCAGTTTGTGTGGCTTGAAAATACACTGAAGAAAGCTCAACAAAACAAAGAGAAGGTAAGTCTATTTAACAATCTTGCAATAAAAGAGTTATTTTATTCATTCATGGAATGTGGACATTGTTAACTATGCCAGCATTTATTGCCCATCAATAATTGCACGGAAGGTGGTTAAAAGTCCATCACATTGCTATGGGTCTGGTGTCGCATGGAGGCCAAACCAGATAATTTCCTTCCCTAAAGACTTTACTGAACCGGATATATTTTTATAACTACCAACAGTGGTTACATGGTTGCCATTAGATTTACTCTTTCAGAGTTTATCGAATTCAAATTTCATCATGTGCCACGGTGAGATTTGAATGCATACTTTCAGAACATTGGCCTACGGTGCTAGATTACTAGTCCAGAGACCTCACCACTATGCCTCCAACTGAAACAGATTTTATATTCAAACATTTTAAAAAATCATTATTTGTGTAGTACTTTGAAATATCCTAAGAAGACATTGTAAATTCCAAGTTGTTTTGTTAACCATTGGTTCAATGGGAAAATAAAATTTGTATTCCATTTTTCTAAGGAATCTTTACAGCTGGGGAGACCACATGTTTTCCCCTAATGTGTCTATAAGACATGGTGTTCATGGGAAAACTTCTATTCATTTCTTTTATATTAGAAATGAGTCACAACACAACATATTCCACATAATGAGAGAAACAGACTTTTCATAAACCTTGCATTCCTCTTTTGTTTTGTAATTTCTACAACGTCTTTAAGTTTGGGGGATTTTGTTTTCAAATTGTGTTTCCTTTATATCAGATAAATTACCATATATACACGAGTAAAAGTCAATCTTATGTATAAGTCAACCACTATTTATGGCCAAAAAATCTGTAAGTTTCCATACGTTTCATGTAAAAGTTGATCCTATTTCTTCACAGATAACAGATCAACATTTGAGAGTCAAGGTAGTATCCTGTACATAAATGTTTTGATGAGCAAGTTCATTTTATTTTCATGCTATTATGTGTTTTGATGTACAATTCACACCAATTTGGCGCAAATTACGCACCCAGTCAGCGTCAGGTGATAATGCCCCTTTGATATAGATGAAGAAGAAGAAGCGGATGATGTGGTACCTCTAACTATGGACAGCGAAGATGAAGAGGACCTATGTGATGATATCATTCATCCTGATGACTATGAAGCTTTATTTGGTGCTGAAGATGTTGAACAGTGTGCTTTTGCAGGATTTTAATGAACTTTTGTATTTGACATGTTTAATTTAAGATGTACCATGCAACTGTAATTTAAAGATGTATTATATTCCTACCTCACTTTTGGTATGTATGTATAAAGCTTACTAATTCATTTTCGTTTCTATTGTTTTTATCTGGTAATTACCGTAATTCATTGTGCTTTTTTTTCTTTATTTGTTTAGCAATCATTTGGGCTTCTGCTAATGATATGGTATTTTGGACTGTAGCGTGAATTTCAGCCCCTGAAAAGTCGTAACCTGAAAAAAAAAGTCTAAAAATATTCCACTTTTCCATGACCTTTTTTGAATAATAATCATAGAATGTTGGAATTTACAAAATTTGTGGAGTATGCAATTCACTAGCATCTTGCAGGTGAAAATGGATACTTTGCTTAAAGCCTGCAGGCAATCAAAAACAAAGCGGGCCAGCATGAGTGTTTCCAAGAAATATATCTTTTATCATTCAGAAAAATGATAGCTCAGAGATCATTGGCACTGTACAAGAATTGAACTGTTGGAGCTATTATATTCCATTTGATGTCTTCTACAAAAGATATTGACTCAGTTAACTTGAGAATGTTAGCACCTTTTATGTTATGTAGACCCCAAGTTGAGCAACTAAGCTCATGTCTGTGCCAAGACTAAGATTTTCTATTTTCACTACTGTGACATTAACTAATTCTGCCACCTCATAGGCTGACTGCTATTGAATTCTTCATTCACATCTTTGTTACTTTTAAAGTACTACTTATTAGGCATGAATGCATCATCAATTATGATGCCAGATGCTTTTCTTACTGTACAGAACCTGAGTTGGAAGCTCAGCGAGCAAACCTGCATCCAGAACCTCAACCTGAGGTACAGATCTTCTCAAAACTTACTATAGTCCCAATAAAGAGACTGATGGCCTGCCTTAACTTCAGTGAAGTGTTTTTGGATTTGTCCTTGGGATGAGGGTATCAGTGGCTAAGCCAGCACTAATTACCCATTTTTAACTGCTCTAAGTCAATTACTTGGCTGTTGTTCTAAAGTTACCTATTGGCAAGACCTGTTCAGGATGGCAGCTTTCCCTCTCTAAAAACATTAGTGAACCTCATTCTTTTTTATGACAATTGACAGTGGTTACACGGTCACCGTGAGGCCAACTATTTATTCCAGACTTTATTATTGAATTTAGATTTTGCCATCTGCTTTGAAACCATTTCATCAGAACGTTTACCTGGCAATCTGGATTACTGGCCTAGTGAAATGACCACTGTGTCACCATTGTTTGCTCAGTCAGAACATTGGAACAATGTATATAGCTCTGATCTTCAATCGGTGGTGAGATAGAGGTGTTTGCCACTGACTGTGTAAAAGTACAGCCCTATATTTTGATAGGCTCTTGTTGAGAACTTGTTGTTTTGGTTGCAATGTGGCTTCATTGACCAAGTGAATAGAGAGTTCTAACCGTATAATGCCAACGTTGCACCCATTGAGCTGAACGACACTCACCTTGAGATAAGTGTTCAGCTCAATGACAGGTAATTTTTGCTTGACTCATTGCAATTTTCTTTCTTGGCGCACTAATAATGATAGCAATCCCCTGGCTCCACTGTCTACATGTTTGCTGGATATGCAAGGGAATTAATTAAATTGGATTCAGGAGGGAAGCCAGAGTTGCTGGGAATACAGGTACAGGACCAAGGTAGACAGAGAAAGAGGTATTTGGAGTAGTAGACTCAGAGTGTTGAGAATGTTGTCACAATCCTGTTATTTTAAAGGAATGTGCTCCTAGTAGGCTGTAGCTGGGAGCAGCCCTAAACAAAAAAAGTAAAAACCATTATAAGTTTTGTGCAACCAACTCAAGTTTTTAACTGACAGGTCAAGGTGGTCCTATCAGTATAGGCTCCTCCATACACCATCTAACATACTGCACCTTCTAGCTACAAAGGTAAGGGGGCTTCATGAAAATTGTAGCACTCAATAGAGGTGAACATCTCAGCATTCTCTGCTGTTGGGACTAACAAACAGGTTTAAGTCATCATAGCAATCAATGTTGTTTTTACTAGATGCCACTAACACCAAGGCTGAATATTGCAAGAACTTGTTTATTAATTCCAAGCAATCAAGAATATAAAGATAAATGATGCTGAAAGCCACTGCTGATTTGACATGTGAATTAAAATTTTTTTAGTCATATGGAGCTTTAGTATTGCTGAAAAAATAGACATTGTTGGAGCTTATTGTCTAGCATTTATCAGGACACTTCACAAGAATACAAATCCACTTGTACTGCATGAATAAAGAGTGCTGTTTGTTTGGCAAGTGGACTCTGATAGACGTGTGTCCATAAAGAATGCAGAAACCAATTACAACAGTTAAATGCCAGGTTTTGCATTCCATAATATCTAGGTCAAGGCATTGCCCTGGAAATGAACCAGGAAATAACTGCACCTATTTGGTTGAGTTGGTACAGTCACAAAATGTTGCAAGCGCAAGTTGGTTTGGTATGGCAAGATCCTTGCTTGTTGTGAACAGCTGAATGGATATCCCTTTGATATGATGTGTCAGTCTTTGTGACACATGGTCTACATCCCTGGCATCACACCAGAACTGAAATTCCTACATCACGTTATTTATTTGTGTGATCGGCAGGGATTTTCACCAACATGTAAATGCCCTGCACTGGTTTCATCTCACCTCAGCAGGTGACAACCATTCGCTGGTTCATTTCTCAGGGCAACGTCTTCAGCAATCGCCGCCAAGCTGCCTGACTTAAAATTTAAACATAACCTGGCAGTTAGCTGTCAATCATAATTAATTGGTTCATTCTTCATGGCCACATCTCTACCAATCAAGAATCAACTTAACCAAATACCAGTTTCCACAGTCTCCTCTGATGCAGTATAAATGTTGGTTTTCCCTTTGAATGGGTATTCTTGTGAGTTGTCCTGATGAATGCAATATGCAAATCTTTGACAAAATGTGTATTTTTGTAGGATTATATATGTACTAACAAAATATTGGACAGTTATTGTATAGTTATCATACAGTTACTTCAAATTTATATTCCAACGTCTCTACAAGTCATGAAATACTGGTACACTAAGCAAAATGGTAGCTTAATTTGGAGAATGGAAAGAAAGAATTGAAGAGCACTGACGTTTAAAATATATAAATTTTCAATGCTTTAGGTAAAATTTCCCATTGTGTATCAAAAGTTATATTAAATGAGGAGCTTTGAATAAAGATGTTGTGCTAAATGAGATTTGATTTCTTCTGAATCATTGTCTTTTCTGACAGGTTTATCTCATTGCACATGTTCCTCCAGGCTACTTGCCAGACTCAGTGGACACCACTGCAATAAGGGAGAAAGATAATGAAAGGCTGGTGCAAATGTTTCGCAAATACAGTGAGATTATTGTTGGACAGTTTTTTGGTCATACTCACAGGGATAGCATAATGGTCCTTCTGGATAATCAAGGTAACAGCTTCTCTCTTGTTTCTTCTTCCTTTCACTGCAATTTTCTCTGACTCCTTCCCTAAGGAAAGGGATTATAATTCTCAGAGTTCTGCCGATCCTTTGTCAACTTGTGGCTATTCTTCTTATGTAAGCCCAGAATATAGATCACGTGGCACCCGCAAACTTTTTGCAAAGGTATCTAAAGATGGTGATTGACTTGAATATTTTGCTGTGTTTTTTTTTAACTGAGCCACAAAATTAACTTAATTTTTTTCAGCTTCCTGGTCCATCAGAGAGAGAGAGAAAGCTGAAACTGTCAAAGAGAGGATTCCTAATTAAGACAGTCAGAAAGGCTGAACTGTCTGTGGAATTTTAAGTCCAGCAACTTTGGCAATGAAGAGGATACCTGGAAAGAGAGATTTCAGTCCAGGCTTCTCACTCCTACATGGAGGTCCAGTTGTGAAAACTGGAGTGAGATGAATTCTGTCAAAAAAAAACAAAAGAGGGAAGTGGAGATCCTGGGGACACCACACCATGAGAATTCAAAATCTCTGCAGGGTGGGGAAAGTTGACTGGCATAACACATTCTGCTGTTGGACTCGACATTCTGATTTCTCAGCATTTTCACAGCTCTCCTCAGAATAGTACACCTGGCAGCTGCACTAATTCCTCTCCTATCTATTTAAACTCCCATCTGAATGTCCAACTTTTATGTTCACTATCATTCTATTACCATCTCCCCCCCCCCCCCCCCCCGATAACTCACCATTCACCAACATTGCACTTCCTTCTATCCATGGAAGCTATTTCTGACACTCTGAACACACAGCTTTGTTTCCTTGCAGTACATGGTAGAACACCAACTTAGAAGAGTCAGAGACTATTTGCGGTTGCTGGGTGGGGGTGGGAAGGGGGGGTGACCCTACATTTACAGGTACCTTAATGGCCTCTGGAAATACCTACCCACTGGGGAGAGATCTTGTTCTAGGATGTAGCAGATACAAACATTGAGCTGTTACGAAAATCTGTCTCAAAGGGCATTGTTATACAAATCCATTGAGAGAATTGACGCTCAACTGATAGGAGGTTTCACCTCCTTGGAGATGGATCTGTATGTCCGTTCTCTGTCCTGTTATCCTGAGGAATTCTTGAATAGACAGTGTAGATGAAACCACGCTGACACTTGATTTCAGACACTCAGCCTCCAGCTCAGAAATTGACAGTGCATAATTTAGAGGTTTGCTTTGAGTTGGGGTCTGTAGTTGGTGCTTCTAGTCTGCTGCCATCATGGTGAGGGTATTCACAGTGTCTGCAGAGTGTCACATTAGCAGGAGAATGATACCTATATCATCTGTAGTTTAGACATCAATAGAGATTGTGAAGCAAAGAAGAAATGGGTTGTGACAAGGAGGCTTCCCCACTCTCACTCTCCTCCCATTTTCTCCAGTGGCCAAGACTCACATTAATCATTCCATTAGTGACCATAATGGCTGCCTCAGTGGAGTTGGGATATGCTCACATGCCTGTACTCCTCAAGGTATCCCTGGCTGTCACCTTGACGTGCAAGAGAGGGAAGTGTGAATGAATGCCAGACAAATTTCTCATGTCATTTGGCTTTCAAAGGCACTCGGTGTCTGTCAGGGACATTCCGTATCTTAGCGGGGCTGTCGAACCTCGCCCCTATATTGATCCAGAGTTCTAAAAGTACTGTAATTACAGAATTAATATGTTTTAAAGTAGAGTGCCAAAATCTCAAAGTTTTGAATGATTCAGTCATTTTATTCATTTAGTTCTTTGTTCTTCAACAGGGAATCCTATCAACTCTCTATTTGTTGCACCAGCTGTAACTCCTCAAAGACAATCCTTGAATGGTGTAACCAATAATCCAGGATTACGCTTGTACAAGTATGACACAGATGACTACACATTATTGGTAGGTACTTGTTGGATGCAAGAACTTGGACAACAGTGTTTCTGCTTGGCCATAAAATCAGGAAACATTTCCAAAATGTGCTTGAAATTGAATTTGTTGAGTTATGCTTCAAGTTTGTGTCAAAATGAATGTGCAAATAAAAATGTAGAATTGTCCATGAACCAGAACAATTACGAAGTATAATAGAACATAATTGTTTATCTTTGTTTCCATTAAGTAACATTATTTTATGTAGTTAAGAGTGGTGACGTGGAGAAATTTTGTTAACACAATTAAAATTGGGTGGCATGGTGGCTCAGTGGTTAGTACTGCTGCCTCACAGCACCAGGGTCCCAGGTTCGGTGGAGTTTGCACATTCTCCCCTTGTCTGCGTGGGTTTCCTCCAGGTGCTCTGGTTTCCTCCCACAGTCCTAAGATGTACAAGTTAGGTGAATTGGCCATGCTAAATTACCCATAGTGTCAGGGGCATTAGTAAGAGGGAAATGGGTCTGGGTGGGTTACTCTTCGGAGGGTCGGTCTGGACTGGTTGGGCCGAAGGGCCTGTTTCCACACTGTAGGGAATCTAATCTAATCTAATCAAAAATTGGGTTTTACACCCAAAATTTAGCATGTATAATGAGTCTGAAATTAACCACTTGCATAGTTGGCATTAAAATCGCTGCAAGAGACATAGCGAACTGAACTGGTTTAAATTGTAACTGCAGGAAACCAATTTAATCCATAATACCCAGGTTTATGTGCTGTGTGAAAGTGACTAGGTAAAAATGATGAAGCAAAAAACAATTGCTGCTATGTTTTGGGGGGCATCTTGTTTCTCATTGCTTCTCATGCCATGAATATCTTTTTTAGTCTCTTGGAAAGTTAACTATGCACATTTGTTCATTAACTTTGTAGGCTAAGACTAACCAGTCCTGTCCTGTAGGTATTGTGGTACTGCGATGTCAGCCGTTTCAACAGCATACAGAACTCAAAGTGGAGAGACTGTGAGACAGTAGTGTCTCTCCTTCTCTGACAAACTCTCGATTAAAATTTTACTCAAGGACTTGTTAGCTACGGGAGATGTTTTCATAATGTGGCCAAACAGGTTGAGTATCAATCTGTAAATCCATCCAACATATGTCAATGGTATGCGGTAAGACTGGGAGAGATTCTTGGTCAGCTATATGATGGAAAGAATATTGAGCCTGTACCATCAATGTTCATAATTACAGACTATTACATGTAAAAGTGCAGTTAATACAGCAACTCTACCTCTTTGGTGGATGTCGATCAGATTGCTGACAGCAGCATAGTGTTCAAACCTGTTCCAGCTGGGGCAGATTCAGAATCCCCCCTAACCATTATGGAGAGGGCAGCTTTGAGGATCAGAGAATGCAAGAAGAACTCCAGAATGCTCATACAAAATGCTCATGTTTGGATACATGGTGTTAAAGAAATTTTAATGTTAATCCCTGTTACAGAATATCAATATTTTAATTATTTTGGTTGAGTTACAACTTGAATACCTGTTTTATTTAATTTTATCATACATGGTAAGCATTAAAATAGTTTTAAGATTACCCCAGTGCATATTATGAGCAACAACAATAACAGACAACGTTTGGGCCATCCATCTAAAATATGGTGCTGTTGAGTGCTCTTGCTTTGGTACGGTTCTCAAGTTTGTTATCTTGTGCTCCCCAGTACACAGCAGATCACAGAACAGTACATCTTTCTATCCATGACAAGAAAATTATTGTGTGGTGGGACAGAGCAAGAGGAAAAATTTCCTTTTATACTCATGTTATCTTGCTAAGTAACTTGTACAGGTTTTATCATGTCTCTAAACAATAGAATAGCTGACAATTTGAAGTGTCAGTCCCTGGATTAACAAAACTAGTTGATGCCAGGCCAGTAACTATTAAAAAGAGCATTAAGAAAACTATCCAACTGGCTACCTTAAACATAAGTTGAAGAGGAACATTGCAGAAATCCGCTGTATGGGAACTCCTGGTACATTGATTGCTGTGCTTGTGCATGTCCACCTGGTGCATGTTAGGTGTACACACATTGACCCTGTGAAATGCCATCTGACATAGAAGAACTTATCGGACCTGTAAGTCAGAGCATGTGATGCATCTTAGGTTTTTCTGTTACTTTGGTGTTTATCTGTTTCCTTCCTCCCTTTTACTTCTCTCTCCACAGCTAATCTAAAATATGTAAGCACTCCGATCTAGTCTTTCCCAGTAATTTCTCAAGCCTGTCTCAAACAGTTATAACTAAGCATTTTAATTCTCTGTGCTGTCTCCTGCCAGCTGCAAAAACAATCTGTCAATTCATAAAGTCCAAGAATTCATCTTCCAAACTCCCATTTTAAAAAGATTCAAATGACTTTCAGAGAGTACAGTATTCCTGTACTTAATGAAAAGCCTCTCTACATCTAATGTACTCCTGCTTTTGCAAAGCTTATATGCTGAAGCCCTTATTTTCCTTACTTCAAATAATCTATCCACATAGACAAGTCTAATGTAAGCAAACTTTTCAGATGAAAAGCGGTTTTTAAAAGATATACCAGTTAATAGAATAGACAAAAAAAACTATTATTTTTCATTTCATTTTCTTTTGCAGGATATATGGCAGTATTACTTGAATCTTACTGAAGCCAATGAGGAGAAAATACCTGACTGGAAGTTGGAATACATCATGACTGTAGCCTATGGCATAAAAAATATACAACCACAATGTTTGTACAATTTAGCTAATACATTCATTGGTCCACATAGTCAGAAGTTCCAAATGTATTATAATCATTATATTGTCAGTTACAATTCCAGCATGGAATGTGTTGGCCTTTGTAAAGTGAAACAGATATGTGCTATAAAATATTTAGATCGTGCTTCATACATGAACTGCATTTTAAGGGAATAAAGTAAGGCCCTGTCAAAGAAAGTGTATTGAACCATGCAACTTTTATTCATTCTCTTCTTCAATTTGTGCTAAAAGCTCTTAATTTCTATTACTTTTTGGCAGTCTCCATCATTTAAATTAATATTCCTTACCTTTATTCCATTTTCCTGTTCTCTGCTGATTCTGTTTTGCTTTTATTTCGCCAGCATCCTGCTTTCCTTTTTCCCATTTCATTGCTACATATACTTTTCTGTTAGCATCAGTGAGTATTTCCCCAGTTATGAAATCATAGAGATGTACGGCACGGAAACAGACCCTTCGGTCCAACTCGTCCATGCTGACCAGATGTCCTAAACTGATCAAGTCCTATTTGCCAGCACTTGGCCCATGTCTCCCTAAACCCTTCCTATTCATGTAGCCATCGAGGTGTCTTTTAAATGCTGTAATTGTACCAGCCTCCACCACTTCCTCTGGCATCTCATTCTATACATGTACCACCCTCCGCATGAAAATATTGCCCTTTAGGTCCCTTTTATATCTTTCCCCTCTCACCTGAAACTTATGCCCTCTAGTTCTGGACTTCCCCACCCCAGGGAAAAGACCTTATCTAGTTATCCTATCCATGATTTTATAAAATGTTTTAAGTTGTTGGAGGGAACCCTGAGGGACAGGATGTACATGCATTTGGAAAGGCAAGGGAATTCTCCAAGTCAAAGAGTATAATGTCATACAACATAGAAATAAATCCTATTTTTGAAAGAGCTATCCAATTGATCTCATCTGTTGTTCTTTCCCCAAAGTTCTGCAAGTTATTCCACTTCAAATGTTTATTCAAATTTGTTTATCGTTATTGATTTGCTTCCATCACTCTCCAGTGCAATACATATCAGCATAACTTGCTATCAAAATTCTGCTTCCTCATGTTACCAGTTATCTCAAATCTATGTCCTTTTGTTACTAATCCTTTTAGTAACTGGAAGGTATATCTTTCTATTAAAAACCTTTCCCATCTTTTGGATGCCTCTGTTAAATCCCCTTTCTTCATATCCTGTTGAAAGGAGATCAACCAGTTTCTTTGTCACTACACAGAACTGAAGCTGATCATGACTAGTTCTATTCTAGTGAATTGCCTTTACATTGTCTCCAATACTTTGATGTACATCTGAAAGTATAATGCTAAGAATTTGGAGTGGGCTGGTTGGTCTAGAGGTACGATTCTCTGTTAGGGGCTTGTACTGCACTCGTGTGCAAGAGGCCCCATGTTCAAATCCTAGATGAGCCCTGATTGTTCATCTTCAGGCAGGAAAGAACTCAAACAAGGAATTAGGAAGGCTAAAAGGGGCCATGAAAAGTCTTTGGCAAGCAAGACTAAGGAGAATCTTAAGACGTTTTATACATATATAAGGAGCAAGAGAGTTGATAGGCTACAGGTAGGTCTGCTCAAACACAAAGGAGGAAATGTATGCATGGAGCTGGAGGGAAGTGGGTGAGGTCCTTAAATACTTTGCATCAGTGTTCACAAAGGAGAAGGACATAGTGGATGGTGAGTTGGTTGCTATTCTAGAGCTTGTCAGTATAAAAAATGGAGGTTTTGGGTGATTTAAAAAGCATTAAGGTAAACAAGTCCACAGGACCTGATGAAATCTCTCCCAGAATGCTGAGGTAGGTGAGGAAATTGTTGGGGCCCAGTACAAAATCTTTCTATCCTCTTTAGTCACAGGTGGTGATGTCCTAGAATACTGGAGAACAGCCATGTTGTTCCTTTACCTAAAAAAGGCAAGAGGGATATTCTGAAAAATTACAGGCTGGTAAGGTGAGGAAATTATTGGAGAAGATTCTTAGCATTTACTTATATTTGGGGAAAAAAATGAATTTGTTAGCGATAGGCAGTGTGGCATTTGTGGAGACGATCATGTTTCACAAACTGATTGAGGTTTTTGAGGATATCACAAAAATGGTTGATGAGCGCAAGAGGTATATGTTGTCTCTATAGCAAGGTCTTCGACAAGGCCCCTCATTACAAGCTGAAACAAAAGGCGAAGTCACAAGGGATTCATGGTGAGCTGTTAAGATGGGTGCAGAAGTCATAGAAGACAGAGTGTAACAGTGAGAGGGTGTTTTTATGACTGAAAATCTGTGACCAGTGATGTTCTGCAGAGATCAGTGCTAGTCCCCTGTTGTTTGTAATATATACATATATGATTTGGAGGAGAATGTAAATTTAGCACAACTTGTTTTTGCACCCTTATGCCTGATGTTTACCTTAATTGGCTTTGAAGACATATGATGAAACAACTCAAAGAGCTCCCTTTGCAGCTCTTTCACGAAAAGCAAGTTTCTTAGATTATGTTCCTCCTACTATACAGGATACAAGATCAGCATCACTGATCTATGGAAAAGGACACCTAATTACCTGTATTTCATTCTGATCCTTAAACGCCTGTGGAAAAGTATGTTTGATATCTCTTAAGCCTTTTGAACTGCTATATGGTATAATTTAATTTCTGATATCTATTTGTTTTCCCAAGGCCTATTATTGAATGCTTCAGTGTTAGTGTGCGGAATGTCATGGAGTTGGATATAGATGTTAATGCAGTTGTGTCTTTGCTCAGAATGTATTGCCTCAAGCTAGAAATTTCTGCAGCCGTAAATTGTTTGAGGTAGAACACAGTGTATGTGTGTGTGTGTGTGTGTGTAATGTTCTGCTAGTACTCTTCTCTTCCCTGTCATACCTCTGAGATTATTGCCTGCCTGGTCTAAAGCTGACAGCCTCTGTGCATCCAATTAAAAACTTGGATTCCTCATCCATCCTAGAATCTGGTGGGCTTTGTGCCACACTCAGTGACAATTCATCATTCATACATTCAGATTTACCTGAAGTATCCTTTCGGGTTACTGAGTAAGGAGAAGAATACCAAATGATGGAGTATTTTTCTCTGTTGTTTGCTCTTACAGATGCAATGGCTTAATCCTTCACCACCTTGCAGTTATTCACATCTTGTTCAATTTGTGGCACTTAAAATAAAGAATCACATTGAAATTCTGGCACCCATTTCTTTTCTGTTCCATTTGGGGGTCACAAAACTGTAATAGTTACAGATGAAGTCGGTTTAAATCACTGTACATTAATTTTCAGTGGACTAACCCATTCCAGCTAAGGGGGCACCAATATCTCCATTCATCATTGTTTCGGAGGAGTGCCGTCACCCCTTTGGTGGAGTAGAATGCATATGTCAAAGATAGTCGAGAAGTGTGGTGCTGAAAAAGCACAGCAGGTCAGGCAGCATCCAAGGAGCAGGAGAGTTGACATTTCAAACATAAGCTCTTCCAGCACGACACTTTTCGACTCTGATCTCCAGCATCTGCAGTCCTCACTTTCTCCTACATGTCAATAATATACAAGTAGAGAACAATGTTAATGCTCTCACGTGACCCATTTTTAGTTAGCTTTAGCTCTTGAAATTGAAGATTGTCAATGAAATGTGCAGTTTGACAGGAAGTATGATCTATTCAGGATTGTACTCTCTGTCTTTGGACAGTTAATGAGTAATTTGATGGAAAATTTTAAGGTATTACAAGGAATTTGTACGGTAGAGAAATTATTTCAGTTATTTTGAACGTGGAGAACTAGATAACAGCACCTGAAAATTATAGTTAGGCCTTTCAGGAGTGAAGCTAGATAACACTTCTAGATCGATAAAGTTTAGAGAATGCTTACAAAACAGCATTTGATGCTGCTGTGATGAAATTTATGACTTTTACATATATATATTCATATTATTTTTGGTGTTTCAACAGGGAGTCCAGAACTAGAGGGCTTAGGTTTAGGGTGAGAGGGGAAAAATTTAGAAGGGACCTAAGAGGCAACCTTTTCAAGCAGAGGGTGGTGCGTGTATGGAATGAGGTGCCAGAGGAAGTGGCGGAGGTTGTGCCATAGACCAGGTTGTTGTACGTTCATTGGGATGTTAACAGTAGATTGATACAGAGGGGTTTATGCCAGGGGAAGTTAACATTAAAAGGCATTTGCTTGCATTTGGTTTAGAATAATCCAGGATTAACTTTAGCTTGGAAACCCAGAGATTGAAAGCTTTTAGGGCAATTTTGGGACAAATGATGACTGGGATCTGAAGCAATTATTGTTATTCTCCTAGAAAGGAGTATTGAACAGTTTAGGGAAAACTCAGTTACTATGGTGTAAATATCACAACAAATGAGGCTTCTTGCCAGGATTTGAGTTCATTAAATTTAAGAAGTCTCTGTTTCTTTTAAGGAATGGGTGTTTAGAAATATTGAGCATATCACAGGAGTTTGGGATGAAGGTTTTTGCATAGGGTGGCTTTTCAGAGTGGCTTTGAATGTTGTTAAGAGTCTGATGAGCGTGGAAGACATAACAATGTATTATTTGAATTCTTTGACTAAGGCTGAACTGAGAGAGTTAGTAGATAATTGAAGTTAGAAGTAAAAACAGAATCTCATAATAAGCAAATGTTAAAGTGATTATCCAACATTTATAATTAGAAAAGAGGAAGCCTGAAATTGAGATGCCACAGCTAGAATTAGCGAAAAATACAGTTAGGAATGAAAAGAAAAGCTTGAATTAGAGGAGAAAGAGGGGAAATAGATGAAAAGATGTGAGTTGGAAGATAAGGGAAGAAAGTTGAAAAGGAAGAGAAAGAAAAACAAAATGAAATGGAAAGGCAGGAGAATTAAAGGGAGAGACACTTGGAAATAATACATGAAATGGAAAAGGAGTTGGAATTTTAAAACAAAACTTTAATTTCAAAGAAATTGGGGAATCAGACAACAGTAGTTGGTCAGAGAAAGTTTTAGAGTAAAGAAAGAAGAGATGGTAGGTCAGAAGATAATTCTGATTGCAGGGAGGTGTTTGATTTCGAGCTGAAAATGTGTTGCTGGAAAAGCGCAGCAGGTCAGGCAGCATCCAAGGAGCAGGAGAATCAACGTTTCGGGCATGAGCCCTTCTTCAGGAAGAAGGGCTTATGCCCGAAACGTTGATTCTCCTGCTCCTTGGATGCTGCCTGACCTGCTGCGCTTTTCCAGAAACACATTTTCAGCTCTGATCCCCAGCATCTGCAGTCCTCACTTTCTCCTAGGTGTTTGATTTAACCAACCATCCTGGTTTAGAGCCTACATTTGTTTCACCTCAATTGAAAAAGTAGCTGGACAGACAAAGTGACCAAAAGACTTTTGGACTTTAATGTTACATATCTGTCAAAACTCTATAGTTATCACTATGTATACAAGTTGGCCAGGAAAACAAATCTGTAGGTTACAAAATTGATTTTTTAAAATTTTATTAAAAAGTTACAAAACAGTTTACAAAAAGGAAAACAGTTAACATTTACAGCTGTATACAACAACAATTTTACAAGGGAGAGGAGCAGCAAAGCCAGGCCCCAAACCCTACCATTCAACCAGTTTACAGAGAGATGAGGACAAACCTCAAATCCCAGTTCCACATATGAAAAGACAGCAACAATGACATATGTACATAAAAAGCCAATCCAATTACATAAAAAAAACTGCATACAATACAGACCCAGCAAGCCTCCGTCCATTCCACCTTCTGACCACTCTAAGGCAGCCCGCCCCGACACACCTACTGGCTCTTGGTCCACCCCATGCCCCTTCCAGTTCTCGGTCCGCCCTGACACACCTTTCGACCACCTCTAGGACAGCCCGCCCCAGTACCCACCTGGGGTTACAGCGGTCAGGACAGCCTACCCACCTTCCGACTTAGAAAATTGATTTTAAAAATCATTATTCAGTGCTCATTAGCTTGCCCTTGAAGCTTTTTAATTAAAATTTAGAACAACAAGAAAAATCCTGGTCAGACATTTGTAGACTTTGCAAGAAAAAGGAAAATGCTGTGGGGTCAATGGTTTTAATCACTGAAGTTAGGGGAAACATTTCTGGAAATAAGGGAAATTATAGAAGATTTCAAAAAACCATTCCTGCAAACCTAAAAAATGTATTTAGATGAGCATCAAGTATGAAAGATTCCAGAAGCAGCAGTTCTAGGAGATACCTATGATATCTTACACAGGCAGTTACAGGTGGGGACATGGTCATCTGAGAATTAGCAAGCACAATAGTAAATTGCATATGGGAGAGGATACTCATTTTAGAGAACAGAGAGGAGGACATCACATGAATAAAGGATAAAGAAGTGGAACTGAAAAGTGATGGGAAAAACCATTAGCATGCTTTCATTGTAATAATATTGGACATACCAAAGCCAATAGCTAAAAGTTAATTGGGAGAACAATTGCAATAATAGGAATGTCAATGACATTAGAAAAGGAAATAAGTATTAACACTGTAGTGTTAAAACAAGCACTACATGTTTTCTTCAATGGACTAAGAAGTGGGGAATTGGTTTAGCCCAGTTGGCTGGATCGTTGGTTTGCAGAGCAATGTGATGCTAACAGCATGGGTTCAATTCACGTGCAGCACGGCCTCTCCTTCTCAACCTCTTTCCTTGCCTGAGGTCTGGTGGCGCTCAGGTTAAGTCACCACCAGTTCCTTCGCTCTGATAAGAGAGCAGCGCCTATTGTCCGTTAAGACTATGGCAACACAACAATAACTAAGAAGTGAAAGATGGAAAATCAGTGAGAGTGTCATGTTAATATGTTAGAGGCAAGATAGGAGAAAAAAAGTGGATTTATGGTAAAAAAAATTGTGAAATAAAATATCAGTACAATTGAGGAATGAATTAGAAGTTAAAAATTTAAAAGTCAATCCTCTGGTAACTAGATTGGATAAAATAGAGATGCTTAAAGGTTAAATAATTTCCTGGAGGATTAAAGCATGTTATCAAAGTGACTTACAAAAGACTATTACTTACTCATAAATTGATTTGTGTGAATAGGCCAGGAAATAGGTCTTTGCCTGTTTATGATATTAATATGGAGGATGTGTTATCAATAAAACAGCACACTTGCACATTCAACCCAAACAAATTTAGGTCAAGTGATGGAGGAGATTAAGTTCTTCTTGGATGTAATAACTGAAGCTCACCAATTATGGTGATACTGGATGAGTTGCAAAGGTTCTGTGTGATTAACACAAAGCCAATGTGGTAACTGATCCTAATTCAAGATTAGAGGGCCACATTGAAAGAATTGGATGTGCATGATTTGTCACCAGAAGAAACTTGCTAAAATGATATTGGCAAGTTGCAATGATAAAAGAGGGCAGAGAAATATCAGTTTTTTTAATATTGGGTGGAATTTATCAATTCAAAGTCATGCTATTCAGCATGAAAAATGCACTAGCGATGTTCAAACGATTAATTGATTAATTGATAATGGTATTAATTGATAATACCATTGATAATATAACTATGTAATTTAAATAGATGACATCCACATCCAGAAAGACCATATGTTCCACTTTACTGATTTGTTCAATAAGCTTCAGACAATTTGGTTATAAACCTGTCTAAAAAGGGATTTGCTAAAGTACGTGGGACCACACCTTGGCACTATCACTTAACTCTACACCTCTGTCAGAGCTCCTGACCATCCAACAATGCTTGTCAGACTGTGAGCTTCATACAAGATTCATTACTGAACTCTGGTCATAGATTCTGAGGCTTGCCCATTCTTTATCCAAACTCGTAACTGAATTCGGTCACATATCTGGAACATGGAGTGATAACCTAAGAAGATTATGAAGTGTCGTTTAAGTTATAATAAACTGCATAGCCCAAAATCCAGGACATTCTAAACCTCACCAATTGAACACTGTGTGACTGAGACACCAAAGAATAAATGACCTGGAATTTACTTCATTTTATCTCCTTGCCGCTTCCCTTTCATCCCATGATCCTCTAGATTACAAACAACAGATTATGCTTTTTCTCCCCTCCTTATCTAAACATTACTCCAAAACTTTCTTTTCCCCTTTTTCAAATCATGCACATCCAATTCTTTCAATGTGGCCCTCTAATCTTGAATTAGGATCAGTTACCACATTGGCTTTGTGTTAATCACACAGAACCTTTGCGACTCATCCAGTATCGCCATAATTGGTGAGCTTCAGTTACTACATCCATGAAGAACTTAGCCTCACCTTTTTCAGGTACACAGACAGTGGTGGGACTCCATCAATGAATGCTTCGTTATTAACAACTTGGCTAGAATAACATTGCCCAGAAGTTACATTGAATCAACAGTGTAAATCGTGTGGCTATTATTATGACACAGAAACAGAAAGACAAATCAGCTCAGCCTCCCTATCCCTGTATTCACAACACAACAGAATTAAATCACTCTTGCTTCTCAAAATTAACCCCAATAGTTCCTAATCAGACTTTTTGAATAATCAGATTTTGTGAAAGAATATTATCAAACGTTTTAACAATTTATTAAAATGCAGTAGATGTTGCAGAGTAAATTTAAACCACAAAGTAATAAATATATATAAGATTTAAACCCAATCCTCTTTAATTCCAGTCCCTCCTCTCACACAAAGACAAACAGACAGAGTTAAGGATTAAACAAAAACAAAGCAAATGAGGTGAAGCTGGCCATTCATTTAAGCAGACACCATACCATCACCAGCATATAAAATTATACAGTACTTGGTTTCTGAAGACAGAGATGCATCCAGATAGCTTCCATCAGGTTCTGAAGAATATTAATTTTTATAACTGAAATTCTATTCCTGAACTTTCAAATTGATGAGACGACAGTCAGGGAGCAATCAAATCTCTGTCCTGTATTTTTTGTCAGGCGTAATGCTTCTAACCCAAACATGATCCAAAAACCAGTTCAAATTTTACCAGATTGACTGTCTGTGCACAAGGTCCCAGTTAACATTCAACATTTGCCATCTCCTTGAGCATAAGGCCCCTCTAAAGTTATAGCATCTATACAGCACTTTTTACCAAGCAACAACTTGCAATTAACTTTCAGGCCTAACCTCACAGGCAAATATCAGTTTGTTTGTTCTTTTTTCCTTAAATGGCTGCTTAAAGTCCAAAGATCATCTTTAGCTCTCAGCTCAAAGTTGACAACTCAATTTTAAAAAATAAGAAATCAGTGAAGGTTCTGACACAATAAGGGTAGGTCAGAAACTTGAAATTCTGCAGCAAATAACTCACTGACTGACCCCTGAAAAGCTGTCCATCATCTACAAAACAGAAGTCAGGCATTTTATTGGAATGCTCTTCACTAGCTTGGATGAATGCAGCTCCAATAAGACTCAAAAAGCTCAGCACTACCAGGAAAAGCACCCACCTCATTGTTCGGCTTCAACTCTGAACGATCAGTCTCCACCACGGATGCTGAGTAGCAAATCTGAAATTTCTACCACCTCGAAGGTCAAGGGCAGCAAATGTACTGCCACCTGTGAGATCCCACCTCAAGCCACAAACCATCCTAACGTAGAGCTGTATCACTATTCTTACACTGTCACTGGGTCAAAATTCTGGAACTCCTTCACAATGTAGTAAGGGTGAGGGTGAGACAATGAAGAGGAAACATTTCTTCTCTCTGAGGATTGTGAGTATTTTGAATTCCCTTCCAGAAAAGGCATTGGGTGCAGAATCTTAAGACAGAGGTGGATAGATTATTGATTACCAAAGGAATGAAAGATTAATGGGGATATTCAGGAATGTACAGTTGAGGTTAAAATCATATCAGCCACGATCCAACTGAAACACAGTGCAGACTTGAATTTTCTTCTCTCCATTTTCACACATTCGTATGTGTCTCAATATCAAAGAGACTGTGGAAGTTTAAGAAGGTAGCTCACCAGCACCTTCTCAATGGCAGTAGATATTAGTCTAGCCAACAATGCCTCCATCCATGAAATAAATTTTTAAAAAGCAAGTGATGAAGTGCAGAGTGCATTTGAGAAAAAAAGACCACCACTTGCTATCGTAGTTGCATTCATTAGCTCCATACTTTAGAAAATGGTTTAAAAGCAGGATCTGCAGATGGTGAGACATAAAACATGAAGGAACTGCTCCCAGGAGCAAAGCTAGTGCTGGGCCCATCTCACTGGAGAATGACATCACCCAGAAGGGTTGCTGCAAAGACCACAGTGATCACTGATGGAGCAGCCAACTGAAGACATCTAATGTTAGTATACAATGAATGCTTTGAACAGGCCTGTCATCGTGTTAGCAGTCAGGGCTATTTCTGAGACCCGAACTGCCTCCCAGGAAGTCACCCACTTGGATTTTTTACAGAAATAACCCCTTAACTGCAACAGAAGAAAGTTCCTGCCCAATTAAGGGCAGCAAAGGATCAATCAGTCACCTTCTAGTTTGAGAGAAACAACAGGCTATAATTGGGGTAGCTAAGGTAGAAGTTGCTTTAAAGTAGTTCTTGATAGGCCATCGCTGTGGGCTGCATGGTAAACTCTAGCTGCACACCCACTCAGGCTGACACAGAGGATTTCCAGGAGCATTGGCTCAAACCCCAGCCTGCCACTTCATCAGAAAGTGGAATCATCTGCCACAGCACTCAGTAAAGGACAAACCATTGCATGTTTTCAAGAAGGAATTAAAGATAACTCTTAGGGATAAAGGGATCAAAGAGTATGGGGGGAATGCAGGGTACTGAGTTGGATGATCAGCTATGAAATCAGCTATTATCGGTGAGCATGCTCACAGTGCAATGAAGAAGGTGATATAACAGATCTATTGATTAGAACACAAAGACAAGCTATTTGGGTTATCATTACTAATGATTATGTTCCATGCAAGCCTTCTTCCACTTCTCTTTATTAAATATTATTAGTGAATATATATCCTAAGGATTTTACAAAGATAGGGAGCAGTGGGATTTAATTGAGTGTATTTGAACATAAGGATAAATATCTAAAAATTAAAGTTTAGATCCCAATATAGGTTAACGAGCACGGGGTTATGTGTGAATAGGGGCTAGGGCAGATTATGATAAGTGAAGCAGACTATTGAACAATGGGAGATTACAAGATGGGAGACCAGCCAGGAGGGTATTGAAATATTGTAGCTATGTAACAAAATCAGGAGTAAGGTTTGAGCATCAGAGGCAGGAGTGGAGACGGGTGATGCTACAGAGATGAAAATGGACAGCCGTTGCAATGGAAGGCATCTGGTGTTTCGGTTGGAAACTGTGTTAAAATAGGGTGCTCAGGTTGCAAACAATGTTGTTAAGACTAAGGCAGAGGCCAGAGAGGAGGATGAGATTCATGATAAGGGAAGGGAGTAGATGGTAGGAACCCAAATTTGCTGGTTTTAATATTTCCAATGTTGTACTTGTGGAAGCTCCTACTCATTTAAGACTCCTTATTCAACATACAATTTGACAATTCAGAAGCAGCGAAAGAATCAAGTGAGGTAGAGTTGAGTGTCGGCAGCATACATGTTAAAACTATTGTCGTGTTTTCAAATTATCTTTTAGTAATATGCATATGAGAGATACGAGGAAGATCAGGTAAAATATTTGAAACACTCCAGTGATAATGGGATGGAGTAAGAAGGGAAGCTATTGTTTAGGTTCTCTGGCTAGGAATGGCTACATTGGAATGGAGTCAGAGGAGATGAATCCTTCTTAGCTATGTAACAAAAGCATTGATGGAGAATGGTATGCTTGACTTGTCTGGTGCTTCAGAAAGATCAAGTAAATTCAGGAGGAATAGAGCCTCATGGTCATAATAAGACAATGTCATCAGTGTTTCTGCTTTGTGCCACTGTGATCAGGTTGTCAACTTCATTTGAAATTTTCAAACATGGCGTTCTGGAAAATTTGGACATGGATTGAGGGAGTGACAACCCAATCAAGAACTTTGAATAGAGGATGGAGGTTGGAAATAGAGAACTGCTTTGCAATGCACAATTCACTTCCTAAAAGCAGTTGTGAACTACTTGCTGACTGACAGTACTGGTAACTACTGTCGCAGTCTGAAGAGAGGTGATAACATTCAGGACAAAATGACCTTGATGGACACTGGAATTTGGCTGTATCCAGGCTGGAAGCATGTAGAAATCACTCGTCACAGCTTAGATTAATCAGACACTTAGCATGTGTTGTTCTTCACAATAATAAAGATAACTTCCTATTGCAACTTCAACTTCTCATTAGCAATGATCTGAAGGTTTATAAGAACTCTGCTAAATTTTCTGATTTTTCAGCCAGGTCAAGTATCTTGAGCAAGTTTTCCCTGTGCATTTAGCCTATTCAATATCCCTAAAGCCCTCACTGCACTGAGTATAAGTGCATCTTCAGCCTGAGGTACATAACCTCACATTTTACTACAATTGTATAAAGGCGCATGTTTCATCTTTAACCTTAGTCACCTCTCTATTCTGATCCAATCAGCTAGCACTTTATCAAATATTTCAGATTAGGTCCAGGTTTGAAAGGAAAAAGAAATAAAGTTGCATTTTTTCATTGCCATTGTTTACAACGCAATGCACAAAGACACTAAATTAATCCTGTTATTGCTGTATCTTGTGAAAAACATGGAGGTCAGCATATTGTCCTGATAAACCTCGATATAAATGAAACAAAGCACAAAATACAGCCTGCTCTCCTTGTCAATTCAGAAAAAAATAAAAAATTGAAAGGTATCATGGTAAAGCTGAAAAACAGCTAATCAAAAAATGCCTTTGAAACTTGGCTAAAATGAATCTATTGCAGTGTTTAAGAAGTTGTGTTTTAGTGAAAGTTTCATCATTGTTGTGTCTACATGGTGGATGTGGTGCACTTCCGTCTGTGCGAATCCCATATCTTTTAAGTTGTTTCCAATTTTTCTACTCTGTTACATTCTACCACACTTTTTTCAAAAAATTGATATAGGCTGGTCAAAATACTCATGTTTTTAAAAAAAAAGTCACAAACATATTTGGACTAAAAGTATTCAACACTGCCGTCATGGTCCTGGAATACAAGACAAACAGAAGATGTTTAGCCAAGCTGAGAATACAGGTGAAATCTGCAAATGTTTACGCTCAGAAGGTGATTTTATGTTGTCATTTTCTTCATTGAGACATGGACCCATCCCTCTTCTCAGAATCTTAGTTGCTGATGATTTCTTACTGAGGCCTGAAGCAGCTTAAACTTTAATTCATGACAGATGTGGCCAATAACTTTAGAGAAGCATACTTTTGAGTCGTTTACCTTATCTGGGAATTATTTACGTCATTTTGCCTACTGTGTAGCCACTTGGATATCAGGGTGACAGATCATAGAATTATTTCTTGGAATAGGCTGTCAAGGGTGATGGTCTGTCTTACAACCAATGACCCCCCCACCCCTAGTACCCGTACCACCATTTACCATATTCATTTATTGATCCATGTCCTCGTTTCTCTTCTGGAGGAATTTCAAGATATCATTGGCATCTACTTCCAACATTTGAATCAAATAATTCCAATGTGTCCTAAAGACTCTGATTAATGGCTAAGGGTGCATCATTGCATGGATTTCAGGCCATGCATTCAAAGTGGCTGGCAGCTGCAGAATAGTTGGGGAAAGGGTTGAATAAGGATTACGATGTCCCAATATTCCTCTTCAATTAGACACTTCAGAAGGCCATAATAGATACTGGTAAATGATAAATGCAGCATGCTAGAGGCAAAGGCAAGGCCATCCTATAATCCAGCAGAAACAGAGCATTGACCACAGGCAGTGTATGAAGCATGAGCAGTGTGCTGACACACTTGCTGCTCCTCTATGTTGCATAAAGAAAGAACCATTTGGAGAGCAAAGTATCTGACTCGATGGCTTTAATTTTAACACCAGACAATTAAAGACCAGCAGAAAAAAAGGTGGAGAGAAAATTGACAATGGTGATGTGAAAATTGGAGAACTTTTTTATTTATTGCTGTCAGTTTTGTGTGTTCTGATGCACATACAGGAAAATTCTTGGAGTAAGCTCTCAGTTAGAGATTAAAACCTCAGAAAGCCTCATATTAGAAGATTAAAGTTCCTGGATACAACAATGCACTTATATAATTTATTTCTGGAAGTGAAGAAAATCTGGATTATAGTTAAATTAGTTGTATTTTAGTTATGTATAATTCAGTTAAATAGGACGACTTATAACATCTAAGAATAGAAAAATAATGAAAGAACCACTTAGTTTGAAAGGAGTGTAAATTTTCAATTGTCTCAATGAAGAAAATTACAATGTAACATAAACTTCTGAGCATAAACATTTGGAGACTTGCTTTAGCATCAGCAGGTTAAATATTATTTTCAATGTTCTTGACACAGGTTTCTGTGTGACCAGAAATGTCTATAGCATTTTTGAAAATTATTTTTTGATGGTTGAGAAATTGTGGAGATTAGGCGGTGCCAAAATTATCACTATCCCTGCGAAACACACACTTTGTGCACAATGTACATTAAAATGAAATTTATCAACGAAACTTTATTAACATTACAGATCAACAGTTAATTTGGTCAAAAGTAAACATGTAATCTTGCAAGATGGATTTTGTTTGAATACTCCCTGTTTGTGAAACATTGACAATCCAAGCAACAATGTAAGAACAAGTGACCTTCAGGTAATGACATAAAGCTGTATTGCTTAACATTTTTAAAATCTACAATCATAATAATCAAGAAAGTTACTGACTATTTAGAAGGTATTAGACAGGAATTTGTCCATGAAGGAATTTAAAACAGAGCCATTATATGTTCGATATGTATTGTTGGAAAATCTCCATGGCGATGGAAAATCTGTAAAAAGTGAATCACTACTTTCTGCATTTTTCAGTGCATTAAAAACACAGACTTAATTTAATCGCCAAGGATATTTTCCAGCTGTTTACACGTGACTGGACTAATGTTTTCTATTGTTTATTGTTAATTAGGATTTCAGTATTTTATCTCACTGAAATGTTTACCCTGTATACTTGGTAATATAAGAAATGTCTTTTTTTAAAAAGAATAAACATGTCAATGTCAAACTCTATGCTGAATATTTTAAGGCATCAATAGACTTGCCAGATTGTATAATGATTCCCTTTAGTGGATAAAGCATCCACAATGTAGTTAGTAAACTTGTTTGAGGGATTAACATTTCTAATAAATTTCTAACACTTTTCCGTTACTCATATTTCTCCTTGGAAAAAGAATCACACAGAATTGTTTTTTTAAACAACATCTGTTGCAAAGAAAAGTATGCTTCTTTAAACAATAGTTTGAGCATGATGATACACATAACATGACTCACCAGTTCTGCAAGTTGTGATTCCCTGGTTCCCACCTCCTAGGTTGAAGTAGTAGAGCACATCAGGTACCTTATGAAGATTTTGCCACAGTTTTCTGGCATGACAATATTTTAATGCATTAAAATAACACATATATTTATTGTCACTTCCATGCATGTAGTCACCTGATAACATTAAAGGGCAAAGTTTTGTAATGGTCTCCCATTTTATTTGTGTGTGTAAAGCAGTTCGGAAAGTGCTGTGTTTTGTTTTCAAACAACAGCTTGCATTTTGTGTAAAATGTGTTAGTTGCTGAGTAAGCAGAACTAGAAGGAAATCATTTCAAGCTAGCAAGTTAAATGAGGTAAACTGTAAGACAAGGCAAGACTGGCAACTTTATTCCAATTAGCTTTAGAAGAGAAAAATGGAATCTTTTCACTCAGAATAAACTGTATTAAATTTATGATGGAGTGGGCTACATATGATTCTATTTTGTCATTTTATGTAGTCTTGTATTTCTTCCAATAGAGGAAAATGGATGAAGCATCATGCCTGTACTCGTTTATGTGACTTCTGATGGGTGTTATTGCAATAGATTCCTGGGACCCACTCCCCTTGGCTTTAGTTGGATGGTGGAAAGAATAAAATAGAAAAGATTTGTATGCTCATAACCAAAATGCTGCTTGTATATATGATATTTTAGACATATACTGTACTAGAGCTTCTCAAACTATTTTTGTTGGTGCTACTTTCTTTACATGGGGAATTACTAAACAATAAATAAATAAAAATTACTTGAGTCAACAGAGAGGAGCGCATGTAAGTCTGTATCACAAAGAATGTTTTTATCCACTCTTGGGGCATGGACATCACCGGCTGTTGGTAATTATTGCCCATTCCAAGTTGTCCTTGAGAAGGTGGTAGTGAGCTACCTTTTTGAACTGCTGCAGTCCACGTGTTGTAGTTAGACCCACAATACCATTAGGGAGAGAATTTCAGGATTTTGACGCAGTGAAAATGAAAGAATGCAATATATTTCCAAGACAGAAAGGTGAGTGACATGGAGGAGAATTTGCAGGTGGTGGTGTTTCCATGTATCTGCTGCCCTTAGCCTTCTAGGTGGGAGTGGTTGTGGGTTTGGAAGGTGCTGCCTAAGGATCTTTGGTGAATTTCTGCAATGCATCTTGTAGATTAAACACACTTCTGCTATTGTGTGTCGATGGTGGAGGGAGTGAATGTTTGTGACTGTGGGGCTAATCCAGCGGGCTGCTTTGTCTCGGATGGTGTCAAGTTTCTTGAGTGTTATTGGAGCTGCACTCATCCAGGCAAGTGAAGAGTATTCCATCACGCTCCTGACTTGTGCCTTGATGATGGTGGACAGACTTTCAGGAGTCAGGAGGTGAGTTATTTGCTGCAGTATTCCTAGCCTCTGATCTGCTCTTGTAGCCACTATGATTATTTGGCAAGTCCAGTTGTATTTCTGGTCAATAGTAACCTCCAGGATGTTGATAGTGGGGGATTCAGTGATGGTAACACTATTGAATGTCAAGAGGCGGTGGTTTAATTGTCTCTTATTGAAAATAGTCATAGCCTGGCATTTGTATTAAGCAAAAGGGCGGCACGGTGGCTCAGTGGGTTGCTCTTCTGAGGGTCGGTGTGGACTTGGTGGGCCAAAGGGCTTATTTTCACACTGTTGGGAATCTAGTCTAATCAAATGTTACTTGCCACTTCCCAGTCCAAGCTGGATACGATCCAAATCTTGTTGCATACGAACATGGACTGCTTCAGTTCCTGAGGAGTTGTGAATGGTGCTGAACATTGTGCAATCATTAGTGAATATCCCCATTTCTGATCATATATTGGAGGGAAGGTCATTGATGAAGCAGCTGATGAAGATGCTTGGGCCAAGGACACTACTCTGAGATGTTCTACCTATGTCCTACCGATTTGCTACCCAAGTGGGGAATTAGGTTTGCAGTACTGAGTAAGGTGAGAGTGTACATTTTCATTGTTACTGTTCTCAGTCAACTACAGAGTGTTGAAGCTTACTTTTTATGGCAAAGCATCAATTTTGTCCAATTTTTGGAGGGTTTCTCATTGCAGGACCTTTTGAAATTTCTCAAGCTATCTTACCAAATTGTCTCATTAATGCCCTACCCCACCCCTACAGTATCTCTCTTGTGCAATTCTAACCCTGTCTTACTGTTTCCAAAAGAACTCAGCACTCATTGGATATTTCCAGAAAGACCAGCATCCCTGACATCTGCACCATCTTCAAAAGGCTGTTGTGCACCTGGACATGCGACGGCATTCTGAAGCTTTAGACTGTCACCTTCTTGGTGACAGGCAGTCCGTCTGAAGATATGGGAAAATAGTCCCACAATACTCTAACAGGGACCTGGAGATCCTGGTGGAATGGATGGTACAGAGCAACAGCATCCTTTTCCTGAAGGACAGCAGAGGAAATTGTGCCAAATGCATTTTCTATGATTTTCTTTTGGGTTGTGTGCACCTCTGAGGTCCATGCTTGTCAGTGACCTCTGGAACTGGTAGTCAGTGCTGCCCTCAGTGATACTGATTGGCATATGTAGAATCTTGGGCTAGCTAAAAGGGAATATCGCACATCACCAGACAGTGCCAGTCTGTTCCAAGATAACCACCTGGGTCAGTGCAGTCTCCACCATCCACGTAAATGGCCAGCAATTCCACCAGAAGGCCAATGGCTTCCCTTTTCCACCAGGATAACAGTCACCCTCTTCTCTCTGATACCACTCTCAGTCTCAGCACCCAGTCCACCTACATAAGCAATGTTCACTCACCTAACAAATGCTGATCTTTCTATTCCGCATCAGCCCCTGGCATAAAAGGTGACCATGCCAGGCATGGTCATACACTGCCACCCCTTAAAGCCAAGGTATTCCTGCCCATGGATGTATAATTGATGGACATTACACCATTCCCATCCATACTTTTCCATATGCTATCCCCCATTCACAGTTGCCATCGCACTTCCTCCCCAATACCCACCAGTAGGTTCTTCAGTTTTTTTCCTCTGGCAGATCCCCTCCTTGTCTCTCCAAACCCTCCCCATTCCCTTAATTTCTCTGGATGGACTTAATGGATTGACCATAACTCCTGCCCTTGAGTGACCTAACTGGACAGCTCTGGACTAGAAGTGCCCATATCTCAGACTGATGCCTGTAGATCTCTCCAACTGTTTGGCCCGACTCCACAGACTATGGAGCCACAGGATTTAGCATAACTCACTCTCCGGACCATATAAGAATGGACCACCCCGACAGAGATCACCCGATATAATGCCTGATTGTGGCAGATCCCCTCAAGCGGTATTGGAGGCTGTCCTTGACTTACAGTGCTACAGCGGGCGCACAGAGAGGGGAGCCGGAAGGCAAGCAGAGAGCAGTTTAAATTAATGTTTTTCTTTTCGCAGTCTATGTTTTTTTTTCAACTAGGAGCGGGAACCCGGAAGTCGTCAACAGAGGCTCCTGGGAAGGTAAGAAGTTTGAGTGGAGAAGGAACCCGAGACACTACACGTGTAATGTCTCCCATCCTCCCTCCTCCTCTAACCTAAAAAAAAAGGACTCAGTCGGCTGAACAGGTAAGCTACTTAGTGTTCTTGTTTTGGAGACTAAGTGTAGAGTTATGGCAGCGCAGGCAGTGGAATGTTCCTCCTACAGGATGTTTGAGGTAGGAGTGACCACTGATGCTCCTGCCGACTTCATCTGCAGGAAGTGCAGCCAGCTCCAGCTCCTCACAGACCGCGTTAGGGAACTGGAGCTGGAGTTGGATGAACTGAGGATTATTTGAGAGGCTGAGAGGGTGATAGATAGAAGCTACAGGGACATAGTTACGCCAGAGGTAGCTGGGTAGCAGTTAGAGGTGGGAAGGGGAGGAAACAGGCAGTGCAGGGATCCCCTGTGGTCGTTCCCCTCAACAATAAGTATACCACTTTGGATACTGTTGGAGGGGACGGCCTAGCAGGGGTAAGCTGCAATGACCGGGTCTCTAGCACGATGTCGGCTCTGAAGCCCAAAAGGGAAAGGGGGAGAGGTGGAGAGCGCTAGTTATAGGAGACTCTATAGTTAGACGGACAGAGAGGCGGTTCTGTGGACATGGGCGAGACTCCCAGATGGTTTGTTGCCTCCCGGGTGCCAGGGTCCGAGACGTCTTGGACCGTGTCTTCAGAATCCTTAAGGGGGAGGGTGTGCAGCCAGAAGTCATGGTGCACATTGGCACCAATGACATAGGTAGGATGAGGGGTGGGGAGGTCATTCAAGAGCTCAGGGAGTTAGGCTGGAAGCTAAAAGCTAGGACGGACAGAGTTGTCATCTCTGGGTTGTTGCTGGTTCCACGTGACAGTGAGGCAAGGAATAGGGAGAGAGTGCAGTTGAACATGTGGCTGCAAGGATGGTGTAGGAGGGAGGGCTTCAGGTATTTGGACAATTGGACTGCATTCTGGAGAAGGTAGGACCTGTACAAGCAGGACGGGTTGCACCTGAACCAGAAGGGCACCAATATCCTGGGAGGTAGGTTTGCTAGCACTCTTCGGGGGGGTTTAAACTAATTTGGCAGGGGGATGGGATCCGGACTTGTAGTCCAGCAAGTAGGTTAGCTGTTTGTCAGGATGTCCAAGAATGTAGGGCAGCTGTGGAGAAGGTAGCACTGACAGGGAATACTTGCGGACACAGAGATGGGCTCAAGTGTGTATACTTCAACGCAAGGAGTATCAGAAATAAGGAGTATCAGAACTTAAGGCATGGATCGATACTTGGGACTATGATGTTGTGGCCATCACGGAAACATGGATAGAAGAGGGACAGGAATGGTTGTAGGAGGTTCCTGGTTACAGATGTTTCAGTAAGATTAGGGAGGGTGGTAAAAAAGGAGGGGGGGTGGCGTTGCTAATTAAAAATGGCTGCAGAAAGGCAGTTCGAGGGGGATCTGCCTTTGGAGGTAGTATGGGCTGAAGTCAGAAATAGGAAAGGAGCAGTCATCTTGTTGGGTTTTACTATAGGCCCCCCAATAGCAGCAGAGATGTGGAGAAACAGATTGGGAAACAGATTTTGGAAAGGTGCAGAAGCCACAGGGTAGTAGTCATGGGCGATTTCAACTTCCCAAATATTGATTGGAAGCTCTTTAGATCAAGTAGTTTGGACGGGGCGGTGTTTGTGCAGTGTGTCCAGGAAGCTTTTCTAACTCAGTTTGTAGATTGTCCGACCAGAGGGGAGGCCAGATTGGATTTGGTACTTGGTAACGAACCGGGACAAGTGATGGGCTTGTTAGTGGCTGAGCATTTTGGTGATGGTGACCACAATTCTGTGACTTTCACCTTGGTTATGGAGAGAGATAGGTGTATGCAACAGGGTAGGTTTTACAATTGGGGGAAGGGTAAATACGATGTTGCAAGACAGGATCTGAGGAGCATAAATTGGGAGCACAGGCTGTCAGGGAAGGATGTAGTTGAAATGTGGAACTTTTTCAAGGAACAGATACGACGTGTCCTTGATATGTATGTACCTGTCAGGCAGGAAAGAGATGGTCGTGTGAGGGAACCTTGGTTGACGAGGGAGGTTGAATGT
This sequence comes from Chiloscyllium plagiosum, assembly GCF_037043375.1. NCBI lineage: Eukaryota > Metazoa > Chordata > Chondrichthyes > Orectolobiformes > Hemiscylliidae > Chiloscyllium > Chiloscyllium plagiosum. The sequence continues at coordinate 76,673,861 of NW_028270141.1, read as the reverse complement.
CTTGTAAGGAGGAAGGAAGAGGCTTACATAAGGTTGAGGAAACAAGGTTCAGACAGAGCATTGGAGGGATACAGGAGAGCCAGGAGGGAGCTGAAGAAAGGGATTAGGAGAGCTAAGAGAGGGCGTGAAAAATCTTTGGCGGGTAGGATCAAGGATAACCCCAAGGCCTTTTATGCATATGTGAGAAACATGAGAATGATGAGAACGAGGGTAGGTCCGATCAAGGACAGTAGTGGGAGACTGTGTATTGAGTCGGAAGAGATAGGAGAGGTCTTGAATGAGTAATTTTCTTCAGTATTTACAAATGAGAGGGACCGTATTATTGAAGAGAAGAGTATGAAACGGACTGGTAAGCTAGAGGAGATACTTGTTAGGAAGGAAGATGTGTTGGGTATTTTGAAAAACTTGAGGATAGGCAAGTCCCCTGGGCCTGATGGGATATATCCTAGGATTATGTGGGAAGCAAAAGAGGAAATTGCAGAACCGTTGGCAATGATCTTTTCATCTTCACTGTCAATGGGGGTGGTGCCAGGGGACTGGAGAGTGGCGAATGTTGTGCCCCTGTTCAAAAAAAGGGAATAGGGATAACCCCGGGAATTACAGGCCAGTTAGTCTTACTTCGGTGGTAGGCAAAGTAATGGAAAGGTTACTGAGGGATAGGATTTATGAGTATCTGGAAAGACACTGCTTGATTAGGGACAGCCAGCACGGATTTGTGAGGGGTAGGTCTTGCCTTACAAGTCTTATTGAATTCTTTGAGGTGGTGACCAAGCATGTGGATGAGGGTAGAGCAGTGGATGTAGTGTACATGGATTTTAGTAAGGCATTTGATAAGGTTCCCCATGGTAGGCTTATGCGGAAAGTCAGGAGGCATGGTATAGTGGGAAGTTTGGCCAGTTGGATAGAGAACTGGCTAACCAGTCAAAGTCAGAGAGTGGTGGTGGATGGTAAATATTCAACCTGGAGCCCAGTTACAAGTGGAGTTCCGCAGGGATCAGTTCTGGGTCCTCTGCTGTTTGTAATTTTTATTAATGACTTGGAAGAGGGAGTCGAAGGGTGGGTCAGTAAATTTGCAGACTATGCGAAGATTGGTGGAGTTGTGGATAATGAGGAGGGCTGTTGTCAGCTGCAAAGGGACTTAGATATGATGCAGAGCTGGGCTGAGGAATGGCAGGTGGAGTTCAACCCTGTCAAGTGTGAGGTTGTCCATTTTGGAAGGACAAATAAGAATGTGGAATACAGGGTTAATGGTAGGGTTCTTAGTAAGGTGGAGGAGCAGAGGGATCTTGGGGTCTATGTTCATAGATCTTTGAAAGTTGCCACTCAGGTAGATAGAGCTTGTAAGAAGGCCTATGGTGTATTAGCGTTCATTAGCAGAGGGATTGAATTCAAGAGTCGTGAGGTGATGTTGCAGCTGTATAGGACCTTGGTAAGGCCACATTTGGAGTACTGGTCGCCTCACTTTAGGAAAGATGTGGAAGCTTTGGAGAGGGTGCAGAGGAGATTTACCAGGATGTTGCCTGGAATGGAGAATAGGTCGTACGAGGATAGGTTGAGAGTGCTAGGCCTTTTCTCATTGGAACGGTGAAGGATGAGGGGTGACTTGATAGAGGTTTATAAGATGATCAGGGGAATAGATAGAGTAGACAGTCAGAAACTTTTTCCCCGGGTACAACAGAGTGTTACAAGGGGACATAAATTTAAGGTGAAGGGTGGAAGGTATAGGGGGGATGTCAGGGGTAGGTGGGGGCATGGAATGCGCTGCCTGTGGGAGTGGCAGAGTCAGAATCATTGGTGACCTGTAAGCGGCAATTGGATAGGTACATGGATGGGTGCTTAACCTAAGACAAATGTTCGGCACAACGTCGTGGGCCGAAGGGCCTGTTCTGTGCTGTATTGTTCTATGTTCTATGTTCTATGTACTCTGCTAGGACCCCTTGATTGCTTCCACAAGTTTCAGTGAGGACTACTCCTTTAAGATTATGAGACTGTGTTTGCCACATTAGCTATTGGTGCATGGTACAGGTATGAGATTGATTTAGCACAGTGGCATACAGCAAGATGTATGCCCCCTTAACTGAGGACTGCTGGCCAGTGAGGCATGCTGCCTAGTGGTGCGACTGCATTAATACGCATTGCAAGGCAGAAAGTGTAGGGAGAAGCTACGTGAACCAGCACTCAGTGAGCTTTGAGATGCTGCTGTTCCAATCTGTGAGTTTGGTGCCTGTCGCTGCACACAAAGTGTCTCTGCCACATCCTTTTAATGCTGGTTGTTGATACACCATGAAATGCAAGTCCAATATATTATGCATCTTGCAAATGGCTGTGAGAATCCTGATGCTTTGACAATTATTAGATTCCCTTGTCTGTGGATTAGGAATGCTTGTGGCTGCTGTCCTGAGATGCTGTTGTTGATGACCAATATCATTGTATCCCTACAGTGCAGAAAGAGACTGTTCAGCCCATCAAGTCTGCACTGACCCTCCAAAGAGCATCCCACCGAAATCCAGCCCCTTTCCTATCTCCGTAACCCTGCATTTACCATGGCCAATTAACATATCTTTGGACTGTGGGAGGAAATCAAAGTACCCAGCTCAGGGAGAAACCCTTGCCAACACAGGGAGAACATGCAAACTCCTCACAGACAGTCACCAAAGGTTGGAATCAAACCTGGGTCCCTGGTGCTGTGACATAGTGCTAACCACTGAGCCATCGTCCCACCCTTTGGAGGCTCTTTGCACCCAGTGATGAGTTAAAGCTGCCAGGGACTCATTCTAACTTTCATGTCAAGAATTCTAGATTCTAGTTTGCTTGCAGTAGATGGTAGGATGGGAAGTTGCAAAATAATGAATCTTAGTTGTTCAGTTAATAAAATTGTTAACAAGCTCTCATCTACCTTAATGGGTAATTTGGTGCTCCCTAGTGAGAATCTCACCCTAGCCTCTGAAACTTAGTTAAACAATGCAGCAAGTTGCTTCCGATATTGAGATACACCTCAACTATTTGTGCAATTCTGTTATGTTTCTTTCAGTAATCCACATTATTCAGGTTCAGTATGATTCTGTCCAGAGTTGTTTTCTCATTCATTTACATGATATGGATGCTGCAGGCTGGGCCCACTTTATTGCCCACCTCTAATTGCCTACAGGGCAAGAGTCAATCAGATTGGAATTACATGTAGGCCTGACCAGATAAGGATAGACGTTTTCTTCCCCAGAACATATCTGTGAACTAGATGGGTTTTCCTAAAAATCAACAATGCTTTCACAGTCATCATTAAACTCTTAATTCCAGATTTTTATAGAATTAAAATTCTGCCATCTGACAAGGCAAGATTCAAACCCAGGCCCCCGGGTCTCTGGATTAATAGTCTAGTGATCGAAACACTAGGTCATCACCTCCCCACTGGGATTACTCGTGTGACTACACTGAACCCAACCATTCTGTGCCACAATGCAAAGGTAATCCAAATAGACCGAAAGAGAAGTTAAGAAGAAAACCATTCGACTTGATGAAGGTCATTTCTCCCAAACATTAATCCACTCACTATAATGTTACACTATCCTGTCTTTTTCACAAACTAATATTGAGATTCAAAACTGTTCTTTACTTGTCGATTCCTTGTGGAATCTTGTAGATTCCTTTACTTGTGGAATCTACAAGTAAAGAACAGTTTGAATCTCAATAATGAAATAAAAACTGGCTGATGTTTTTGTTAGGACAATGTTATTCCGGTTTATGATTCTAAATTCTCTGGGATTATTGGATATAGTGCAAGTATTTATTCAATGTTATTCAATTTTAATTTCCTGATTATGATCAATATAGAAAACTGAATAACTAAATAACCTACTGATTAAATCTGGGGTTTTCTTATGCTATTTTCATTGGTACAACTATGAAACAGCTCATACAAATGCTCAATAGCAACAATTTGGCGAAGTACAATCATTTCCACAGCCAAGTTTCTCTGCATTTAATTTGTATGCATGACACTGGCTTCTGTCTGAGCTTTGTAAAGATTAAGCTGTGGGAGAGGTTAGACTGGGACCTTTGACAAAAGAAAATGCCACTGAACTGTACAAATCCCACTACTCCCACTGCACTGCAGACACAGCAACTGAGCTCTTCACTTGCATGAACATGAAATGCCTCATCTATATATGAGGAATTAAATTATTTTCTTATTTTAAAATAAGCTATGTCACAATTTCAATTGAATTGGTAAACAACAACTGAAGCTAAACAGACCAGAGCTTCATATAGGGCAGATAGTTCACTCAAGCAATTCAAATATACACTGACCAAAGAAATATCATTGCAATAGCAATGAAGAACCCATAGCAACTGAACAAAAACAGTTCACTCAATTATGCATTTTTATACTGTTGTGGTGAAAATGTTTAATCAGAGCCACAGTATTTTCAGATGTAGAATTAAAGAGGATATGATGAAGCAGGTCTCAACAGTCATGGGCAGATTGTAAAATGTAAGAGACAGTGCCATAATGTATGTATTTGAATACAACATAACATTCCACCTATTAACTAATATCATTAAACTTAAAAAAAATTTAGAGAACATTCCTTTTCAATAAATTGAACAGATTATTCTGCAAAGTAGAATTATTATACCAATAACTAACTTTAGTATCCATAAAATCAGTTATTTTTGGCACCACACATAACATCAAACACATTTGGAAACATTATTGAAAGCACAGAACATTTTATTTAATCTATCATTAGTATTCTAGTCAAAAGTCTTACTTTGTTTGATATTTTTGTTAATGTTTGGAATAGGAAGTTACCCACATTCAGTTCCACTACTTTCAAAACACAAAATTCTTATTGTTCTTGCTTTGGTCAAAAAGCAACTACTGGAGTATGAATAACAGCTGCCTGTTGTGCTACAAACTGATTAATCTTCATTCAAGTCAGTCTAAGGAGTTCACAATGCTCTTAATGAGACAGATTGAACTAAAATAACCTCTTGGCTCAGCTGAGTAAGCTTGGTTATTAATGGGAATGGAGATGGTTGTAATCAGCCGTCATAGATTACAACATACTAATTGATAAAAAGTTTTACTCCAGGACAAAGTTTTCTTGACATTTAAATTGTCTATTTTCATTTACTCATTTATATATTCTCCATGTGCCTTTTGAGTTCTCTTAATGTATTCTGCTCACAGAACTGCTATAGCCATCTTAAAAGTTTGTGGATTGTCAGAAACCTCATACTGAATTCCATTTATGGGAAAACTACAAAAATTGTTTGGGGTGAGGGAAGGTTCTGAAATTGACATCCATTCTTTTGAGAAGCTACAAGAGCCCTTAGAGCCCCACAATTGTGTTCAAACACTTTAGAGGGTGAATTGCGATAACGGCAGTTTGATGAGCATACTAATATGTGCATGCAAGCAATGAGCCTTCAAAATTATGCAGAAGAGACAATAACATAATTTAAGATACAGTATTGATTTAATGCAAAGATGCTACTTAGGACACCTTGTTCCAATTAACATCTGGTCTTAACTTTACAGATTCAAACATAGTACTCAGCAGAAGACAGATCCAATTCCCACAAACCACAGTCCACCCCATATCACCTATCACTTGAAAGGGTTCATAAGCTACTTACATTTTGATTATTGTTTGATTTCTTTTGACTGGCTCTTCAATTCTACAGGTGTTTGTTCCTTTCTGTAGTTGTCAACTAGTGCATCAAGAATTCTGCATGAAACAATTGTTCCCAGATACGAATGAAATAGTAGCCATTCCCCTTGAAATAAAATATGGAGAAATGAATGGAGGCCATTCAGAATAGTATAAGTTCCTGGAAGATAGAGGAAGGTGAGGAAGAGAAGGAATCTCATCAGGAGGCCAATCCATCTGGCGTGTTCAGAGAGCAATTCTCCTATTTGAGCTTCAATGAGGAACAATGGGGGTGTCATTTGTATTAAAGTAAGCAAATCCTCATTGAAATTTACTATGTGTTACAGAGGCAATTACATCCCAAGAGCAGGGTAAGGCTTGTTTTGTTGAGTTTGTGAAGGTGATTGTGATAATTAACTTTTGTGTGCCTGGTTGCTTCTTGGCTTGAGCTGGAGATTTTTGCAGCATTTTGAAGTTTGCTGTCCATAGTTTGTAAGGTATCTTCGAGACCCCTGATTTATTGAAAGCTAGCTATGTTTCAACTTGCCTTGGCAGAGAGGGTCAAGCAGACAGAGCATGTGGTTTTACTGGGAGTGTAGGCTTCTCCATGGTGCAGAGTATCATTAAGTCCACACACATCAGTTTGGGTAATGCATGCCAAATCAGCACAATAGAAAGAGATTTCAGTTCTTCAGTATCGAGCTGGTGTGTGACCATAAATAAAGAATCATTTTGTCTGGTATCCAGACAACAGTCATGTTGCCTTCACTCTGAATCAATTGTCTGCCAGCTCCAGCTGTGCCACAATGGTACCAAAGCAACAAGCAATGAAACAAGAGCTAACTGCTGATGACATGTCTGAATGTCCTGGTGTCTAAAATATGCATAAGCCATGAATGCATGCAATGGAGGCCATGGTGTCACATAAAGTATTTTAGGTCATTGGCATGCTGGTACAAAACGTTTACTGTCTGACAACTCTGGAGGTGAAAGTGAGGATTATTGGTCAGAGTATTGAGTACAGGAGTTGGGAGGTCATGTTGCGGTTGTATATGACATTGGTTAAGCCACTTTTAGAATATTGCATGAAAGTCTGGTCTCCTTCCTATCAGAAGAATGTTGTGAAACTTGAAGGGTTCAGAAAAAATTTACAAGGATGTTGCCAGGGTTGGAAGATTTGAGCTATAGGGAGAGATTGAATAGGCTGGGACTGTTTTCCCTGGAGCATTGGAGGCTGAGGGGTGACCTTATAGAGGTTTAGAAAATCATGAGGGGCATGGATAGGATAAATAGATAAAGTCTCTTCCCTAGGGTGGGGGAGTCCAGAACTAGAGGGCATGGGTTTAGGATGAGTGGGGAAAGGTATAAAAGAGATCTGAGGGGCAACGTTTTCACGCAGAGGATGGTACGTGTATGGAATGAGCTGCCAGAGGAAGTGGTGAAGGCTAGTGCAATTGCAACATTTAAAACGCATCGGGATGGGTATATGAATAGGAAGGGTTTGGAGGAATATGAGCTGGGTCTGGCAGGTGGGACTAGATTGGGTTGGGATATCTGATAGGCATGGACGGGTTGGACCGAAAGATCTGTTTCCATGCTGTGCATCTGGATGACTCTATGACTCTATAACTGCTGATGCTGGAGATCAGAGTCAAAACGTGTGACACTGGAAGAGTACAGCTGGTCAAGCGGCATCCGAGGAGCAGGAGAGTTGGCATTTCGGGCATAAGCACTTTTTCAGAAATGTAGAGCAGGGAAGGGGACTAAGAGGTAAGTAGGAGGGGATGTGAGGCTTGGAGGAAGGTAACTTGGAAGGTGATAGGTAGATGCAGGTGGGGGTAATGGTGGAGTGAATAAGTGGAAAGGAAGATGGACAAGTGGAACAGTTCAAGAGTGCGGTGCCAAGTTGGAGGGTTGGATCTAGGATGAGGAGGGGGAGGAGAGATGAGGAGACTGGTGAAATCGACATTGATGCAGTGCGGATGGAGGGTCCCAAGGTGGAAGATGAGACATTCTTCCTCCAGGCGTAGGGTGGCTAGGATTTGGCGGTAGAAGAGACCCTGTATGTCCTTGGCGGAGTGGGAGAGGGAATTGAAGTGGTCAGCCACAGAACAGCAGGGTTGTTTAATGCGTGTGTCACAGAGGTGTTCTCTCAAATGTTCCGCGAGTTGGCTCCTGGTCTCCCCAGTGTAGAGGAGACCACATCGAGAGCACTGAACACAATAGATGAGGTGTTTGGATGTGCAGAAAAATCTCTTCCAGATGTGAAAAGATCCTTTGGGGCCTTGGACAGAGGTGAAGGGGCAGGTGTGGGTGCAGAATTTACACCTCTTGTGGTGGCAAGGGAAGGTGCCGGGAGTGGAGGGTAGCTTGGTGGGAGGCATGAACTTAACGAGGGAGAAGCGGAGGGAATGGTCTCTATGGAATGCTGATAGGGGTGGGGAGGGAACTATATCCCTAGTCTTGGGGTCTGTTTGTAGGTGGCCGAAATGGTGGAGGATGATGCATTGTATCTGGAGGTTGGTGGGATGGAAGGTGAGGACTGGGGGGTTCTATTCTTGTTGTCATTGAAGGGGTCGGGTTCAAAGGTGGACGCATGAGAAGTGAAGGAGATGTGCTGGAGGACATTGTTGACCGTGTAGGAGGAGAAGTTGTGGTCCTTGATGTAGTAGGCCATCTGGGATGCCCTGGAGTGGAATTGCTCTTCTGGGAGCAGATACAGTGGAGGCGGAGGAATTGGGAAAACGGGATAGGGTTTTTATAGGAGAGGGGGTTTGGGAGGGGGTGTAGTCCAGGTAGCTGTCTCTGGAGGAGCTATGCAGTGCACAGTAGGGAGAGTGTCATGGTCTACTGCATGGTGCACATCATGACAACAAAATCCTTTTTCCCAGTGAGCTGCTAAACAGTTGAAGCATGAGCAGGAGAAAATGAGAACAGGCTCCTAGCAATTCAGTAATAGATAGGGGTTTAACCATTCAAGTGAGTGCATATGAGGATTCTGGAAAGTGTATATTCAAATCCTGTAAGAGGAATGTAAAGGCTGCAGAGAAGATTAGCAAATTGGATAAAAACATGATTTATTCAAGAAGGAATAGAGAGCTTAACATGGCATGCAAAGTGCCCTGAAAGGCTGCCAATTGTCAGATGTCAGTGATGAAGGTGAATGCACCCAAAGGGGTATGCCCTGAGATATCATTGTAGGGTGTCCAAGATACTGGTCTGGAGGAGTAAGCAGTGAGCTGAAATCTCCAAGTTCCCACTCTGACCTCCATGTCAGGAGTTGTCAACATTTAGTTTCCTCACAAGAATCTCATCTCAACATCCGAAAACTACGATTGAAAATGCAACAAGTTGCCGTCAGCATTGATAAAGGCCTCTCCCGACCTCTCATTCCATTCTCTCTCATTACTTTGCGTCATTTGTGTGGTGCAGGACCCCGTCAGATTTCACCCATGGTTTCCCTTACTAAGACTATCTTTTAATTTCAGATCCACTCATTAATTGAATTTAAATTAAACCAGCTACCATACTGGGACTTGAGCCAATGACCCCTGAGCCTTAACCTAGATTTCTGGTCTCGTGTCTGAATCTTCTCAGATTGTGACCCTATCCTCAACTCAATGCAACCACCAGGCTTCCTGACTCTAAGGAAAGACAGTGGATACCAGTTTAAACAAAAACCTGAATCACATGAAACTGGAGCCTTATTATAATATTTACATTTCCAATCTGCCTCCTTGGTGTAGGTTGCCTGCCATTCCTAACTTTCAGTCTCAGTTAAAGCCAGAAATACATGGGTCTGAGTGAGAAAACAAATGCTTCACACCTGAACACTGCACTCCACCAGTTCGCATGGTACAAACATGTCAATGTTTTGCCACTATCTTCACTGCAGAATGTGCAACAGGCATTCCACTAAAAATGGTGAACCAGTGGATGAATCAGAATTCGGATCTTAAAGGAAGTACTATCACTAACAAATCAGTATTGGAGAAATGAACAGGACTAAAAGCCAACAAATCTCCCAGAAACCTACACCCTAAGGTTTTAAAAGAGGTGTTACAGTGATAATGCTTTTGATTTTGATCTTCCAAATTTCTGTTTTCTAGAATGGTATCTATGGATTAGAATGTAGAAATTGTAACCTTGTTACAAGGAAGATTAAAAAACAAATCAGAGAACCATTGGTCAATTAAGACATCAACATTGGGAGCTGCTAGAATTTATGAGACTATTTTTCCTTATTGTTTCATATCATTCTCAGGTCACTAGTGAGCTGCCAGGGTCTATTTTCATGCATAAGTATTTCATTCTTGTCTAAACTGGCCTGATTTATATGCAGGTTGGTGTCCTCCCAGGTAATGGTGACAAACTAGTCAGGACCGGTTCCCAACTTGAAAGTCTGAGTGGTAACCTGGCAACTACAGTTCACTAGCATCTTTTCCAGGAATCCGACTTGGCTATCATTCCCCAACATCTTAGGGCATGCTCCATGGGCAGTGATCACCTACACCCTCTAACCACAGAAGTCAACATCAGTAAATTATCAGCCTTATCACATCATTATGGCACATTTTGGACTAACTGGCATAATACAGTTCAGCATTTCATTAATGCACTTTGCAGCTTACTGACACCTTACTTTGTAATGCTGTTGCCAGGTTGTGTTGCATTCTAGGTCACAGACCTAACTCATCCATCCATACACAATGCACCTCAAGGCTGTTAGCATGCTTTCTTCAAGTTCACTCACTTTGTGTTTATCTGGATGCTCACAGCATCTTTGCCTTGTCTTGCTTTTTAGCACAGACATAAAGCCAGGCAGCTTGCCATGTTTGCCAGCACTGAGCAGTGGAGTAGGTATTCACTTGGACATATTGCTGTATTGCACTGTGCTGCTTCAGTGTCTTACCTCCGCTGTGTGTCAGCAGCAAACGTGGCAAACTCACTGCATTTGCTTCACCCAAATGGCCATTGTTGCTAGTCTAAGGGGAAAAGTCTTTAGTCTTGTTAGGGATGTCTATAGTCAGTCCGAGGGGCTTAGGCACCAAACATTAAGAAGGGCTATCATTGGCTGTGCTGTGTTGGGGAAATTTGGAAAGACAAGAGTCAGGAATTGGAGCCAGTGTGCTGGGATGCAGAGGGGATACTCACTGGGAAAGGGAGTAATTCTAGATGTAAACATGGGTGCTAAAATAGCATGGGGGAGCACGGGTTACTGTGGGAGGGATGGTCATTGATGGACACCCGCCACTGAAGGAGGGTCAGTGGATCACAATGTTAGGCATAGCTATGCAGTAAACCGTGCAATCAAAGGTACATTGGTGAGGTAAGTAGTTAACTAAAAGTAGTGGGTTGGAATGTGAGGAGCCTTAAATTTGATGGGGTCGAGCAGGATTACTACACAGCTGAGGATTAAATGTGGAACCCAACAAGTAAACACTGGTAGGTCCCAGCACTAGTGAATTGACCTCTTCCACTTTCCTGAACACAAGATTGAATGAGAGAGTTGCCATGGAGACAAAATGCATAATTAATGAGGTGAGCAGCAGAGAATTGCGAGAGTAAAATCACCAGGTCTTAACAAAAATATGGGAAAATTCAACCCATGGTCACCAGACTAGTTTTTAATTCCAAATTTAATAAGTTCACCATCTGCTATAGTGGTATTTAATCACATGACCCCAAAGCCAAAGCCTAGGTCTCTGGATTATTCATCCAGTAGCAAATACCATTGTGCTACCAATACCTCCATCTCAGAATCCAGAGTCCCAAAATAATACTCTGTAGATGTGTTCAAATCAACCTCAGCAGCCAAAGGGAATTTAAATTCAATTGATTAATCTTCAACATTTTCAATAATGGTGACCAAAAATACTACCATTGACTGTTGTAAACCCCACTGGGTTCAGTAAAATCCTTTAGCAATCCTTACTTTTTCACCAACACCCAACAAATCTGCCATCCCAGGAATCAGTCTGGTGAACCGTTGCTGCAGTCTCTCAGTGGCAAGTATATCTTTTGTTAGATATGATTTGGAGGAGCTGGTGTTGGACTGGGGGGGACAAAGTTAAAAATCACACAACACCAGGTTATAGTCCAAAAGGTTTATTTGGAAACACTAGCTTTCGGAACGCTGCTCCTTCATCAGGTGGTTGTGAAGCAGGACCATAAGACAGAAAATTTAAAGCAAAAGATCAGTGTCATGCAGCTGAAATGATAAACCCAGATTAAGTCTTTCATCTTTTAGAATGGGTTTGCTCATTTTGATTCTTTAATATGTAAATCCCAGAATTTCTTTTAAGTCACATTCTCAAGATAACTTCAGGTTTTCTAATAAAAGGTGCCATCTCAGCTCAGACAATGAATTAATGGTGTGAGGTTAAAGTTTGTCTCTGTCCCAATCTTGAGTCAGACTGGTTCTATTTATAAAGTGGGATTGATAGAATATTACGTGGATTGACTGTAGGTTATGCATTTTTCAAACAAAACAGAAGTATCTGCAAATATCATTCTGCAGAAACAAATTCACTCGTGAACATATATATGTCCGCACAAAGGAGAGACAGAGTGAGTGTGTGCATGTGGGTGTGAGTGCATGTGAAAAAGGTGTGTGTTTTCATGTGTATAGGCTTGGTAATGTATGTGTGTAAGTGTGATGAGGTATAAGCCTGTGAGAAGGTACGTGTGTGGGTGTAAGTATGGGGCATGTATGTATGTGTCCATGAAAGAGAGCTTGTCTCTGAGAGAGGGTCTGCATGAGTGTGTGAGTATGTAAGAGTGTGTGTGTGCTTGTGTGTGTCTGTGGGTGTGAGAGTGTATAGTGCAGTTCTGATGTGCCACAGCAAAAAACCGTAATGACCTCCTCAGGAGACAGACACAGGTTGCAATCGACAGGGTCCCTTTCATTCTCCAGCACTTCCCAGGAGCCAAGAAACTACACCATGTTCTTCACATCCTGCAACACATTATCAATGAGGATGAGCACCTCGCCAAGACCATCCCTACGCCTCCATCTCTCTCACCTTTAATCAACCACCAAACCTTAAGCAGACCATTGTTCGCAGCAAACTGCCCAGCCTTCAGGGCAGCATCGACCACAACACCACACCCTGTCATGGCAATCACTGCAAGACCTGTCAGAGTGTCAACACGGATACCACCATTACATGTGGGCACACCACCCACCAACTACGCGGCTGGTACTCATGTGACTCGGCCAACGTTGTCTATCTCATATGCTGCAGGCATGGATGCCCTGAAGCATGATACACTGGTGAGAAGCTATGACAATGAATGAATGGACACTGCACAACAATCAACAGACAGGAGTGTTCCCGCCCAGTCAAGAACAGTTCAGCGGTCTGGAACATTCGACCTTGGGCCTTCGGGTGACCATCCTTCAAGGTGAACTTCAGGACAGGCAATAGTGCAAAGTGGCCAAGCAGAGGCTGATAGCCAGGTTTGGTACCCAGGGGGATGGCCTCAACTGGGACCTTGGGTTCACGTGATACTACAGGTGACCTCACTGCACTATACCCTCACTCTCACACATACACAGACACACACACACACTTAGATACTCACATACAGACCCTCTCCCATACACACACACACACATACACCCCCAACACTCACACCCATGCACACACCTTCTCACAAGCTTATATCCCATCACACTCACACACATTCTTTACTAAGCTTACACACACACAAACATACTCTCTCACACATGCACACACTCACCCTGTCTCTCCTGCATGCATGCATATATAGATTTATGCCGTGAATTTGTTTCTGCAGAATTATATTTGCAGATACTTCTGTTTTGTTTGAAAAATGCATAACCTACAATCAATCCATGTAATATTCTATCAATCCCACTTTAGAAATAGAACCAGACTGACTCAAGATTGGGACAGAGACAAACTTTAACCTTTAATCCATTGTCTGAGCTGAGATGGCACCTTTTTTTTTGAAAACCTGAAGTTATCTTGAGAATGTGACTTAAAAAAAATTCTGGGATTTACATATTAAAGAACCAAAATGAGCAAACCGATTCTAAAAGATGAAAGACTTAATCTGGGTTTATCATTTCAGCTGCATGACACTGTAATCTTTTGCAATAAATTCTGTGTCTTGTGGTCCTGCTTCACAACCACCTGATGAAGGAGCAGTGCTTCGAAAGCTAGTACTTCCAAATAAACCTTTTGGACTATAACCTGGTGTTGTGTGATTTTTAACTTTTTCTCAGATAAGAAGATTAACACTGCACACCCTATTCCAGGTGTGATTAACTGAAGCCCCTCATCCCTGGGACCTCACTAAACAGTTTCCTTTGCACCCAATGATCTTCCAAAAGCATGGGTCCAAAAATTGAACATCCTTTTCCTGTCCTCCCAAACCAGAGTTTTATAAAGGGTTTAGTAATAACCTCCTTGCCTGCGTATGCAACATATTACAGAAACATGCAGTTGGTAACATCATCAGTGAATAATTGGAATTTCCCAGCACAGAAACAAGTTATTTGACAAATCTGCTTTATGCCAGTATTTGTATTCCTTCTCCTACTCTCTCTGCATCTCCCCAATTTCCAAAGCAATTCGTATGAATATAGAAGCGTGAATAAATATTTTACTTTGAAAACGTTTATCTTAAAAGCTAACCTGTTGTAGGACGCGGATGAGGAAGTCAAAGACGACACAATTCAAAATATGGCTACTGATGTGAATGAAATGACTCACTTCTGTATGTTCAGAAGCCAATAATTAGTCAAAGATTTTGATCCTAAAGTACTCTGTATTCACAAGCTCATTGTTCTGATGTACACTGAATGTTTCATTCATCAGATAATACAAAATGTTAATCAAATACCATTTGTTGTCATAAGCAACAGCATAAGATTTAATGTCTCTCCCACCAAAACCTCTCACATCCCCTCCCCCACCCAGCTGCCACCATGCCCCTTACATCCCCCACTCATTTTGGTCCCTCTGTTCACTGCCTTTTTTCCGTCAATGAACTGATGTAACCCCAACTAACTGGCCATGCCCAGTAATCCTCATTAGCAAAGATTGCTATAGATTTGCTCTGCTGCAAATCCTGATTAATTAAATGCTGAAGGGTCAAATTCTGATTCGTATTTTAAATTCAGACAATTTGGCATAGCTCAGTGAAGCAACCAAGTACATAGTAACCAGCCAAAATTTTGACTGTCAGAATTATTCTAAGTTCTGCCTTGTTTCCCTCTGTACTTTTATTTTATACTGTTATTTGCCAGCCAGGGAAGAGAAGACAGATTGATGAATTAAATGATTCAGTCTATTGTAACTGTGTACACAAGGAATGTTGATTTGTTCCCACATGATGTCATTGAAGAGTAGGCAAAGACTGCACACTTGGTGGGATATCCTTGAGTCTCATGCTTCACTGCAGATCTGACAGTCTATGAATACTTTCCTTCAGCTTGCTTTGTTTGCAAGGCCTTTAGCTGGGCTCTGATTTAGTCCTAAGCGGATTGTACCTCAAGTGGACTGAGCATGACCAGTTTGGATGTAGCCACTCAGTGTGTGTTTTGCCAGTTACATCACCATCAGACGATGGATCTATACAGTAGTTACCACCTCTTTATTCTTTACGATTAGCACTGAGGAAGCCTGGGAAAAATGCAGTTTCGGCCACTTTGAGACTGCTGTGAACATGGATTGCATTCTAATGAACACATCTGAAAGCAAGCTTTCTTCAAGAAAGCACTGTAGCAAAGCTCTCAGGTCCATCCACTTGAAGTGACTTGTTCGTTGTATTTTTAACTGGTTAGAGCTTTTGAATGAGTACCCTGTAAAACTCAAAACATTACATTAGCTGGAAAATCATCAAAATCTCAGTTTAAAAAATAACATGTTAATTTGATTAATTTTTGATACTAATTTTGCATATTCTTTTTGAAGTATGCAGACAGCAGAGCAGTCTGTTTTTTCTATGCAGGTAAAATGGGGAAGTAAATTTGAATACAAGATTTGCAGAAAACAGAAATTCAGTTTGTACAGAAATATAACTTACAGGAAAGAAAGGATTTCCTAAAGTACGGACAAAAGGGAAAACACAAATCTGAAATAAGAGAAGTACTGGAATTCCAAACATCCATCAATGTCTGAAAGGGAAGAGATATATTTGGTGGGATGCTCATCAGAAAACTTGAAACATGGACTAGAATTTAACTGTAGCAATGAGTGACACAACATTGGGAACAGAGGTAAGGGAACCTCTGCTCAGAGATGGGTTGGCTGGCTATAAGCAATCACATAGTGACCAGACAATTAGATATTGATAGTCTAGGGGTACAGTCAATTACACAGTGGGGCAGGCAGCAGGTCACTGACATTGCTGTTAAATCACAGCATCAATGATCTGTGTGACATAGTTAAACAGCATCAATCTGCCCATCTGAGAGGAGGATTTTGAAATGGAGCTGTCACTACTTGCCGATCTGTGGATCACCAGCTGCTGCCACAACATTCACTAATGGATACATGGCTTAGTGTCGCCTCAAGGTTAGCAATGCCATCCATTAAATTCTCCTCCAGACCACATGGGAATGGCAGGTGGTCCTGCCTCACCACCCCCGCGCGCCCCACCTCCCCCCCCCCAGCAGAAGCAGCAGGAGAACCTCCCAACCTGACTGAGATAGCCTGGGCAAAGAGTACGGAGGAGACTAGCAGCTGTAATGTCCACAGGTGAACGCTGCAAAGGGCATAAGAACGTCCTGCACTCTTGCAAGGATGAGTGACACAGTGTAGTCATTGCAAAGTTGCGCTAACCTTATCACTAAGCAATGTAAAAGTGCCAGCAGAGAGTTATGCCAGAGAGATATCTGGGCCTTCAGGGGTCATTGTAGTGGAATGAACATGCAGTGCCAGTTCATGCTGTGAAATTGCAGGGAACAGCATGTGTGGAACGTTTACAGCTGTCATAGTCCTGTGTGCTCTTAAGTGTCCTCTGCCTTTGTCAGGTAGGAGTCTGTCCCGCCACTCTTCCTGGGAAGCAGCACCTTCCAGTGTTTTCAGGTGCTTTGCTATTCATTGAAATGATACTTAATCTATTTGCCTGAAGAACAAGGTAGCGCATAACACTTGAAGCTTGATGGTGATCCTGACTTTTGCATATTGGCTCCTACAGAAGAGAAGGCATTGGAACTAGCTGGGAATTGGGGCAGAGGCTGAGTTGAGCACCACAGAATCATAGAATCCCTGCAGTGTGGAAGCAGGCCATTCAGCCCATCAAGTGCACACCGATCCACCGAAAAGCATCCCACCCAGCCGCACCCCCTACCCTATCCCTGTAATCCTGCATTTCCCATGGCTAACCCATTTAGCCTACATATCACTGAGACACTCAGGGACAGTTTAGCATGGCCAGTTCACCTAAACGACACATCTTTGCTCTGGATAAACCTCTGGGACTGAATCAAGTGTATCACAGGATGTTGAGGTAGGAAGGCTTGAAGGTAGGAGACAGGAAAGAAATTGGGGTGCCCCTAGATTTCTATCATCGACAGCCATGAGTGAGGTGTCCAAGGACTGGAAGGAGGCTAATGTTGTGCATTTATTTAAGAAGGGCTGTAAGGAGAAGGCTGGAAAGAGGTGAGTCTGATAAGGTTTTGGAGTGGATTCTGAGAGATAGGATCTACATGCATTTGGAGAGGCAAGAACTGATTACGAATAGTCGGCGTGTCTTTGTGCATGGGAAATTCTGGGAAACTTGATTGCATTTTTTGTGTACGTGACCAAACAGATAGATGAGGGCAGAGCAATATACATTGTCTACTAATAAAGCCTTTGACAAGGCTCCATATGGTCGACTGTGAGTTAAGTTAGATCACATGGGATTCAGGGGGAGCTTGCCAATTGGATACAAGATTGGCTTGAAGGTAGGAGACAGAAGGTGGTGGTAGAGGGTTGTTTTTCAGACTGGAGGTCTGTGACCAATGATGTTCTGCAGTGATTGTAGCTATGACCACTTTTGTTTGTCATTTAGATGAGAATTTAGGACGTATGGTTAATAAGTTTGTGAATGACACCAAAATTGGTGGTATAGTGGTCAGTAAGAAGCTTATTAATGGTTACAAAGGGATCTTGATCAATTGGACCAATGGACTGAGGACTGGCAGATAGAGTTTAATTTGGATAAATGTAGAGTATTGCATTTTGGTAAAGCGAACAACGGCAGGACTTCTACAGTTAATGGTAGGGCCCTGGGTAGCGTTGTCGAACAGAAACCCAGGGGTTCAGGTTCATAGTTCTTTGACAGGTAGGCAGGGTGGTTAAGAAGGCATTTAGCACACTTGCCTTCATTGCTCAAACTCAAAAAATGTGGCGCTGGAAAAGCACAGCTGGTCAGGCAGCATCTGAGGAGCAGGAGAGTCAATGTTTCGGGCATAAGCTCTTCATCAGGAAACACTTTTTGACTCTGATCTCCAGCATCTGCAGTCATCACTTCATTCATTGCTCAGACTATTGAGTATAGGAGTTAGGATGTCACATTGGGGCTGTACAGGACATTGGTGAGAATATGTTTGGAGTACCAAATGGGGCGGCACAGTGGCTCAGTGGTTAGCACTGCTGCCTTACAGCACCAGGGTCCCAGGCTTGATTCCTGCCTCAGGCAACTGTCTGTTTGGAGTTTGCATATTCTCCCTGTGTCTGCGTGGGTTTCCTCCGGGTGCTACGGTTTCCTCCCACTGTTTGGGTGGGTTAATCTTCAGAGGGTTGGTGTGGACTTGTTGGGCCGAAGGGTGTGTTTCCACACTGTATGGAATCTAATCTAATCTACTGTGAAAAGTTCTGGTCATTCTCCAATGGGAAGGATATCATTAAATTGGAGAGGGTTCAGATAAGATTTACCAGGGTTGTTGCTGGGACTGAAGGGTTTGAGTTATTGAGGAGAGACTGAATAGACTGGGACTTTTTTTCCACTGGAGCAAAGGAGGTTGAGGGGTGACTGCATATTGGTTTACAAAATCATGAGGGGCATAAACAAAGTCAATAGCATAGCTCGTTTCCCGAACGTAGGTGAGTTTGCAACTGGGAGACATATTTTTAAGGTGAGAGGAGTAATATTTAAAAGGGGCCTGAGGGGCAACTTTTTCACACAGAGGGTGGTTTGTGTGTGGAATGAATTGCCAGAGGAAGTGGTGGATGCAGGTACAGTTACAATATTTAAACGACATTCTGACAGATACATGAACAGGAAAGGTTTAGAGGGATATGGGCCAGATGCAGGCAAGTGGGACTATATTAGTTTGGAAAACTTGGTCAGTGTGGACAAGTTGGATCAAAGGTACTGATTCGATCCTGCATGAATCTATCCCTCTATAAGTGGGATTAGGCTGCGGGGCTAATTGATTCAGCTGGCACAGGCACGATGGGCTGAATGGCCTCTTTCTAAATTTTCAATGGCACATGTGGGTTCTAACTATTCCTCCTGGTGAATGGAATTACCAACACTGAATCTCCAACCATTCATATCCTTGGAGTTAGCATTTACTAGAAACTTACACAAATCAGCCAAAGTAACACTGCAGCTACATCACCAGGAATTCTGAGGCAAATTAGCTCACCTCCTGATTTCCTAATGTTGATCCAATATTCACAAGTGTTATGAACAGACCAGAACCACCACCACATTCCGAAACCCCACCACAATTTCATACGTAGGTCGCCCAGACTCAAACTTTTATGTTTATTCAGAGACAACTGGCAGAGGAGGAACAGGCAGCGACCCATGTCTGCAGCCCAGGGCTCATCAATCCATCTGCTTTTTTCCCCTTTTTCTTCCCCCTTTTCTTCCTCTCTATTTTTCCTAAGATTTTAAAGTGTTTCTATTTTGATAAGAAAATTTACTTTGGAGCAGCTGAGAGCCAAAACAGACCAGGCTGGAGGCCTGGAGTGGTGTGGAACAGCTGAGAGCTGGAGAGGAGTGGGCTGGAGGTGTGGAGGGGTTAGTGTTGGGACAACAACTACTCACAATACATATTAACAATCTGGACAAAAGACATGAGGGCATTGTTGCTAGGCTTGCAGATGACACAAAGGTAAGTGGAGGGACAGGTAGTGTTCAGGAAGCAACAAGGCTGTATAAAGACTTTGATAGGCTAGGGGAGTGGGCAAAGAAGTGGCAGGTGGAATACAATGTGGGAAAATATGAGATTATGCACATTGCTAGGAAGAATAGAGATGTAGACTGTTTTCTAAATAGGAAAAGGCTTCAGAAATCTGAAGCACAAAGGGGTTCGGAAGTCCTAATTCAGGATTCTCTTAAGGTTAACATGTAGATTCAGATGGTAGTTAGGAAGCTAAATGCAATGTTAGCATTCATTTTGAGAGTGCAAGAATGAAAGAGCAGAGATGTACTGCTGAAGCTGTCTTAGGCTCTGGTCAGACTCCATTTGGAAGTTTATGAGCGGGTTTTGCCCCTGTATCTAAGGAAGGAAGTGCTGGCCTTGAAGGGGATCCAGAGGAGGTTTTCAAGAATGATCCCAGACATAAAGGACTTGTCACAAGAGACGTAGTTGAGGACTCTCAGTCTGTACTCATAGTCACAGAGTCATAGAGATAGCACAGAGGCAGATCCTTTGGTCCAACTCATCCATGCTGACCAGATATCTTAAACTAATCTAGCTCATTCGTCAGCACTTGGCTCATATTCCCTCTAAACCCTTCGTATTCATATACCCATCCAGAAGTCTTTTAATGTTGTAATTGTACCAGCCACCAGCACTTCCTCTGGCAGCTCATTCCATAAACGCACCACCCTCTGTGTGAAAAGGTTGCTCCTGAGGTCCCTTTCAAATCTTTCCCCTCTCACCTTAACATGTGCCCTGTAGTTCTGGATTCCCCCACTCAGGGAGAAGACCTTGTCCATTTATCCTATCCATGCCCCTCATGATTTCATAAACCTCTATAAGATCACCCCTCAGCCTCCGACGCTCCAGGGAAAACAACCCCAGCCTATTCAGCCTCTCATTATAGCTCAAATCCTCCAACCTTGGCAATTCCTTTCCCTGGGATCAGGGAGTCCAGAACTAGAGGGCATAGGTTTAAGGTGAGAGGGGAAAGATATAAAAGAGACCTAAGGGGCAACTTTTTCACGCAGAGGGTGGTACATGTATGGAATGAGCTGGCAGAGGATGTGGTGGAGGCTGGTACAATTACAACATTTAAGAGGCATTTGGATGAGTATATGAATAGGAATGGTTTGGAGGATTATGGGCCGGGTGCTGGCAGGTGGGACTAGATTGGGTTGGGATATCTGGTCGGCGTGAAGGGTCCGTTTCCATGCTATACATCTCTATGACTCTATGACTCTATTTCTCAGTTCCACTCAAATAACTTCCCTGGATGTATTCCCAGGAATATCCTCCCTAAGCACAGTCAAAAACGCCAATCCCCCTCCTCTCTTGCCCCGCACTTTCTATCTTTCCTATAGCATTTGTATCCTGGAACATTAAGCTGCCAGTCCTGTCCACCCATGAACCACGTGCTCTGTAATTGCTATGATACCCCAGTCCCATGTTCCTAACCATGTGATAGAGTTGAGAAGGATTAAGGTGAACTTCATTGTAATTTACAGAATACTGAGAGCCCTGGACAGAACAGTCATGGAGAAGATGTTTCTATTCGTAGGAGGGACTAGGTACTGAAGTCACAGACTCAGAGTGAAA
The DNA here is from genome assembly GCF_037043375.1 of Chiloscyllium plagiosum. Lineage (NCBI taxonomy): Eukaryota > Metazoa > Chordata > Chondrichthyes > Orectolobiformes > Hemiscylliidae > Chiloscyllium > Chiloscyllium plagiosum. The sequence continues at coordinate 76,652,489 of NW_028270141.1, read as the reverse complement.
GGATAATCCTTTAGAACTGAGATGAGGACAAATTTCTTTAGCGAGAGGATGGTGAATCTTTGAAACTCATTCCTACAGAGGATTATGGAGGCCAAGACACACAGGTAGATAGGTTCTGGATTGGCAAGAGGATCAAGGGTTACAGGGAGAAGGCAGGAGAATGGGGTTGAGAAATGGTCAAATGGCAGTACAGACCCAATGGGCCGAAGGGTCTAGTTTTGCTCCTAAACCTTACAGTCCTGTGGTCTTAAATTCGTGCTGAATATGCAAAGTCAGATAATTCTAGGCTAGGCACCCAAAACAAAGGAAGAACATCTTACCTGCATCTACCCTGTCCATCCATTTAAGTATTTTGTAAATTTCAATGAGATTATCGCTCATTCTTGCTGAAAATGTGTTGCTGGAAAAGCGCAGCAGATCAGGCAGCATCTCTCATTCTTTGCAACTCTAGGTAATGGAAGGCCCAACTTGTCCAAACCCCGTTGATTAGGAAGTCCTGTCATCAATGATAGAATAAATCTGGTGAACCTTCATTGCACACCCTCTGCAGCAATAACATCTTTCCTGATGTACGGAGATCAAATCTGCACACAATACCCCAGGTGCAGTCTAACAAAGCTTCCATACAATTGAAGTATGACTTCACTACTCCTCTACTCAAATCCTCTTGCCCTGAAGTCCAACATTCCATTAGCCTTCCTAAAAGCTTGCTGTACCTGTATGAAGGCTTTCAGTGACTTATTCACAAAGACAACTAAGTCCCTTTGCACATCTACATTTTCCAACCTCTCACCATTTAAAAAATACTATGCACTTCTGCTCTTCCAACCAAAATAGATAATTTCATAATTTTTCCACATTATATTCCATCTGTCATGTTCTTGCCCATTAACTAAGTCCAAATCCTCTTGAAACCATCTCCTATTGGAAAGATGTTGTGAAACGTGAAAGGGTTCAGAAAAGATTTACAAGGATGTTGCCAGGGTTGGAGGATTTGAGCTATAAGGAGAGGCTGAATAGGCTAGGGCTGTTTTCCCAGGAGCGGCAGAGTCTTCGGGGTAACTTTATAGAGGTTTATAAAATTATGATGGGCATGGATAGGCTAAATTTTCCTGGGGTGGGGGAGTCCAGAACTAGAGGGCATAAGTATAGGGTGAGAGGAGAAAGATTTAAAAGGAACCTAAGGGGCAACGTTTTCACACAGAGTGTGGTGCGTGTTTGGAGTGAGCTGCCAGAGGAAGTGGTGGAGGCTGGTACAATTGCAACGTTTAAAAGGAACCTGGATAGGTGTAAGAATAGGAAGTGTTTAGAGGGATTTGGGGCAAATGGAACTAGATTAGGTTAGGATACTTGGTTGGCATGGATAAGTTGGACCGAGGGGTCTGTTTCTGTGCAGTACATCTCTATGACTCTATGACCCGACGACATCTTTCTAACGAGTTACCTTCCTGATTAGCATTGTATCATCTGCAAATCTGGAAATACGTGTCCTTGGTTTGGTTTTTGCATTAAAATCTCTGAACAAGTGAAGCTCAAGTACTACTCCTAGACTTGCCAATGTGAGAATGAATTATTTATTCCTGCTCTCTGTTTTCTAGCCAATCATTGATCCATGCACGTTTCTGCTATTGCATATGTTTTCATTTTGCTAATAAGCCTCCTGTGCTGACATTATCAAAAGCCTTCTGCAAATCCAAATATAATGCATACATTGACTCCCCTTCATTAATCTTATGCACAGCATACTCAAAAAAATTCAAAATGTTTGTAAACATGATATTTCCATACACAAATCAATGCTGAATATGCCAAGTCAGATTTTTTTTATCCAAGGGTCCATTTATCATATTCTTTCTGACAGATGCTATCATTTTCCCTACTACTGATGTAAAACTGATAGCTCTGTAGTTCCCTGTCTTCTCTCTTGCTCCTTTCTTAAATGGGGTGGCATTTGTTCCCTTTCAATCTGCAGCAATTATTCCAGAATCAGTGGAAGATAAGCACCAATACATCGATCATATCTATAGCCACCTATATTGATTTAAGAACTAATATATTTCCTTCATCCATTACACTGGTCATTTGTGCAAATAAAATTTATCAGTCATTTAAATCAGCATCAATTTTCCTGCAGTCATGTTAGCTAATTATTTCTCCATGAAAATATTCAACAATTTTAATTTAAATTAAAGATCCCAAAAGTTACCCTCATGACTTGAACTAACTGGCTTTGATTTATTTAGGTGCATTGTTTCTTTTTTAAGAAAAGAATTATATTACTTTAAGCATTCTCCAATCTTTCAACGCACATTCACTCTTTATGGAACTCTGAAGTATAATTTCTAGTATCTCTGTTATTTCTGTCTTTTGGATTAATCAATTTTATAATATTTTCCTTTTTCCAACATAAAATCGCACTGTTAACCAATTCTGAAGTTAGTTTCTCATATATACCCTTCTCTTCTATAAAATAAGGCAAAACACTTGCTAAGTATCTGTCTACCAATTTCCACTTATCCTTCACTAACTCACTATTCCCCTCCTCCTGGAGTTCTCACTTCACAGTTAACATTTCACACAGTTGGTTAAATTCTTGTTTTTCCTCAATTAAGTAAATTTAAAAAGTGCAGTAAATGTGCTGAACGAGAATAGTTGTCAACTTATCAATACCCTACAGTGTTGTCATTCAGAAATTCAGCTCTGCTGTCAATGCCAGCATTGTAAAGCTATCACTTTCTGTATTCCTGACAAGAGTACACTGGATATTTTTGTAATTAGGAACCTTGTAATGTTTAACATGACCCATTTTTCTGAGTAAGGAAGCCATTTTTATTGTTGCTAATAGTCCTTTTACAGGAACCACATGAAAGTACTGTGAATATTTTATCTTGGGAGTCCAGGACTCTCATTTGATGTACTTTTGATGAATGATGTGGAGGATATGATATGATGTCTGTGTTTGCAATTGACATCAGTTTGGATACTGTGACTAATGACATTAAGCAATGTACAATTCCTGAATGTGATTTGTACAGATTAAGTTAACAGGCAGAGAAATGGCAAATGGAATTCAACAGAGATAAATGTAAATTATGAGATTTTGACCAAGATGTTAGAACATGAATTAAATAATAGCAGGCAGGATTTAACTTGGTTGTAAGCAGAATACATGACTTTGGAATGGAAAGCTGTTAAAACTGTCATTGTGGCTGGTGAATAAATTAAATGAAATTGTAACATAGCGGTGCTCTAACACTAGGTGTTTCTTCAGATTCTGAGGAGGTGATGTTGGAGATTTATTTGCCCTTCCTGGGACCCTGTCTGGAATACTGTTTACAGTTGTGGTTGAGTTACATGGAATGATTGTCCATCCGTGGACCTTCTGTAGATGAGGAGGATAAGACCACATATAATAAATGTCTTTAAGATTTTCACAGGAATAGAACACTTGAATCAGAGAGTGTTTTTTTTAAAGTGCAAGGAGAAACATGCATAGCTTAACACAAATTGCATCAGGAAAATAAAAAGATCAGGCAACTTTTAAGAGTAAGTGTATTACGGATAAACAGAAAATCATCGTAAGCTTTAAAAGCCTGGACAAATTCTTGTTGGAAAAGGAAATTTGGGGCTATTAAATCAAAGAATTACATAGTGAAAATGATAAAGTGAACTTTAGAACTGCAAATTAGATATGTGTTTATTGATGCATAGAAACACGTCAAATTATATCAAGAAAACAAATCACTTGGACCACAGTCCATGCTAATTTTTTACCCTCAAAGTGAACAAATAATTTATTCACATTTACCAGCTCTGGTCCCCTATTGTGCCAACCTACCAATCTAACTTTGAATATCAACACAGTTCTTGCTTCAATCACTAATCTGGAAATGAATTCCTTAGTTCTACATACTATAAAGACAAAAAACAGTATATGTTGGAAATCTGAAACATAGACAGCAACTGTTGGAGAAACATTGTGGGTCTCACAGCATCTGTATAGAGAGAGACAGAGACAGAGACAGGGAGTTTCCTCCCACAATCCAAAGATGTGCAGATTAGGTGGATTGGCCATGCTATAGTGACCATGGATTTGCAGTTGAGGTGGATTAGTGATGGGAAATGCAGGGTTGGTGGGACTGGGTGGAATGTCCTTTGGAGGGTTGGTGTGACCTTGATAGGCAAAATGGCCTTCTTCCACATTGTAGGGATTATGTGAAAGAAGCAGAGTTAATATTTTGAGTCCAGTGACCTTCATTAAGGTTTATCAAGCACTTTGTGTTGGTGTGTCCTTAGGTATATAGCTTTCTGTACAAAAACATATTTTCTCCTCCTATTGAAACATTGAACTATATTGTACAGAAAGAAGCCCCCTCCCCACCCCCACAATGTGTCCATTGTGCCTGCTCTTTGAAAAGCTAGTCCTGCTTCCTGACTCTTCCCCGTATTCATGGATATCTTTTCAGATTTATTATATACCTAGTTTATTTTTAACATTACAATATTATTTGATTCCAATAATAAATTCCAGATCATGACAAATAGTTTTGTGGGAAACAAAATCACCTCATTTTTGCTTCCTAGCTTTATATCTGTTACAACTAATCTTTTATTTATATCCACCCTCATTCTAGCTCTTTCAAGTACGAAAAAGTCTGGTCTACTTAACTAATTGCATACTTTCACAACTGTAAATACTTCTATCATATTGACTAGTAAACTATGCTCTAACAAAAGGAGTTGCAATTTTGCGATACTTTTTCATATTTGCATTTGGTCATGGCCTCTTCAAAGCACCGACATGTCTCCAATGGCATGAAGCTCAATACTATGCATAATACTCTAAATGACTCCTTGTTCTACTAGCTCACTGTTATTTCCTGGTTTTACTTTTTACTCTAAATGTAGAATTCCAGCAGCTTTTCTTTATATAGCTATCAAACTGAATATCTGCTCTTATTGTCCTGTGAAGCTACCCCTCATAAATCTCCAAACTCTCCCACAACACCACCCGAACTTACATTCAGAATAAAGCTATTATTTTTAATCAAAATGTAGCCCTACCATTTATTGACAATAACCTGAAGTAACAGCACAAAGGCAGCAATGTAGCTGTTAAAAACTATGAGTTACAGTATTATTGAAGGAAATTAGAGTTCCCCATTTTTAGTGACTCATCAAAATTTGACTGTGATAACTGGCAGAATTGTGTTGCAGTTTCTGTTTTCTTGGTGCAAAAATATAATGAGCTGAAATCTCTCTCTCTCTCTCTCTCTCTCTATGTATATATATATATATATATATATAGATGCAATAAGGGACTAGTTTGGTTTAGGAAACTTGGTCAGCATGGTATGACGTTAAAAGACTTCCTACAGTATGGAATCAGACCCTTCAGCCCTACAAGTCCACCCCCCTATATTTACCCCTGATTAATGTACCTAACACTATGGGCAATTTTGCATGGCCAGTTCACCTGACCTGCACATCTTTGGATTGTGGGAGGAAACCAGAGCACCTAGAGGAAGCCAACACAGACACAGGGAGAATGTGCAAACTCCACACAAACAATCACCCAAGGTGGGAATTGAACCTGGGTCCCTGGCACTGTGAGGCAGCAGCACTAACTACTGAGCCACCATGTTGACCAAAAGATTACTTCACATTTTGATAAGTGGGTTCTAAAGAAGAGTCATATTGGACTCAAAACATTAATCTCATTTCTACATATGTTGCCAGACTTGTGAAGTTTCTCCAGCATTTTCTATGTTTGTTTCACAATTCAATAAGTGCAAGCCACTTAATCACTCTTTCACCATTATACCTCTTGAAAGTTGCTCGTCATCTCAAAACACCACAAAACAAATGCTTGAAACAAACATCCAGCTAAAGGTTTTAGATTTCTATTTATACTTCTCATTTTGAAAATTGTTGATTTGTCTCAGGATAAATACATGACAGTTAATGTTTGTAGGACCTGAAATCCCTATCCTTTCTGGAATATTAATAGCTTAGCTCCATGGGTTTGCAAGTGAAGGGCTGGGAATTAGGTTGGGACTCAATAGTGGGAAGTTGTTTATCAATGTACAGTGCAATGTTTTGAAGGCTTTCAAGCAAGTAACACACTAGTATTTTTAATCTTCTTTGAAATTTTGCATTCCTGCATTAACCTTTCATAGCCCTTCTAGCTACTGATGAGACTGTTGCTGTAACAATTCCTTTCATTTACTGTTTCATTTTTCAGTTAAACTCTCTAATCCTCCAGCTCCACAATCCTCTGAGATATTTATGCTTTTATTCTGGTCCTTTTTGTGCTCCCAATCTTAATTATTCCACTATTGATAACTGCGCCTTCAGTTGCAAGGACCCTAAGTTCTGGAATTCCCTTCAGAAATTTCTGTCTGTCCACTTCATTTTTCTGTGTTAAGACACTGCTTAAAACCTACCTCTTTGACCAGATTTTGGTCATCTGGTCTATAATTCCTTTGCGGCTTAATGTCACAATGTTCCAGTGAAACATCTTAATTGGGACACTTCATTATAATATGCAGGATAATGTATAACTGCATTTTTTGTTGTTGTAGTTGTAAAAAAGAGAAACCTGTGTGGATGGGATGGGAATGCCATAATTCGCTGCAGGAGTGAAAGCCCGTTATTCAAATTTTGCAAGCAGCATTCTCCACATATCGAGAACTTTTGTTGTTACTATGACTCTTTGGTGCCACTACACAACCTTCTGACTTCCTGTGCTGTTAAACTAAATAAAGCAAATTTCAGGAGTTATTGGCACAGCAGAAATATAATGCTTCAGTCCAGAGGAGGAAGATCAGCCCTCAAAATCCAACTCCTATCAATTACAATAAAGCATGGTAGGGCTGCTATATGCAGTATGTGGCTGATTTTAGTTATTTATAACCATGTTTAAATCATAACAAATTGCTAATGTTATGTCTCAGAAGCAGAATAATAATTGTCCCAGATTTGTCTCTTCACAGTTTTCTCACAATTCTTACCACAGTCTGATATTAAGAACAAAGCAAAGTTCTCCTTTGCCAAAGAATAAGGTATTAGGTAGGCAGTGGATAAAATGTTTCAACATTTTGAATACAGGGTAAACTTACAGATACATATTCCACTATTGTGACAGTATATCCTGTTCCCTCTTTGCTTAGAATTATTGAGCCATACACACTGAAAAAGGCCATTCAGTCCATTGTACATGTACTAGGTTTTTGAAAGGGTTGTTCAAATAATCTCTCTCCTCTGCTCTTACCTTTCAACTCTGAATATGTTTTGCCAAACTTTATTTGTCTAATTACAATATGATGCCCTTTGTTAATGTTAATTCAGATTTATATCCTTGTTGAGATAGATGTCTTGAAGTTTACTAATAACACTAACTATCAATATAGCTACGATAATATAGACTCACAAACAAACAACAAACTTTGCTTTCACAGCACTTTATGAACTGGCAAAAGTTATATACCTGAAATACTGGAAGGTCACTGTGTTATCACAATCTCCGTGATGTCCGAGTGGTCAGTTGAGGATGTGAGTGCAAAGGCTCTCTGCTGTTTAGTAAGCTTCATTACTATTTAAGTGATATATGCTATACATAAAGTATGATAGTGATGTGTATATCCCTGACATTACATTTCTAATAGTTAGTGTTGTTTTTACATTGATTATGTAGATCTCTTGATCATCTGGAATATTTGATAAAAAGGCACAGTCCTGGTCCCATAGGTGCTGGTTAATAAAATGTTTGCTGTATTTCAGGATCCATGCTTACTGACATTACATACACATAGCTCACTGTCCAAAAAAACACACTAAACTATAGTACACAGATAGTGACTGAGGGTCAGACAAGTATTGTGAGATTGGACCTTACATGTCCTGATGTCATATAGCTGTCTTGAATGTAAAGACCTATCTTGTCTGGGACCTATGCCATATTTTAACACCTTTTCAATTATATTACCAAAACTTCTGCCACCCACCTTCCAAGCAAAGCATTCTATTTTACAACAGCTTTGCATTATTTATTATTCTTCATACCATTTTTGGTTATATTGTTGCTTGTCTTAAAATTGTACTCTCTAACCACTATATCTCCCATCATGAGATACTGTTCAATTTTATTTATACTTTGCGATTTAAACCATCTGAGGTGCTAGCATTGCTAAATGCTGAGTTATTAAATTTATGAATGTTGAATATATTAAATGTATCATCTAAAGAGCAAATAAAAACACTGGAATAGCAGTGTAATTATACCAATTATACATGACCTTTGATTCTTTCCAAATTGCAGATTGTATCTATATAAAAAAAGTTGTAACCTTTTCTGATAGGTAATTATTCATGTATTTTTTTAATCCATGCTCAGTAAGAGTACCTGATTCTTTTCTCATTTCTTACTGTCTCTAAATTATTGTTTCTGCTATCATTCCTGATTTGACTGAACAGGTCACTGCTCAGCCTGCTGATCTAGAGCACGTGGTGTAGTATGTTCCCAGTGGGTAGTGGGGACAACAGTTCAGTATTCACTGACTTCCTGTAGCCACTCTGCCTAATTGTTAAGATGCTTTAACTCAAAGCCTGGTCCAGTTTGACAGACAAATGTTGGACAAGTGATAGCAAGCTCCTTGTAGTCAAGATGGCGGTCTCAGCATGTTAAGTAGTGTTTGGGCTTGCAAGCCTGTCCACTACAGGCCAACTGCATCCTTCTTTCTCTCTCTCTCTCTTTCTCTCACTCGCTCCTTTTAATTTTCTTTTTTCTTTTATCCATCTTCGGACATCTCAGGGAAGCCAGAATGGTATCGGCAGGGCGTCGACTGCAACAGTGGCAGTGCCTGGAGGGAGGACTCCTGGCAGTGGGAGACCCGGAGTGTGGACTCGGTGGGTTGTTGGTTGCAGCAATTGCGGTGCCCAGAGCGGGCACTCCAGGAGGGTGTAATATACCTGATGTATGGCTGTTGTTGCTGCACCTAGAGTGGGGACTCCTTGAGGCCTAAGAAACCTGCAGAGACCTCGTAGAAGCCCTGGAGCTGTGTTCTAAGACTCCTTGTACAGAAGATGAACACTATTTAAGTAACATTTTTTTACGCTCTTTGTCACTCAAAATGGCATCAGATTGCAGTGAGAAAACATTTTTAACTGTATCTTCAAGCTGTAGGTGATAACAAATAACTCAATAAATAAATACCTCAATATTGAGATTTCTATTGCCAATGTTTCTTATTCTTAGGTGTTAAGCTCCAAATGTTGATACATAATCTTCCTCCTTTTGTATTCTCAGTCTTAAAATTATTGCATCATATCTTACTCCAATTCATTCTTTGTAAACATCTCCTTACTCACTCAGCTTCAATTCTCCTAAAGAGTTTTAGATCCAAGCCTGGCATCATCTAAACTTCAATTTCTGATTTTCCTTGCTCTCTTTCTTCATATTATTTAACCGTGTTGATGCTTTGCATTGTTAGCCATGCCTTTCATTCAGTCTCCTCAATAGAAAAAGGACAAAATAAGACTTCAGGAAGAATAAACTGAAAAAAAAAAGGCTACAGCCGAGTAATCATAGAATAGTATCTCTATAATGTGGAAGCATTGAATATGGGATCTCCATATTCCTATCCATTTCCATATCTTGTTGACTGAGTATCATTATATTCTTGACCAACAATATGTAAAGTTTTGGCAAACTAAAACAAGTTTGTAAAGCTTGGATAGGCATTGATAGGTTATTGATGGCACTACATTTATTTTGACAGTACACCACATACTTGTCATAACTTCTACTAAATGCCACGTTGGAATATTTATATTTTTGAAAATTGAAATGCAGTCTGTAGAAAACTTGTTCGTAATATTTTCTGAAACAGGGAAAGAATTAATATTATCTTGTTGACAGAGTTGTACATTAAACAAATAGTTAACCCATCTTATTATTAAACAGAGAATCCTAATTATGTATGCCAGAAACATCATATGATGCACAAATATTGGTTGAGATGTTGGCGCCCTTTACTGGTTCAATGTGTGCATTGCAACTTGGTGTGCCATTTTATATGTTTTCAGCATTTCAGCTGACTTAAATGAACACAAGAATGAAGTATTAGAAAGTATTCTTTAGTGTAGAAATAATCAGCTTCGGCTAGAGTAGCATAAATGTTCCACATAACAAAGATATCCCTGTAATTTTGAAACACCATCTTTGATCTTTGTTACTTCCCTCCACTTCGAGTCTGAATGTGGTGCAATGGTTATTCTGCTGAATTGCACCAATAAGAATTACAAAAAATTATGAAATGTCATTAACAGATGCAAACTATACAAGAAAGACTTCCTGTTCTACTGCGTTGTCACAAAGCTTGTGGATACTACAAAAATGCTTTTATAAAATAGGTTATGTGGGTCAAAGTCATCAGGAAGTGCACTGTGTTTTCATACTGGTTGTTTGTACATGAGATCATTTTGGCTGGTTCATGATCTTAGCTCGTACCTCATTGACATGTGATCCCTATTACTAAATTTCCTAATGGTTTTTGAGATTAGAATTTTGCAAGTGTTTCTATTTTACTTTTACACGTAATGGCATTAATCTCTTGGCTGAATTTTATCAAAAAGCAACGGTCAATTTTGGGCATTTTTATGAAGGGATTCTCTCTGTGAGCTCTAGTGAGTTATCTCACCCAATTATCTGCCTCATTATATATGTATCATGCCTTAAGGTCCCCCTCCAGGAGCTGCCTGGGATTCCTAGGACAGGCACCATCTTTAAATTGCAGCTGTGCTGCCAGTCAGGAGCTGTCCATCACAGTTGCAATATTGGAACAATTGCCCTGGAGATGGCCAACAGAGGCAAGGTGGCATCTGAAATTACTGGCGAGGACCTCTAGATTCTGGCAGAGGGAGTGGTGCAGAAGAGTCTGTCCTGCTTCTTCAGGTCCTCGAGGGGAGACCATAGCACCAGACCCTGCAAGCTTGGTCTCGGGTTAGTAGAGAGTCCCCAGTCCAGAGAACTCCTAGCAGTGTAGGAAGAAGGTTAATGACCAACTGTCCTCTTCAAGAATAAGTGCCCTATATCCTCTTTGCTACCTCATACTCACTCTGACATTCCTTCTGTACCCATCTCCTACCAAGTCTCATTGTCTACCATCTCTTTATTGTGTGCAGCATCTTCCATCGCTCACTGTCATCCCCTAACAACTCCCCCGCCCAACTTGTTTCCTACCTGCTCCAGCACTAATGGCTATGCTATAAACTTCCATTTCATCCAATTCCTCCCTTTCTCTCATTCCAGGAAAGAAACATCCCCACAGAGCAGACAGAGCCAAGGCCCGACATTCAATTCCTCATTCTGAGGGTCCTTGCCTCAGCAGGAAACTGCTGTGACTGCTCATGTGATGATACCGATAGCTCCCTGTACTGGCAACCAAGTCAGATTCATTATCAAATGCTGTGCTGATCTCCCATTATGGCCACTGCGAATGTATTCTTAACATGCTCAAACTTCTGTCACTATTTTACAACTCATTGTCTCTCTGCAGTGGCATCTGCACTGTTTCTGCCCCAAAACAGAGGCTTCCCTCTCAACGTTATCTCTCTCCTCCATCACCTTTGAGGAAGAAGCCACAGATGCCTCAGTGGATACAATGGTAAGGCTGCATCCTGCAGCCTCCACCAGCTCAGATACTGACACTTACTTTAGCAAGGTTAGAATTGGGAGTCGATGCTGGTGAGTATACCACTGTTATGTCTCCACAGCTGATCGAGGAAGAACCCGCTCAGGTTGCTGACACTTAGAGAACTGCCGTTGACCAGCTCAGGCCCAAGTGGGAGAAGAGCCCTTAGGCTTGACCGCTTATAGCTTCATCCAGATGCACAAGCAGACCCAAGAGCAGCAGGCAGGGGATTGGGTAAACTGGCTCAGAGGTTGGATAAGTACACCAATACCGTCTTTCCCTTGTTACCTCTGGCGTGTGAGTGTCTGGTTGCCTCCATGGACAGGTTGGTAGTTGCCATGGACAGCCAGGTCCAGTACATTCAGACTCTGCTGGTTACACACACAGTTCCAACCATCCCATTTATTTAACGTCTCATCTCCCCACTTCCCCACTTTACCCCTCGAGACCCAAGCATATAGCTTAGTCATGGAGTCAGAGAGTTTTGCAACACAGATAGAGAACTGCCATTTGTGGGCGGCACGGTGGCACAGTGGTTAGCACTGCTGTCTCACAGCGCCAGAGACCCGGGTTCAATTCCCGCCTCAGGCGACTGACTGTGTGGAGTTTGCACATTCTCCCTGTGTCTGCATGGGTTTCCTCTGGGTGCTCCGGTTTCCTCCCACAGTCCAAAGATGTGCAGGTCAGGTGAATTGACAATGCTAAATTGCCCGTAGTGTTAGGTGATGGGGTAAATGTAGGGGAATGGGTCTGGGTGGGTTGCTCTTCGGAGGGTCGGTGTGGACTTGTTGGGCCGAAGGGCCTGTTTCCACACTGTAATGTAATCTAATCTAATCTCATTGTGGTCATGCCAAATATAATTGTGCTTCCACCCCCACGGTGGTGATGACTGTTAGAACATAGAACATAGAACATAGAAGAATACAGCGCAGTACAGGCCCTTGGGCCCTCGATGTTGCGCCGATCCAAGCCCACCTAAACTACACTAACCCACTATCCTCCATATACCTATCCAATGCCCTCTTAAATGCCCATAAAGAGGGAGAGTCCACCACTGTTACTGGCAGGGCATTCCATGAACTAACGACTCGCTGAGTGAAGAACCTACCCCTAACATCAGTCCTATATCTACTCCCCCTTAATTTAAAGCTATGCCCCCTTGTAATACCCGACTCAATACGCGGGAAAAGGTTCATACTGTCGACCCTATCTAACCCCCTAATCATCTTGTTGATGACACCCCTGCTGTAGCACCCTTTTCTTTATCATGCTCTATCATCCCCCACACTAATGTGTTAATTTATTCTCTCTCACAATTATTATCCTCTCTGCATCCTGGCTTGCTGCTTCTATTCCCCACAACTGATTTGTCCAGTATTCCCACCACAGTAGTGGTCCCAACATAGCCCTTTTAGATAACCCCTCAGCGTTTAGTGAACAGAACCCCTTGGACTCAACATGGCCCATGTCCCCTGAGTAAGACAGCTTCAACTGGTGAATGACCAAAGCCTTGACTGATTCCTGTCTGAGATACCAATAGCCCTCGGATTGGCTGAACTCATGGTACATAGTTCAGATGTGATATTAACATAGTAAACACTATGTACACCACCTCTCCTAATCACTGATGCTAACCAAGTCAAGCTCTGTGGCCATATTACAGTGCAAGGCAAGGCAGAAGTATTACAAGCCTATAAGTTCTGAATGAGATGGCAAAACACCAGAAGACCAGGCAAGATGGGGCAGAGATGCTGTGACTGTCAAAGTAGATGCAAAAGTCAGTGCCAGCAGAGCAAGTGTCAGCTCTGATGTGCAGCTTGTTCCAATACATAAGGTGGGTATCCACCCCTGTGCTCAAATATGGTCTGGTAGCAGCATTATCATAAAAAGTGCTGGTGAGCTGCAAAGTGTGGCATTGATGTGGAGAACTGTGTTCTAAGTAAGTTGGAGATTTACCATGAGAATGTGGTGAGGCTAGTGCATGCCTGAGGACAATGTCTGTTGTTGGGGAGGAGGGGGTGACAGGCAGTCACTGCCCATGGAGAGAAAGCTGAGATATATCCCTGACAAGCAAATAGTGAGTTTCAGTCTCGAGGTACCTGACCTGACTTTCATGTCGGGGATTATCACTGTCCAGTTTCTCTCAGGGAAGAATAAATAACTGAATATAAGAGAGGAGAGATTAGTACTAATGAGATGTAAATACATGCAAAGTGGCCTCTTGCAACTCACTAACAAGATTCTTGTCTCACAGTTGAAAACATGGTTGTAGAATCTTTAGAATTTTCTCATAGAAGTTTTTGTCTCAATGTTGAGAGTCTTGTTTTTCTGATCTTCATAGAATCCCGACAGTGTAGACGCAGACCATTCAGCCAATCGAGTCCATAATGACCCTCCAAAGACCATCTCACTTAGACCCACCACCCTACCCTATCCCTGTAACTGCATTTCCCATGGCTTACTCACTTAGCCTGCACATCACTGGACACTATGGGCTAATTTAACGTGGCCAATCCACCTAACCTGCACATCTTTGTCATATTTTCCCCAAAAAACTTGCTAGTGTTCATGTTGTTCAGAGGCTGGAAAAGGTCTGCACTGTATATTCATGGATTACAATCAGGTGAGATGGGACAAATCAACTTACCACTTATTGACCTACATAACTGGCAATAACACAGGTTTAAAATTCTTTTGAGCATGGGGCTATACCTCACTCCAATTTAAATAAAGTTAATTCATTCACAAAAAATAAATAAGGATTCAATTTGAAGGTTCCGTGAGTAAAAGGAAGCGTGATTTAATTTCTTGCTAACCCTGAGAAAAATCATAAAGAGGCAACATCAGTTACCCACAAACCTGGGTTACACGAAGTTAAAAAGGAATAGCGCTGGCACTCCATTTTGCTGTAGTGTGCTTGTCCTGAAGCGAGTATCTGCTTTAAACTCAGTAGTTTAAAGTAGATACTGAGGAAAAAGCTCAATGAATAATTGTAAGCCTGGAGCAGTAGTAAACCCCCAGGGAAATCAAGGTGCACTCAGCATAGAGCGCGATCACTGGCACTGGGCTCTGCGTGGTCCACAGCAGACCCAGAGCTTTATGGCCTGTATTCTGTTTCCTGGAGATGATTGACATGCAGTGTTAATGCAGACTGCCTATGTGCTGTGACACAGCAATGGATCTCTGCAGGTCCTGAGGGCTGCTGGAGTGGGTGGCTCTCCTCTTCTGGTGGCTGTGAAGGTCACAGCTGCCCTGAGCTCCTTTGTGATTGTCTCCTTCCAGAGCGTGACATGTGACCAGTGTGGGATCGCTCAGCCATGCACCCACAACAGCATCAGTCAGTGATCAATGCCAACTGTGCATAGTCACACCAGCTTGGTTCACCCTAACAAAGTCAGTGCTGCAGCCCAGGCAGTAGGAATCGGAAACATAGTTGGGTTTTCCAAGGAAAGGCTACCGTTGACTGCACACATGTCACCCTGAGAGGGCCATATCACAAAACTGCACAATTCATCAACACAAACAGGTTCCTTTCCATTTCGTTCAGGCCATCTTTGATCACTGTTACCACTTCCTGGGGGTGCCATGACTCCTCTATTCTGGAGTGCTGTCATGTACCTGGTGCTCTTGGGAATCCAAGTCCCCTACAAGTCTGGTTACTGGGGGACCAGGACTACCCACTGCGACCTCAGGTCATGACACCATTGCACACATCTCCAGATGGTGCAGAGCACAATGTGCTGCATCACCCAGGTGTATTGGACTCCCAACAATTACAGCAGGCATCGCAGTAATGTGCTGGATGCTGAGGAACTGGGGAAATGTGGGAGTCTTCCTAAGAGGAAACGTTGGGCAGGAGAATATTCTCCTCATCCACAATAGAGCTGAGTTACACTGGGTCCTATTAGCCAAACAGGACCTCATTAACAGCTTGTTCCAGTGACTGACCAGAGTGGAATATGAAATAGTCCTTGGCCATGATGCAGAAATTTGTGGCGATGAACTGCAGCCTTTATTTGTTTTGTTTGTGTTCCCTTTTGTTTTCTGTAAATAAAAACTCCTGTTTGAAATTGCTTGTATGTTTGTGATGTTCCCTGACTGGACAATGACAATAATGTGGGTAATCAGTAGGCCTGGGTCAAATTAGCGGTGAGGCCGAGAGAATGTTAGCTAATGATAGCTGAGCTGTGTAGCCTGGTGGTTAATCAATGGTTAGACTGAGAGGATGGGGAGTTGTACTTGTGAGATGGTGCCAGCCGTGTTGTCGATGTGGCATGAGCAGCACAGTTTTATAACTGCTCTGTCATTACAGTGCTGGTGATGGACAATGCTGGATTTCCAATTCATGCCCGGGTGCACAGCAGACTTTCAAAAGTGGCGTGAAAGAAAGGCATGCCAATCTTTTTCCAGCTGAGTGACGAGTTATTCCCAGAACGGCACATGTAAGGTAGGGATGGAATCAGACATTTGTAACACCAAAGGAATAGGGTAGTTAATTAATGAGAAGCAATTGGTAAGATGTATTGAGAAAGCTGAGTAGGCCTTTTGGTGAACAACTCTCCAAAAAACTCCAATGCGACTTGCACTTCACCAATAACATGTAAGATTCAGTCTCTAAGTTTTCTCATCAGTGCTGAGAATGGTTACATTACTGGAATATAATCAAGAAACACAGGTTAGTTCTGTAGGGACATGGATTCAAATCCCAACATAATATCTAGAATTCATATTCATTTGATATATCATGAACAGCCTCAGAACTGTGAAGAGGAGGAATTTCTTCAGCCAGACAGTGGGGAATCTGTGGAACTCATTGCCATGTGGAGACCACGTCATTGGGTTTAAGATAGCGATAAACAGGTTCTTGGTGAGGAAGGGGATCAAAGATTACTAGGAAAACGCATGAGAATGGGGTTAATACTCATCAGATGTGATCAAATGGTAGAGCAGACTCAATGGGCCTAATAGCCTAATTCCACTCCTACATCTTATGGTCATACAAGACCAGTCTCAGTATAACAACTATCATTAATTGTTATTAAACCCCCATCTGGTCCACTACTGTCCCTTCAGGAAGGAATTTTGTTGTCCCTACCTGGTCTAGCCCACATTTGATACTGGACCTACAGCAATATCTTGACTCTTAACTGCTCATTGAAATGGCCTAAAATGCTGCTCTTTTCAAAGGCTACTATGGGGGAGGGTGTCAACTGCTGGCATTGGCAGCTCACCCACAAACCATGAAAGATTAAAAGCAAGTTCTCCCATGACCTATTCTAGGCATTCAACACAGCATACCACTTGATGATTATCGTTCTTTTCTCTTGACTCCTCTCTTTCAGATCTTTATGACATTGTATAAACTTGGTTCCGTTTTTGTGTTTATCATTGCAACCTGTCAGTTTTTCATCTTGTTCTTATTTGGTCACACTTGCTGTGGGAAAGGCTCCATCCTTGGCCCCTTTCTTATCTTTATCTGCATTCTTGCTAAAGATATTGTCAGATGGTGGTGATAAGGAGGGGGAGTAGCTGTGCATGCGTGTTGATGGTTACCAGCTGTACTGTTCTGTCCAGTTCTTAAATATGTTTTCCATCTTTTTGCTGTCTAAAATTGCCAACATCAACTCTGAGACCAGGAATAAGTTTCTTTATATGAACAGCATAAAGACCAAAACATTGTTTTCAGTATTTGCCTAAAAATTCAGACTGAACAGCCATCCATTCGCTTACATTTTGCTTAGACATTATGCAATTTCAGCATCCTGTTTGTTTCTGATCTGAGCTTTCAGTTCTCCATATTTGCCACCATGGGGCAGCAGTGGACAATATTGTCCTTACAAATACTTAATCCAAAAAAACCTATAAAAATAATTTCATAACTCAATTAATTATGATTACTTGTTTGGTGAAATAGAAAACATGTAAAACATTAAAAATGTATAATTCATTTATAAAAATGTACATATGTTGAAGGATATTGCTATTGGAAAAGTAATGCATACTTTGCACATCTAATCACTACCCAACAATATGGAAAATTGTCCAGATATGTCTGTCCACAAAAAGCAGGATAAATCCAACCCAGCCCATCAGTATCCTATCAGTTAACTGCCAGTCATCAGCAAAGTGATGGATGGAGTGGTGATGGTATTATCAAACAGCACTTGCAATGCAATAACTTGCTCACTGATGCTCAGTTTGGGTTCTGCCAGGGCCACACAGCTCCTGACCACATTACAGCCATAGTTCAAACATAGAAAAGAGTTGAACTCAAGAATGGATGTGAGGGGAAAACCCTTGACAATAAAGCAACATTTGACTGCAAGTGGCATCAAAATACCCTAGACTTCAGCCAATCAGAAGCAGGGATAGTTCTCCACTAGTTGGAATTGTACATAGTACAAGGAATATGTTTATGGGCTGTTGGATGTTAATTATGTCAGTCCTAGTTTCTTAGGGTAATGTCCTAGGCCCAACCATCTGTAGTTGCTTCATCAATAACCTTCCATCCAATAGTGGGATGTTCGCTAATAAGTAGCATAATGTTCAGTACCATTCATGACTCCTCAGATGGAGAAGCAGAAGCAGTCCATGATCATATTGAGCAGGATCTGGACAAAATCCATGTTTGGTATGCTTGGCTTTAATGGCCAGTGCATTGAGTATAGGAGTTAGGGGGTCATGTTGCAGCTGCACAGGATCTTGGTTAAGCCACTTTTGGAATGCTGTATTCAATTCTGCTCTTCCTGCTATAAGAAGGATGTTGTGAAACTTGAAATGGTTCAGAAAAGATGTTACTAGGGTTAGAGAGTTTGAGCTATAGGGAGAGGCTGGATAGGCTGAGGCTATTTTCCCTGGAATGTCGGAGGCTGAGGGGTGATCTTATAGAAGTTTATAAATCATGACGGGCATAGATGGTCTTTTTCCCAGGACCGAGTTCAAAATTAGAAAGCTTAGGTTTAAGGTGAGAGGGATAAAATTTAAAAGGGGCCTAAGGTGCAACGTTTTCATGCAGAGGGTGGAATGAGCTGCCAGAGGGAGTGGTGGGGGCTGGAACAATTACAACATTTAAAAGGCATCTGGATGGGTACATGAATGGTAAGATTTTAGAGGGATGCAGGCCAAATGGGACTAGATTAATTTAGGATATCTGATCGACCGGGAGGAGTTGGACGGAAGGGTCTGCTTCGATGTTGTACATCTCTATGACTCCATGACTCTAAGCTGCAAATATTTTGTACCACACAAGTGCCAGGCAATGGCCATCTCCAACAAGAGGGAATCTAATATTCACCACTTCACATTCAATGGCATTGCCATTACTGAATCCCCTGATGGCAATATCTGGGGTCTACCACTGACCAGAAATTGAACTGGACTAGATGTGTGACCCACATTCATCTGCCTGATTACTTTCTCCTCTCTCAATTCATGAATCAGTTGCTCTGTGCTTCCTGCATGAGAAGGGATCTTATTTAAACTATATCCCTGGGTGGTGAGTCTAGAACAAAACGATGCAACCTCAAGATACTGGATAGGCCATTTTGACCTGAGATGAGGAAACATTTCTTCACTCAAAGGGTGGTGCACTTGTGCAATTCTCTACCACAGAAGGCTGTGGAAATAAAGTCACTGAGTATATTCAACAAAGGGATAGATTTTCTCTTTTAGATTTTAAAGGCATCAATGGATATAGGGAGAAAATGGAATTATGGCATTAAGACAGAGGATAAGACATGATGCAATTGAATGGCGGAGCAGGCTCAAAGGGCAAAAGGCCCATTTCTGCTCCTAGCTTCTATGTTTCTAATCATAGGTATCATTGATAGCACTGTCCTTTTGGGAATCCAGCAAAACGATAAAACTGTATGGATTTTTCAATGCTCTGTTGTATCAGCCCATGTTCAATTCCCCAGCATTTCTAAAATGTTATCTTTATTTAACAAATTTACATTAGATGAGCACCTTAGGCCATAGACAATTCGATGTCACAAACAGAAAATCAGCAGTGCATCTCAGAAACGACTGTGACACCAGAACTGAACAGACTGACTTAATCTCAAACTGTTGCCAAGTAAAAGGATACAGTCAGTTGCTAGGAAACCAAATTTGTACAAGTGTGGTTTTCCCAATACCTAATTGGAGGAAATTTCAAAACCAAAACAAATGCTGGATAATGGAAGAGATGGTGGTGAGGTAGAGCTAGGTGTTGTCAACGTACATTTGAAAACTAATGCGATGCTTTTGAAAGATGATGATGTGGAGATGCCAGCATTAGACTAGGTTGGACAAGTTCAAAAATCACATGACACCAAGGTTATAGTCCAACAGGTTTATTTGAAAATACTACCTTTCGCAATGTGCTCCTTCATCAAGTGCTAGTGAGAGAGGATGACCTTAGACACATATCTAAGGTCATCCTCTCTCACCAGCACCTGATAACAGAGCATGCTCTGAAAGCTAGTATTTTCAAATAAACCTGTTGGATTAAAATCTAGTGTTGTGTGATCTTTGACCTTGAAAGGTGATGAATGTCGGCTAATGTGAGATCCAATGGGTAACCTGGATTCTTAGCAGTTTAGTGGGAACTGGGTTGTGGGAATAGGAAATAAGTCCTATGTCATGGAAAAGAGGTGTAAGGAAGATAGAAGAGAAGCTATAGGAAGATGTGAGTTCAGGGTTATGGGGTTAGGTCAGTAGGGAGCGTTCGAGAATGTTTGGTCAGGTGGACTAGTAGAAAGGAGGCATGAGGCACAGGCAAGTGATTAGACAGCCTCAGTGACAAATACATCCATGAGTTCCTTGCACCTTTAGAAGGTGAGGATGGAGCAGCTGGCATTTCAGGTTAATGATAAAGTCTGGAGTTGAGAAAAGAAGCCAGGATTCACTTCTATCTACAAAATCCTTGAAAAAAGTATCAACAGATGTGAGCAAATGGGGGAAGGTTTTGTGTAGTCCAGCCAGATGTAGCACTGGATAGCTTAATGAGTTCTCTGCCATACCCTTTCAAATCTGTCTCCCTTAATTTTAATTGGGTGAAGATAAGGCTCTCAATGGGAACATGCATGGCAAAATGGAAGAACAATTTAATTGAAGATGGGGACATCAAAATGGAGTTGAGGTTGTAATTGAATAGATTTGTAGCCTGATTTGACAAAAGATGGATCAATAAAACAGGAAATTATTTTACACAAGCCAAAATAAAAAAAAAATTAGAGTCGTCTAAATGTAGCGCAAGTGGATTGATAAAAGATTATGACAGATGATGTTGCACATTGCTAATCTCATGTCATCATGTGAAAGCAGTGAGAAAATCATTAGGTCTGCAGTTGTCATAGCTGCAAGTATAAAGAACATTTTTAACTTTCGTCTCCTCTTCACTGATGTTAATCTGGTTGCCAGGGGAACAGTTAGTTCTAGCACAGATTTTCTGTATTTTGTGGACAAAATGAAAACAGCTGTTGAGTTTAAAAATTCAGCATCTTCTCTGATGTTCATGTAAGACATTTGAATGCTTCTAAAAAAATCATGTTGAATGTTGCTTCTTGGGCAACTTATAATGGTAAACCAAATTTCGTGAATAAAATAGCATAACAATCAAGTCTATCATTTAGAATTTCCTGTATTATCAGCGGAAAACAATGTTTGACTGTCCTCAGTATTTTAACAAATTTAAAATAAATGTTTAATACCTCACTCAATTAATCCGGTGGGCGGCACGGTGGCACAGTGGTTAAGCACTGCTGCCTCACAGCGCCAGAGACCCGGGTTCAATTCCCCCCTCAGGCGACTGACTGTGTGGAGTTTGCACATTCTCCCCGTGTCTGCGTGGGTTTCCTCCGGGTGCTCCGGTTTCCTCCCACAGTCCAAAGATGTGCAGGGTCAGGTGAATTGGCCATACTAAATTGCCCGTAGTGTTAGGTAAGGGGCAAATGTAGGGGTATGGGTGGGTTTCGCTTCGGCGGGTCGGTGTGGACTTGTTGGGCTGAAGGGCCTGTTTCCACACTGTAACCTAATCTAATCTAATCTAATCCAGTGAAATACCATATGAAGAGGTTGAGCTTTTGTATGTTAGTAATTGTGAATGGAAATTATTAGGTGTAGGAGTCGCATCATAAAAGTGACTTCATAGGAAGTCTATAAGTTCATTGGCTGGTATTGAAAAGGGAGCATTTGAAGGCAGGAAGGACAAATACCTCAAGAAGAAATATTTACCAGCAGGGTTCTGGAAGGTTGAAGCTAAAATGGGAGGGGACTAGGAGCTGATGCAGGGAGATAGTAGAGAGGAAACAGGAGCTCAAAACAAAAGACAGAATCAGAAATAAGAAAAATGATTGGCAGAAATTTCAAGCAAAATAATGTGAACAAGACAAAAATGTTAAAAAAAACAACACTTGAGGCTTTATGTCTTAATGCACTGACCATTCACAATAAAGTGGATGATTTAGTCATGCAAATGGACATAATTAGGTCTGATATAGTTGGGATTATGGAGACGTGGTTGCAGGGTGACCAGGGATGTGAACTGAATATCCAGGGGTATTCAGTTTTTAGGAAGGACAGACAAAGAAAAGGAGGTGATATGGCAAGGCCATTAAAGAAAACATTAAAGCAACAAGGAGAAAGAATATTAACTGTGGTGAAGTGAAATCTGTATTCATAAAGCTTAGAAACACCAATGGGAAGAAAATTATAGTGGAGGTCGTATATTGACCCCCAAACTGTAGTAATGTGTTAAGTTGGAGAAGGAATTAAAAAGGTAATTAGAGATGTATGCAACAAACCTGTGGCTGCAATTATGGGTGATTTTAATCTGCATATAGATTAGGCTAAACAAATCAGGAAGGATACAATTGGAGAATCCCTGGAGTATGAGTGGGATGATTTTCTGGTCAATATATTCTGGAATCAGCTAGCAGACAGACAATGTGTAATGAGAAAGGAATAATTAGCAATCCAGCTGTACAAGTTCCTTTGTGAAAAATTGACCATAATATGATAGAATTCTTTATTGAGGTGGAAAGTGACATGGTTGATGCAGAGACTCCAGGTCCTTATGATGATAGATTGGGAAAAGGGTTGATGCGGTAAACCTGGGTGTCTTTGTAATCAGTCACTGAATGTAAGCATGCAGGCACAGCAGGTGGTGAAGAAGAGAAAACCTCTGTTGGCTTTCATGGTAAAAGAATTTAAATACTGGAGAAGGGATGTTGTGCTGCAATTATAGAGCACCTTGGTGAGTATTGTGTTTTTTTTGTCTCCTTATCTGAAGAAGGATGCATTGTCTATGGAGGGAGTGTAACAAAGATTTACCAGACTGATTCTTGCATTGGGAGGACCTGATGAATAAAAAGAGACTGGATTACATAAAACTACATTCACTGGGGTTTAGAAGAAAGAGACAGGAGTTTCATAGAAACCTATGAAGTGCTAACAGGACATGTAAATCCAGGAAAAATGTTCTTGCTAGTTGAAGAATCCCAGATCAGATATCACAGTTTAAGGATGTGGGGTTGGCCATTTCAGACTGAGATGAGAAATGTCTTCACCCTTTCACCCTCTCTGCCACAGAAAACAGTTGAGGCCAAAATGTTGAATGTTTTGAAGGAGGAGATCAAAATGATTCTTGTGTCAAGGGTCCAAAGGTTATGGGACAAAAGTAGGATTAGGGTAATGAGAAGGATGATCAGCCACCCTCATACTGAATGGTGGAAGAAGCTCAAAGGCTGAACAGCTTAATCCTGCTCACATTTCCTATGTTTCTTTCCTTATGAATTGTCAGGGATCAAATGCCATGAACACAACCAGATAGATGGACATATGGAAATAAAGGTTACCAATTAAAGAGATGGTTCTTGGCATCAACCTGGTATCCATGTTCTGAGGCTGATCAATGACATGATGTGAGCCATGCTTCAATAGAGAAAGGGAAGGCTGGATGAGGGTTTGGTTAAGGAAAAGAAGGAAGCATATGTTAGGTATAGACAGGATAGATCGAGTGAATCCTTAGAAGAGTATAAAGAAATTAGGAGTATACTTAAGAGGGAAATTAGGAGGGCAAAACGGGGACATGAGAGAGCTTTGGCAAATACAATTAAGAAGAATCCAAAGGGTTTTACAAATATATTAAGGACAAAAGGGTAACTAGGGAGAGAATAGGGCCCCTCAAAGATCAGCAAGGCGGCCTTTGTGTGGAGCCATAGAAAATGGAGGAGATACTAAATGAATATTTTGCATCAGTATTTATTGTGGAAAAGGATATGGAAGCTATAGACTGTAGGGAAATAGATGGTGACATCTTGCAAAATGTCCAGATTACAGAGGAGGAAGTGCTGGATGTCTTGAAACGGTTAAAGGTGGATAAATCCCCAGGACCTGATCAGGTGTACCCGAGAACTCTGTGGGAAGCTAAAGAAGTGATTGCTGGGCCTCTTGATGAGATATTTGTAACATCGAAAGTCACAGGTGAGGTGCTGGAAGACTGGAGGTTGGCAAACGTGGTGCCACTGTTTAAGAAAGGCGGTAAAGACAAGCCAGGGAACTATAGATCAGTGAGCCTGACCTCGGTAGTGGGCAAGTTGTTGGAGGGAATCCTGAGGGATAGGATGTACATGTATTTCAAAAGGCAAGGACTGATTAGGGATAGTCAACATGGCTTTGTGTGTGGGAAATCATGTCTCAAAAACTTGATTGAGTTTTTTGAAGAAGTATCAAAGAAGATTGATGAGTGCAAAGCAGTAGATGTGATCGGTATGGACTTCAGTAAGGCGTTCGACAAGGTTCCCCATGGGAGACTGATTGATTAGCAAGGTTAGATCTCATGGAATACAGGGAGAACTAGCCATTTGGATACAGAACTGGCTCAAAGGGAGAAAACAGAGGGTGGTGGTGGAGGGTTGTTTTTCAGACTGGAGACTTGTGACAAGTGGAGTGCCACAGGGATCGGTGCTGGGCCCTCTACTTTTTGTCATTTACATAAATGATTTGGATGCGAGCATAAGAGGTAGAGTTAGTAAGTTTGCAGATGACACCAAAATTGGAGGTGTAGTGGACAGCAAAGAAGGTTACCTCAGATTACAACAGGATCTGGACCAGATGGGCCAATGGGCTGAGAAGTGGCAGATGGAGTTTGATTCAGATAAATGCGAGGTGCTGCATTTTGGGAAAGCAAATCTTAGCAGGACTTATACACTTAATGGTAAGGTCCTAGGGAGTGTTGCTGAACAAAGAGACCTTGGAGTGCAGGTTCATAGCTCTTTGAAAGTGGAGTTGCAGGTAGATAGGAGAGTGAAGAAGGCGTTTGGTATGCTTTCCTTTATTGGTCAGAGTATTGAGTACCGGAGTTGGAAGGTCATGTTGCGGCTATACAGGACTTTGGTTAGGCCACTGTTGGAATATTGCATGCAATTCTGGTCTCCTTCCTATCGGAAAGATGTTGTGAAACTTGAAAGGGTTCAGAAAAGATTTACAAGGATGTTGCCAGGGTTGGAGGATCTGAGCTACAGGGAGAGGCTGAACAGGCTGGGGCTGTTTTCCCTGGAGCGTTGGAGGCTGAAGGGTGACCTTATAGAGGTTTACAAAATTATGAGGGGCATGGATAGGATAAATAGACAAAGTCTTTTCCCTGGGGTCGGGGAGTCCACAACTAGAGGGCATAGGTTTGGGGTGAGATAGGAAAGATATAAAAGAGACCTAAGGGGCAACATTTTCACGCAGAGGGTGGTACATGTATGGAATGAGCTGCCAGAGGATGTGGTGGAGGCTGATACAATTGCAACATTTAAGGGACATTTGGATGGGTATATGAATTGGAAGGATTTGGAGGGATATGGGCCGGGTGCTGGCAGGTGGGACTAGATTGAGTTAGGATATCTGGTCGGCATGGACAGGTTGGACCAAAGGCTCTGTTTCAATGCTGTACATCTCTATGACTTAATATGAGTTGTAGGGTACTCCGATGCAAGTGCACACCCTCACCTGTCTGACTGAGTTTGGGGAACATGACTTGAGTGAAGGCAATTGTACAGTCTCACTCAGGACATACCCTGAACAGAGGGACTCTAGGTCAGCAAAACACCAAAAGAAAGCCTGGCCTTGGCCAAATGGTTAAAATTTTCTTCAGGATCTGGGCCAACAAGCCATTGCAGTTGCTGCTGGTATTTGGGCTCAAGACTGCAGTAGAGTTCGACTCGACCTAAATTGAGTAAGAGGACGCATCGGTTGATATCCAGGAGGGTGTACACCATGGAAAGTTCACTTACATCTGGTTTGGAACAGTTAAATAGCTTAGTAACATCCAAATCAGAACCAATCAAAATAAACGTGTGGTTAAAAGGTCAACCAGTCCTAATGGAGGTCAATATTGGCATAGCCATTTCAATGATCACAGAATCAGTCTTTAACAAGGTTCTCGCTGGACTCCAATCTTAAATTAGTTCAAGACCTTTGCTAGATTGAGAACCTATACTGGGGAGCCTTTACAGATTAAGGGTACAACTTTGGTTCCAGTTTCTTACGAGAAGCAGCTGTGTAGGTTCCCGCTGATTGTAATAAAAGGCTCAGGCCCAATCTTGATGGGATGTAATTGATTGAGAAAGATTGGTATTTTTTGATTTAAAAAATGGCTGCTTGAGTAAAGTCTTAATTAAATACCCAGACATTTTCAGTAAGGTCTACAGACAATCAAGGCCTAGAGCCAAGGCAACCTTGCCTGCTGACAAGGAAGCAGTTCCACAATAGTGAAAGGCCCACCCAGTGCCTTGGCAGAGATCAGAAAGCTGGAAAGTGAAGGAATCATCAAACCAGTACAGTTGGTGAATGGGCAGCGCTGGTTTTATCGATTGTGAAGACCAGCCGGTTGGTTGACTTTTATAGAGATTTTAAACAAATGGTAAATCTCTTTTCGCAGCTGAATAAATAAACAATCCCTCGCTTACAGGATTTATATGCATAGCTGGCGGGGGCTGAACTTCACGAAGCTGAACATGAGCTGTGCATACTTGTGTTATGAAGGTGTAGAAGTGTACTGTACCTTTCAGAAAGAAGTGACCTATCAAAACATAAAAGTAAGAAGGATATTATTAAGTTGGAGAGAATGCAGGAAATATTTATAAGTATGTAATCAGAACTGGATGGTTTGAGTTCTCAGGAGAGTCTGGTGTTATGAAGATGTGGATGTACTGTACCTTTAATAGTGTTAAAAGCTAGCAGAACTGCCTGACAGCGCCAAGTGTTCTGAACAAGATACAGTGTAACCTTTTGGTTTAAGCAGCTAGTGTAGTTGGTTGCCTGGAGTCAAAAACAAATTTGAATTAGGCCAATCAGTTTAAATTATACCCCAAAAAATACCAAACTCCAATCAAGTTTGAATTGAGTATATTGATAATATTAAAAACCAATGACACAATCCAATGCTTTGGGGTATAGGACTGGGAAAATATAAACAGTTGAGAGAGAGCGCTGCCAAGCCACCAACAAATGCAGACTGACCACAGAATAGGTCTCTTCAAGGTACATTTACCTATCAACCACCTGTGAAAGAGAAATCCTAAGGAGAAGAAAATCTGCAGACAAAGATACAAAGGGAAGATTCAATAGCTGCCTGGTTTTGAAATTTGAATTTTGGTAAATTCAGGAGTTTTATCGGATTAGTATTATAGAAGGTAAAGTAAAGATAGGAGTTGTAAATAGTTATTAGTTAATTATTCTCTGTTATATTTTAAGAAATAAAGTTGTTACTTTTTACTTTAACTAGTTCTTGGCCTCTCGAATTTTCACGGATTACTGCACGGGATAAATCTTTTCTGTGTTGCTGGTTTAAATTAACAGAGGGAGTTTATCCTGTGTCGTAACACTTGCAATTGCAGTTAGATGAGGATTCCCAGAAGTATGCCACAATTGATACCCATAAAGGTTTGCACCAATATATGAGACCGCCATTTGTTCTTCCTGTATTCCATGAGATCTAACCTTGCTTATCAGTCTCCCATGGGGAACCTTGTCGAACGCCTTACTGAAGTCCATGTAGATCACATCTACTGCTTTGCACTCATGAATCTTCTTTGTTACTTCTTCAAACAACTCAATCAAGTTTGTGGGACATGATTTCCCACACACAAAGCCATGTTGACTATCCCTAATCAGTCCTTGCCTTTCCAAACACATGTACATCTTGTCCCTCAGAATTCCCTCCAACAACTTGCCCACCACTGAGGTCAGGCTCACCGGACTATAGTTCCCTGGCTTGTCCTTACCACCCTTCTTAAACAGTGGCACCACTTTTGCCAACCTCCAGTCTTCCGCCACTTCACCTGTGACTATCAATGATACAAATATCTCAGCAAGAGACCCAGCAATCACTTCTCTAGCTTCTCACAGAGTTCTCAGGTACACCTGATCAGGTCCTGGGGATTTATCCACCTTTACCCATTTAAAGACATCCAGCACTTCCTCCTCTGTAATCTGGACATTTTGCAAGGTGTCACCATCTATTTCCCTACAGTCTATATCTTCCATATCCTTTTCCACAGTAAATACTGATGCAAAATACTCATTTAGTATCTCCCCCATTTTCTGTGGCTCCACACAAAGGCCACCTTGCTGATCTTTGAGGGGCCCTATTTTCTCCCGAGTTACCCTTTTGTCCTTAATATATTTGTAAAAACCCTTTGGATTATCCTTAATTCTATTTGCCAAAACTATCTCATGTCCCCTTTTTGCCCTCCTGATTTCCCTCTTCAGTATACTCCTACTTCCTTTATACTGTTCTAAGGATTCACTCGGTAAAGGATTCACTCCTTTATTCCTGATGAAAGGTTTTTGCCTGAAACATCGATTTTACTGAACCTCGGATGCTGCCTGAACTGCTGTGCTCTTCCAGCACCACTAATCCAGAATAAGGATTCACTCGATCTATCCAGTTGGGCTTCAGCTAGTAGGAAATTTTGCATAGTTACATTATTACTCCCACATGCCAAACGGTCTCTCAGCATCTCATTAAGGGTAAACCAAATTGACATATGCTTTCTTCTTTTCCTTAACCAAACCCTCAATTTCTTTAGACATCCAGCATTCCTTATACCTACCAGCCTTCCCTTTCACCCTAACAGGAATATACTTTCTCTGGATTCTTGTTATCTCATTTCTGAAGACTTCCCATTTTCCAGCCATCCCTTTACCTGCGAACATCTGCCTCCAATCAGCCTTCAAAAATTCTTGCCTAATACCGTCAAAATTGGCCTTTCTCCAATTTAGAACTTCAACTTTTAGATCTGGTCTATCCTTTTCCATCACTATTTTAAAAGGAATAGAATTATGGTCGCTGGCCCCAAAGTGCTCCCCCACTGATATGCTCCACTTGCTGCATTTTCCAACAAGAAAGCATGTTGTAGTGTCTATTTGAAGTCCAGTTGGGCTTCAGCTAGTAGGCAATCTTGCATAGTTACATTATTAATCCCACATGCCAAACGGTCTCTCAGCATCTCATTAAGGGTAAACCAAATTGACATGCCTCTGCCAGTTGTTTTTAACTTAATCAAAATCCCGATAAAGATTCCCCTGGTTCTTGATTTTACGAGTTAAATCAATAAATCTGTGAACTCTTGAAACATTTTAGTATCTGGTGCCTCAGGAAATATTAGCTTCCTAATAACCGAAAAATGCCTTGGCTCCACCAGGTGTCAGGAGAATTACTTGCCACCTTTCATCTACCCAATGTAAATTGCCCAGAAAAAATAATTCGTTCTTTCCGCATACTGGTCCCAGTCTTTCAAGCAGGATCAAACAAGTCAAGCACCCCAAATGAGAGCATGATGCCAGAAATGCTTACTCCAACTCAATAACAACTGTTTTGAGAAGTCACTGAACCTGAAACATTAACTCTGATTTCTCTGCACAGATGCAACCAGACTTGCTGAGCTTTCCATCAACTTCTGTTTTAGTGTCAACAACTACTGTTGCGAGTGAATTTCTTCAGGAGCAAGCTTTATTCTCATTGGCACTGAAAAACTCCATAGAGGCCAGTATTGTGTCACCAAAACACCCTTTATTTACATGTGGAAAGTTCTTGACATTGATCCAGCTTCCTCGGAGCCACCTCTCAAAGAGGACAGGATGTATGTTTTTATCTGTTAGCCAAGGCTCCCTAATTGGATGGATTAATCAGGGAACTGATATTCTACAAGGTCAACCTGACTGACCTCATTACAATCAGGACAGTCTCTTTTTCCCACTCCATACAAGGAGAAGTCGCTGTTATTCAATTATCGAACGTAGGAGGCCATGCATGCAGTTATCTTCAAAGTGTGGCAACACCAATGATGGGTCCTCTGCAACTGTTCATTTGGCTTTTCCCAATCAATACAGGTGGGTCAAGATTTGGAGAATAATGGGGAACACCGCAGCAAGATTGAAATTGACAAAGGTAGCTGTACTGCCTCTCTCTGCAAGAAATTTTTATTGCATTTCCCTGCATTGTGGCCTGTCGTCCTAAGCAATCCCTGCATTGTTCTGGAGCACATTGCAAGCTGTTCTTTAACCCATCCAATGGGGGCTGTTCCCTGCTATGTGCTCACCCCTGTTGCAGCCTGATGACCTGCCCTAGGCTTACAATTTGTCCACAGTCCCACTGGTCATCTACTAATTGGCTGGCTTGCACTTAATCACAGCCGGAGCGCAGATTTAGTGAGTGTGCCCTCCACTGCTTCTGTTTCTGCCAATATCATCTCTCTGCCTGGTATAAAATTCTGCCCATGAAAAGAGCCAAGGTGACATTAGGTGTCGAATGGGAAGTATGAAAAATTGACAAATGGAGCAGGGTTTAGCAGAATGACAGTGTGCATTTTCCCAAATTAAAGTGTAGGATGAACTATATTTTGGGTGAGCATTTCTTCCTGTCCTTTTCTTTTCCACATGAGCCATCTCAGTAATTTGTTTTACACTGTTGTGAAATTCAAATAAAATGTACTCCATCATATTATGATTTTGACTTTTTAATTCTGGTTTACTCTCTTATGTTCCTTATCTGTTTTTTTTTGCCTTTTATCAGCAGCAGAGAATAAGAGCAAGAGTGAAGACTTACAATGACTTTGAGTGTGTATTGTGTCGGCCTGAATAAATACCACAAAATTGTTCTTGTCAGCAATGTAAATACTTCCTATTTCATATCTGGGGTAACTTGCTCTTCATTTGTCCTTAGTTGCCACATTGATTTCTCTTGATGGTCTGTGGTGACCATAACCTGTATTCAATTTGCTCATTTCCAAACACTAGTAATTTAAAGTGCATATCATGTCTTTTTTTGGGGGGGACAGCTGTCAGCACTTTTATTCTGCCTGTCGAATGCAGAACACGCTTCAGCATTTTTGTATTAGAAAAGGCTACCCTTTGGCCATGAATAAATCTATAAAAGTTTCTGATGCAAACCCATCTTACATGATGCTAAGCTTTTATTCCATGAGGTATTATAGATCCAATAAGCACAGTACACAGTATGACACATAGTCATAAAGTCATACAGCATAGAAATAGGCCCTTCCTTTCACTGTGAATGTGCCTGCCAACAAACTACCATTTACTTGCACTTGGCCCGTAGCCTATTATTATCTGGCATTTTAAGTTCTCATCCAGATGCTTCTTAAATGTTGCAAGTGTACTTGCCCCTACCACCCTCTCAGGTAGCAAATTCCATATTTCTACTAGCCTCTGGATAAAAAAAATTTCTTCAGAGTCCCTCTGTACCTAATCCCTGGTCTTGGTCACACCTGCCATGGGAAAGATATTCTCATGATTTACTCTGTTTGTACCTCTCATAATTCTGTATCGCTCAATCAGATCCTTCCCTCAGCCTTCTTTGCTGCCAGGAGAACAAGCCCATCCCATCCAGTTTCTCCTCATAACTGAGACTTTTCATCACAGGCAATATCCTGGTGAAACTCTGCACCTTCTCCAGAGCAATCACATCCTTCCAATAGTGTATGGTGACCAGAACCGTACACAGTGTTCCATCAGTGGCCTAACCAATGTTTTATGAAGTTGTAACAGAACTTTCTTCCTCCTTTATTCTGCATCCTGCTAATGAAGGCAAGCGTCCCATATGCCTTCTTTACCATCCTGTCTGCCTGTGCTGTTACCTTCAGGGATCTAAGGTCTTGTATGCCAAGGTCCCTTTTCCCCTCTGTATCCCCGAGGGATCTACAATTATTGAGTATACCCCTCCTTTATTAGACCTCCCAAAATGCATCAACTCACATTTATCAGGATTAAATTCTGACATTGCTCTGCCCAGTTGACCGACAACAGACTGTAGCCTGATACCATTCTCCTCAGTATCAACAACAACAACAATTATCATATCACCTGCAAACTTACTATATTCACATCCAAGTCATTAGTGTACATTACAAACAGCAATGGTCCCCGTTCTGAGCTCTATGGTATACCATTGTTCACAGGCTTCCAATTGTAAAAACAATCCCGCAGCATCATTCCTATTCGAAAGCCAATTTTGGATCCAGTTTGCTAGTTTGCCTTGGATCCCATGGACTCTTACCGTTTGGACCAGTCTTCCATGTAAGACCTTGTCAAAGGCCTTACTGAAGTCCATGAAAACACATCACTATACTCAAAACTCAATTTAATTATTCAGACAGGATTTTCCTTGAATCTGATCAATCTCTGCTTTTTCAAGTGTTGATTAATTCTGTCCTTCAGAATTTTTTCCAATAATTTCTCTGCCACTGACGTCAAACTAACTGATTTGTAATTACTTGTCCTATCCCTGCTGCCCTTGGATCACTGAGGTATGTTTTGCAGTAAGGATAAATTATACAAGAGGGACGGGTTGCACCTTAATAGGTGGGGGACCAGCATTCTGGCAGGTAGGTTTGCCACTGCAGTACAGGTGTGTTTAAACTAAGTAATGGGGGAGGGGGAGAAGGGGACACACTGGGAAATTTAAGAAGGAAGTTAAAGGGAAAGTGAGAATAAGATAAGTTAAGAAAGACAACAGAATCAATGGAGCAGAACACTCAAGAAGGGATCATTCGGTATGGTCAAGTGAAATAGGGATTGATAGGAAGGGTGAGGGGAGTAACAAATTAAGAATATTATATATGAATGCACGAAGCATAAGAAATAAGGTGGATGAGCTTGAGGCTCAGTTGGAAATTGGCAGGTACGATGTTGTGGGGATAACTGAGGCATGGCTTCAAGTGGAGTGGGCCTGGGAAATGAATATTCAAGGCTATACGAGCCATTGAAAGGAAAGACTGACGGGCAGAGGGGGTGGTGTGGCCCTGTTGGTGAGGAATGATATTCAGTCCCTTGCAAGGGGGGACATAAAATCAGGTGACGTAGAGTCAGTATCGATAAAGCTGAGAAATTCTAAGGATAGAAAGACCCTAATGGGAATTATCTACAGGTCCCCGAACAGTAGTCTGGATGTAGGGTGTAAGTTGAATAAGGAGTTGAAATTGGCCTGTCGCAAAGGTATTACTACAGTTGTTATGGGGGATTTCAACATGCAGATAGACTGGGAGAATCAGGATGGTACTGGACACCAAGAAAGGGAGTTTGTGGAGTGCCTTCAAGGTGGATTCTTAGAACAGCTTGTACTGAAGCCTACTAGGGAAAAGGCAATTCTGGATCTGGTGTTGTGCAATGAACCGGATTTGATCAGGGACCTTGAAGTAAAAGAGCCATTAAGAAGTAGTGATCATAATATGATAAGTTTTAATCTGCAATTTGAGAGGGAGAAGCGAGAATCGGGAGTGTCAGTATTGCAGTTGAACAAAGGGAACTATGGAGCTATGTGGGAGGAACTGGCCAAATTTCAATGGTTCAATACCCTAGCAGGGATGGCAGTGGAACAACAATGGCAGGTATTTCTGGATATAATGCAGAAGGTGCAGGATGGGTTCATTCCAAAGAGGAAGAAAGATCCTAAGGAGAGGTAGGAGCGGCCATGGCTGACGACGGAAGTTAAGGACTGTATAAAGATAAAAGAGAAGTATAACATAGCAAAGATGAGTGGGAAGCTGGAGGACTGGGAAACTTTTAAAGAGCAACAGAGGATAACTAAAAGGCAATATGCGGAGAAAAAATGAGGTACGAAGGCAAACTGGCCAAAAATATAAAAGAGAATAGTAAAAGCTTTTTTAGGTATGTGAAAAGCAAAAAAATGGGTAAGACTAAAATTGGGCTCTTGAAGACAGAAACAGGTGAATTTATTAATAGGAACAAGGAAATGGTGGAAGAGTTGAATAGGTACTTTGAATTTGTCTTCATTGGGGAAGACACAAGCAATCTCCCAGATGTAATAGTGAATGAAAGACCTAGGGTAATGGATGAACTAAAGGGAATTTATATTAAGCAGGAAATGGTGTTGGATAGACTGTTAGGTCTGAAGGCTGATAAGTCCCTGGTACCTGATGGTATGCATACCGGTGTACTTAAGAAGGTGGCTCTAAATATCATGGACACATTGGTAATCATTTTCCAATGTCCTATCGATTCAGAATCAATTCCTGCGGATTGGAGGGTGGCTAATGTTGTTCCACTTTTCAAGAAGGGAGGGAGAGAGAGAACAGGGAATTATAGACCAGTTAGCCTGAAATCAGTGGTAGAAAAGATGCTGGAGTCAATTATAAAAGATTAAATTATGACTCATTTGGATAGCAGTAACAGGACAAGTCAGAGTCAGCATGGGTTTACGAAGGGGAAATCAGTGCCTTGATTAATCCTCTGGAATCTTTTGAGGATGCAACTATGAAGATGGACAAGGGGGAGCCAGTGTATGTAGTGTACCTGGACTTTGAGAAAGCCTTTGATAAGGTCCCACATAGGAGATTAGTGAGTAAAATTAGACCACATGGTATTGGGGGCAAGGTTTTGACTTGGATTGAAAATTGGCTGATTGACAGGAAGCAAAGAGTAAGGATAAACGGGTCCCTTTCGGAATGGCAGGCGGTGACCAGTGGGGTACCACAAGGTTCGGTGCTGGCACCACAGCTGTTTACAACATACATCAATGATATAGGTGAAGGCATTAAAAGTAATATTAGCAAATGTGCTCATGACAAAAAGCTGGGTGGCAGGATGAAATGTCAGGAGCGTGTTATGAGAATTCAGGGTGACTTGGACAGGCTAGGTGAGTGGACGGATGCAGGGCAGATGCAGTTTAATGTGGATAAATGTGTGGTTATCCACTTTGATGGCAAGAACAGGAGGGAAGATTACTATCTAAATGGAGTCAAGTTAAGTAAAGGGAAAGTACAACGAGATCTAGTTGTTCTTGTACATCAGTCAATGAAAGCAAGCATGCAGGTAACAGCAGGCAATGAAGAAAGCTAATGGCATGCTGGCCTTCATAACAAGAGGAATTGAGTATAGGAGCAAAGAGGTCCTTCTGCAGCTGCACAGGGCCCTGGTGAGATCGCACCTGAAGTATTCTGTGCAGTTTTGGTCTCCAAATTTGAAGAAGGACATTCTGACTATTGAGGGAGTGCAGCGTAGGTTCACGAGGTCAATTCCCGGAATGGCAGGACTACCATATATTGAAAGGTAAGAGCGACAGGCTTGTATACATTTGCGTTTAAAAGGATGAGAGGGGATCTGATTGAGTTGTATAAAATTATTAATGGATTGGACACTCTGGAGGCAGGAAGCATGTTTCCACTGATGGGTGAATCCAGAACCAGAGGACACAGTTTAAAAATAATGGGTAGGCCATTTAGAACAGAGTTGAGGAGAAACTTCTTCATCCAGAGAGTAGTGGATATATAGAATGCTCTCCCTCAGGAGGCAGTGGAGGCCAAATCTCTGGATACTTTCAAGAAAGAGATGGATAGAGCTCTTAAAGATAGTGGAATCAAGGGTTATGGGGATAAAGCAAGAACAATATACTGATTGTGGATGATCAGCCATGATCATAATGAATGGTGGTGCTGGCTCGAAGGGCCGAATGGCATCTATTGTCTATTGTCTGTAATCCCATTTTCCAAATGGCGACTTACCTGAAAGTAGCTGCACCCAGTCTATGTTTGCCAGATCCTGTCTACTGATATTGAAATCGGCCTTTCCATAATTTAGACACTTAACTTCTGCACTGTCCTTATCCCTTTCCATAGTAACTTTGAAACTTACAGAGTTATGGACACTATATCCAAAATTCTTGCCATTAAACTTCCAATACATGACCAAATTCATTCCCTAGGATTAAATCTAGAACTGCCCCATCTCTAGTCGGACTATCTGCATACTGGCACAACAAGTGCTCCTGGCTATACATAAAAATCCCATCCCAGCTATTTGCCTTAAATCCCTAATGGAAGAATTTATGGACTAAGGCAGGTTTAAAAAAGGATGAAAGGAAAGTTGGAAAGGAGCCCTTCGGTTGTCACAAAATGGGCAGATCAGCCTGGGATTTACAAGTTCCGTCCATGAACATGGCACTTCCTATTTTATAGGGGCGGCAGTGAAGACGTTTGGAATTTGTGCATGTACAGTTCACGGATGTAGTTGCCAATTAAATCATCCATTCAATTCAGATTTTGGCAGCTCGGGAGAATGAAACCCAAAATATGCAGGATAAACCTAGTATAAACAGATCAGAAGTTCATTTTATTGAATAATCAGAGAACACCTCTGAATTTGATCCACAGTCACCTTTAGAAGAGGTCATGTACCATTTGGAGAGTTAAGGTACTCTTTGGTGCAGAAAACATGCACTTTGAAATGGTTAAAAATAGACATGAATGTGTATAAATATGAATAAACTCATTAACTGTCAAATACATTGGAACTGTCAACAGGCACATCATATTCAACTGTCAAATATGTCAAAAGCAACTGACAAGGGATCTGTTAAAGGGAGCTGCCAAACTGTCAAGGCTAAAAGTCTTATTCTTTACAACTTTTAAAATAGATCTCTCCAGTGTTTCAGTAAACAAAAACATAATTGCCAATTAACTCTGTGTGTCGACATAAGCCCGAGGGTTTTCATGACTAGTTTACCATTGCATTATTGATTTCACAAATGTCTCTTATCATTGTAAGGTGCCTACTATTTCACAGTTTGACAGACAGGTTTAAGTGTCATAGCCAAAGTCATAGAGTTGTATAGCATTGAAACAGACCCTTCAGTCCAACTCGTCCATGCCAACCAGATATCTTAAATTAATCTAGTCCCATTTGCCAGCATTTGGCTGCTATCCCTCTAAACCCAATCTATTCATATACCCATCCAGATGCCTTTTAAATATTGTGATTGTACCAGCCACCACCACTTCTTCCAGCTGCTCACCACCCACTGCATGAAAAAGTTGCCCCTTAGCTCCCTTTTATGTTTTTCCCTTCTTACCCTAAACTTATGCCGTCTAGTTTTGGATTCCCCTATCCTGAGAAAAATGCCATGACTATTCACCCTATCCATGCCCCTCATGATTTTATAAACCTCTATAAGGTCACCTCTCAGCCTCCAACACTCCAGGGAAAATAGCCCCAGCCTTTTCAGCCTCACCCTATAGCTCAAACTCTCCAACCCCGGCAATATACATGTAAATCTTTTCTGAACCCTTTCAGGTTTCACAATATCTTCCCTGTAGCAGGGACACCAGAATTGAATGCAATATTCCAATAATGACTTAACCAATGTCCTGAACAGCCATAACATGACATCCCAATCACTACACTCAATGCACCGACTAATAAAGGCGATTGTACCAAATGCCTTCTTCACCACTCTGTCTACCTGTAAATCCACCTTTAAGGAGCTATGAACCTGCAGCCCAGGGCCTCTTTATTTGGCAATATTCCCCAGGAGCGTATCATTAAGTGAATGCATCCTGTCCTGATTTGACTTATTAACATACAAAACCTCACATTTAACTAAGTTATACTCCATTGGCCATTCCTCGGCCCAATCGCCCCATATGATCAAATAGTTATAGATTTATTATGATGGAACTATAAATGAATTTCAGTGATTGCTATCATAAGTGATTCTGCATTTGAATTAAATATGTTTTCTAATAGAGCATTATGTGATTGAAAGAATGCAAGCATAGTAAAAGCTTTTTTTGTTAAGAATATAGTGAAATCTAAATATATACCTTGAACTTTATTTATTGGAATCCTGTCTCATCTCTATTTGATACTGAGGTCTACCCCTAGCATATACTAGGTGGGTTGGTGTAGGAACGGTGGTGGTGGGGAACCATAATTGTTCTCAGATTTGCATAAGGGCTATAAAGAGCCTTGGGGTGAATAATGTGGCATTGGTTAACTTGGAGAATGTGAGGGCTTCTAGGTTTTGGAAAAGAGACGTAATTATGTAATGGGTCAAGTGGATAGGTACGGGAACATAGATTGGCATGGAGGTTGTGAAGAGATCACTGGTAGAGGAGCATAGGTTGGCATGGTGGATATGAGGAAACATATGGATGGGTGCAGGGGATAGTTTGGAATGAAGGATATGAGGCAAAATTTGAAATACCAATTTTTTTAGAAATTAACTTAACTGCTGCAATCTTTTGTACTGGTTTTAAAATGTTACATTAGAATTAAGTCCTGTAACAAAAATGGCCATGCCCCACTAGGTGAATGTAGGACACTAGGGCACAGTACTTGGAAGAGGGGCTGAGATGAGTAAAAGTAATTTCACTCAAAAGGTTATAGTGCTTTGGAATTTTCTGCTCCAGAGTTTAATATTGCTCTATATTGAAAAAACCTGGAGCACTTTGATTGGTTTGATTTCCTTTCTTGAAAAATGATGTAATCTTTTTAAAGGTGATAGGTGGCTAATAGGTGGAATAGGTCTACATCCATTGGAGTTTGCAAGAATAAGAGGTGACCCATCAAAATGTATATGTAGGAAGGATATTATTAAATTGGAGAGAATGTAGGAATGATTTATAAGGATGTTCCCAGAACTGTACGGTTTGAGTTATAAGGAGAGGCTGGATAAGTGAGGTCCTTTTCATGGAGGTTGAGGAGTGACCTCATAGAGGTTTATAAAATCATAAGTGGCATAGATAAGGTGAATAGCAAAAGTCTCTTCCGTAGTGTGGAGGAATTCAAAGCTGGAGGGCACATTTTTAAAGTGAGAGGGGAAAGATTTAAAGGGACCTAACTGGCAACTTTTTCAACAGAGCGTGGTTCGTTTGTGGAGCAAACTGCAAGATGAAATTGTAGATGCATGTACAGTCACAACATTTAAAAGGTACTTGGACAGGTACATGAATAGTAAAGGTATAGGGGGATATGGGTCAAATGCAGGCAACTGGGGCAAGTTTAGTTTGGGAGACTTGGTTGTCATGGACCAGATGACTGGAAGGGTCTGTTCCATGCTGTATGACTCTATGATTCTATATAACATATTGAGTGAACTGGATAAAGTTGATACCTGGAGGATGTTTTCTTGTGGGGGAGCCTTAAACTAACATAGTTCAAGAGGTCTCAAGAGATAGTTCAAGAGATGAAGAGAATTTCTTTGTCTCAGAAAATCATTAGTTTGTGGGAATCTCTTCCCCACAAGATAGTGGAGGATGAGTCTTTGATTTTATTTAAGGCTGTAAAAGATAGATTTGATAGACTATGGAACCAAGGGTTATGGAGCACAGACAGGAAAATGGGGAATTGGGCTAGAACAGCTGTGATCTCATTGAATAGTGGAGTATGATTTTCCTGCTC
Source organism: Chiloscyllium plagiosum (assembly GCF_037043375.1). Taxonomy (NCBI): domain Eukaryota; kingdom Metazoa; phylum Chordata; class Chondrichthyes; order Orectolobiformes; family Hemiscylliidae; genus Chiloscyllium; species Chiloscyllium plagiosum. The sequence continues at coordinate 76,613,109 of NW_028270141.1, read as the reverse complement.
CTCGGATGCTGCCTGACCTGTTGTGCTTTTCCAGCACCACTCTGATCTAAACTCAAAGGATCAAATAGTCTAGACCTGCCCTCAAGCTCAATATTCCTACGGATTTATTTAATTCTACAAACTAAAGTTCATTCTGGCTGTAGTGAGGAGTCTCTGTCATCCTGAAATCACTACCTTTCTTTTCAATTAAGGTTGGTTCTGGTCATAAAAGCAAAATAAATATCTCACAGAAAATGCTGAGAACTGGACAGTGGCTTGCTTTAATCTGTTCTTTGCATTTGCAGACACAGGTCACAGGGGTGAAATGAATCTCTTCTTATACCTGGGGAAAACTCAGTTTCATCTGTTTTTTTTTAAATATACAATCTTGCAAACCAATGCTGTTGCTGCTAACTGGAAAATACTCTGAGGATATGAGTCTCTTGCATAAAAAGCTCAGTAATCCTTGGTGCATCTATGGACAATGAACTGAATGAGATGACAGAAGTTCCTTTAAATAATTTAAAACTATAATAATTAAGTGCCTCATAGACCTTTATGTCCCTGGCAGTATGGTCCAGACTGTAAACTTATTGGAAGATCCTCTTGTCCAAGATGGTACAGGTCACTCTCCCTCTTCAGTAATTAAACTGAGTATGTTTCACCCACTCACAATGTAGAATAATTCCTGGACAGTCCAATTTTGGTATCACTTAACATCTCTGAAATTTCAAACCTGTTTTTTCTCAAGTGTGCAGGATAGGGTGTGGCATAGTTCTAACCCACATTGTGTTATGTACAGTACAAGAAAGCAACAATGTCTAGAAATTCAAATAACTATTTAACTATTCAATCTCTTCTATAGCTGACAAGAGTTATTAAATGGATGAAAGGAATACATTAGATGTGGAGCATGGAAGTTCTGCAATAAAGTGCATTCAATCCCAGGTTATTTCCCTGTTGTATCAATATTATTAAGCTTAATTAGCCTAGTATGCATATGGGGGGAGTTTTATTTTAATCTCTGTATAAAAAGCTGATGAATACAGTACCAGCAAGTGTAAAATGGGCTATGGATTTTTGGTAGGTTTGTTTTATTTTATAGAATCCCCACAATGTGGAAAGAGGCCATTCAGCCCATCGAATGGACAACAGCCCTCCGAGGAGCATCTCGCACAGACCCATCCCCCTACCCTATCCCTGTAACTCTGCATTTTCCATGGCTAACACACGTATTCTACACATCCCTGAACACTATGAAAATTTGGCATGGCCAACTCACCCAACTTGCGCATCATTGGACTAAGAGAGGAAACCGGAGCATCCAACGGGAACCCATGCAGGCATGGTGAGTCGTCTGAGGCTGGAATTGAACTCGGGTCTCTGGTGCTGTGAGGCAGCAGCACAACAGGATATAAGAGTTGATTCTCTCAGTGTGTACTTTAGAACATAGAATGCTCCATTTATAGCCAGCTATATTGAATACTTCTGACACTGATCAGGTCATGTGAGGCACATTTCAGACTTTTCTGCTCTCATTATGCTGCATTACTGTCTGACTAAGTTTCTATACTCGTCGCGATATCTATGTTATGTACAATTTTCATTGTGTCTGCTACTTTGAGGTTCACACATGTTCTACATTTACAAAAGGACATTGTTTTCCACGTCATGCTATACCTCATGTTTTGATTCACTTCAGTTGCACATTCAGCAAACCATTACTCAATTTTGAAGTAAAGCAGCCAAAGGTCTGGAGATGCAGCAAAGCAGAATATGTTCTGAGATGAAGTCTGAATAATGACATCTTGCAGTTGCCATCAGTAGACTTCACAAAGTCTTTGCACTAGTTTTCCAGGATAACTGACTATGTAGGCTACGATTTGGAGATGCCGGTGTTGGACTGGGGTGTACAAAGTTAAAAATCACACAACACTAGGTTATAGTCCAACAGGTTTAATTGGAAGCACACTAGCTTTCGGAGCGACGCTCCTTCATCAGGTGGTAGTGGAGGGCTCGATCCTAACACACAGAATACAGCTGTTAGCTTGGCAGTCTGAGCACTCATTTTATAGGGGTGCTTTAGCACTAACTCTATTAGGGTTTCTCTATGGTCCTCCATATACATCACATCCTGTCTTTCAGTGTCCATCCTCCAGTGTAGAATATTCTGACTGGAATATTCTGTTCCACAGGTTCCCTCGGGTCTTCCCCTATCTTGTTTTGCCACAAATCGCCCACAGATTCAAAAACAGCTTCTTCCCCTCTGTTATCAGATATTTGAATGGACCTCATAGAGTCATAGAGATGTCCAGCACAGAAACAGTCCCTTTAGACCAGCTTGTCCATGCCAAACAGATATCCTAAATTAATCTAGTCCCATTTGCCAGCATTTGGCCCATCTCCCTTTAAACCCTTCCTATTCATATATCCATCCAGATGCCATTTCAATGTTGTGATTATACCAGCCTCCACCACTTCATCTGGCAGATCATTCTATACACAAACTCCCAAATGCTAATTCTGATCTCTCCCTCTACACTATGGCTGTAACACTAAATTCTGCACTCTGATCTGCCACCCTCATGCACTTTGTATGGTACAATCTGCAGTACCAAAAGAACACTTTTCGCTGTATCTCAGGTGTCAACAATAAGTCAATCAAATGACCCCTTGGGGACATTTGTTGCCACTACCAGACAGTCATGGGGTTCTCCTCCATAGCTCAAATTGTCAGTTAGGAAGACAGGTGCTTTGGTATATTTGACCGCACTGTCATGATTATGTAACATTTGAGCACAGTGTGCTATGTGGTTTTGGCTGACTGTACTGTCTTTAATCCTGCTGACCAGCAAAAGTTGAATGAAGGTTTGCTCTGTCAGAATGGTTCGGTGATTCTGGTTAATAATGTTGACAGAATGGTGCATTTCCCAGAACATGGCTAGCAAGTGTTTCTGACATGGAAAGAAGTCCTGCTCTACTGGTGAAAGAGTTTAGGAGGCATAGGCTACTGGTCTGCTTTTATTGTGTCTTTTTGAAGTACAGCTGCCAGTGTGGCTTCTGTGGCTACAACTTCGAAGGCGAAGGGTAAGTTGAGTACTTGCAATACAGGGGCCTGTGCTAGGCCCTGTTTTAATTCAGCAATGACAACCCACTAATATTCTTTTGGGATGGGAAATCTGTTGTCCTTGCCTGTGACTCCAGATCAATGGCAATGTGGCTGACTCTGAACTGCCCTCTGAAATGATCTAGCAACTCAATTGGTTCAAGACCAACTAAGTAAGGCCAGCTTTACTAGCGTTGGCCACATTGCAATGCCTCCATGGGAGGATTCACCCCAGGGATTTCTGGACCGGCCTGCCAAGCCCTGACACAGCAAAGCATTTTTTAACCAGCTCTTTAATCTGTCGTTAATTGCCCATTGTTGGTTAAATCGTTTTACCACTTCCTCCATCTACCCATGTGTACTTGCAACTTATATTGGTTTCAATGGCAGGAGATGCTGCTTCTCAGTAAGGCTTTTAATTCCGTTTTATTGCAGTCTTCCTTCATATATCAATCCTGTCAGCTGAACATCCATCCTGCCACCCGTGTATAGACAGACTAATCGGTTAACACTATATCACTGAAGTTCAGAAGAATGAGGGAGAGATCCCATGGAAACCAATAAAACTCTAATGGGACTAGACAGGATAAATTCAGGAATGATGTTCTCATCTTGTTTCCAAATCTCTCCAATGCATTGCCCTTTTGAAATTTCCTCCAGCCATGAAAACCAGAGATCCTCAAAATCTGGCCCTTGCACATTTCTGGTTTTTATCCCTTCACCAATGGAGGGAACTGCATTCAGCAACTAAAGCCCTGTGCTTTGAAACTCTCCCCTTCAATATGTCTACCTTTTTCCTCCTTTAAGGTGCACATGAAAACCTCTCTCAAAACTAATTTATTATTAATGTGCTCATTGTAAATTTGTTTAGAACCATTCGTGTGCACACATTGCCTTAAAGGAAAAGTTAATAGAGTATTTTAGAGTGTGTGCTTCATCTTTAAATTACCTCTATTTAGTTTTAACATGTTTTAAGATCCAAGGTCAATAAGACCCTGGAGACATTATGTTTATTTCCTTCCCACAGTCTGTTTTTGAACGCTTTTAAAACACAAAGTGTCCATAGAAAAAATAAAGTGGTGGAGATCCTGTCTTTATTGATCACTGATTATTAATTATTATTGTTCAATTACAATAAAATTAAGTATTGTTTCTAATCAATTATCCATTGCTGGGTTTAGCTACTTTAGGATACTAGTGGTAGGCCTATTGTGGTAGAATGGCAATGCCCCTACTTCTGAGCTGGAGCCTGCATTTAACTTCCACCACCTGCTCCAGAAGTATGTAATAAAATTTCTAAACACAAGAATTAAAAATACCAATAAAACCCATGATCATGAGGTGCTGCATTTTGAGAAAGCAAATCTTAGCAGGAATTGTACACTTAATGGTAAGGTCCTAAAGACTGTTGCTGAACAAACAGACCTTGGAGTGCAGGTTCATAACTCCTTGAAAGTGGAGTCGCAGGTAGATAGGATAGTGAAGAAGGCATTTGGTATGCTTTCTTTCATTGGTCAGCGTATTGAGTACAGGAGTTGGGATGTCATGTCGTGGCAGTACAGGACATTGGTTAGGCCACTGTTGGAGTATTGCATGCAATTCTGGTCTTCATCATATCGGAAAGATGTTGTGAAACTTGAAAGGGTTCAGAAAAGACTTACAATGGTATTGCCAGGGTTGGGGGATTTGAGCTATAGGGAGAGGTTGAATAAACCAGGGCTGTTTTCCCTGGAGCTGAGGGGTGACCTTACAGAAGTTTATAATATCATGAGGGGCATCGATAGGATAAATAGTCAAAGTTTTTCCATTGGATGGAGGAGTCCAGAACTAAAGGGCATAGGTTTATGGTGAGAGGGCAAAGATATAAAAGAGACCTAAGGGGCAACTTTTCACACAGAGGGTGGTACATGTTTTCCTCCTCTTTAGTGATTTTTATGCCAGTAAGGGTATTATTGATGGTCTTGAAGGTTTACTCTAATTTGTTTCGTTTAGTGATGACAAAGATGAGCTGCCAGAGGAAGTGGTGGAGGCTGGTACAACTCCAAATTTAAAATGCATCTGGATGGGTAAATGAATAAGAAGGGTTTGGAGGGATATGGGCCGGGTGCTGGCAGGTGGGACTAGATTGGGTTGGGATATCTGGTTGGCATGGACATGTTGGACCACAGGTTCTGTTTCTGTGCTGTACATCTCTATGACTCTGTGACTCTATGACTCTAATATAGATAAATGTAATCATTGCATACATTGTAAGGTCCCACAATCAGCTTTGAAGTAAATGACCATTTTAAAGACTTTTAATCTTTTTTATCTTTAAGGAAAGGATTTAGGAAACAGAATTTATACATGATTAAAAACAGCTGTAGTTCTGGGCATTGAAGATGCATCAGGGGCAATTTCTTTACAGAGAGTGGTTTGTGTGTGGAATAAACTTCCAGAGGAAATGATGGATGCAGGTACAACATTTAAAAGACATTTAGATAAGTATGAATAAGAAATGTTTGAAGAGAAATGGGCTAAATGCAGGCTGGTGGCACTAGTTTAATTGAGGATTATAGTTGGCTTGAAGGGTCTGTTTCTGTGCTGTATGACTCTATGTTGAAGCCAAATAAACCAATCTGCAATAACAGTTATTATTATTGCCTTTGTCAACCCACTAAGCGTGGATGGTCATTGTTTATCTTGAAAATAGCGAAAGCTATTTTATTTAAAGCCATAGTCCAAGATAGTGGCTACATTTACTAACAGACGTAGCACTAGATATCTGATAAGAGGAAAATGGATAAGTAGAACAGCAGAATTAGAGTTAATTCTCATCATTAACAGAACAGAGAAACATCGACAAATCCTAGAATTGATGCTAAACAGGGATTATTGATCACAAAAAACACACATAAGAATGCTGGCACACAGCCCCCTTTCTCATGGAGGCTCTGGATGGACTTCCAGTGTGGGTTGAACATGAGACTGAGTCTTTAGCAGAGGTATAGAATGTAAAGCTCATGTTCAGGTGGATAGTCTCCTGCTGTTGGTTGCAGAAAGATCCTGGGTGGTATCTTGTAGGGGTCTATTTGATTGACATGGGCTGTTGCGAGACTTGTAATAGAATCGATGAGAAGTCTGGGAAGACCTATATTAATGTCAATAATGCCTTGCTCTATCGTTTAATTTTTGACAAGCAGCCGAGTGAGTTTCTCTCTTGGCAGTAGCAAGTTGCCAAATGAGGGACAATGTTGATTGTTAAGGGCCTTGTTAATGCCCCGATTTGTCTTATTAATGTTAAGATTCCCATCTAACCAAATATGACAAACAAACTAGATATTGAGAAAATCCAACATAGAAACTGAGCCAGTGCCTGTCCACTTCAGCTTGCTGCTTACTCCGAGGGATTGTGTTGCTTATGATCACCTGGTATTTACCATCTCATGACCATCATGATATTTCTTCAATATTTTTAGAGAATATTGAAGCAAGAACAGATTTGCATTGAAGGACATTGGAGAAACAAATACATGAAGGAGATGTATGCAAAGCCCAGCTATGTATAGTTTGCACTTATTTCTTTGCCCATTCGCTTTGCATACAGCGTGAAGGTGCTTGGAGGTCAGATGCTGACGAAAGAAGCTTAGCAGAGGCAGTAATGCAGAGACTCGAACAAACAGCTCTGCCAACCATCCAACACAAGCTTTGGGTCCGCTACGTGCATGACATCTTTGTCATCACTAAACGAAACAAACTAGAGTAAACCTTCAAGACCATCAATAATACCTTTACTGGCATAAAAATCACTAAAGAGGAGGAAGACAACAAACTGCCATTCCTAGATGTCACAGTAGAGCAAACAGTCAATGGGGAACTTCAAACCAGCATTGACAGGAAAATAACACGCATGGACCAAATATTGAACTACAGAAGCAATCATCCCAACACCCACAAACGAAGCTGCATCAGAACATTATTTCAATGAGCCAACACACATTGCAACAGAGGAACTACGCAGAGCAGAAGAAAATCACTTATACCGTGTATTCAAAAAGAATGGGTACCCAATGAACAAAGTCCCCTGATTTCTCAGCAACAAACCCAAACAAGCAGACAAAACGTGTCCAGCAACCCTAGCCACACTCCCCTACATCAAAGACATCTCGGAAATGACTGCCAGACTACTCAGACCCCTTGGCATCATGGTAGCCCACAAATCCACCAACACACTAAAACAGCAGCTAATTAACTTGAAAGATCCTATACAGACAACAAGCAAAACTAATGTCATTTACAAAATACCATGCAAGAACTGTAACAAACACTACATTGGACAAACAGGCAGAAACCTAGCCACCAGGATACATGAACTCCAACTAGCCACAAAACGACATCTCACTTGTATCCTTACATACAGATAAGGAAGGACACCACTCCGACTGGGACAACTCTTCCATCTTAGGACAAGCCAAACAGAGACACACATGAGTTCTCCTAGAAGGATGGCATTCCAACCAGAACTCTATCAACAAACACATCAAGTTAGACCCCATCTACCATCCCCTGAGAGAAAGAACAGGAAATGACATCACTACAGGAAATGACATCCCCGACCCAAAGAAACCCAAGCATATAAATAGAAAGCAGGAATCATGCACACTGCTTCACCTGAGGCCCACTGACATTGTTGTAAGAGGTCCAGAGGTGCTCTCTGAATCGCTCCGCAAGTAGGCGGCCTGTTTCCCCAATATAGAGGAGGCCACACCGGCTGCAGCGGATGCAGAAGATGATGTGGGTGGAGGTGCAGGTGAATCTGTGGCGGATATGGAAGTTTCCTTTGGGGCCTTGGAGAGAAGTGAGGGGGGAGGTGTGGGCGCAAGTGTTGCACCTCCTGCGGTTGCAGGGGAAGGTGCCGGGAGTGGAGGTTGGGTCGGTGGGGGGTGTGGATCTGACAAGGGAATCGCGGAGGGAGTGGTCTCTACGGAAAGCTGATAGGGGAGGGGAGGGAAATATATCCTTGGTGCTGGGGTCTGTTTGGAGGTGGCGGAAGTGACGGCGGATGATGCGCTGTACATGGAGATTGGTGGGGTGGTAGGTGAGGACCAGTGGGGTTCTGTCCTGGTGGCGGTTGGAGGGGCGGGGCTCAAGGGCGGAGGAGCGGGAAGTGGAGGAGATGCGGTGGAGGGCACCGTCGACCTATCACCCTCACCTTGACCTCTTTCCACCTATCACATTTCCAACGCCCCTCCTCCAAGTCCCTCCTCCCTACCTTTTATCTTCTCCTGCTGAACACTCTCTGCTCATTCCTGAAGAAGGGCCTGTGCCCGAAACGTCGAATCTCCTATTCCCTGGATGCTGCCTGACCTGCTGTGCTGTTCCAGCAATAAAGTTTCAACCACTGACATTGTTACCTTGTAAGGTGACAAAATGTCTGGAATGAACCTCCCAGCTCAGCCATCCTCTCCCAGAGACTGTGAAAGTCAGTGTTGCCACTGGCCCCTTCCAAGGACTGACGGGTGGCCTGTGTGGGATCCCTCAGCCTTCCACCTGCAGACGTATCAGGACAGTGATCACTGCCATCTGTGTAAGATTATACTGGTTCTTTTGTTCCCCATGTGGAGGTCAGTGCTGCAGCCCAGGCATTAGGGTTCAGAAAGATAGCTGCCTTGCCCCAGATACAAGGTGCTATCAATCACACCCATACATGGTTCTGACAGGGACATATCAAAACAATGTGGAATTCATTAATGAGAAAGGTTTCTACTAGTTTAACGTTTGGGTAATGTGTGATCACCATTATGACTTCCTGGAGATGTGTGCCCACTACCCTGGCATCTGCTATAATTGCTACATCCTGGAGCACTCTCATGTACCTGGTGCAATTGAGAGTCTAGGTCCCTTACAACTGGTTACTGGGGGACAAGGTAAAAACAATGACTGCAGATGCTGGAAACCAGATTCTGGATTAGTGGTGCTGGAAGAGCACAGCAGTTCAGGCAGCATCCGAGGAGCAGTAAAATCGATGTTTCAGGCAAAAGCCCTTCATCAGGAATACAGGAATACTGGGGGACAAGAGCTAACCACTGTAACTATGACTCAAGACCCCTTTGTGTAACGCCCTAACTGCTGCTGAATGCAGATACAATGTGGCCCATGCCATGACTAGGACTGGAGTGGGCGATAGGAATACTGAAGGTGTGGTTGCACTGCTCAGGCTCTGCAGTGTAGTCCATATCCTCTCGCCATGCTGTGCTCTGGACAATTGGAGCGGGCAATGAGGCAATACACTGGATGCTGAGGAACTGAGGTAATGGCAGTAGTGTTTTGAGGATACTGGGGAGGAAGAAGCTCTTTTTATCCATGAGAGAGCTCGGATTGGGTACTAGAAGCCAGATAGGACCTGATTAACACCCATTCCAGTGGATGGCAAATGGGTGCAGCAGACAATAATGGTCACTAAAATAGTCATTGGCAATGGTGGTGCATTCTGGTTTGCATTACGCGGGAGTTGGGGGGGGCAGGGGTGAACTGCATCCTCTACCAGCTTTGCGTTTCCTTTCACTGTCTGTAAATAAATGGGAGAATAAGGTCTTATGTGCAAGGGAGTGTCAGCCATGCTGGCTATGTGTTGTGGGCAGTGTAGCTTTGTGGCTGCTGTCTAATTACTGCCTGGTGGATGGGGGGGTGTAACATGGATTGCCAACCCTTGTCCAACAGTGCTCTTTCAATGATTAGCAGGCGCAAGGGATGCCAGTCTTTCAGCGAAGTATCGCTTGAATGATAACTTGTTCTGGAAAAGGAATGTGGCAAGATGGGACTGGAATCAGAAGTAATGGATAACATAGGGATGGGATAAATGACTAATGAAGCAAGTTTAATATGACAAGAAAAATCTCACCTCTAAAAATTTTCAATGCAACTCAAATTCAGCCAAAAGACATTAGATTCAGCCCAATAAGTTGCTGGGGGCCATAAATACAACATAGTAAAAGAAAAATATTGTATAGAACTTGTGGCAAAAGTGGCAGAAAGATATCAGAAGGGCATTATAAGGATAATTGCTGCCTTTAAGGGATTAATTAAATATTCTTATAACACTCTACCCTGGAGATTTCAGGGCTTCATTTGGACTATTTGAGATATTTCATTTCAGACTGTTTGTTCAAATGAGTCAGTGCTGCAAATATGTTCTATGGAGTGGTTACAGATGTTGCCTTTACATATGGCTGCATGATCTAAAAGCTCTGTCACCCGTATAAAAAGGGGCTAGTGGCCTGAGGCACATAGATAATGAATGGAAAGGTGACCTGATATTGATATGATATCAGTGAAAAGATCATTACTGAGATGAATGCTACCTCAATCACTGAGGAACGTAACAATGCTACACCTGACCACCCTCTGACTTCCCTAGCTAAAAACGGAAAGAACTGTGGATGGTGTAAATCAGAAGCAAAAACAGAAATTTCTGGAAAAGCTCAGCAGGTCTGGCAGCATTTGGGGAGATAAATCAATGGTAAAATTTTGAATTCTGAGGAAAGATCACTCGATCTGAGATGTTAACTCTGACTTCTTTCCACTGATGTTGCCAGACTGCTGAGCTATTTTTGCTTCAGAATTTCCCAGTCTTGAGATAGCCATAGGAGTAAGAGATTAGGCCCATGAAGTGACAGGAAATAATAGTAAGACATAATGAATAGAGAATCAGGAGATCTCCAGCAAATTGATGGGTTTTAGGCATTCAATTGACTTCAATTTCTTGAGGGCAGACAATAAATGTGGCTATGTCGCATGTTCAGTTTAATGAATATTTACATTTTCTGAGTGGTCACATGGAAAATTGCACAGGTATACCTTATCCTCAATGAGCAGAACAAATCTCACTCAGTCAGTTTATGCCCCACCAGTCCATTCTCAAACATCATATTTGGACTAACAGTTAAGTTTGAAAAGCAATCTGATGGCAGACAACTTGCATTGACTCATTTTGTTTTTGATATCTCTCTTTATCCAATATTTTTTGAGACAGAGAAGATCATTTCTCAGTCTCTTCTGTGACAGTCTGTTGAAGAGACATTGTTGCAGAGCAAACAATTATCAACAAAGCATGCTGTAGGCAAAATTTTCACTGATTGTCCATCACATAATCATTCCTCTCAATGCTTGATAAATACATAGTCATATCTAATCATAGCTGTTGCTTCTATGAGCACAATTGCCTCTGCAACTGATGTGTTTTAAACTACTCTTTTAGCTTATTTAGATAATCAGCAATATTTATGGCATTTTCAAATTAAATTCATGCTGAATTTGAATAAGGGAAGATTAACATAAGGCATCATTAAAAGTGAATAATTTCATTCTTTCTGGGTCGTCCCAAGGCAGAATTCTGAATGTATTCTGTAATAAACTTAATTTCTTTAATATTTTATTTGGGGTTGAGTCAGTGGCAAAGTATTAATACAACTGAACTAGTCATCCAGAATTGCAGTCTAACAGTTTGGGGCCTTGGGTTTGAATCTCATCATGGCAGATGATGAAATTTGAATGCAATAAAAATCTGGAAAGCAAAAAATTTGCGAGCCTAATGTCAACCATGTAAGAACTGTAGATTGTCATTAGAAGAAAACATCTAGTTCATTAATGCTAATTAGGGACACCTGTCATCCTAGCCTGGCCTACATGTGACTCCAGACTCACAGCAATGTGGTTGACTCTTAACTGTCCTGTGGGCAATTAAGGATGGACAACTAATACTGGCTTAGCCAATAAGACCCACATCCCATGAACAAATAATTAAAACAAAAAATGCCTTCTCCAACAGTAGCACACTTCAACATCACAGCATGCATCGGGCCCAGTTTTTGTGCATAGCTAGTTCAATTGCCTAATTAAACTTCTAAATTGATCTTCTTCTTTTATTGGAGAGTTATTTTTTATGATGTGGCTTTTAATAGATGTATTGGGCTTCTATTAACATTCTGTAAGTAAAACTGTTGATTAAGGGTATTCCCAATTCAGCATGTTTTATGTCCTATCCTATCTATTTAAAAACTCCCAAAGCCTCAAGTTGAATTTTGAATTTCTTAATAATTGTACCTACTATTAGTTTTTCAAATGCCTCAGATCTTCCCAACAGGAAATCATCAACATGCACTAAAAAGATGACTTCTGGCTTTTCTTCACTGTTCCATTAAAAGTAAAAGCAAAGTCACCATAGTCTTATCAGACCATAGAGTTGTTGTCTCATTAGAGACAGATGACTGACAGTGGTTTAATCTGAGGGTCACTGCGCCTCAGTTAAGGGGCAAGGTTAAATAGGAGAATCTTCAAACTATCTCAGCTATTTTGGGAATTGAACCCATGCTGTTTGTATCATGTGACATTGCAAATCAACTAACTAACCCCCTGCTATTTGAAATTGTTCCTCTTGCAAAAATGCGGTTTTGACATCAAAGAATGTACATAGTCATTAGTGTAAAAGTGATAGGAAAATCCTCAAATGCACTTTTCCAGCTGTTGGGGCATCAACTCTCACTTCTTCATCACATGGTTGTTCCTCAACTCCCAAGTAATGAATCTTGCCTTCGCTTCATATGTGTCATCAGGAAGTACTTTCTCTGCACATATCCACCAAGGGACAATGGTGGTTGTGTTTTTGTGGCTTTTCTGCGTTTACCCTAAACTATCTCCAATCATCAAGCTCTTTTTGTTTTGCTCCCTTCACCAATTTCCTATCAAACTTCTGATAGCTATTAGATTTTTTTAATTGTAAATGATCCAATGTCTTCTGTTGCTCTTCACTTGTTCTTTGGTCCTTGTTCTCATTAAATGATACCCCTGACTAGGTCTCCAGTCCCTATCTGGACTCCTGCTACTCAATCTACCACTCCTGCTATGAAACTTCCTTTCAGAAGTTATTGACTTTTAACTTAATCTAAAATCAGCATTAGACTCTTCGTGTCAGTTTACACTAATTTTCCTGCCTTTCCACATTTTCACTTCTTTCTTCCAATTATAAACCTCATATTGCATGTTTACAAAATTTCTTTATCTCACATATTAAGGCCTATTGCTATGTTTTCTTTAAAACCTCTTGTTAATGGAGTCTTACTATTTGTTTTGATGACATTCCTGTGTACTTCCTACCAATGTCACAATTTTCATTTGTTATGGACTAGGCCAGACCACTCAAAGCATTCTTAAGCAGGCAGCCCAGACCATTCCTGATGAAGGGCTTTTTCCCAAAATGTCGATTTTGCTGCTCCTTAGATGCTGCCTGAACTGCTGTGCTCTTCCAGCACCACTAATCCAGAACCTGGTTTCCAGCATCTGCAGTCATTGTTTTTACCACCTTTTAGCCCAGACCATAAGTTCACAATTTGTTTCAGTAAGTATACAGTGAAAATTACCTGGAGTAAGTTAGCTAGGATGACTACTAGATTTTAAAACAACCAAAAATTTATTCACAAAATTACACAATGAAACACAAAGAACAGAATAAAGAACCCCTACAGAAACCAGTCTGTCCAAACTAGACTTAATTATGTTGTTCCGAATATACACAACAGCACCAATAAGCAAACTCCCTTTAAAAAACAGTATAAATGGAACACATGCTAACAGGTTGAAGTTGACAGGCAGAAAGGCACAGAGAGAGAGTTTCCACACAGCTCACTGTTGAACTTCTCACCAGTTCAAGTCTGAACTAACCTGCTCAGCTAGACAGCTGACCACTCTCCTTTCATTATACAGGTCACTTCTAAAACATGACCACTTCCGTCTGAAGTCTCATCTGTTTACATATAAACAAAAGGCCTCTCAAAATCCTTTTCATTCCTGTACTAAGCCAGGCTGATCGGAGCCCAACCTGGTTTATTACCCCTCTGAGAAAAATCAAGGACAGAGAATCCTTGAGCCAAGGAACAGCTTTTATAAAAAAATGGACTAGTTTTGTGATGCATTTGTATCCCTGATAGGATTAGTGTGGTCCTCATTTAGTACTCCTGTAACCTTTTACTGAATTTTTAATTTGTGATGTGATGACATGCAAACTGTTAAAGCAGTTTGGAAAAATTCTGTTTCTTTCCCTTTAAATCCTTATTCCCCGATGCTATCAATATTTCCTTAACATTTGGTTTAGAGAAGGTGGATCTCATTGAACATAGAACATAGAACATAGAAGAATACAGCGCAGTACAGGCCCACCTAACCTACACTAGCCCATTTGCCTATCCAATGCCCGCTTAAATGCCCATAAAGAGGGAGAGTCCACCACTGCTACTGGCAGGGCATTCCATGAACTCACGACTCGCTGAGTAAAGAACCTACCCCTAACATCTGTCCTATACCTACCACCCCTTAATTTAAAGCTATGCCCTCTCGTAATAGCTGACTCCATACGTGGAAAAAGGTTCTCATGGTCAACCCTATCTAAACCCCTAATCATCTTGTACACCTCTATCAAGTCACCCCTAAACCTTCTTTTCTCCAGTGAAAACAACCCCAAGTGCCTCAGCCTTTCCTCATACAATCTTCTTACCACACCAGGCAACATCCTGGTAAACCTCCTCTGCACCCGTTCCAGTGCCTCCACATCCTTCCTATAGTATGGCGACCAAAACTGCACACAATACTCCAGATGCGGCCGCACCAGAGTCTTATACAACTGCAACATGACCTCAGGACTCCGGAACTCAATTCCTCTACCAATAAAAGCCAGTACGCCATATGCCTTCTTCACCGCACTATTTACCTGGGTGGCAACTTTCAAAGATCTGTGTACATGGACACCACGATCCCTCTGCTCATCCACACTACCAAGTATCCGACCATTAGCCCAGTACCCCATCTATTTGTTACTCTTACCAAAGTGAATCACCTCACACTTAGCTACATTGAACTCCATTTGCCACCTTTTTGCCCAGTTCTGCAGCTTATCTATATCCCGCTGTAACCTGCCACATCCTTCCTCACTGTCAACAACTCCTCCGAATTTCATATCATCCGCAAACTTGCTCACCCAACCTTCTAGCCCCTCCTCCAGGTCATTTATAAAAATGACAAACAGCAATGGTCCCAAAACAGATCCTTGCAGAACACCACTAGTAACGGCATTCCAAGATGAACCTTTACCATCAACTACTACCCTCTGTCTTCTTCCAGCCAGCCAATTCCTAATCCAAACCTCCAACTCACCCTCAATGCCATACCTCCGTATTTTTTGAAGTAGCCTACCATGGGGAACCTTATGAAAAGGCCTTACTAAAATCCATATACACCACATCTACCGCTTTCCCCTCGTCCACCTCCTTAGTCACCTTCTCAAAGAATTCAATAAGGTTTGTGAGGCACGACTTGCCCTTCACAAAACCATGCTGACTATCCTTGATCACATTATTCCTATGCAGATGTTCATAAATCCTATCCCTTACAATTCTCTCTAAGACTTTGCCCACAACAGAAGTGAGATTCACCGGCCTATAGTTACTAGGGTTATCCCTACTCCCCTTCTTGAACAAGGGAACCACATTTGATAGCCTCCAGTCTTCTGGCACTACTCCTGTAGACATCGAGGACATAAAAATCAAGGCCAAAGGCTCTGCAATCTCCTCCCTTGCTTCCCAGAGAATCCTAGGATAAATGCCATCAGGCCCAGGGGACTTATCTATTTTCACCCTTTCCAGAATTTCCAACACCTCTTCCCTACATACCTCAAAGCCATTCATTCTACTTAATTGTGACTCAGTATTCACATCGGCAACAATGTCCTGTTCCTGAGTGAATACTGACGAAAAGTATTCATTCAGTGTCTCCCCAATCTCTTCAGCCTCCACACACAACTTCCTACTACTATCCTTGATTGGACCTATTCCTACCCTAGTCATTCTTTTATTCCTGACATACCTATAGAAAGCCTTAGGGTTTTCCCTAATCCTACCAACTAAGGACCTTTCATGTCCCCTCCTTGCTGCTCTTAGCTCTCTCTTCAGGTCCTTCCTGGCTACCTTATAACTCTCAATCGCCCCAATTGAACCTTCACGCCTCATCTTTACATAGGCCGCCCTCTTCCATTTAACAAGGGATTCCAATTTCTTATTAAACCACGGTTCCCTCACACGAC
Organism: Chiloscyllium plagiosum; assembly: GCF_037043375.1. Classification (NCBI taxonomy): domain Eukaryota; kingdom Metazoa; phylum Chordata; class Chondrichthyes; order Orectolobiformes; family Hemiscylliidae; genus Chiloscyllium; species Chiloscyllium plagiosum. Next base: position 76,596,919 of record NW_028270141.1, on the reverse strand, counting down.
CCTTTCCTCCCTGCCTGACAGGTACATACTTATCAAGGACACTCAATAGTGCTCCTTGAACAAACTCCATATATCAATTACGCCCTTGCCCTGAAGCCTACTTTCCCAAGCCACGCATCTTAAGTCATGCCTCACCGCATCATAATTTCCCTGCCCCCAGCTATAACTCTTGCCCTGCAGTGCACACTTATCCCTCTCCATCACTAGAGTAAAAGTCACCGAATTGTGGTCACTGTCCCCAAAGTGCTCACCTACCTCTAATTCTAACACCTGGCCTGGTTTGTTACCCAGAACCAAATCCAGTATGGCCTCACCTCTTGTTGGCCTATCTACATATTGTGCTTTTCCAGCAACACATTTTCAGCTCTGATCTCCAGCATCTGCAGCCCTCACTTTCTCTATCTACAAATTGTGTCAGGAAACCCTCCTGCACACATTGGACAAACACCGACCCATCTAACGAACTAGAGCTTTAGCTTTCCCAATCAATATCAGGAAAGTTAAAGTCCCCCTTAACAACCACCCTATTACTTTCACTCTTCTCCTGAATCATCCTCGCAATCCTTTCTTCTACATTTCTAGGACTATTAGGAGGCCTGTAAAAAACTCCTAACAGGGTGACCTCACCTTTCCTATTCCTAACCTCAGCCCAAACTACCTCAGATGGCGAGTCTTCATTCATCGTCCTTTCCACCGCTGTAATACGACCTTTGACAAGCAATGCCACACCTCCCCCTCTTTTACCCCCACCTCTGACCCTACTAAAACATTTAAACCCTGGAACCTGCAACAGCCAATCCTGTGTAGACCATCCTGTTTATAGAGGTCCCACCTCCCCCAGAAAGAACCCCAGTTATCCAAATACCGGAATCCCTCCCTCCTGCACCATCCCTGTAGCCACGCATTTAACTGTTCTCTCTCCCTATTCCTCGACTCTCTATCACGTGGCATGGGTAACAAACCAGAGCCAACAACTCTGTTTGTTCTAACTCTGAGCTTCCAACCTAGCTCCCTGAAAGCCTGCCTAACATCCTCAGCCCTCCTCCTACCTATGTCATTGGTGCCAATGTGGACCACGACTTCAGGCTGCTCCCCCTCCCCCTTAAGGACCCGGAAAACACGATCAGAGACATCACGTACCCTGCACCTAACATACCAAACGTGAGTCTCTCTCGCCCCCACAAAACCGCCTATCTGTGCCCCGAACTATCGAGTCCCCAATTACTATTGCTCTGCTCTTCTCCACCCTTCCCTTCTGAGCAACGGGGACAGGCTCCGTGAAAGAGGCCTGAGCCCCATTACTTACCCCTGGTAAGTCGTCCCCCCCACAAGTATCCTGCGCGCTTTTATAGGAAAAAAAAACCTACCCAGGTAAGCTTACGCTATACCAGCTTCCGGCTGCCCCTCTGGTCGTCGTCACTTCCCCCTGCGGCTCCCGCTCTTTCTGGGAAGAGAAAAAAAAACACCGCTGCCCGCTACCGGTAAGTAATTTTAAAACAAACTGTCTCACCTTAGCTGTAGCCTTCCGGGTTCCTTTATACTCTGCTGCTGCTCGCACTCAAAAAGGAATGTCTCAAAGTCCTGACTATGTAAATTGAAAATCTACAGATATCTCAAAAACATTTGCTTTATTATGTTCCACATCTAATTTCATTTGGGCTTTTTTCATTAAACATTTATTTAATAAAGTTGATATTCACTTGATATTACATCAGTAATTATGAAGTGATTTAGCCTTGTTACTTTCCACGGAATTACCACTCTTTTTAATAATTTCCATGCATTGCCATCACAAAATCTAAAATGAGTGGCACTATCATATTTTGTGAAGTTGTTTTGGCCCCCCATACTTAAAGAATATATGTGGCAGTTTACCCAATCCACTTTACATGTTATGGGTGTTCTCTCACTGTCTGAAATTGTGCAATTGAACAAATTTACTTCAGGACACGCATTAACGGATTAAATACTCTAGTGACCAATGTGATTCCTTCTATTCATCAGTATTGTCCTTCGCTCCTTCTGTATCTATATGTTATTTCAATTTTTTAAAAAATTCTGTTTGGGCAATTCCATGCATAATGTATTAACTAGCCCCCTGATTATTCATGCGGTTCATCCATTTTGCACAAATGTCCAACCCGTGCTGCAGTTATATCTGTCAAAAGGGTGTCTATCATCATTCTTTGTAGGAGTGATTCTTCTTTAATACAAGCTTTGAGCCCTATTTTTCATTGGCATCAAATTCTGCTCACATTGTGTCCTCCATTTTTGCTGCCACTGCTGATGAGTCTGTTTGTGCCATGAAAGTGACCAGAAATGAAACTTTCCCAAAATTTCTTATAGAGCTGCAGACAGCTGATCTAAAATCAAACTCCAGTTAGGACGAAGGACCTATCCATGTTTGATGTTCTTGCGCAATGCAACAATTTGAAGGGAGTGGGATCATTGTAATCTCTCAGACAATCATTTAAACTCCATGATATACTCTTTGATGAAAACATCATCCAAGTCATCTTTCTTTTTATCTGTAAAGGTTAAGAGAATTTTCAAATCTTTTTCCCTTACAAACTGCTCAGCTTCTCATTCCAAAAGCAATTTGCAGCTGTACTTCTGGCAGGATTTAAAATTGCTAAGGATTGCTTGCTTTTCCCTTGATACAGATGGAACCCATACATTGACTTTATCCTTCCATTGGTTAGAAGGGTCTGTGCCACAAAACAGTGCTGGAAAATCATATTCTGATATCTGATTTCCATCACCATCCTTCAAAGACTTTTCTATCACTGTCTTCTCAAATGAAAGACCAATTCAAAACATTTATCTGAAATTAAGTCTGTCTTTCAGCTTCACTTTTAAGCAAACATCGTCTTGATAGAGGTTTTCAAGATCATGAGTGCACTGGAGGGAGGTGACAAGGAGGAGCAGTTTCTGCCTGTAAAAGAACAAGAACGAGAGGGCATAGTTTAAAGTGATTTGCAAAAGATGCAAATGTGATGTGAGATAAACAAAATCTTTTCATGCAGCAAGTAATTAGGTTATGGAATGCACTGCCTGGAAATGTGGTGGAGGCAGTCCAACTTAGGCATTCAAGAGGCCATTGGATGATGGTTTAGATAGAAATAAGGAGATGGGAAGAAAGCAGGAGATTGGCACAAGGAAATGATGCTTGTTTGAAGAGCCAGTGCAGACATGATGGACCAAATTATCTCCTTCTAACTATTACAATTCTATGATTCTGTGCTACCAACTTTCAGGTACATTGAGCTTATTTGGAAGCACATGCAAAGACCAATATACTTCACAAGAGTTTCCGTGTTTCTCTACAATTAGCTTGCTACTGCATTCAAATGCACTCTCTTGTTTAGCTCTTCTGTAAATACATTTTTATCCAAATGTCTAATTACTTCCTAATTTCCATATTAGCTTTAATTCCAAGGTATTCAGTATCCTATTAACAAAATTAGATGTTCATATTGGGTATCATTCGCAATACTTCAAATAATGAAAACGATACTGTGCCCAAAAGCAACATAATCTGGGTAACTTTCAGGCTTTAACTAGAAAGTGACAAATGGCAATTGGGTTACATGAAGAAAATGTCAGCTTCTTTTTGGCATTAGGTGTCATTATCATTATCAACTACTCAACATCACTATTCTAGGGGTCACTAAAGATAAAGAGCCTAACTGGATCAGCTATGTAAATAGCCACAAGCCAGCTCAGAGACTGGGAACTCTGTTATTAGTGATTCACCACCTAAATTCCAAAAGCTTTTTGACCAACCACAAGGCACAGATCAGCAATAGTGGAACACTGAAACCAAAACAGAAATTGATGGAGAAACTCAGCAAGTGTGGAGGCAGCTGTAGAGAGAGAAAGCAGAGCTAACATTTCAGGGTTAGTGATCTTTCTTATTCAATCATGAAAACTCTTCACTTTCCTGAATGAATGCAGAGCTCAACATTCTTAAGAGCCATAACATTGTGCCACAAAATGATAGACGGGCATCCTACAGATGGAAACCATGTTCAAATGTAAGAACAACTGAATTAATCCCATTAATCTTCTTTTTCCCTCTTGCACATAAATATGATTTCTTCAGATAATTATCCAATTCCATTTTGAAAGTCAAAGTTGAATCTAACTCCATTGTATTTTAATATATCACAGACCAGATCCTAACTACATGCTGTATAAAAATACTTTACCCTAATATAACTCTGGTTCTTTTGCCAATGATTTTAAACTGATGTCCTCTGGTTTCCAATTCCTGTTATTTCAGTAGGATTCATTTCTCTCCCTTTACAATGTCTCAAAACTTATGATTTGGAACAGCTCTACTAAGTCTCCTCTCCACCTTCTCTTGAATAGCCCGTTTCTCCAATTTGTTCACAAAGTTAAAGTCCATAAGACCATAAGATATAGGAGCACTCTTCTAAAACTGCTCTGCACCCCTTCCAACACCAGCACATCATTCTTTAGATACAAGGTCTAAAACTGCTCACAATATTCCAAATGCACTCTGACCAGTGCCTTATACTGCCTCCGCAGTGCTTCTCTGCTCTTGTATTCTAGCCCACTTGAAATTAATGCTAACATTGCTTTGGCCTTCCTAACTGTCAACTGACCCTGCATGCTAACTTTAAGACAATCCCAAACTAGGATTCCCAAGTCCCTTTGTGCTTCTAATTTCTGAAGCCCTTCCTCATTTAGAAAATAGTTTACACCTCTATTTTGTCTTCCAAAATGCATAAGATCCCATACATTCCCACATTGCATCATACCTGCCACTTCTTTGCTCACTCTGCTAGCCTTTCCAAGTCCTTCCCACTTCTTCAACACTACTTGTTCCTCCAACTATCTTTGTGTCCTCTGCAAACTTAGCAACAGTGCCCTCAGTTCCTTCATTCAGACCATTAAGGTATTACAGAATACAGGGTTAATGGTAGGGTTCTTAGTCAGGTGGAGGAACAGAGGGATCTTGGGGTCTATGTACATAGATCTTTGAAGGTTGCCACTCAGGTGGATAGAGTTTGTAAGAAGGCCTATGGAGTATTATCGTTCATTAGCAGAGGGATTGAATTCAAGAGTCGTGAAGTGATGTTGCAGCTGTACAGGACTTTGGTTAGGCCACAGTTGGAGTACTGTGTGCAGTTCTGGTCGCCTCACTTTAGGAAAGATGTGGAAGCTTTGGAGAGGGTGCAGAGAAGATTTACCAGGATGTTGCCTGGAATGGAGAGGAAGTCGTACGAGGATAGGTTGAGAGTTCTCGGCCTTTTCTCGTTGGAACGGCGAAGGATGAGGGGTGACTTGATAGAGGTTTATAAGATGATCAGAGGAATAGATAGAGTAGACAGTCAGAAACTTTTTCCCCGGGTACAACAGAGTGTTACAAGGGGACATAAATTTAAGGTGAAGGGTGGAAGGTATAGGGGAGATGTCAGGGGTGGGTTCTTTACCCAGAGAGTGGTGGGGGCATGGAATGCGCTGCCCGTGGGAGTGGTAGAGTCGGAATCATTGGCGACCTTTAAGCGGCATTTGGATAGGTACATGGATGGGTACTTAATCTAGGTTAGAAGTTCGGCACAACATCGTGGGCCGAAGGGCCTGTTCTGTGCTGTATTGTTCTATGTCTATGTCTATGTCTACATGAATTGTTGCAACACTGACCCCTGTGGAACTTCACTTGGCTCCAGCTGCCATCCTGAAAAATACCCTATTATCACTACTCTCTGCCTTCAGCCAGTCAACCAATCTTCTATCCATGCCAATGTGTTGCCCTGAACAACATGAGCTCTTATCTTTTCCTGTGCAACACCTTGTCAAAAACCTTGCTCATCACCTCCTCAAAGAATACTAACAGATTTGCCAGGCATAGCTGCCCCTTGATGAAGCCATGTTAATTCAGCTCTATTTTACCATGTACTTCCAAGTACTTTGCAATGTCAATCATAATAATTGACTCTAAAATCTTACCAATGGCCAAGATTAGGTCAACCAGTCTATAATCCTGTCCTCTGCCTCCCTCCCTTCTTAAACGAGGTGTCACATTAGCCATTTTCTAATCCTCTGGGATCCTTCCTCACTCCAGTGATTCCTGGAATCAATGCCACTACAATCAGCTAACTCCTTCAGACCCTCGGCCTGGACCTCTTCTGGTATAAATATTCTGCATCCCTTCTGCAAAGCCTTCACATTCGTTCTAAAATGTGGTGCCTGGATACTCAATCCTCAATAAACAGGATACTCAATTTGAGGCTATATTAGTGCTTGCAAATGTTCCTTAAAACTTTCTTTTGCACTCTGTGCCTTAATCCAGAAAACCAAGAGCCTGGATGTCTTTCTCAACTTGGCTCGCCACCTTGAATAATTTATACACATGTCCGTACTTCATGTCTCTCTGCTCCTGCACCTCCTTTAGACTTGTACCCTTTACTTTATATTGCCTCATCTCGCATTCCCCTCATCAAAACTGATCAAATTGCACATTTCTGCTTTACACCATATCTGCCACTTGCTCACCCATTCTTCTAACCCGTCTATGCACTCTCGATGAGTCATAGCATTCTCCTCACAGTTCAAGGTGGAAAGAATGAATTTAGTACCAGAGCCATACCTCCTGCCTCATACAAAGATTCCTTTTTGGTTCCTAAATAGCTTTACCCCTTTTCTTACTACCGTTTTGATATTGATATGTTGCTGGGAGACACTTGGATTTATTTTTATATAATAGTTGCTGTCTTCTCTCACTGTCTTCTCTCTTCTTTATCTCCTTTTCTTCTTCAAATAAATTATCAGGCTGACATCAGGCATACACATCACTTTTTCTGCTTGATCTTGATCTCTACCTTTTACACCAAACAGGGAGCTTTAACTTTGGCTGTCCTATTTACCCTCTTGGGAATGTACCTTTAAAGGCAGCCCTATTTTTCAATCTGTTTGACTGACATTCAGTCGCTGCACCATTGATGTGCTATGTCTGCAGCACGTCATCTATAATGTGAACTCGAACAATTTACAAAGAAGACCTAGAACAGGAGACAGATGGGAATGAACATCTTTAGGACCTGATAAAACACACAGAGCACCCTAACTTGAACATATATCGCCATTCTCTCATGGATCGATATCCTAGAACTCCCACATGAACAGCACTGTGTCTTGTTTGTATTTCACTCTTGAGGTTAGATCAATTTAACACCTTAGTTCTGAATTTTTTGTTTTCTTAATATTTTGAAACAATTTGTCAATTAACTCACTCTGAGTAGTTTGGGAACCTAGTGACCTCCTGGACCTATTCATTGCCTTCTATCCCAGTACATTAGATATTTTCCTAATCCACCTGTTCAGAGCTATTGCTACCTCAGGAGCAGATAGGACCTGAACCTTGGCCTCTGGGCTCAGAGACAGGGACACTACCACTGTATTACAAAAGCCCACTAACAGCACTGAGTGTACCTTCACTATTCAGACCATTTGCCGTTCACCATCACCATCTCAAGGCCAATTAGGGATGGGAAATAAATGTTTGCTTTATCCTGTGAGCAAATTTAAAGCATTTTAGTGTAATCATGTATAAGCTGCATAGAGCTCAGCTTGAATATCACATTTCATATTATTGTGGATTTCTGCTGTGAATTTTAAATTGTTAAGGATTCTATTGTGGAATTATTCCAAATGAAGTCACTAGACATTAATTTTGAATCCTATTGGCTGTTTGTTACCGCGCTTTCTTCACTAAATTGAGGAATTAGGATGATGTAGTGATTTCATACAAAAGAAAAGCATAGAAAAATGACCAGATTTACAAGCACATTGAATTTGCCTATAAAATAGACTACAATATGCATCTTTAGGCAGTCTCCTGTGTAATTCCAACATATATTTTCAGGTCTGGAGGAAAATTGAATCAAGTGGATCTTTGGTGACAAAAGTAATACCTTCCAAATTATGAATTGATAGCTATCAATTTTTGAGGTGAGTAAAGAGCAGATAATGGTATGGAATTATTCTAAATATGTTACTTGAACCCTGTCCTCAACTTGGTGAAAGTTTCCTCCGTGCATCAAACATGGACCTTTTCTAAACATGTATTCCCGACCTCTCTGCCCCCACCCTCTCTGGCCTTTCACCCTCACCCTCACCTCCTTCCACCTATTGTATTCCCAGCGCCTCTCCCCCAAATCCCCTCCCCCCTACCTTTTATCTCAGCCCGCCTGGCACACCAGCCTCATTCCTGAAGAAGGGCTTATGCCCGAAACGTTGATTCTCCTGCTCCTCGGATGCTGCCTGGCCTGCTGTGTTTTTCCAGCATCACAGTTTTCAACATGTATTTTTACAAACCAAATGGAGAAAATCAAAAACAAATTCCTTCATCAATTCCCCTTCTCCACTTAAACACACCATTCATTCAGAAGTCACAAAGTAGTGATATGCTCGGACACATTGTGTTTTTTTTCTCCACTCTCCCTAACCCAGGGAACACTGGAAGCTATTACAGTCCTACAATGACTGCCCCAGCTGAGACTTGGCATAAATCTAGCATTGAAGTTGGGAACTCTGGTGTTTTGGGCCTTGTATCTGAATAGGTGGTAGTTATCTGTATTGACCAGAAGAGAATGGTAGACGTAATGTTGCAAGTCAATGCTGTCTGTTTTGCAACATATTGTGAGTATGTTCTTTTGTGATTTCACCTTTCTAGCATCTGCAATATATTTCTTCTACAGTAGGCTGTCAAAGAAGCTTGATCATCATTGTTAAAGAACCCTTGTTTGTTTTTATTGTTAATTGTTGTTCAGGTAATTTTTTTTAACATACTCAAATTACTGACCGACTTGTAAGGGGTTTAAAGAGCAGATTTTGGAAGATTGTACAAAAATTGCACAATTTTAAGAGAAGGGACACACAATCAGGCTCCTGGAGCCCAATTGTTGTGATTGTAATCACGTCAGCCAGGCAGACCTCATAAAATGTGAGCGCCCTGACTGAGGCTGCAAACCTGGTCCAATCAGGGAGTCCTGGCTGACATATAAGAACAGGAGTGTCAGACATGCTGCTTACTCTGAGAGCTGACTCGGAGGGAGTTTGATTAGTATAAATAAAGGGTGATTTGGTGAATGAATATCAGCCTCTATGGAATTATTTTACCAATGTATTATCTTCATTTGAAACATCAGGAGTATTTCCAGGTTCGATCTCCACCAGAATAAGACATTGAGCAACAGAACAAATCCTCAGGGATGCAGCCAACTACGATGCTATCTCAATTTGAATGAATGATTTATTTATTGTTACTTGCATTTTATAATACAGTGTAAAGCTTCAACAGTCACTGCAATCCAGTGCCATTTTGAATAGTTCAAAAATAAAAAGATATAATTAAAAGCGTGACCTGAGCCAGCTCTCAAATGATATCAGTGTTGCCACCCCTTTTCCACTGTCTCATGGCCGCCTGCGCCAGACTAACCCAATGCCACTCTTTTGGTGACATCTCTTCATCTCTGGGCCCACTTCGCCGATGCCACAACCAGTGCTGAACCCACATTCATCCTGCAACCAGGAGTCCCTGGCTTCACTGCCGTCTCAATGTCACCAGGAATGCCAGTGACTTTCACTGTTCAATTCATAGTAGCAGATGAATCGGGAGGTGGGCCAAAGTTGGAAGTCTGTTGAAAGTGGGACTGGCAATCTGCTCTGTATCTAGAAATAGCATAAAAATGCTGTCCAAGTGATATGCCCAAGAAAAGCAGAGTTGAAGGCATACATGGAACAGCAATATCACAATTTACTGAGAGCTATTTCAGCCATTGTTACCTGGCCTGGCCTACATGTGATTCCAGACCCAAAGCAATGTGATTGATTGTTAAATGCCGCTCTGAAATGGCCTGGAAGTCACTCAGTGCAAGATACCACTACAAGTTCTATCGAAAGGAATGAAACTGTACAGGCCTTTGGATAAAACTAGATACCAGAAATGACAACCGAAAACCCAGCCCTGCTAACTCTGCAAAGTCCTTACTAACTTCCGAGGTTTAAGCTAAAGGTGGGAGGACTATCCCACACATTGATCAAACCATAGGCAGACAGAGTAATACACATGGAATCATAATTCTTGTTGTTTGACATACAGAACATGTATATTGCTAAATAATAAATACATTTTGTTCAAGCCTTTAACCTTGTACTCATTAGGGCAATTTGCATGAAAAAAAATTAAAGAAATTTATACTGTGTGAGGGGTGAGTGCTGGTTCATTGGCAAGTGGACTATGATTAGTAGAGTCATCACTATGGAGAATGCACCAGTAAGCAATAATTGAGAGTTAACTGCCAGGCTTCACTTCAAGTCTCAACCAGACAGGCTTACTCTGCTTAGTCAAAACATTGCCCTGAGATATGAAACAGCAAATGGCTTTCACCTATTTTATTGATTTGGAGCAGATGCAGAGTGTGTACATGTTTTTTTCTGTCTGCAAATAACAGGGCCCTGTCTATTAATTTCTGTAGCTTCCAGTATAAGCTGTTATTGGAAAACAGTGTGAGTTCCACTGATGATCCTAACTTGGTTGTGAGCACAGTTTTTCACAGAGTCAGGATCATCCTCTAGCTCAATCACATCTACTCTTGGACATCGTGTTGAACATTTTGCTATCTTCACTGTCAGATATGTCTTTGATGATTGTACAATGTTCATAACTTCCCAGGTGATGAAGCACATGCCAGGCAATGATCATGTCCAATAGAAGAGATTCTAACAATAATCCTAAGACATTCAAAGCATTGCATCAGTAAATCCTCCACTATCAACATGCTGGGGTTTACTGCTGCACAGAAACTTAATTGGATGAGCTAAATAGATAATGTTGCTACAACAGTAAGTAAGAAACTAATAATTCTTCAGTTGAACAATTCACTTCTTGACATATCAATTCAGTCCAGCAAGTCTCCAGTCAGGAGTTTAATGGAATGGTCTTTGCTTGCCAGGACAAAAGTAGCTTCAAAGCTACCCAGGCCAAAGTAGCCCTATCCACCACCGGGTATATTCTCTCTTTGCCTCCCCTTTGCACTACAGTGAATACCACCATCAATATATCATGGTTCTTTCATATTCATTGGATGAAGATTCCAGAATTTGCCCCTTGACAGTTCTTCAAATGTTTAATTGGAGGAAATTTAAATTCACTTCGGATTAGATGTTGGATAATTCTCTCTAAGTATCTGCCTTTGAGCCTATCTTCAAATTTAACCTATTTTAAACTGGAAGTTAATCTAGTGGACTTCCACTGTACCCTATCTGAAGCTTCAATATTCTTTAGTATGTGTGGAAACCAAAGTTGGAAGCAGTTTTGAAGACCTAACTGAGGCCTTGTGTAATTAGATTTTGTTTTAAAATGAATTGTTCTGTAAAACGTTTGGGATTGATGACTGAAGCATATAGATCTATTTCTTTCAACATTGAATTTAATTATGTTTCTATTAATGTATATAATTTAACTTCCTTACTTGTAAGCAAAATTGCACTTTGGAAGTTAAATGCCATTTTCTGATATGAGTATAATCTTCACATTTTATCACCACCTGTTTGTATTAGTTAAACACCTTCTACAGATTCACATATATTGTAGTTTTGTCCTCAAGTCTAAAGATCATTATTAAAAAATTACACTGACATAACTGATACAAAATAATAAATGATAAAAGCCATAACATTGATTGCTGTAGAATCAATGGATAATCAGTCTCCAAATTGATCTAAGCCTACTGATCACTATTTTTGCCTATTGATATTCAACTAATTCTCAATCTCCCACAGCAGATTACCACTAACACCATAGAATTCCCCTCTGTATGGAAACCTCTTAGATTTCATTTAATCAAAAAAATTCTAAAAATCCAGGTGTACAGTATTTATCAGGTTAACTTTATTCATTAGCTGGATGACATCTTCAAAATATGCATAAATGAGTGAAACGTGGAAGCCAAATTGGATGTCCCAAAAACAATCTCTGTCCAAAAACTATATAGTGCATGCTCTGTGATTCTGTCTCACACGTAATCTTGCTGATATAGATATATTTCTGCTTTACTTGTATTTCACAATAAAACATAGCTATGTTAGCCTTCAGCCTAAAGGAACAAATCTCAACACCAGCAAATTATTAGCGATTTAGATAAGGAACATGCACCCCATCTATCCCCTTTCCTAAAGGATCGTTAGGTGGACATCTTCTGTGTTACCATTCAGGTTAAGATGCTGTATTATTTATAAAAGCATCACAGTCTTCCATTTTCTTGTCAATAACCTTGTATTAACAACAGTATACTATGATGTCAGTTGTACATCATTTTCACTTAGTATCTCTGCCACTCATGGGTATCTTTTCTGACCTGTCCTTGAGCATCTTTCAATGGATCAGAAAAAGTCTTTGATAGCTCTCAGACAATTCATAAAGCTTTAAAAAATGATCCCTACACTGCCACACTTATTTGTAATGCTGATTTCAATGACCTTTTAACCAATCTTATACCAGCCAATTTTTTCTAACCACAGTTGGGTAGGTTTTCGTTTTGCTCTTTATTTTGTATTTCTTAATGTTGGAAGACGTGAGCCACAAGGCTAGAGAAACTTGGATTATTCAGCCTAATACAGAGGCATCTTAAAGTTGTTAATGAAAAGGATTATTAGATATGTTAAACAATTGGAAACAATAAATTGTCTTATTTAATTTTATAAATGATGTAACTTGAAGTTTAATGGTGAAAATTGGACAAGAGGGTGTACATTTCATATAAGGAAAACTCAGAATTAATGACGGGAATAGTTTATTTGCACTTGAATAAAGTGTCCAGGGTAGAAAAGTTGTACTAACTGAAAAACCTTTTAAGGAAGGTCATGAAATGGACAGACGATAAGAACTGAAACTAAAAAAAATAGAAATTGCTGGAGAAAATTCTGATGAGGAGTCACTCGACATGAAATGTTTACTCTGCTTTCTTCCCATAAATTCTGCCAGACCTGCCAAGTCTCTATAGTAATCTCTATTTTTGTTTCAAATCTCCAGAATCTGGAGTTCTTTCTTTTACTCGAGAATTATAAGAACTGCCTGGCCTTATGAATGAAGAAATAAGATGTGATTGACGTTCTTTTCTAGTCCATAACTGTTTTATACTATTGAGCATTGCATAGCATATATATATATAAAAAAACTTTTTTTTAATATTAGGTTGTAGATGAAAATGGGAAAAGGGCAATGCTTTAAATCAAGGAAACTAGACAAAGGAGATGTTGTAGTTTTAAGACAAGATACTGGAACTCATTATGAGTTGTTTTCACCCTAGTGCTTTGAGCAAGCTGGAGGTCAAGATCACTGGACTTATTGGCATCATGAGGGCAGTTTTGCTCAGAAAGAATGTGTTGATTGTTCTTTTTCAATCAAGCCCAGTTGTGTTCAGCATGACAACAACTATCTGATTGGCTCCTGTAATGAATGCACAGTCTGTGAGAGAACAATACTGGGGCAAAATTGGAAATGGTGAAATTAGGTTGGTGACAGCTGTTTGAGGGTAAATCCACATCTGACATATGGGAGTCTTTCAAACCCAGTTGATCAGAGTTCAGGACCAGCATGTTGCTGTAAGGATGGCAGGATTCAGGAACCCTGGATAACAATTGATATTGCTGAAAATGTGTTGCTGGAAAAGCGCAGCAGGTCAGGCAGCATCCAAGGAGCAGGAGAATCGATGTTTCGGGCATGAGCCCTTCTTCAGGAATGTTTCCTGAAGAAGGGCTCATGCCCGAAATGTCGATTCTCCTGCTCCTTGGATGCTGCCTGACCTGCTGCACTTTTCCAGCAACATATTTTAAGCTCTGATCTCCAGCATCTGTAGTCCTCACTTTCTCCTAACAAGTGATATTGCTTATTCAAAAAGAATACTAAAGGTTGAGGAAACCAAAATCAGACAAGGCCATTTGAGGAATACAAAGGAAGCATGAAAGAACTGAAACAAGGAATTAGCAGAGTGAAAATAGGCTATAAAATGCCCTCGGCAAGTACAATTAAGGAGAATCCCAAGACATTTTATACACATTTTAGAATCAAGAGGGTAGATAGGAAAGGGCAGGTCCTCTCAAGGTCCAAGGAGGGTATTTATACATGAAGCAAGAAGAAATAGGTGAGGTCCTTAATGAGCACTTTGCGTCAGTATTCATCAAGAAGAGGCATGTTGATATTCTGGTGGGTGCCAATATTAGGAAGAACAAGGTGTTGCTATCTTGAAATCATTAAGATAGATCAGTACTCAAAATCTGATGGGATCAATCCCAAGCTTCTGAGGGATGAAAAGGAGACATTTGCTGGTGCCTTGCCAGAGATCTTTGTATCCTCTTTAGCCTCAGGCGAGATCCCAGACGAATGGAGAATAGCCAATGTTGTTTCTTTCTTTAAGAAGAGAATCAGAGACTTGTGAGCCTTATTGAAGGAGATTATTAGGGACAACATTTACTCGCATTTGGAAAAGAATTGACTTATTAGAGATGGTCAGAATGGCTTTATGCAGGGGAGGTATTGTCTCACAAATTTGATTGAGTCTTTTGAGGAAGTAAGATCATTGATGAAGGTTGGGCAGCAGAAATTGTATACATGAATTGCACTAAAGCATTTGACAAGGTCCCTCATGGTAATCTGGTTCAGAAGATTAAATGGGATCCATGGTGAGTTGGTAAGTTGGATGCAAAATTAGCTTAGTCATAGAAGACAGAGGGTAGTTGTGGAGAGATGCTTTTCTGATTAGAGGTCTGTGACTAGTAGTGTTCTGCACTGGAACCTCTGAAATTTATAATATATATAAATGATTTGAATGGAAATGCAGGTGGTCTGATTGGTAAGTTTGCAGATGACATGAAAATAGATAGTGGAGCTATAGATAGTAAGAAAGGTTGTCAAATGATACAGCAAGATAAAGATCAGTTTGAAAGTTGGGCAGAGAAATGGCAAATGGGCTTTAATCTGGATGAGTATGAGGTGATGCATTTTGAGAGCTCAAATGACAGAGGAATGTTTACAATAAATATACAGAGGCAAGTTGGGGTGCAAGGCCATAGCTCCTGAAAAGTGGTAACTCAAGTGGATAAAGTGGTAAAGAAGATGTACAGCATGCTTGCCTACACCATTTGAGGCAGAGGAGAAAGTGAGGACTGTAGATACTGGAGATCAGAGTCAGAAAGTGTGGCACTGGAAAAGCACAGCTGGTCAGGCAGCATCCAAGGAGCAGGACCATCGTCGTTTTGAGCATAAGCTCTTCATCACACTTATTGATTCTACACCATTTGAGGTATTGAGTACAAAAGTTGGCAACTCATGTGGCAGTTGTATATGACTTCAGTCCAGTCACACTTAGACTGCTACACACAGTACCAGAATGTTGCCTGGATTGGACCGTAATAGTTGTAGCAAAACGTTGGGCAAACTTGGATTATTTTCCTACAGTCTTTCAACATGGAAACAGACCCTTCAGTCCCACTAGTCTATGCCAACAAAGTTTACCAAGCTAAACTAACCCCAGTTGCCTGCATTTGGCCCATATCCCTCCAAACCTTTCCTACTTACGTACCTGACCAAATGTCTTTTAAATGTTTGGAACTGTACCTGCATCTATTATGAACGAACCACCTTCTGTGCTAAGAAGTTGCACCTCAGGTCCCTTATAAATCTTTCTCCCCATGCTAAAAATATGGTCCCTAGTTTTGAATTTCCCCACACTAGGGAAAAGGCCTTAACTATTCATCTTATCTATGCCCTTCATTATAGTATAAACCTCAATAAGGTCACCCCTCACTCTCCGAGACTGGAGGTTTTGAGTTATTGGGAGAGACTAAATTGGCTGGGACTTTTTTCCCTGGAGCATCAGAAGTTGAGGAGCGACCCTAAAGAGGTTTACAAAATCATGAGGGGCATAAATAACGTCAATAGCCAAGGTCCTTTCACCAGGGTAGGGGAGTCCAAAACTGAAGTGACAGGATAAAGATTTAAAAGGTACCAGAGGGGTAACTTTTCTCACAGAGGATGGTGTGTAACTGGAACGGGCTGCCAGAGAAATTAGTAGGTGCAGGTACACTTACAATATTTAGGAGACATTTGCACGGGTACATGGATAGAAAAGGTTTAGAGGGATATCGGCTAAATGCAAGCAAATGGGACTAGCTCAGTTTCAGAAATCTGTTGGCATGGATGGGTTGGGCTGAAGGGTCTGTTTCTGTGTTGTATGACTCTCTGACGATGACACTATGACTCCTACACTCCAGTGATTCATCAGCCTATCCAGCCCAACCTGATGAATCAAATCTTCCAGTCCCAGCAAGATCCTGGTAAAATTTTTCTGAACTGTCTCCAATTTATTAATATCCTTCCTATAGCAAGCAACTAAAATTGTACATTAAACTCCAAAAATGTCCTCTCCAACATTTTGTATAACATCAACATGATGTCCCAACTCCTTTACTCAATGGTCTGAGCAATGAAGGCAAGCATGCTAAATCATACTTCTTAACTACCCTGGATCTGGATTAGTGGTACTGGAAGAGCACAGCAGTTCAGGCAGCATCCAAGGGGCAGCGAAATCGACGTTTTGGGCAAAAGCCCTTCATCAGGGAGAGCTTTTGCCCAAATCGTCGATTTCGCTGCTCCTTGAATGCTGCCTGAACTGCTGTGCTCTTCCAGCACCACTAATCCAGATCTGGTTTCCAGCAGCTGCAGTCATTGTTTTTACCTTCTTAACTATCCTGTCTACCTGTAATGCCACTTTCATAGAACTATGTAACTGAACCCCTAGCTCTCTCTGTTCAACAATCCAGGGACCTACCAATAACTGTATAAGTCCTGCCCTTGTCTGTTTTACCAAAACGCAATACCTCACATTTATCCAAATTCAACTCCATCTACCACTTCTCAGCCCATTGGCCCAAATAATCAAGATACCTTTGGAATCTTAGACAGCCTTCTACTCTGTCCACTATACCATCAATTTTGATACCATCTGTAAACTTATTAACCATGCCACCTAACTTCTCATCCAAATCGTTTGCATAAATGACAAACAAAAGTGGACCCAGCACTGATTCCTGTGGAACACCGCTGCTCACAGGCCTCCAATTGGAAAAACCAACAGTCCACCATCACCCTTCGACTCCTTCCATCAAGCCAATTTAGTATCCGGTTGGCAAGCTCTCCCTGAGTCCCACATGATCTAACTTTACTAATTATTCTACCATGTGGCACCTTATCAAAGACTTTACTAAAGTCAACGTGGGCAACGTTTACCACTCTACCCTCTTCAATCTTTTTTGGTTACATCCTCAGAAAATTCAATCACGTTTGAGACATATTTCCCACATGAAAAGACATGCTGATTATCCCTAACAGTCCTTGCCTCTCCAAATGCATGCAAATCCTATCTCTCTCAGAATCCCATCCAACAACTTACATACCACTGATGTCAAACTCATAGGTTTTATATTTCCCAGGCTTCTCCTTACAACCTTTCTTACATAAAGCAACAGAATTAGCTAACCTCAAGTCCTCTGGTACCTCACCGGTGGCTGTTATGACACAAGAAACACTGCTAGGGGCCCTGCAACCTCTTCCCTAACTTCCCACAACATCCTGAGATATACTTGATCAAGTCTCGGAGAGTTATCTACCTTTATGTTTTTTAAGACCTCCAGCACCTCCTCTTCTGTAATTGTGAACTGTTTTCAAGGGATCAATATTTATTGCGCCAAGTTCCTTTGCCTCCATTTCTTTGTCCACAGTAAAAACTGATACAATATATTGGTTTAGTATCTCTCCCATCTCCAGTCGTTGCACACATAGATAACCACGCTGATCTTTGAGGGGCTCTATTCCTTCCTTAGTTGCTCTTTTGTTTTTAAAGTACTTGTAGAATCCATTTGGATTATCCTTAACCTTATCTCTCAAGGCTATCTCATGTCCCCTTTTTGCCCTTCTGATTTCCCTCTTAAGAACGCCCCTACACCCATTGTACTCTTCAAGGGATGCACTTGATCTCAGTTGTCTATACCTAACATATGCTTCTTTTCTTATTATTGCCAAGAGCTTCAGTTTATTTATTTATGTTATTCCCTACTCTTACAGAATTACCCTTCACTTTAACAGGATCATAATGCCTCTGAACTCATGTTATTTCACTTTTGAAAGCCTCTCACTTGCCAGTAGTCTCTTTACTTTCAAACTCCAGTCAAATTTTGAAAGTTCCTGTGTTATCCTGTCTCAAAATTTGCCTTACTCCAGTTAAGAACTTTAACTTTTATACAAGGCCTATCATTTTCCATAACTATTTAAAAACAAATAGAATTGTGATCACTGATCCCATAGTTCTCCTCCACTTACACTTCAATCATTTGCCCTGCCTTATTTCCCAAGCGAAGGTCAAATTTTGCTCCTTCTTTAGTATTGATGTAAAGAAAAAAACTCTTGAACATAGTTAACAAATTCCTCACCATCTAAGCCCTGAACACTATGGCAGGCCCAGTCAAAATTTGGAAAGTTAAATCCCCTACTATTACAACTCTATTATTCTTACATATAACTGAGATCTCCCCACATATTTGCTCCTCAATTTTCCTCTGACTGTTGGGGGGGTCTATTGTACAATCCCATCAAGGTAATCATCCCCTTCTTATTTCTGAGTTCTGTCTTCACAGCTTCACTGAATGACCCCTCAGAAATATCCTTTCTCAGTACAGCAGTAATGCTTTCCTTAATCAAAAATGCCTTTCCCACCCTCTCTTGTCTCCCTTTCTATCCTTCCTATAGCATTTCTACCTACCCAGTTACACACCTTCCTAAACCCCAGAACATTAAACTGCCAGTCCTGTCCCTCCCTCAGCCATGTTTCTGCAATAGTCTAATGTCCCAGTCCCAAGTCTTGAATTCATCTGCCTTACCTGTAAAAACCCTTTACAATGAAAGAAATGCAGTTTCATTCTTCAGATTTACCTCCTTCTCTGATTTGCTTTTCTCTCTTTCCTTACTAATTTTATTTTCTTCACACGAGAACATCAGAGGCTGAGGAGTGATCTGAAACAAGTACATAAAATTATGAGAGGCATGAATAGGGTGGATAATCAATGTATCTTTCCCATGGTTTAAATGTCAAATACTAGGGGGGAAAGCTTTAAGGTGAGAGGTGGAAAATTTAACAGAGATGTGCAAGACAATTTTTTTATATAGAGGGTGGTAGGTGCCTGGAATGCTGGGTAGAAGCAGATACAATAACAAAGTTTAAGAGGCATTTAGACAGACATATGAACAGGCAAGCAATAGAAGGATACAGACTACGCACAGCCAGCTAGGATTAGTTTAGAATGATATCATGGCCAGTGCAGACATGATGGGCCAAAGACTCTGTTCCTGTGTTGTCCTATTTAATGTTCTGAGTTCAAAAGCCTCTGGACTCTTAAAAAAAGACATCAGATCTGAAGAGGGGTCACTGGATCCAGAACATTAACTCTGCTTTCTCACCACAGATGCTGAACTGTTGAGCTTTCCAGAATGTTCTTACTTTTGTTTCTGAGTTCCAGCATCTGCAGTTTTTTTTCTAAAAAGCCACCATCTCTCTCTGTTGAGAAGTAATAGGAGGGTACCTTGCTATTCTCAGTCATCATTTGCCTATAAGCTACTGCCTCTTAACTAATAACTGATAGATTGAACCATTAGTGTGCCTATAGCCCTGTGTCACAGAAAAAAAAATCAAAGGGACTTGGAAATTAAGAAAATCAGAGTTCAGAATGACTCAAAAAAGCAAAAGGACATCTAATTGAATCCTGAAAGCTGGTGCTATTGAACTGTTCCCCTATTTTCTCCACATATAAAATCTGTTTTATTTTTATCCATATTTGTCAGCATGTGCATGTAGAGATTTAGCAAAGTATAGAGTTATAAATTGGCAATTAATATTCTGTTTGCTTGTGGTTAGAACTGATTTTGTTGACGTCAATGTTCGTTTCCAGTTAAGTACAGAAAGCTGGTCAATACTTTCTATCAACCTGAGTGCATCAGACAGGAATATTGAGGATTTTCAGTAATTTGATTAAATCTCTAAGGTTTGTGATGACCCGGGGGTGGTGGGCTCCAGTATCAACGCATTTTCCTAAGTGTCCTTGTCCCAAGAGAACTATTTGGTCCATCGACTCTATGGGCTCTTTCGAAGGGGAACATTAGTTTATTGCTGCCTTGCAGTCATGAGAACTGGAAACCACTATATATTTTTTTTTAAAAATTGTGTTTCTGACAAGAGGCCGGAGCTCAATGTTACCTCATGTTGGATTATGTTCAATTGCGCCTTATAAGTAACACCTAACGCGATGCATTGATTTAAACCGAATGGATGTGATCCAACCGCAAACAAACGTTTGCAGGTGCATCTATTGCTCTGTGGTACAGTCCAGAGTGCCGGCTCTGATCCGGGCTTCATCTTCGAAAGCAGAAATCACGCTTTCAACTATTGGGAATGTTCCAACTTCGGTTTCATTGCTGAGGTTTTTTGGAATTATGTGACCGTCAAAAAAAAGTCCGCAATTTGAATATTAAACGCACGCAATGAAATGCTGGTAATGTATTCTCCTGCACCAGGGAGGGGCACCTGTTCTATGGAAGATATAGGTCATTAGGGTTAAACATTTCTTTCGCTGCAATAAAATCCATCCGTAATAAAAATGTCTGGAAACGATTATAATTGATAGCCATCGCGTTCATTAAGAGAAACCAGGTATTTAAGCCAAGGAGGAGTGAGGAATGAAATGTATTTTTGAATCCAGATCAGTGTCAAATTGATCAACGTGAATAATAGCAAAAGCTTTCCCGCCCGCGAAAGGTCACCCTGTCATTAAATCGCAGATTCATTTTCCAAGTGGGAACCTGTCACTCCTGACTGAGCTGATTTTTTTTTCTGGTGAGGATGTAAAAACAAAACAAGGGAGGGGATTGGGCTCTTCGCTTTGAGCAAGACGAGACGAGCAGTGGGGGCTGCTGGCGGTGAGAGCAGGTGCTGAGCATCTGATATCCTGCTCGCTTTCTGTCTCCAGCCATTGTGTCCGCCCAGCTTTCCGATCCTCACTTTCCCCAGCACCTCCAGCACTGACGTAAAGCCGATAGGACGCAGCAGCAGGACGCCGAGTCATTCAAACAAAACAACAGAAAACGCACACACACACACATGCACACACTGGTGAAGATGTACAGCACGAGTGAACCGCTGAAAGTCGACGTTAAGCTGTGAGCAGCCACCGTGTGAGCAGCTTGTGATAACACAGTGGCTGGGAATTGAAATGACTCTTGCTGCAGGGTGCCGCATTGCCTGGATAATGGTAGGAACCGTATTCTGCAATTTGAAGCTTGTTATATTGATCTGAGTTACATCCAGTAACACCACATGCGTGGGACTGCGCCTGGGGTTTTAGCCTTGGGTTAACGCGACTACTGGGGAACCGAGTACCGTTATTTTTTTTGGACATTTCGATCGGATCCATTCGTTACCAAAACAAAAATAAAAGGACAAGAATGATCATCGGAAGCTGAAAAGGCAGATTGGGTCGCCGCTCGCTCCCCGCATCAGGAAAGCTCTAACCCTGCACATATCACAAAGGGAAGAGGAGAACAATGACTCATTTGCAAGCCGGGCTGTCTCCAGAAACTCTGGAAAAAGCTAAGGTGGAGCTGAATGAGAATCCAGACACCTTACATCAGGATATCCAGGAAGTAAGAGATATGATTATCACCCGGCCGGACATCGGCTTCCTTCGGACTGATGATGCTTTCATCTTAAGGTTCCTCAGAGCTCGAAAGTTTAACCATTTCGAGGCATTCCGCCTCCTTGCTCAGTATTTTGAATATCGTCAGCAGAACCTGGACATGTTCAAGAACTTCAAAGCCACCGACCCAGGGATCAAACAGGCGCTGAAGGATGGCTTCCCTGGAGTGCTTTCTAACCTGGATCATTTTGGCAGGAAAATCTTGGTTCTCTTCGCTTCCAACTGGGACCAGAGCAGGTACAAGGCTGAATAGAAGATTCTGATCACCCTGAACGAGCACTATTGTGTGTGACTTATTTCCAGTTTAGCTTGAATGTCATTAAAAAATTCCCAGTTAATATTAGGCTTTTGTACAAACGTGTATCACAGCTACCTCTGGCCTACATCCAGTCGAATTGTGACAGGGTAAAACAAATCATTAAATAACGGCCCTTGAACGACTACATAAGGGGAAAAATCCTCCCAAAATCCTTATTAAAAAATTCGAGGTGTAAGTTACTAAAAAAAAGTCGTATGTATTATTGAACTCAACCTATTAATAGCAAATGATGCTCACATGAAATAATACAGTACAAAAGACTTGGCAAGGAAAATGTACCTGGGTGATTTAAAATCCAGTAGTCAAATTCGTTAGAATGCTTTATTATATGACATCAACATACCAGTATTAATCATCACCCTCATACTAACATTCCCTCTCCTCCACCCTTATTTTATCACCAACACTCTCTCTCCACCCTCATTCTATCACCAACACTCCCTCCACCCTCATTCTATCACCAACACTCCCTCCACCCTCATTCTACCACAAACACACGCTCTCCACCCTCATTCTATCATGAACACACTCTCTCCAACCTCATTCTATCATTGACATTCACTCTCTCCGCCCTCATTCTATTACTAACACACACTCTTTTCACCCTAATTCTATAAACCAACACACTCTCCGTCCACCTCGTTCTATCAACAACACACTCTCTCCACATTCATTCTATCACCAACACTCTCTCTCTCCAACCTCATTCTATCACCAACACTCCCTCCAATCTCATTCTATCACCAAAACTCTCTCTCCACCCTCATTCTATCATCAACACACACACTCTCCACCCTTATTCTATCACCAACACTCTCTCTCTCCACCCTCATCTATAACCAACACTCTCTCTCCACCCTCATTCTATCACCAACACACTCGCCACCCTCATTCTATCTCCAACACATTCTCTCCATCTTCTATCTATCACCAAAACTCTCTCTCCACCCTCATTCTATCACCAACTCTCCCTCCACTCTTATTCTATCACCAACACACTCCATCCTCATTCTAACACCAACACACTCTCTCCACCCTCATTCTATCACCAACACTCTCTCCACCCTCACTCTACCACCAACACTCTCTCCACCCTCATTATATCACCATCACTCTCTCTATTCACCCTCATTTTATCACCGACACTCTCTCCACCCTCATTCTGCCATCAGCACTCTCTCTCTCCACCCTCATTCTATCACCGGCACTCTCTCCACCTTCATTCTATCACCGACACTCTCTCCAAACCTCATTCTATCACCACACACTCCACCCTCATTATATCACCAACACTCTCTCCAGCCTCATTCTATCACTGACGCTCTTTCCACCCTTATTTTATCACCGAGACTCTCTCTCCACCCTCATTCTATCACCAACGCTCTCTCCACCCTCATTTTATTCCCAACACTCTCTCTCTGAACCCTCATTCTATCACCGACACTCTCTCTCCACCCTCATTCTATCATCAACACTCCCTCCACACTCATTCTATCACCAACACTCTCTCCACCCTCACTCTATCACCAACACTCTCTCCACCCACACTCTATAACCGACACTCTCTCTCCCCCCCAATTCTATCACCGACACTCTCTCTCCACCCTCATTCTATCACGAATACTCTCCATCCTCATTCTATCACCGACAGACTGTCTCCACCCTCATTCTATCACCAATACTCCCTGCACCCTCATTCTATCACCGACACTCTCTCCAAACCTCATTCTATCACCACACTCTCCATCCTCATTATATCACCAAGACTCTCTCCAGCCTCATTCTATCGCTGACACTGTCTCCACCCTCATTATATCACCAACACTCTCTCCACCCTCCCTCTATCACCAACACACTCTCTCCACCCTCATTTTATCACCAACACTCTCTCCACTCTCATTATATCACCAACAGTTTCTCCACCCTCATTCTATCACCGACATTCTCTCTCCACCCTCATTCTATCATGAACACACTCTCTCCACCTTCATTCTATCACCAAAGCAATCTCTCCACCCTCATGAGAACACCAACTCTCCCTCCACCCTCATTCTATCACCAACACATTCTCTCTCAAACCTCATTCTATCACCAACACGCTCTCTCCACCCACATTGTATCACCAACACTCCCTCCATCCTTATTATATCACCGACACCCTCTCCAAACCTCATTCGATCACCACACTCACCACCCTCATTATATCACCAACACTCTCTCCAGCCACATTCTCTCCACCCTCATTCTATCACCGACACTCTCTCTCCACCCTCATTATATCACCGACACTCTCTCTCCACCCTCATTATATCACCAACATTCTCTCTCCACTCTTATTCTATCACCAACACACTCTCTCTCCACCCTCATTCTATCACCTACACTCTCTCTCCACCCTCATTCTATCACCAGCTCTCCCTCCACTCTCATTCTATCACCAACACACTCTCTTTCCACCCTCATTCTATCCCCAACACTCTCTCTCCACACTCATTTTATCACCAACATTCTCTCTCTCCACCTTCATTCTATCACCAACACTCTCTCCACCCTCATTATATCACCAACATTCTCCACTCTTATTCTATCAACAACATACTCTCTCTCCACCGTCATTCTATCACCTACATTCTCTCTCCACCCTCATTCTATCACCAGCTCTTCCTCCACCCTCATTCTATCACCAACACTCTCTTTCTCCACCCTCATTCTATCACCAACACTCTCTTTCTCCACCCTCATTCTATCACCAAAACACACTCAACCTTCATTCTATCACCAACACACTCTCTCCACACTCATTCTATCACCAACACTCTCTTTCTCCACCCTCATTCTATCACCAAAACACACTCAACCATCATTCTATCACCAACACACTCCCTCCACTCTCATTCTATCACCGACACTCTCTCTCTCCACCCTCATTCTATCACCAATACTCTCTCCACCCTCATTCTATTACCAACACTCTCTCCACCCTCACTCTATCACCGACACTCTCTCCACCCTTATTATATCACCAACACTCTCTCCACCCTCATTATATCAGCAACACGCTCTCTCTCCACCCTCATTCGATCACCAACACTCTCTCCACCCTCATGCTATCAGCAACACTCCCTCCACCCTCATTATATCACCAACACTCTCTCTCTCCACCCTGATTCTATCACCGGCACTCTCTCTCCACCCTCATTCTATCACCGACAGCCTCTCTCTCCACCCTTATTCTATCACCAACACGCTCTCCACCCTCATTATATCACCAACACTCTCTCCACCATCATTATGTCGTCAACACACTCTCTCTCCACCCTCATTCGATCACCAACACTCTCTCCACCCTCATGCTATCAGCAACACTCCCTCCACCCTCATTCCATCACCGACACTCTCTCTCTGCACCCTCATTCTATCACCGACACTCTCTCTCTCCACCCTTAGTCTATCACCAACACTCTCTCCACCCTGATTCTATCACCGGCACTCTCTCTCTCTCCACCCTCATTCTATCACCGACACTCTTTCTCTCCACCCTCATTCTATCACCAACACTCTCTCTACCCTCACTCTATCACCGACACTCTCTCCACCCTTATTCTATCACCAACACTCTCTCCACCCTCATTATATCACCAACACTCTCTCTATTCACCCTCATTTTATCACCGACACTCTCTCCACCCTCATTCTGCCACCAGCACTCCCTCTCTCCACCCTCATTCTATCACTGGCACTCTCTCCATCCTCATTCTATCACCAACTCTCCCTCCACTCTCATTCTATCACCGACACTCTCTCCCACCATCCTCATTATATCACCAACACTCTCTCTCACCACCCTCATTCTATCACCGACACACTCTCTCCACCCTCATTCTATCACCGACACTCTCTCTCTCCACCCTCAATCTATCACCGACACTCTCTCTCCACCCTCATTCTATCACCAACACTCTCTCCACCCTCATTATATCACCAACACTCTCTCTATTCACCCTCATTTTATCAACGACATTTGCTCCACCCTCATTTTATCACCGACACTGTCTCCCTCCACCCTCATTCTGCCACCAACACTCTCTCTCCACCCTCATTCTATCACCGACACACTCTCTCCAAACCTCATTCTATCACCACACCCTCCACCCTCATTATATCACCAACACTCTCTCCAGCCTCATTCTATCACTGACAGCTCTCACCACCCTTATTATATCACCGAGACTCTCTCTCCACCCTCATTCAATCACCAACACTCTCTGCACCCTCATTCTATCACCGACACTCTCTCTCCACCCTCATTCTATCACCAACACTCCCTCCACTCTCATTCTATCAGCGACACTCTCTCCCTCCACCCTCATTGTATCACCAACACACTCTCCACACTCATTCTATCACCAACAGACTCTCTCCACCTTCAATCTATCACCAAAACTCTCTCTCCACCCTCATTCTATCACCAACTCTCCCTCCACTCTCATTCTATCACTAACCCACTCTTTCTCCACCCTCATTCTATCACCAACACGTTCTCTCCACTCTCATTCTATCACCAACACTCTCTTCACCTTCAATCTTTAACCAAACCTCTCTCTCCACCCTCATTGTATCACCAACTCTCCCTCCACCCTCATTCTTTCACCAGCACTCTCTCCACGTTCATTCTATCAGCAACACTCACTCTCTCCAACCTCATTCTATCAGTGGCATTCTCTCCACCCTCATTCTATCACCAACACTCTCTCCACTCTCATTATATCACCAACAGTTTCTCCACCCTCATTCGATCACCATCCCTCCCTCCACCCTCATTCCGTCACCGACACTCTCTCTCTCCACCCTCATTCTATCACCGACATTCTCTCTCAACCCTCATTCTATCACCAACACACTCTCTCCGCCTTCATTCTATCACCAAAACTATCTCTCCACCCTCATTATATCACCAACTCTACCTCCACTCTCATTCTATCACCAACACATTCTCTCTCAAACCTCATTCTATCACCAACACGCTCTCTCCACCCACATTCTATCACCAACACTCCCTCCATCCTCATTATATCACCGACACCCTCTCCAAACCTCATTCTATCACCACACTCTCCACCCTCATTATATCACCAACACTCTCTGCAGCCACATTCTCTCCACCCTCATTATATCACCAACATTCTCTCTCCACTCTCATTCTATCACCAACACACTCTCTCCACCCTCATTCTATCACCTACACTCTCTCTCCACCCTCATTATATCACCGACACACTCTTTCCACCCTCATTCTATCACCGACACTCTCTCTCTCCCCCCTCAATCTATCACCGACACTCTCTCTCTCCACCCTCATTCTATCACCAATACTCTCTCCACCCTCCTTATATCACCAACACTCTCTCTCCACCCTCATTCTATAACCAACACACTCTCTCCACCTTCATTCTATCACCAACACTCTCTTTCTCCACCCTCATTCTATTACCAAAACACACTCAACCTTCATTCTATCACCAACACTCTCTCTCCACCCTCATTCTATCACCGACACTCTCTCTCTCCACCCTCATTATATCACCGACACTCTCTCTCCACCCTCATTATATCACCAACATTCTCTCCACGTTCATTCTATCAGCAACACTCACTCTCTCCAACCTCATTCTATCAGTGGCACTCTCTCTCTCCACCCTCATTATATCACCGACACTCTCTCTCCACCCTCATTATATCACCAACACTCTCTCCACTGTCATTCTATCACCTACACTCTCTCTCCACCCTCATTCTATCACCAGCTCTTCCTCCACTCTTATTCTATCACCAACACACTCTCTCTCCACCCTCATTCTATCACCTACACTCTCTCTCCACCGTCATTCTATCACCTACACTCTCTCTCCACTCTCATTCTATCACCAACACACTCTCTTTCCACCCTCATTCTATCCCCAACACTCTCTCTCCACACTCATTTTATCACCAACACTCTCTCTCTCCACCTTCATTCTATCACCAACACTCTCTCCACCCTCATTATATCACCAACATTCTCCACTCTTATTCTATCACCAACATACTCTCTCTCCACCGTCATTCTATCACCTACACTCTCTCTCCACCCTCATTCTATCACCAGCTTTTCCTCCACTCTCATTCTATCACCAACACACTCTCTCTCCACCCTCATTCTATCACCAACACTCTCTTTCTCCACCCTCATTCTATCACCAAAACAAACTCAACCTTCATTCTATCACCAACACACTCTCTCCACACTCATTCTATCACCGACACTCTCTCTCTCCACCCTCATTCTATCACCAATACTCTCTCCACCCTCATTCTATCACCAACACTCTCTCTCCACCCTCATTCTATCACGAATACTCTCTCTCTCCATCCTCATTCTATCACCGACAGAATATCCCACCCTCATTATATCACCAACCCACTCTCTCTACCCTCATTCTATCCCCAACACTCTCTCCACCCTCATTTTATCACCGACACTCTCTCCACCCTTTTTCTATCACCAACACTCTCTCTCTCCACCCTCATTCTATCACGAACATACTCTCTCCACCCTCACTCTATCACCAACCCTCTCTCCACCCTTATTCTATCACCAACACTCTCTCCACCCTCATTATATCACCAACACTCACTCTCTCCATCCTCATTCGATCACCGACACTCTCTCTCTATTCACCATCATTCTATCACCGACACTCTCTCTTTCCACCCTTATTCCAACACCAACACTCTTTCCAACCTCATTCTATCACCGACACTCTCTCTCTCCACCCTCATTCTATCACCAACACTCTCTCTCCACCCTCATTCTATCACCAACACTCTCTCCACCCTCACTCTATCACCGACACTCTCTCCACCCTTATTCTATCATCAACACTCTCTCCACCCTCATTATATCACCAACACTCTCTCTCTCAACCCTCATTCGATCACCAATACTCTTTCCAACCTCATTATATCAGCAACACTCCCTCCACCCTCATTCCATTACCGACACTCTCTCTCTCCACCCTCATTCTATCACCGAAACTCTCTCTCTCCACCCTTAGTCTATCACCAACACTCTCTCCACCCTCACTCTATCACCAACACTCTCTCCACGCTCATTATATCACCAACACTCTCTCTATTCACCCTCATTTTATCACCGACACTCTCTCCACCCTAATCCTTCCACCAGCACTCTCTCTCTCCACCCTCATTCTATCACTGGCACACTCTCCACTCTCATTATATCACTGACACTCTCTCTCTCCACTCTCATTTGATCACCAACACTCTCTCCACCCTTATTCTATTACCGACACTCTCTCTCTCTACCCTCATTCTATCACCAACACGCTCTCCATCCTCATTATATCACCAACACTCTCTCCACCATCATTATATCGCCAACACACTCTCTCTCCACCCTCATTCTATCACTGACACTCTCTCTTTCTACCCTTATTCTATCAGCAGCACTCTCTCTCCACCCTCATTCTATCACCGACATTCTCTCTCTCCACCCTCATTCTATCACCGACATTCTCTCTCTCCACCCTCATTCTATCACCAACACTCTCTCCACCCTCACTCTATCACCGACACTCTCTCCACCCTTATTCTATCACCAACACTCTCTCCACGCTCATTATATCAGCAACACGCTCTCTCCACCCTCATTCGATCACCAACACTCTCTCCACCCTGATTCTATCACCGGCACTCTCTCTCCACCCTCATTCCATCACCGACAGCCTCTCTCTCCACCCTTATTCTATCACCAACACGCTCTCCACCCTCGTTATATCACCAACACTCTCTCCACCATCATTATGTCATCAACACACTCTCTCTCCACCCTCATTCGATCACCAACACTCTCTCCACCCTCATGCTATCAGCAACACTCCCTCCACCCTCATTCCATCACCGACACTCTCTCTCTCCACCCTCATTCTATCACCGACACTCTCTCTCTCCACCCTTAGTCTATCACCAACACTCTCTCCACCCTGATTCTATCACCGGCACTCTCTCTCTCTCCACCCTCATTCTATCACCGACACTCTCTCTCTCCACCCTCATTCTATCACCAACACTCTCTCTACCCTCACTCTATCACCGACACTCTCTCCACCCTTATTCTATCACCAACACTCTCTCCACCCTCATTATATCCCCAACACTCTCTCCACCCTCATTTTATCACCGACACTCTCTCCACCCTTTTTCTATCACCAACACTCTCTCTCTCCACCCTCATTCTATCACGAACATACTCTCTCCACCCTCACTCTATCACCAACCCTCTCTCCACCCTTATTCTATCACCAACACTCTCTCCACCCTCATTATATCACCAACACTCACTCTCTCCATCCTCATTCGATCACCGACACTCTCTCTCTCCACCCTCATTATATCACCGACACCCTCTCTCTCCACCCTCATTTGATCACCAGCACTCTCTCCACCCTCACTCTATCACCAACACTCTCGCCACCCTCATTATATCACCAACACTCTCTCTATTCACCATCATTCTATCACCGACACTCTCTCTTTCCACCCTTATTCCAACACCAACACTCTTTCCAACCTCATTCTATCACCGACACTCTCTCTCTCCACCCTCATTCTATCACCAACACTCTCTCTCCACCCTCATTCTATCACCAACACTCTCTCCACCCTCACTCTATCACCGACACTCTCTCCACCCTTATTCTATCATCAACACTCTCTCCACCCTCATTATATCACCAACACTCTCTCTCTCAACCCTCATTCGATCACCAATACTCTTTCCAACCTCATTATATCAGCAACACTCCCTCCACCCTCATTCCATTACCGACACTCTCTCTCTCCACCCTCATTCTATCACCGAAACTCTCTCTCTCCACCCTTAGTCTATCACCAACACTCTCTCCACCCTCACTCTATCACCAACACTCTCTCCACGCTCATTATATCACCAACACTCTCTCTATTCACCCTCATTTTATCACCGACACTCTCTCCACCCTAATTCTTCCACCAGCACTCTCTCTCTCCACCCTCATTCTATCACTGGCACACTCTCCACTCTCATTATATCACTGACACTCTCTCTCTCCAATCTCATTTGATCACCAACACTCTCTCCACCCTTATTCTATTACCGACACTCTCTCTCTCTACCCTCATTCTATCACCAACACGCTCTCCATCCTCATTATATCACCAACACTCTCTCCACCATCATTATATCGCCAACACACTCTCTCTCCACCCTCATTCTATCACTGACACTCTCTCTTTCTACCCTTATTCTATCAGCAGCACTCTCTCTCCACCCTCATTCTATCACCGACATTCTCTCTCTCCACCCTCATTCTATCACCGACATTCTCTCTCTCCACCCTCATTCTATCACCAACACTCTCTCCACCCTCACTCTATCACCGACACTCTCTCCACCCTTATTCTATCACCAACACTCTCTCCACGCTCATTATATCAGCAACACGCTCTCTCCACCCTCATTCGATCACCAACACTCTCTCCACCCTGATTCTATCACCGGCACTCTCTCTCCACCCTCATTCCATCACCGACAGCCTCTCTCTCCACCCTTATTCTATCACCAACACGCTCTCCACCCTCGTTATATCACCAACACTCTCTCCACCATCATTATGTCATCAACACACTCTCTCTCCACCCTCATTCGATCACCAACACTCTCTCCACCCTCATGCTATCAGCAACACTCCCTCCACCCTCATTCCATCACCGACACTCTCTCTCTCCACCCTCATTCTATCACCGACACTCTCTCTCTCCACCCTTAGTCTATCACCAACACTCTCTCCACCCTGATTCTATCATCGGCACTCTCTCTCTCTCCACCCTCATTCTATCACCGACACTCTCTCTCTCCACCCTCATTCTATCACCAACACTCTCTCTACCCTCACTCTATCACCGACACTCTCTCCACCCTTATTCTATCACCAACACTCTCTCTATTCACCCTCATTTTATCACCGACACTCTCTCCACCCTCATTCTGCCACCAGCACTCCCTCTCTCCACCCTCATTCTATCACTGGCACTCTCTCCACCCTCATTCTATCACCAACTCTCCCTCCACTCTCATTCTATCACCGACACTCTCTCCCACCACCCTCATTATATCACCAACACTCTCTCTCTCCATCCTCATTCTATCACCGACACTCTCTCTCTCCACCCTCAATCTATCACCGACACTCTCACTCCACCCTCATTCTATCACCCAACACTCTCTCCACCCTCATTATATCACCAACACTCTCTCTATTCACCCTCATTTTATCACCGACATTTGCTCCACCCTCATTTTATCACCGACACTGTCTCCCTCCACCCTCATTCTGCCACCAACACTCTCTCTCTCCACCCTCATTCTATCACCGACACACTCTCTCCAAACCTCATTCTATCACCACACCCTCCACCCTCATTATATCACCAACACTCTCTCCAGCCTCATTCTATCACTGACAGCTCTCACCACCCTTATTATATCACCGAGACTCTCTCTCCACCCTCATTCAATCACCAACACTCTCTGCACCCTCATTCTATCACCGACACTCTCTCTCCACCCTTATTCTATCACCAACACTCTCTCCACCCTGATTCTATCACCGGCACTCTCTCTCCATCCTCATTCTATCACCGACAGCCTCTCTCCAAACCTCATGGGCGGCACGGTGGCACAGTGGTTAGCACTTCTGCCTCGCAGCGCCAGAGACCCGGGTTCAATTCCCGTCTCAGGCGACTGACTGTGTGGAGTTTGCACGTTCTCCCCGTGTCTGCGTGGGTTTCCTCCGGGTGCTCCGGTTTCCTCCCACAGTCCAAAGATGTGCAGGTCAGGTGAATTGGCCATGCTAAATTGCCCGTAGTGTTAGGTAAGGGGTAAATGTAGGGGTATGGGTGGGTTACGCTTTGGCGCGTCGGTGTGGACTTGTTGGGCCGAAGGGCCTGTTTCCACACTGTAAAGTAATCTAATCTCTCCACCCTTATTCTATCACCAACACGCTCTCCACCCTCATTATATCACCAACACTCTCTCCACCATCATTATGTCGTCAACACACTCTCTCTCCACCCTCATTCGATCACCAACACTCTCTCCACCCTCATGCTATCAGCAACACTCCCTCCACCCTCATTCCATCACCGACACTCTCTCTCTCCACCCTCATTCTATCACCGATACTCTCTCTCTCCACCCTTAGTCTATCACCAACACTCTCTCCACCCTGATTCTATCACCGGCACTCTCTCTCTCTCCACCCTCATTCTATCACCGACACTCTCTCTCTCCACCCTCATTCTATCACCAACACTCTCTCTACCCTCACTCTATCACCGACACTCTCTCCACCCTTATTCTATCACCAACACTCTCTCCACCCTCATTATATCACCAACTCTCTCTCTATTCACCCTCATTTTATCACCGACACTCTCTCCACCCTCATTCTGCCACCAGCACTCCCTCTCTCCACCCTCATTCTATCACTGGCACTCTCTCCACCCTCATTCTATCACCAACTCTCCCTCCACTCTCATTCTATCACCGACACTCTCTCCCACCACCCTCATTATATCACCAACACTCTCTCTCTCCACCCTCATTCTATCACCGACACTCTCTCTTCACCCTCATTCTATCACCAACACTCTCTCTCTCCCCCCTCATTCTATCACCAACACACTCTCTCCACTCATTATAATACCAACAACCTCTCTCCATCCTCATTATATCACAAACACTCCCTCTCCCCACACTCTCTCTTTCTACCCTCATTCTATCACCATCACACTCTCTCCACCCTCATTCTGGAAATATAGGTACATATAAAAGTAATATAAATTCCATGTATCTAAATTAAACTTCATCTTTCATTCCTCGGCCCATTTTCCCGTCTGAGGTAATCTTCTTAGCTGTCCGCTATGCCTCCCGTTTTGGTGTCTTTTAATAATAGCTTCAAATGCTTTCCCTATGACAGCTATTAAACTTATTAATTGGCCTGTAGTTTTCTGTCTTCCTCCTTTTTGGAACAAAGGAGTTGCATTTACTCTCTTCCAATCGAATGGGATCTTCCCTGAATCAAGCGAGATTTGGAAAATTAAATCAGTGCATGAACTACTTCACTAACTACAATTTGTAAGGCCCTGGATGAAGTATATCATGTCCCAGTTCCAACTCCTAATTTACTCTGTACTACTACTCCTCTGGTCATTGGATTCTTACTCAGTTCCTCTTTCCTTCAGATTTCCTAATTTATGGATGTTTCTGGGATGTTACTTGTGTTAATTGTAGTGAAGACTGATGCATATCTGCTGAACTCATCTGCCATATCTTATTTTTCATAAGTAATACTCTAAACTCACTCTCTATAGGACCAATGCTCACTTTCTTAACTCTTTTGCTTATTAAGTATTTACAGAAACTCTTACTATTTATGTTTATATTTCTGGCTAGGTTTTTCGTGTACCTGAAGTTTTCCTTCATTGGTTAAAATATTTGGTCATTCTTTGCATTTTTTTTAAAAAATAGTCCATCTAATCTTCTGATTCACAATCTCTCTTTGCACAATATATGTTTTATTTAAGTTTGATCCTTAGAACATGGAGTCATAAGAGGTCCTTCAGCCCATTTAGTCTGTTCCATTGAAAGCACACGACTACACTAGCCACTCTTTCCAGCACTAGGCTCATAGTCTTAAATGTTATGATACTTCAAGAGTTCATCCAAGTACTTTTTAAAGGTTGTGATGTTAACCACCTCAACTACCCTCCTAGTTATTGCATTTCAGACCTCACCACCCTCAGGGTTTTTTTTAACCTTAGATCTCCTCTAAACCTCCTGACTTGCACTTTAAAATTATGCTCCCTTGTTACTAACCTTTTGATTAGATAGAACAGCTGCTTCCTATCCATCCTGTTCATGCCCTTCATAATCTTATACACCTCTATCAGGTCCCCCTGTCAATCTTCTACGTTCCAAGGAAAACAACCCGATCTTATTGATCCTTTCTTCATGGCCAAAATGCTGCATCCCAGGTAATGTCCTGGTGAATTTCCTCCACACCACTCCAGTGCAATTACATCCTTCCTACAATGTGGTACCTGAACTGCACACAATACTGAAGCAGTGGCCGAGCTAAAATTCTGTACAGCTCCAACATGACCTCCCTGATCTTCTAATCTGTGCCACAACTGATAAAGGCTTATGCCCAAAATGTTGACTCTCCTGCTCCTCTGATGTTGCCTGATTGGCTGTGCTTTTTTCAGTGCCACACTTTATGACTCTGACTGTCCATCATCTGCAGTTCTCACTTTCTCCTGATAAAGGCAAGCATGCTGTATGCCTTCTTATCTACCCTATTAACCTATCATGCCGTCTTCAGGGATCTGCAGAGAAGCAGGCCAAGACCCCCTGTTCCTCTGAGCGTCCTAGTGCCTTGTCATTCACTAGGTATTCCCCTTGTTATTTCTTCTAAAGTGCATCACATTTATCAGGGTCAAATTCCATCTATCACTGATCTGCCTATCTAAAAAACCCCTTTATGTCCTGCTGTCACTTAAGACCTTCCTCTTCACTATCAACCAATCAGCCTCAGTTATAATCATCCTCACATTCTCATTTACGTGATTTATGAATATCACAAACAGTAACAGACACAGCAGTAATTCTTATGATACGTCACCATGCACTGGGTTCCAATCACACAAACAGCCTTCTACCCCCACTTCCTGCCACCAAGCCATTTTGCCCAATACCCTAAATCCCATTGGTTTTTACCTTTTTTGTCAGTTTCCCAGGTGGAAAACTTGTCAAAGACCTTGGTGAAATCCATATCAACTACATCAACTGCACTAACCTCATCTATTCACTTAGTTTCTTGCTTGAAAAATTCAATTAGATCAGTTAGGCATGACCTCCTTTTGACAAAGCCATGCTGACTATCTGTGATCATATCTTGTCTCCCTAAATGATAATATCTTTAACCTTTCTAGTTAACCAGAGGTAGTGTTCTGTCCTTTGGAATTTTTCTTACCTTTTGGAATGTATCTATTCTCTGTATTCTGAAATATTCTCATAAACATGTTTTTTCTATTGATCTATCCTGTAACCTAGTTTACCAATTCACTTTAGTCAGTTCTGCTTTAATAATTGTCACCATTTAAATTTTTTAGAAAGTAATCTTAGACCCACTCCTCTCTCCTTCGATCTCACTATAAAATTCAATTCGATTGTGGTTGTTGCTACCTAGTTTCATCCTCACTAGGATATCGTTAATTAATCACATCTCATTGTATAATGTCAGGCTGAGTTATGGTTTGCTCTCTGGTCAGTTCCAGAACATGTTATTTTCAGAGACTATTCCAAAACATTCTTTGAACTTCTAATCTTGGCTACTTTTGCCCACATAAGTGACTTTTCCAATCTATGTGGAGATTAAAATCCCCAATGATTGTTGCCTGGACATCTTGATAGAGAATGATAATGTAGGATAGAAAGAGGCTTACAGCAGCAAAGCTCACTTGGGCTAAATGTCCTTTTTTTGTCCTATACATTCTATGCAATATATTTAATAGTTTGATGTTATTTTAAAAGACAATCTGTCTTTCTGTCTAAAGTGTCCTTCAAATCCAATGTTTTATTGAACCATCTCTTTACTGTCTACAAGTTTAGCTAATCAGACAGTCTCTTTGTCAGTGCCTAAACTTTAACCTAATAAATTCTAATTTGTCCATATTTCTGTAATTAGATTCCTCTTCTTTGGAAAGCTGTGTTCATCCATTTATTCTGCCTTTTCAAACCAACATGGTGTGTCTACACTTGAATACTTGTCCTCATTACCTCTCTGGTTTTTCAATTCCCCCAGTCGTACAAATCAGACCATACACTCCATTCTTCCAATTGTAGGCCCTTATATAACTTTCCTCCCTTTGTCCACCTCCACTCAAGTCTTCAACTGTTTTAGCATGATTTTCTGAAGCTGTTTTCTGAACCCCACTATTCTGCCATTACTGTCCTTGCCCTCTATCCCTATTCTACAGAACTTCAACATATATTTGAACAATTTCTCTATTTAGCATCTCTTCAATGAAATGCCATGGAGCACTTCTGCATATGAACATAAGCTACTATTAAAGTCATTAATCATTCCGTATCTTTTGACCAAATTATGTTAATGACTGTGTTAAATTATTTTCTAAAATATGAATATAAAATACTAAACCTTGTAAGATTATTACTTTTTTCTTGCTCAGTGGAAGTCCTGGTGAAGATCCAAGACCAGAAGTCAGAATACATTGATTACAATGTTGTGATTGTGGCACCATTTCTCATGTTCAAGCTGGAATAGAATTCTTTCGCAAAAGCTTTGCCAAACAAATTACAAACTTACTTATCCAGTGAATTCCCTCTCCACTCCTTGAAGAAGTTGTATACATTTGTCAGGCTCAAATCCCATTCAGTGAAACTGACTCCTTTTGTATTAGGTCACATTAAGCCACCCAGGGCAAAATGGCACACTTAGAGTCATAGAGATGTACAGCATGGAAACAGACCCTTCGGTCCAACCCGTCCATGCCGACCAGATATCCCAACCCAATCTAGTCCCACCTGCCAGCACCCGGCCCATATCCCTCCAAACCCTTCCTATTCATATACCCATCCAAATGCCTCTTAAATGTTGCAATTGTACCAGCCTCCACTACCTCCTCTGGCAGCTCATTCCACACACATATCACCCTCTGAGTGAAAATGTTGCCCCTTAGGTCTCTTTTATATCTTTCCCCTCTCACCTTAAACCTATGCCCTCTAGTCCTGGACTCCTGGGATCCCATCCATCACCTTCCATGTTCACTCTTTTGCTACTGATGTTCAGCGATAGCAGTGTGTACCATCAACAAGATGCACTGCAGCAATTTATCAAGGCTCCTTCAACAGCACATTTCAAGCCCTCATCATTTAACACCTGGAAGGGCATTAACAGCAGGTATATGGAAACAGCACCATCTGCAAATTCTCCTCCAAGCAACATTCCCATTAAGTTTTCCTGCTGCTGTATGGATTTCTGATGTCTGTGCACCAATACAGCTTCTGAAACCAGAAGTCATTACATCCTGTGGCCTCACTACATACAGGAAAAATTGCTTCTAATCATGCACCATCCTATGTGGAGTTAAATTGCTGTTCTTTCACTGTTGCTCTGTAAAATGTTTGGAACCATGAATAGGAAGGGTTTGTAGGATATGGGCCGGGTGCTGGCAGGTGGGACTAGATTGGGTTGAGATATCTGGTCGGCATGGACGGGTTAGACTGAAGGGTCTGTTTCCATGCTGTACATCTCGATGACTCTATTTACACTGCACAGACTGTAGTAGTTCAAGAAGACAACTAACTATGATCTTCTTAAGTGTAATTAAGCATGGACAATAATATTGACCTAGTCAATGATGTCCAAATTTCATGAAAGACCAAGACATTTTTTTTCAACATGTTTCAATGTAAATGTCTGTTTTTTCTATTTTTTTAGCAAGTATATGGAAATAATAATCCTAAACGCTTAAAGTACAGAAGGAAGCCATACAGCCTGTCCAGTCAGTGCTGAATCTTTGTGTTGTGCCACAGGCAATATTGCTCTCTGCAACTTATAAGTTCAGTTTGCAACATTTGCCGACTCCATGGGTTTCCTCCGGGTACTCCGGTTTCCTCCCACAGTCCAAAGATGTGCGGGTCAGGTGAATTGGCCATGCTAAATTGCCCATACTGCTAGGTGCATTAGTCAGAGGGAAATGGGTCTGGGTGGGTTACTCTTTGGAGGATCAGTGTGGACTTGTTGGGTTGAAGGGCCTGTTTCCATACTGTAGGAAATCTAATCTAACCCTCTTAAATTTAAATATGTAATCCATTTCTGCTACCTTTTGAGCTGGAGAGTTCCAGATCTTGACAATTCTGTGAATGAAAATGTTTATTTTCATATTATCTGTGTATCTTTGTCAATGATATTTACTCTATTAGCCCTGGTCACTGACCAACACACTACAAGCAGTATTTTTCCTTTGTCTATATGGTACTATTCAAAACCACAATTAGATAATCCCTCAATCTTCTCTGCTACAAGGAAAACATTCATAACATTGCCAAACTCTCGTTCTTGACTAAAGTCTCTTCTAAATTGTCTTTGTGCCGTTTTTAAAGATTTTACATCTTCTTTGAAATATATGCTCTGAATTAGCCACAATGTTCCAATTGCAGTCTAACCAGTAATCTGTAAACTTACAGCATGATCTATTTTCATTTATGTTCTATGCCTCTAATTATAAACTAAAGTAACTCAATTGCTTTTTTAACTACCTAATAAATTTATGCAGCTAACCGTAATGATTTGTATATATGGACACCAAGACATCTCTGATTATCTACATTTTTCAAAATAATGTTTTTTTATAGGATATTGCCTTTCCATGACAGTTGTTCCAAAGTGCATCACTCCACACTTCTCCACAATGAATTTCATCGACAAGCTTCTGCATATTTTGTCATCCTGTCAATTTTGCCTTGCCAAGTTTTGTGTCATCTTCAAACACTTGACTCTAGGCCAGTTATAAACATTGAAAAGAGTAAAGGACACAAACTGACCTTACAAATCACCTCTGTGTTTAAAAATCCACGCCACCACTTCTAGTTCCTGTCACTGAGCAAATTCTGCATCTGTTTGTCACCTTCCCCTTAAACCCATGAGCTTTCATTTTCTTTAAATAAAGCTTTCTGAAAGTTCTTGCATAAATATCTATTGCACTTCCTTCGTCAGACTTCTGAGCTATCACATCAAAAAGATTGATTAATTTGATTTGACATAATTTGCCTTTAACAAGCCCATGATTTAACTTGATTTAACTATGCCTTTCCAAATGAAAATTCATTTTGATACTATTGCTGGAGTATAGAATTCCAAATTTGTTACTGAAAATTACTCTTGATGGATATAGACAGGTAATACATGAAGGAAAAGGAATAGAAAGATAATCTTGAAAGATTGAGATGTCATGGATAGAATAGGAGGATCGCAGGATTCAAGAAGGCAGCTCCCACCCACCTTCTAATGGGCAACTGGGGACGGACAATAACTCCTGACCCAGCTAATAATACTCACATTCCTGAGTGAATAAAAAAGTGGAGGATAAATATCTGAACAGATTTGTTAAGCTGACTGACTTGTTTCAGTGCTCTATGTTATACTTATTTTAATGGAACACTTCACAGAATTAATTACACCAAAATGCATTGATTGTTGTCATACAGAGACGTGCCACAGCCATGCTTTACAGTGAGATGCCACAAACCAAAGTCTATTTGTATTTTAGGAATTTTAAACAAGTATTTATTTATTCATGGAATGTGAACATTGCTGGCCAAGTTAGTACCTATTCCCATTGTGAGCTGAGAAAATGATGAGCTGCCTTCTTGAACCACTACAGTACATGTGGTAGAGCTACTGGGCAGCTCTCTTAGATAGGAATTTCCTAGGGTTTCAACCCAGCAACAGCAATGTATTTCTAAGTCGGGATAGTATGTGAATTGCTGGGGTTTGCGTTTGCATGTGAGTGTCAGCCTAGTCCTTCTAAGTTTTAGAGTTGTGAGTGTGGGAGATGCTATCAAAAAGCAAGGTAAGTTATTTTACTGCATCATATAGATGGTAAATAGACAATAGACAGTAGATGCAGGAGTAGGCCATTCAGCCCTTCGAGCCAGCACCACCATTCATTATGATCATGGCTGATCATCCACAATCAGTATCCTGTTCCTGCCTTATCCCCATAACCCTTGATTCAACTATCTTTAAGAGCTCTATCCACCTCTTTCTTGAAAGTATTCAGAGACATGGCCTGGTCTTCTGGGGCAGAGCGTTCCATATATCCACTACTCTCTGGGTGAAGAAGTTTCTCCTCAACTCTGTTCTAAATGGCCTAGCCCTTATTCTTAAACTGTGTCCTCTGGTTCTGGACTCACCCATCAGCGGAAACATGCTTCGGGCCTCCAGAGTGTCCAATCCATTAACAATTTTGTAAGTCTCCATCAGTTCCCCTCTCAGCCTTCTAAACTCAAGTGTATACAAGCTCAGTCGCTCCAACCTTTCAACATATGATAGTCCCTCCATTCTGGGAATTGACCACATGGACCTACGCTGCACTCCCTCAATAGCCAGACTATCCTTCCTCAAATTTGGATACCAAAACTGCACACAGTACTCCAGGTGCGGTCTCACCAGGGCCCTGTACAGCTGCAGAAGGACCTCTTTGCTCCTATACACAATTCCTCTTGTTATGAAGGCCAGCATGCTATTAGCTTTCTTCACTGCCTGCTGTATCTGCATGCTTGCTTTCATTGACTGATGTATAAGAACACCTAGATCTCGTTGTACTTTCCCTTTACCTAACTTGACTCCATTTAGATCGTCGGAGAAAGTGAGGACTGCAGATGCTGGAGATCAGAGCTGAAAATGTGTTGCTGGAAAAGCGCAGCAGGTCAGGCAGCATCCAAGGAGCAGGAGAATCGACGTTTCGGGCATGATTCCTGAAGAAGGGCTCATGCCCGAAACGTCGATTCGCCTTATCCTTGGACGCTGCCTGACCTGCTGCGCTTTTCCAGCAACACATTTTCAGCTCCATTTAGATAGTAATCTGCCTTCCTGTTCTTGCCACCAAAGCAGATAACCATATATTTATCCACATTAAACTGCATCTGTCATGCATCAGTCCACTCACCTAGTCTGTCCAAGTCACTCTGTATTCTCATAACATCCTCCTCACATTTCACCCTGCCACCCAGCTTTGTGTCATCAGCACATTTGCTAATATTACTTTTAATGCCTTCATCTATATCATTGATGCTAGAGCCACTGAGCACAAGAGGCTGTGTCTCCCAGATAATGCCAATTGTTTTTCAGTTTTGATCGAACTGCATTCATCCAGACAAGTAAGAAATATTCTACCACACTCCATGAAATAACTGCACTGTTCCCAGCACCTTCCTGTCTGTCCTCACGTAATCACACATTCACAGTGTATTTGGAGGTGTTGGAAGACCCATTTGCCAATTGGTCAATTAAAGGCAATCCTAGCTACCATTGGATTCAACCCAGATGTGTTCAGGGAAAGGTGGGGCATGGGGTGCTTTGTTTCCCCCACCAACTCTATTTTGATTTGACCCTTGCCCCCCCCCTTCACTTTTTTGTTCATGCAGGCTTTGCCCTTAAGGAATTGGGCAACTCTTGTCACTAGTCACTCCAGTGTCTTTTCTTCCTGGTGGTAGAATAGGAATGAAGTTTTCTGCACTTTTCCTCACTGTGTCCTACACCTACACGCACGCGACATGGGTGCTGGGAGAAATAAGCACTACTGCTATTTGGCAAAAAAAACAATAACCAGGAGATTAGAATCTCTTCAATTGAGAAAGAAAATGTTACCAGAAGATTTAGAATCTCCTCAGTTCGGGGGACTGACTCCAAGCCAGCTGGCCACCGGCAGTGTATTGTGCATAAGTAAATGAAGGGTCACTTGGTGACAGAATACCGGCCTCTGTGCTGTCATTTCAACTGCTAAACAGCAACTGTTCCAACATAATAACATGCCATAAACACACCTTTGGCAAAGGCAAATTCCATAAAATAGTTCGTCTCATGTGCAAATCCACCAGCAGGAAGAGAAACCCAGTGTTTATCTGTAACAGCTTCCACATACAGCTTCAAGGCCCAAGCCCAAAAGTTAGAACTAAAGTCCTGGTTCTGTAGAAGCTTGACCCCACCCCTTCATGCTGCTTCTATTGATCTAACTTAAAAAGAAAACAAAGCTAGCTGGGCTCAGAGAAGACAGCTCATCTCCAATTTTATATATAAAAACAGAAATTTAACCCAGCACTAACAGAGGTCATCACCAAGTATGCAGTCAGGCTAATGGTCATGTGTGTGTGTGTGTGTGTGTGTGTGTGTGTGGTTACCTCCTTCACAGACCTCCTTCCCATTTTCATGAATTTCCCCAGCACTCTGTGTCCACCCCAGAATTCAACTTGTGAGAAACTACCATGAATTAATAAAGGTTAATAAAAATTTTAGTTTTAAAAATCCATTAAGGCGACTTTCTATGTGGAGTTTGCACATTCTTCCCGTATCTGTGTGGGTTTCCTCTGGGTGCTCCTGTTTCCTCCCACAATCCAAAAATGTGCAGGTTAGGTGAATTGGCCATTCTAAATTGCCCGTAGAGTTAGGTGAAAGGGTAAATGTAGGGGAATGGGTCTGGGTGGGTTGCGCTTCAGCGGGTCAGTGTGGACTTGTTGGGCCGAAGGGCCTGTTTCCACACTGTAAGTAATCTAATCTAATACCACTATTGTCTGCATCCTGAAGACATTGTTATCAGATTGGGCTTG
Source organism: Chiloscyllium plagiosum (assembly GCF_037043375.1). Taxonomy (NCBI): domain Eukaryota; kingdom Metazoa; phylum Chordata; class Chondrichthyes; order Orectolobiformes; family Hemiscylliidae; genus Chiloscyllium; species Chiloscyllium plagiosum. Next base: position 76,553,261 of record NW_028270141.1, on the reverse strand, counting down.
CAGAATTTGGTGAGAGAATCAATATGAGGTAAAAATCCTGTTTGACCTAGCTCTTCCCAATCATCCTATCACAGATACCTCTGCCTATGTCGTTATCTCTAGGAGTAACTCCTCCATAATACCTGTGAATCAAAGACCTATCTTCAGACTGAGCCCACCCATCCATCACTTTGTGCAGCAATACCTCTGTGTTTCTTGGAATGGACTCAGATCAGCTCAAAACTGGGCATTTTGCGCCATCAACCACAGAATTTTTTTCATTATCTATTCACAGGATGAGGGCATTGCTGGCTAGATCAGCATTTATTGCCCATCTCTAAGTACCCAGAGAGCAGTTAAGAATTAATCACATTGCTGTGGGTCTGGAATCACATGTAGGCCAGAATAGGTAGTTTCCTCCCCTAAAGGGCATTAGTAAACCAGATGAGTTTTTTTCCTGACATTCAACAGTGGATTCATGGTCATCATTAGACTGTTTAATTTCAGATTTTTATTGAATTCAAGTTCTACCATCTGCCATGGTGTGATTTGAACACGTGTCCCCAGAACATTACTTTGATCTCTAGGTTAACAGTCCAGCAATAATACCACTAGGCCATCATCTCCCCATTCCATTCCATCACATCTTGGCCAGCATATTCCTCCATCTACCATTACTAATAATCCAGGTGATCAACTTTCAATAGGGACTATGGAAGATCATGCCATGAGCAATGTTGAATATACTTGAACATGTGTTAGTCTGCAAAATAGGCATGCTGAATTGTTTAGAGCATATTCACAAGTAAAAGCAGCATGCCATAGATGGAACAACATGATCCTACAACCAATAGATCAGTCAAAAGCTCTATCATATTCAGCAGTGAATTGCTATGGGACAACAACAATTGTTTTACTGTATAAGATGCCTTTGATGTAATGAAATGTGCAAAAATGCTTCAAAGGAGCTTTGTAGCATTTAAAATGTGACACCAGAGCAGAAAAGGAGATACTAATTCAGATGAACAGAAGTTTGATCAAAGTGAAAGTTCTGAAAATCCTTAAAAGAGAAAGTGTGTCAGATGTTTACGAAGGGATGTGCAGAACTTTAGCAACTGAAGGTATGGGCACCAGTGGTGGAGTAATTAACATTCGGGATTCTCAAGAATCCAGAATTAGAGGAGGACAGATATTTTAAAGGGTTATGAGGTTCAGGAGAATACAAACATAGGATGATAGGATACATATAGATACTGACATGGAGAGTTTAAAAATGATGATGCAAACTTTAAAGTTGAGGCATTTTTAAATCATGAGCCAATATTTGACCACAGGAGTGAATGGAAATAAGTTAGGACACAAAAAGCAGAGCTTTGAATTACATCACCTTTACAGAGACTGCAGTGTGGAAAACCACCCAAGAATGTATTGGATTAATCAAGTCAAGAGGTAACAGATGCACAGGTGAGAGTTTCAGCAATAAATGACTTAAGGTAGGGACAGAGTCAAGCAATATTACAAAAGTGGAAGTAAGTGATTTTAATGATGATACAGATATGTGATCATAAATTCATCAGAGCAAAACGTTACAGTTTGGCTTAATCTCTGACAGTGCCAACGAGAAATTTGAAATCAGTGACTTGGGAATGCTATTTGTGACTTTGGCCCTTCTACTATTTAGTGAAGGAACATTGCTAATCCAGTAATGGACATCACACAAACAATTTGACAAATTAACAACACAAACATCTGATCAGAAGAGAATATTTCAAAAAGCATTCTCGGTGTTTGCACCTACCAGATGAAAGCATAAGACAGGCCTTTATTTATGTAATAATCTCAGGCCAGAAATTAGAAGTGGATGATCTATTTTGATCCCCTTTCAAGAAAATAAATCACTTGCTATACAGTGCTTTAGTAAAGAGTTTACCATTTAGCTGGAATGGTATTTTAATTGTCCAGAGGATGTCACTGACACTGTTGGTGAAGGTTAGCTCCAAGCACTTGAGTTAGCTAAATTGTGTCAAATCTTTGACTGCCAATTTTGAAAGTTTGCTGTTCATGCCTTTAAGATGCCCTGATGGTTAATGGCAGTATTTCTCTTTAAGGTACACGTTAATAGATATCTTGCGTGCCATATTGCTATCATTGGAAGCAATGATTGAAGACCCAGAACTTCAAGTGAATGGATTTATTTTGATCATCGACTGGAGCAACTTCACTTTCAAACAAGCCTCTAAACTCACCCCAAGTATGCTTCGACTGGCTATTGAGGGACTGCAGGTACAAATATTTATTGTTTGCAATGGAAATATTTAATCAAGATACAGATATTTTCAGTTCAATTGTTATATTTATTCTTGAATCACATCATTTCATTGTACACAAATATATTATTGTCCAAGATTTTCTTGCTTTTATACGTGATAATTATATTTTGAGAGCAAATGACTTTATATAAATAATTGGATATTCCCCAGGAGGAACGTTTGGTAATCAATATGTGAAGGACATTGCTCTTGCAGAAAGAAGCAGTTCAAGATGAAGTGATTTTATGGAATGAATATACTGCAGTACTAATCAAGAATAATAGCTTTATCAAAGCTATGCGCTCATTTCCTATGTTTTGTCTATCCTAACAATCTAGCCATTGATTGCTATTATATCCCATTATGTTAGACTAGCTCTCAAAATATATTTGTACATAGATAAATTTAAAATAAAATCACTTTGCACTGCAAAATGCAAGATGTAAGAGGGTGAATTAAAATGTATTGTTTAATTTTTACTTGGCATAGGTCACTCATTGAAGCTGGGAATTTAGTTCCCTGAACTAATTTCCTTGAACATCTGAACATTATAAAAATAAAATAAAATTGCATTTTGAATGAAGTTATTTGGGCCATAGAATCTTCCATAGCCAGCAGACACATATTTGAGTTTAATAGCCAGTTGGATAATCACCCTTTTTTAAAATCAGACTTTACTTATGCATGATGAATAATTACTATTTTACTGAGAATAGCAAACATTTCATCTTCAGTTTTGAAAACAGATGTGCCCATTTTTATTTTAATTATTAAGGACCCAAAAATTGAAGCGTATGATTGCTGACAATGGGATTTGCTAGGAATGGATTACTAATGAACAAAACGGTCATTATGATACACCTGCAACTTTAATTCCCAATTATCTTATGAGCCATTTAAATGATATAAATGTTTAAAAGTTCATAATTGCAGTTGAAGATTGCATAATAAGGCAACACATAACCTATTCTCCTCACATCCCATGAAAGGTTGAAAAAAATGTGGAGAATCACTCAATAAAAATTATGGAAAACTCAATTTCCTAATCAAGCCTTGGTTGTGCTAGTAAATTCTATAATGGACTGTTGCAAAAGGTTTTTCTATGGGCAGAAGAAATGCCAATGTGCCAGAGATAGTAAGTGTTGAAATATGCCATTGAGATGTAACTGAAGTGCCAATTATTCAGATAATCTGGTAGAAAGTTTGGAAGAAGTTAGATAGCTTGCAGAAGGATGGAAAGTTGGGAGATAACTATTAAATCTATGGACTGAAGTTGCAGTCCATAGATTTCATGAACATACTAGAATCTTAGTGGGCGGCACGGTGGCGCAGTGGTTAGCACTGCTGCCTCACAGCGCCAGAGACCCGGGTTCAATTCCCGACTCAGGCGACTGACTGTGTGGAGTTTGCACATTCTCCCCGTGTCTGCGTGGGTTTCCTCCGGGTGCTCCGGTTTCCTCCCACAGTCACAAAGATGTGCGGGTCAGGTGAATTGGCCATGCTAAATTGCCCGTAGTGTTAGTTTAAAGGGGTAAATGTAGGGGTATGGGTGGGTTGCGCTTCGGCGGGTCGGTGTGGTCTTATTGGGCCGAAGGGCCTGTTTCCACACTGTAAGTAATCTAATCTAATCTTATTGGTAAAAAAATGCGTCCGACAAGGGTTTCTCCCGACATAAAGTCAAGTTAACAAGGATATGATTTATAGGAACTGTTAATAACTCCAAAGTGGAAGGAGTGCAAAGCTGGATGTTTTGGAGGAGTAGACAAGAAAATCTTGGTCCTCCTGGCTCTGAGCTAATGCTCAAATATACTTACTTCTTCCAATTTCTGGGAGAGATCTGGGAAATCCAGCACTCAGTGTCCTAAAAATAAAACATAAAATGGTCATGAACAGTCTCTTCAAAATATTTTAATGAATAACTTACAATGAGAGAGTGGGTTAGTTACCTATGTTATCTGTTAATGGGCGATAGTGGCTTAACGCTAATGCAACTGGGCTAGTAATCCAGAGCTCATGATAATCCTCTGAGACATGGGTTCAAATCCTCCCATGGCAGCTGGTGGAATTTAAATTCAATGAATAAATCTGGAATTATAAAGCTATAAACATCCATCTTGCCTTTAGTGAGTCTTTTATCCTTCCCTGGTCTAGTCCACATGTGACTCCAGATCCAGAGCAGTGTTGTCTCTTAACTGCCTTCTGACATGGCCATTCAGTTCAAGGGCAACTGGGCATGGGCAAGAAATGTTGGCCTTGACAGTGACTCCCATGACCAATGAAAGAATAAAGAAATAAAAAGCTAGATATCGAATGGTTTCAAGACAGATTTGTGTTGCTTATCAATCAAAGGGATGGACAGAGTGTCATAGTCATGTAGTCATTCAGCAAGGAAATAACCTTTCAGTCAAACCAGTCCAGGCTGGGCATAATCCCAAACTAAATTATTCCCACCTGCCTGCTCCTGGCCCATATCCCTCCAAACCTTTCCTGTTCATGTACTTATCCAAATGTCGTTTAAAGGTTGTAATTGTGCTCACATCCACCACTTCCTCAGGAAGTTCATGTCACACACAAACCACTCTCTGTGTAAAAAATTGTCCCTCATGTCTTTCTTAAATCTCTCTCCTCTCATCTTAAACATGTGCCCCCTACTATTGAAATCCCTATCTCAAGGAAAATACACCTATCTGTACCTCTCATGATTTCATAAACTTGTATAAGGTCACCTCCCAACCTCCTATGCTCCAGTGAAAAAAGTCCCAGCCTATCCAGTCTTCCTTTATGACTCAAACCTTTCATACCCAGCAACATCTTGGTAAATCTCTTCTGAACCCTCTCTGGCTTAATAATACCCTTCCTACGACTGGGTGACCAGAACTGGGCATAGTACTCCAGAAGAGGCCTCTCCAATATCTTGTACAACCTCAACATTATGTCCCAACCCCTATACTCAAAAGGTGTGAGCAATGAAAGTTGTTGAATGGCACAGTGCTACATCAGTCTTACATTTGCACCAAGTGCTCGTTGTGTATGTGGCAAACATGCTGCATATTTTCTTATTTTAACTTTAAAATTGACATTTTTGACTTTATTGGGGTATTGAATCAGCTGTTTGTTAGACACCACAAACGGTTTATTTTCATACGCCGTGTGTAATAGGCAGCTAGTCCGTTATCCGTCAATTTTACTTACACTGCAAGCCTGTATTATACAGCCATTTGCTTCCAGAAACATTATAAAGAAGCAAACTTAGCTAGCTTGTACCAACTGCTTTTTACGGTCTTTAATAGGGTATGTGGCAACACCAGTACCCTATGTTGTGGAGGTCTCAGCAGGTATGATGTGGTGAATTAGGTGGCTTAATGTTTGGCACACTCACCTCAATTCAGTCAGAGAACGGTTAGGAGGAGCTATAATGGAGGCTTCTCAGACTTCATTAAACTTCCAGTAGTCCTCATGTACCTACACCAGTAGACACAGAGGGCAATATCTTACAGTAATTGCATTTGTGGTGACTTATTGTTGCCATTTTTGTCATTTCATTGAAATTTTAATCATGGGACAGAGGTAGTGGCTTTGAAACCAATAATCCAATGGCAGTTAAGGAGACATCTAGTAAATATTTTAGGTTCAGAAGGATTTGTAGTTGATATAGATAGTTGTGTATTCATTGACTGGTGGCAACCTTCCGTCTCAAATGACAATGGTTTGTGTTGTGGTAGTCAATAATGTGAAAAAGTATTAATAATAAGCAGTAATAACAAAGTTGTAAGTTTATATCAAAGTCCATTGCAAAATTAAAAATATAGAGCTGAGCTGACTAATGCCTGTTGCTCCACCATAAGACCTTAGGACGATAAGACATAGGAGCAGAAATTAGGCCATTCAGTCCATCGAGTCTGCTTTGCCATTCAATCATGGCTCATAGATTTCTCAACCCCATTCTCCCGCTTTCTCCCCCTAGCTGTTGATCCCCTTGACAATATCTCCATCTTAAATATACTCAATGATCCAGTCTCCACAGCCTTCTGTGGCACTGAATTCCATAGATTCACCGCTCTCTGGCTGAAGAAGTTTCGCCTTATCTCCATTCTAAAAGGGCCTCCCTTTATTCTAAGGCTGTGCTCTTGGGTCCTAGTCTCTCCTACCAATGGAAACATATTCCCAACATCCACTCTGTCAGGCCATTCAGTATTCAGTAAGTTTCAATTAGATCCCCCCCTCATCCATTTAAATTCCATTGAGCATAGTCCCAGAGTCCTCAAACGTTCCTTGTATGTTAGACTTTTCATTCCTGGGACCATTCTTATGAACCTCCTCTGAACCCACTCCAGGACCAATACATCGTTCCTGAGATATGGGACCCAAAACAGCTCACAATACTCTAAATGTGATCTGACCAGAGCTTCATAGACCCTAGGAAGTACATCCCTGCTTTTATCTTCAAGTCCTTTCAAAATAAATGCTAACATTGCATTTTCCATCCTAACTATTGACTCAGCCTGCAAGTTTACCTTGAGAGAATCCTGGACTTGAAGTCCCAACTTTCTTTGCATTTCAGACCTCTGAATTTTCTCCCCATTTAGAAAATAGTTTATGCTTCTATTCTCCCTGACAAAGTGCATGATCTCACACTTTCCCACGTTGTACTCCATCTGCCTGTTCTTTGCCCATTTTCCTAACCTGTCCAAATCATGTCCAAGGTGGCTGATGTCTACATCTGGGCCATTCATTTGATGCATTCTGAGTTACTCATAAACTGTCACTCAGTACCACTCACTGATATTTTTGATATCACTCACTTGAGCGGAGTTAACTCGAATTTTAACCTTTAATAGGATCATGAACTAAAATTTGGACTTAAGAGTTCAAAATTTATTTTCAATATGTAATTCTATCCAAGTGTTTTTCCATTAACTAACCTTTAGCAACTATTATATACACTTCTCATGCATAATCCATCCCAAGACAAATAATGAAAGAAAGATAAACGAGTTTGTGAGGTCCCCAGAGAGATCAATTTGAGGAAACTTTTAAAAAGGGAAAAATAGTAGACTTTATAAGTATAATTTGTTATCTCTCTCAGCTTTTGTTAACTAAGGTTTGGATTAGTATGTTTCTTAAATTATCAGTGTGAAAAATAGTTTCTTAGGGAAGAATCTCCCAGCCTTTGAACAATATAGATTGGGATGAGGGGGGGGGGGTTGGAAATTTGAGAGAATTACGTGAGTGTCGATTGGGGCCTTCCCTGACATCAAGAGAAACAAGTCACATTTTCCAACTCAATTCTGAACATTGAGATGAGATTTTTGGTTGTGAGCAGAGGGAAGCATATTAACAGTGATTAGCTCTTGTTATCACCTTTATTATTACTTAATCTCACCTCATTAATACATATTCTTCTATTCTACCATTTAGAGTCATAAAGTCATAGAGATGTACAGCATGGAAACAGACCCTTTGATCCAACGTGTCCATGCCGACCAGATATCCCAACCCAATCTAGTCCCACCTGCCAGCATCCCTCCAAACCCTTCCTATTCATATACCCATCCAAATGCCTCTTAAATGTTGCCATTTAAATTGTACCAGACTCCACCACTCCCTCTGGCAGCTCATTCCATCCACATAGCACCCTCTGCGTGAAAAAGTTGCCCCTTAGGTCTCTTTTATATCTTTCCTCCCCTACCCTAAACCTATGCCCTCTAGTTCTGGACTCCCCAACCCCAGGGAAAAGACTTTATCTATTTATCCTATCCATGCACTTGCTGTTAGAATGCTGAGATGCTGAGAATTCCTGACAAAGTCAGCATGGGTACCCAGTGACCCCGACTTATCACTTGCTCCTTTGGATCTCCATCTTGGAATTTCTAGTAACAATATTTCAGAGCATGTTGACAGTGACATGCATCCAGAGTCCACAGACACTGGCACTCAAAACAGTAAGGAGAAATTTCTCAGATAAATAGCAAACAGTTGGAAATTATAATCTGCACTATTAGTGACTAAACACCTAACTTCTGCATAAGATATTCTCCATTTTGACCTTCATTAAAATAAGGCATGGAATAATGAAATGGACTGCATGTACTTGATATCACCAATAGAAACAAATCCATTTTGAAGAAAATTGCTCGAAAAAAAAACTTAATAAATAGACTTTCAGCCTAAACACTTCTCATCCTACTTATAATTTTCTGATTTTCAGATTATTTGCTATGTCTGAATGAGGCAGATTTGCTTGTTGCTGCATCTGAAATTACTGAACTTGATTACTTGGTTGCAACACATAGTTGACCACTGGGGAGAGTCCTTTATAAGTGTAAGGATCCAATTTTGCTCTATGCACTGCAACAAATTATTTTTGGTATAGGGACAGAAGCATTTGTCCCATTGTCTATTTATCAAATTTGCTATATTCAATTTCTTTTATCTGATACATTCAACCATCTCTGAAAATTTAGTGCAGTGTTAATAATCAGTCATGTGAATAGTATAATGCTTACATGAACTATCACCTGTTATTTTAACTTTTTAAAATCATTGTCTTAAGGTGGCCAATAATGGTAGTTTATGTAGGTTACTTCGATGCAAAGTGATCTAATGGAGATTACGATATTCACCATACAGGTCTACATAACCTGGTTGATCTCAGGTGTAGAGGTACTATCTTTGGAGGAGAGGTTGAATAGGTTGGACCCGTACTCTTTGGTGTTGAGAAGAATGAGTGATGATCTCATTAAAACACTCAAGATTCTAAGGGGACTTGACAAGATAGATGTGGAATGTTGTTTACCCTGTTGGGAGAGTCTGGGACCAAAGGGGACAATCTCAGAATAAGGAGCTGTGCATTCAAGACAGAAATTAAGAGGAATTTTTTCTCCCTGAGGGTAATGAATTTATGGAATTCTTTATTGCATAGGACTGTTGATAATATATTCAAGGCTGAGATAAACTGATTTTGAATTAGTAAGGGAATCAAAAGTTATGGGGAAAAAGCAGGAAAGTGAAGCTGAGATTATTGGATCAGCCATTGAATGACTGGAAGACTTGGACTAAATAACGTACTTCTGTTCCTATGACCTTCATCTTCCTATATTCCAGGTATAACTCTTAAACAGCAGACAATTTGCTCATAATTTTTGTTGACTTCAGTCCTGTCAGAACCCAAACTGGGCATCAGGGAGCAGGTTAATGCTGGACAATTGCTGCTTGGTAGCACTGTTGATGACACCTTCCATCACTTTATCGGTGATCAAGAGGAGAATGATATGGAGATAATGAATTGTCCTGTTTTTGGTGTACAGGACGTTCTGGGCTATTCTTCACATTGCTGAGTAGATGGAAATGTCGTAACCGCATTGGAACAGCTTGGCTAGGGATATGACAAGTTCTCCAGTGTTCAGGAATATTGCCAGAATGTTTTCAGGACTTGTAACCTTTGCAGTATCCAGTGTCTCCAGTGACTTCTTGTGATCATGCTGATTTGGCTGAAGACTGGCATTTTTACTGCTGGCGTCCTCTAGAGGAGGCTGAGATGGATCATCCACATGGCACTTCTGGCAGCAGATTATTGCAAATACTTCAGTTTTATCTTTTGCACTAAAGTGCTGGGCTTCCACATCATTGAGGATGATCCTCTTCCTCCAGTGAGTTGTTTAATCATCCACCACCATTCACGACTGGATGTGGCATGACTACAGAGCTTAGATCTGATCCGTTGGTTATGGAATTGCTTAACCCTATCTATCACTTGTTGCTTTTGCTGTTTGCATGTAAATAGCCTTGTGTTGTAGCTTCACCACGTTGGCTCCTAACCTTGTTCTCTTCATTGAACCAGAGTTGTTTCCCCTGGCCTGATGACAATAATCGGATTGTGGATATGCCAGGCCATGGGGTTACAGATTGTGGCAGAGTACAATTCTGCTGATGCCCCACACAGGTATATAGTCTTGAGTTGCTAGATCTGTTCAAAGTCTATCCCATTTAGTCATGATCTGGAGATGCCGGTATTGGACTGGGGTGTACAACGTTAAAAATCACACAACACCAGGTTATTGTCCAACAGGTTTAATTGGAAGCACTAGCTTTCTGAGCGATGCTCCTTTATCAGGTGGTTGTGGAGCAGCGCTCTGAAAGCTAGTGCTTCCAATTAAACCTGTTGGACTATAACCTGGTGTTGTGTGATTGCTAAACTTACCCTATTTAGCATGGTGATACTGCCTCACAAGTTAATTGAAGGAATTCTCAGTGTGAAGACTGGACTTCATCTCCTCAAGGACTGTGCGGTGGTTACTCCACTGATACTGACATGGACAGATGTAACTGTAGTAAGCAGATTGGTGCGGATGAGATTAACAATGATTTTTCCTCTTGTTTGTTCCCTCACCACCTGAGACTGACCAAGTCTAGCAGCAATTCCTTTTAGGACTCATCCATCTTGGCTAGTGGTTTCACCACTGGTGGGAGATATTGAATTTACTCAGCCATAGTACATTTTGTGCTCTCTCCAAATGGTATTCTACACGCAGGAGTGTTAATGTTTCAACTGGCGATGTAGCAGAGTTGGGGTGGGGGAGGGGGTGGTGGTGGTGGTGGGTGGTGGTGGAGGGGAATGTTGTGGGGTGGGAGAGGGAAATGTGGAAGTGGTGGTATATGGTAATTAGCAGGAGCTTTCCCTGCCACATTTGACCTGATGACATGAGACTTCATAAGGTCAACGACCACTGTCAGGCAATTGGCCGCTCCCACTCTGTCCCCTCTGCTGGGTCTGTCCTGCTCGTGGAGTAGCGCATGTCCAATGATAGTAATGGTGGTGTCTTGGACATTGTTTACATGATATGAGATTGGCAAATGCCTTTACTTTTTTTCAGTCTCACTGGTTGATGAAATGCAAAAAATGGTTTCAGTAATTGGCAGCAGTTTGCTGCATGTCTTATGACACTGAATCGAAACTGTCGAGCAGTATTCATGTTGTTTTACTGTTTGCTGGTGAATGTTTGCAATTTTGTTGAACTGACGGGCACAAAATTGAGCCTGCTGAAAATTCTTAATCCGTGATATGGGACAGTATGGTGACTTAGTGGTTAGCAATGTTGCCTCACAGCACTCCGGATTCCAGTTCAGTTCTATCCTCGGGTGGATCATGGATCATAGAATCCTTACAGTGTAAACAGGCTCTTTGGCCCAACAAGTCCACACCGACCCTCCAAAGAATCACCCACCCAGACCCATTCCCCTATTACTCTACATTTACCCCTGACTAATACACCTAACCTACACATCCCGAACACAACTGGCAATTTAGCATGGCTAATTCACCTAACCTGCACATCGTTGGACTGTGGGAGGAAACCAGAGCACCCAGAGAAAACCCACACAGACATAGGGAGAATGTGCAAACTCCACACACAGTCATCCAAGGCAGGAATCAAATACAGTTCCCTGGTGCTGTGAGGCAGCAATGCTAACCACAGAGATGCCCCAGGGAGTTTGCATGTCCTCCCTGTGTCTGAATGGGATTCCTCCAGGTACTTTGGTTTCCTCCCACAGTCTAAAGATGTACAGGTCAGATGGATTGACCATGCTAAATTGCCCATAATGTGCAGGCTAGGTGGATTGGCCAGAGAAAATGCATAGATTTGATGGGCTGAATGGCCTGTTTCCACACTGTAGTGATTCTATGTAAAAGCAAATATTGAGCTGGCATAAGTTTGATAATGATCACAAGGTGGCAAATGTGACAACTACTTTAATTTCACAACAAAAGTGTTTGCAGGATGCCAAAATATTACAGAAGGTGATGTGAATTTATCTTCTCAACATAATTCAGTAGTAAACTGTTAATACAGTTTCCAGTGCTAGTTTCCTGAGATCATATATCCTTGAGCTATTATTATTGGTCAGGTTCTGTTTGCTTTAATGCAACGTTATGGCTATACCGCACATGATTTTGGAAGGTTGTGTTAGTATCTCATAGATTTTGAGCTCTCACTTAAGGTCACACTTTTGATTAGTTCCAGGACACAGTGGCAACTGAAGTAGGTACAGCTGCATTTTACAATAACAGGCTGTGTGCTGCAAAATGTAAACTTGTTGTTTCTCATATGGCGCACTGCGTGAGAGGGCAGTATCAGGGTACAGAAAGATGAAAGAGAAGCAAATAGTGATGAACAAAATCGCCAAAAATAAACACCATCAGAAAAGGTGAAACAAGTACCAAGAAAAACATGGATAGTAGAACTTGACACTTGGTAGAGGTAGAAATTGGGCAAACCTGGTTTATTTTCACTTGAATGTCAGAGGCTGAGGGGTGAACTGATCGATGGTTACAAAATTATGAGAGGCATGGATAGAATACATAGTCTTTTTCTAAGGGTAGAAATATCAATTACTCAGGGACATAGGTTTAAAGTAAAAGCAGGAAAGTTTAAAGGAGATGTGAGAGGCAGGTTTTGACACAGAGAGTGGTAAGTGCCAGAGGTGGTAGTAGAAGCAGATACAATAATAAAATTTAAGACATATATTCACAGACCTGTGAATAGGCAGGGAATAGAGGGAAATGGCACTCATAGAGGCAGAAGGTTTTTAGTTTAGAAAGGCATCATTTGTCAACTAAGGCTTGGTGAGCCAAAGGGCCTATTCCTGTGCAGTACTGTTTTTTCTTTTTTATTTTTTGTACAAAAATTAAAGAAAGCCACAGTAGATGTAAAAAATGGACCAGATAGAAAATTAGGCAATGTACTCTGAGTTCCATTCCTCCTCCTTGGCACACCAGTCTGTAAAATCTCTCTGATACAAAACACCAGGGACTGAGAAAAGACCTGGTGAGCAATAAACACGTGCAGACCATCTTGTTCTGGAGTATAGGGTCTTGTCTTCAAACCAGAGAGCCGGGGTGAAACCTGCAATGCCTCTAGTTGGTAAGGCCTGTGGTGATGCCACTGTGAGACCCACTCCTGAAATCAAGACCCCAGGGTGACCTGCCAGGCAGAGGCCAGTATCTACAGAGATCAGCAGCATCACTTGGGAAGCTGGTTGCTGCTGGATGGTGATATTCTAGAAAGACAGGATCTTGCAGGATCCAGGTTATAGGTAAACAATGTGGGGTCGATAAGTGAGGTTATTTGGGGAGGAGGCAAGAGGATCAGAAGCAAGGGGTAGAGTGCATGGCTCTGGATTGGGACTCTTACTCTACTTTCTAATTATTCAGCCCCTTGACCTGACAGCAATTGTCATTCATTGAAGAATCCTCCCCAAAGAAGTATCAGACAACCCACATAAATGTACAAGCCATGCACACCAAATGGTAACAGATCCATTTAAAATGCGGTTAGTCCAGCAGTGGCACTCATAAGTGGTCCTTCATTGACAATGAAGAGCTTTAATTGGCTGCAGGGTGAGTAGGTCATCCAGACACCCTCCCGCCCAGAATTGAAATCCGCTGGGGGTACATCATCACTCCATTCAATTAAATGTTTTTCCTGCCTTCTCCACATACTCCATGCTTCTCCTATTGTCAGTGTCTGCAGTCCTCCATACACTCCATTTGTTAGCTTTGGTGGGAAACAATCATAGAATCTATATCACCTTGGGTTCATTCTAATCTTTTCACATGGAAAAGAATATCGCTAGAATATCAAAGCATTAAAATAATCTAGCAAAGGAGGACATGGTAAGAGAATAAGCAAAAATAAAGATACAAATCAAAGAAAGAGGAAGATTGGAAAATTAAATATTTATAGGTGAAGAATTCAATAAAATAAAAAAAACAGAAGAAAAGTAATCATAAATCCTCATGAAATAGTTTCAAAACAATGTATTGCATTTTCTAATCCCATTGCTCCATTTTGTGTGTATTTAGTCATCACAGTCTCCTGTATATTTTATAACGTTCATTACTTTAGCCACAGCCAAGGCAGAAAATTCCATGCTATTCCTGATGACTTTACCTAACCTTGCTTTTGGTTTTTAGTGCATTTTTATGGGTTTCCATTAGTCTTAATCTTGTGACTTCAGGCAGGATTTTTCTGGAGTCTTGATGATTCAGGAAACATTTGAAAACAGCAGCCGGGACCTGGATATGGATGTTTGGTCTCCATTTCCAGCTAATAACAGGCGGGAAAAGAGGGTGGGGTATGAATTACACAGGCAGGAAACAGGAATCAGTTCGGCCATTTGGAAATATGTTGAGTTGAAACAGACTAATTTTTGATGCTCCAAGTGTCTTAACCTGCAGTATGTGAGTTGTGAATTTATAGTGAATACATAAACATTTTTGAAGGCTTCATAAAAGACGATACCTTTCTGCAAAGCTCTACAAAGTAACATTTTAAGCAAAGAAGTTTTACTTCAGAGACAGAAGTGGATAAGAGGGGGAGGAAGAGGGAGAGAGGAGTAGAGTTGTGAAAAAGGAAAGGCAGGTACGTATGGCACTTCTGGTTTATTTCCAGCTTTAGCTGGATAATTAGGAGTCAGAACACCCTGCCAAACTGGGTTAAAGTTGTCTGTTGTGAAGAAAGAAGCTGAGAAAAATTGACCCAGCACCTTCCCATGCATGGGAGACATAGAGTGGGCAGTGGCAGCCAGCACAAAGGTACCCAGGCAGGAGTTAGGAACTGATAGAGCCACTAAAATGGTGTAGTGAGGAGGTGGCAGGAATAATATCCTGAGAGAAGGACCCTCCTTCTCTGAAGAAAATTTCTCACCATGACTGAGGGGCAGTGCAATCAATGATTATGAAAGGCCAGGCCAATGGTCTCTCCTATGGTGGAGGAAGACTTTGTAACATGATCATCTGATCCTATACCCTGACCCTTACTCCAGCTGGCTCCTTCTAGTGCTTTTTCCCTCTTTGGCATGTCTAACCTAGCCACTCTCCAATGCATCCCCACCACCATTGATACATTTGCTTGGCTGGTGGAATGCTTACCCATAGACATGGCAAGAGAAGGTGAGGACTGCAGATGCTGGAGTTCAGAGTCGAGAGTGTGATGCTGGAAAAACACAACAGGTCAGGCAGTATCTGATGAGTGGATTCCTGATTAAGGGCTTATGCCCAAAATGTCGATTCTCCTGCTCCTCGGATGCTGCCTGACCTGCTGTGCTTTTCCAGCACCACACTCTCAACCCATAGAGATGGCACCACAGATGAAGAGGGCAATGGGCTTCAATTCCAAAGCCAAGATCCCACAAGTTTAGGAAGTGACAGATGATGCAGTTTTGCTACCAACAGGGTATTTTAGCCAATGTGCAATTGCTTAAGAGGCCTCCCACAAGGTAAAAGAAATTGGGCATGGATATTGTGGTATTGAAGAATCCAAAATTAATACAATTTTATTATAGCTCATTATTATCTACAAGATCGTAAGACATAGAAGCAGAAGTAGGCCATTCAGCCCATTCAATCTGCCCTGCCAATCAATGAGTCCAGGTCTGATCTGTTAATTCTCAACTCCACTTTCCTGCCTTTTCCCTATAATCCTTGACGTCCTTACTGAATAAATATGTATCTGACCTTTGAACATCCTTAATGACCCAGCCTTGATAGCCCTCTGCGGTTAAGAACTCCACAGATTCACTACCCTTTGAGAGAAGAAATCCCTCCTCATCTCTCATGAGGTCTTAAATGAGTGACCCCTTGTTCTGAGATTATGCCATCTGGACTAGACTCTCCCATGGGGGAAACAACCTTTCTGCATTAGAACTGTCAAGTCCCTGAAAATTCTTTTGTATTTTACAAACACTGCCGCTTATTTTTCTAAGTTCCAATAAATACAGGCCTAACCTACTCAACTTCTACTCATAAGACAGTTGCTGCATGCCTAGTATTCACCTAGTTGACCTTATCTGGACTGTCTCCAATACTAATATGTCTCTCTAGATAGGGGACCCAGAACTGTTCACAGTATTCCAGATGTGGTTTAACTAGTGCTTTGTATAGTTTTAGCAAAGCCTCCCTACTTCCAGACTCTATTCCCTTTGATACAAATGCTAACGTTTCCTATTACTCATGGAACTTGAATGGTAGCTTTTTGTGATTCATGCTTGTAGACTCCCTGATCATTCTGCTATCTAGCTTACTGTAGTCTTTCTCCATTTAATTAAAATTCAGCTCTCTTTTCTTTCTGCCAAATGCATGACCTCACATTTTCCTATGTTACATTCCATCTGCCAAGTTTCTGCCCATTGGCTTTTGCCTGACAGTCTATATCCCTCTGCAGACTCTGTCATTCTCAGCATTTTCCTTTTCACCTATTTTGGTGTCACCCGAAAAGTGTGATATTTAATTTCTTCATCCATTTTGTTATATTATATTGTAAATAATTGCAGTGCCTGCACTGATCACTGCACACCATTGCCTACCTGGTCCACACAGGTTAGAATCATAGAGTCACGCAGCACAGAAGCAGACCCTTCAGTCCAACTTGTGCATGCCAACAATGTTTCTTAAACTGAACACAGTCCCATTTGCCTGTGTTTGGCCCATATCCATGTACCCTGTCCAAATATTTTTTAAGTGTGGTATTGCACTCTCCTCCATCACTACCTCTGGCAGCTTGTTCCATAAACACCACCCTCTTTGTGAACAAGTTCCCTTCAAGTTCCTTTTAAATCTTTCCCCTCCCACCTTAAACCTCTAGTTTTGGATTTCTCTCCCTTGGGAAAAGACCTTGGCTATTCACCTTAATGATGCCCGTTATGATTTTATAAATCTCTATGAGGTCACTCCTCAGCCTCCTACACTCCAATGAAAAATGTCCCAGCCTATCCAGTCTCTCCTAATAAATTCAAAACTTTCAATTTCAATTACATCCTTGTAAATCTATCTTGCACCTTTTCTTGATCAATAATGTCCTTCCTAAAGCAGGGCAACGACCATTGCACTCAGTATTCCAAATGTGGCCTTACCAATGTCTTGTACAGCCGTATCATGACATTCTAACTCTTGTATCTAGTGCTCTAACTGATACAAGTGTTCTAAAGGCCTTCCCCACCCTGTCTAATTATAATGCCACTTCCAAGGAACTATGTACCAGCATCCCTAAATCTCCCTATTCAACAACATTTCCCAGGGCCCTACCATTAAATGTGCAAGTCCTGCCCTGGTTTGACTAACCAAACTTCAACACCTTGAATTTATCTACATTAAACTCCACCTGCCATTCTCGGCTCACTGGCCTAGCTGATCAAGATTCTTAGATAACCTTCTTCATTGCCCACAGGGATTTATCTGCCTTTATGAGCTTTAAGACTTTCAGCACATTGGTGTCATCTGCAAACTTACGAACCATGCCTCCTATATTCTCACCCAAATTGTTGATATAAATAATGAACAACAGTTGACTCAGCACCAATCCTTGTGGCACCCCACTGGTCACAGGCCTCCAGTCTGAACAACTCTCTACTAACATATACTGGTCCCTTACTTTCAAGCCTATTTTATATCCAATTGGCTAGCTCTCCCTGGATCTCACGTAATCTAACCTTACTAACCAGTCTACCATGCAGAACCTTGCTGAAGGCCTTGTTATACTCCATGTAGACAATGTCTACCACTCTGTTTTCATCTATATTCTTAGTTACCTCTTCAAAAAACTCAATTAAGTTTGTGAGATACAATTTCCCATGTACAACTCCATGTTGACTATCCCTAATTAGTCCTTGTGTTTCCAAATGCATGTAGATCCTCTCTCTGAGAATCCCCTCCAACGTATCCGCCACTGATGAGTTTCCTGGCTTTTCCTTGCAACCTTTCTTAAATAATGACACAATATTAGCCACCCTCCAGTTTTCCAGCACCTCATGCTTGGCTGTCTATGATACAAATAAGACTGCGAAGGATCTCACAGTTTATTCACTAGCTTCTCAGAATGTCCTGAGATATACTTGATTAGGTCACAGGGATTTATCTGCCTTTATGAGCTTTAAGACTTTCAGCACATCCTCTTCTGTAGTGTGGATGCTTTTCAAGACATTACTACTTATTTCCCCAAATTCCCTAGCTTCCACGTCTTTCTGCCCAGTAAACACTGATGTAAAATATTTGTTTACGATCTCACCCATCACCAGTGGTTCCACACAAAGATGACCTTGTTGATCTTTAAGGGGCCTTATTCTCTCCCGAGTTGCTCTTTTGTTATAAATATACTAGTAGAATCTCTTTAGATTCTTCTTAATCTTATCTGCCAAAGCTATCTCGTGTCCCATTTTTGCCTTCCTGATTTCCCGCTTACATCCTATAGTCCTCAAGGGATTTATTTGATCCCAGCTATCTATTCCTGACAAATGCTTCCTTTCTTTTCACCAGAGCCTCAATATTGCTAGTTATCAAGTGTTCCCTACTCCTACCAGCTTTGTCCTTCACACGACCAGGAACATGCTGACCCTGAACTCTCATTATCGTGCGTTTGAAAGCCTCCCACTTGCCAGGTGTCCCTTTATCTATGAACATCCTCCCCCAGTCAATTTTTAAAAATTTGTCTAATACCATAACAATTGGCCTTGACCCAATTTAAAACTTTATCTTGTGGACCAGGCCTATCCTTTTCAGATTTGTGGTCACTGGTCCCAAAGTACTCCTCCGCTAACACTTTCCCTGCCTCATTTCCCAAGAGGAGGTTGAATTTTGCCCCTTCTCTAGTAGGGTCATCTGCATATCGATTGAGAGAGTGTTCTTGAGCACACGTAACAGATTCCTCCCCATCCAAGCCCTTAACACATGTGGCAGTCCCAGTCTATGTTTGGAAAGTTAAAATTCCCTACCAATAGAATCTTCTTACAGCTATTTGCAATCTCCCACATATTTGCTCCTTGACTTCCCAGTGACAATTAGGGGGGCCCAAAATGTAATCCAATCAAAGTTATCATCCCCTTTTTATTTCTCAGTTCCACCCATACAGCTTCACAGGATGTGCCCCGGGAATATCCTCTCTAAGTACTATTGTGATGATTTCCTCAAACAAAATGCCACTGCCCTTCCTCTCTTACCTCCACTTTTCTCCTTCCTATAACATTAGTACCCAGAACATTGAGCTGCACGTCCTGTCCCACCCTCAGTCATTCCTGAAAGGATCCCCTTATCCCAACTCTCTGTCATCTATTGATTAGCTAATTATCTTTTCAGGCTAAGATGCTACTTCAGTACTACAAGTTCTTATTAGGTCACCAAAAGTGTAGTATCTCAACAATTGCATTTGTTCTACATCTGCTGCCTTCCCTTTATTTATTCTGCTTGTTACCTCTTAAAAGATTTCTGGTTAATTTTCCGGCATAATTTCCCCTTTGTGAAGCCATGCTGATTCACTTGATCATATAATGTATTTTTAATGCTCTGCTTTTATACCCTTTATAACAGCCTGCACCATTTTCCCAATAACAAACGTTAAGCTAAGTGACCTGCCTTTTGTCTCCTTCCTTTTCTAAATTAAGGTGTTGCAATGGCGGTTTTCCAATCCTCGGAGACTTTTCCAGAATATAAGGATTCCTTGGCGATACTGCCAATGCATCCATTATCTCTGAAATGTCTTTCTCTGATATCCTAAGGTACTTCCTATCTGATGCCAGGGACTTAGTGGTCTTTCACCCCATTAGTTTCCCTGGCATTTTTTTCTTTATTAATAATTCTTGTATTTGTTTCCTCTCCTTTTTCCCTTGAATATTTGCTAAGTTTGGAATGCTATCAATGTTTTCTACTGTGAAGACGAATGCAAAGCATTTATTCAACACCTCTGCCATTTCCGGGTTCCACATCGTTATTTCCCCAGCCTCAGTCTGTAAAGGCCCTATCTTCACTTTAACTTCCCTCTTCCTTTTAATGTATTTAAGTAACCTTTGCTGTCCTTCTTGATATTGCAAGTTTACTCACAAAGTGTATTTTCTCTCTGTTTTATTATTTTATATTACATTTCTTAGCTAACTAGGTTTCTAAGCTAATACTAAATTATTGTGTCAGGGCAGCATGCATCCATTAGCCTGTCATGCTTCAATGATGTACAGTGATAGTTGTTTTGCGTGTACAGCAAAGCAGTGTGCTAATGTGAGGACTTCACTGGAGAGAACACAAGATGTCTTCTTATATTGTGTTCACCATGACAATGGTCACATAAGTGTGCTAGATCACGAGATGCATTTGTACATGATTCCATCTGAATCCAAACTTTCCCCTTCTGATTAAAATAAAAGAAAAATGAGCTATGTATTATGTATATTTTGAATTACCCAAATTACCATATGTATGCACAATAGTTGTCAAAGATCATAAAATGTTTGTTATTCCAGCTAGTTCCACTTTTTGTTTATTTATTCACATACATGGCACACAGTCTGCAAAATGTCTGTAACTCACGATGGTACACACATGGACTGTTGGCTGTTTCTTCAACATTTGCTGGTTGGCATGATTTGCTCTCTGGCTCAGTTTCAAACTGTTCTCTGCTAATTCTGTTGATGTATGCTGCTACAGAAGCTCATATTTCCTACGATTGCATTTACTACATCGAGCAAGGCAATCTGTTTTGGGACTTAGCATCAATATTCTTCTGTGTTCTTGCAGTCAGACCCTCAATGTCTTGTGGCTGTTCATCTGTTTGTTAGTCAGTAGAGCCTGTGAAATACTGTAAATCTCTTCTGGAGCATTTCAGGTCATTATTCTGAGGTTTCAACTTGATGCTGCTGAGATGAGTGGCTTTACCATCGTGTCTGAAATCTGGAATTCTCAATCTTCAGATTTGAAATAGCACTGGGCTCCCAGATTAATTTGCCCTCATGGGTGAGTGTCATTCCATCACAGAGCGACAAATTCACCTTCCAGGATTTCAGATCACCAGCTGGGAAAACTTTTTACAGGTCTGCAAAGCTTACAGTTTGTCAGCAAGCACCAATGTCTATCTGGTACTTTATGTTAATTCATCGCTGTCATTCTGCTGTCCTTGTAAGAATGGTTATAAACTATTCTTCATTTTTAAATTTGATGTAGACGACCTCCTTTAAGGTGTAGATTGAATCATCAGAATCTTCATCCACTGTATCTCCAATACCCACAGTTGATTTGCCCATATTGTTGTCTGACATCTTTGTAGCAATTGACTTCAATGCTTTTATGATCCTGTTTGCCTTCTTCCTGGCTAAACACTTGCATGCAAAATGGTTTAGCTTCTTTAGTTAAAACTTTATTTTTTCCACTTGTAAGCCAAATCACTTAAGCGTGTCAGGTTTCCATTCCAAAAATACAGGCATCGCCGGCATTTATTGCTCATCCCAGATTGCCCTTGAGAAGGTGGTGGTGAGCTGTCTTCATCAACTGCTGTAGGTAGACCCTTAATGCCATTAGGGAGGGAATTCCAGGGTTTTCACCCAGTGACACTGAAGGAGCAGTGATGTATTTCCAAGTCAGGATGGTGAGTGGCTTGGAAGAGAACTTCTGTTGGGTTTCAAACCCATGTTCCCAGATCATTAGTCCAGAGCTCTGGATTTCTCATCCCTTGACAGTGCCATGAAGAACGCTGTAACGATGAAGATTGTAAAATGCTGTTGAGTGACATCAACCAGCAACAAGGCAACCAAGTAGTCAGACAAATGCAATAGAAGACAGCATGTGCTTCTCCTGACAGGTATGTAATCACCTGGCAATGAGCTGTCAGCCCTCCAAAGTGTTGAATTGAACTTTGAAACGTTGGTCTTGTAAACTTTGTTTTACCTATTTGTGTAATAGTTGAATTGATAACACCTGTTTATGTACAACCATGTGTATGTGTTTGAGGTACATCATTATGTTGAGAAGTTCGGATTTGAATGCTGCCACAGCAGATGGTAGGATTTGATTTCAATAAAAAGTCTGGAATTAAAGAGTCTCATGATGACCATGAAACCATTGTCAATTATCGGAAAAACTCATCTGGTTCACTAATGTCCTTTAGGGAGGGAAGCTGTCATCCTTAACTGGTCTGCCCTACATGTGACTCCAAGCCCACAGCAATGTGGTTGACACTTAATGCCCTCTGCACAATTGGGGATTGACAATAAATGCTGACCTGGTCAGCATCGCCCACATCCTGTGAATAAATAATAAAAAGGAAAGTGATATTGTGCTACATCTCATGATCCTTCAGTCAGTATATCCTTTAAGACATACAGTATCTGAAAAATGTGTTGCTGGAAAAGCGCAGCAGGTCAGGCAGCATCCAAGGAGCTGGAGAATCGACGTTTCAGGAATGAGGAGGGTGTGCCAAGCGCACTAAGATAAAAGGTAGGGAGGAGGGACTTGGGGGAGGGGCGTTGGGAATGCGATAGGTGGAAGGAGGTTAAGGTGAGGGTGATAGGCCGGAGAGGGAGTGGGGGCGGATAGTTCGGGAAGAAGATTGCAGGTCAAGAAGGCAGCACTGAGTCCGAGGGTTGGGACTGTGATAAGGTGGTGGGAGGGGAAATGAGGAAGCTGGAGAAATCTGCATTCATCCCTTGTGGTTGGAGGGTTCCTAGGCAGAAGATGAGGCGCTCTTCCTCCAGGCGTTATGTTGCCATGGTCTGGCAATGGAGGAGGCCAAGGACCTGCATGTCCTTGGCGGAGTGGGAGGGGGAGTTAAAGTGTTCAGCCACAGGGCGGTTGGGTTGGTTGGTGCAGGTGTCCCAGAGGTGTTCTCTGAAACGTTCCGCAAGTAGGCGGTCTGTCTCCCCAATGTACAGGAGGCCACATCGGGTGCAGCAGATGCAATAAATGATATGTGTGGAGGTGCAGGTGAATACAGTATGCCAACATGCCCTTAAGAGAATGCTCATCGTGTCTTTGAATTGGAAGGCAAATATGTACAAATATCTGACGGGGTCTGCTGTAGTCATGTGACCTATATGATGCAGTACCTACTCTGAAGGTAGGCATCTTACGTTCACTTCAAAAAGTTCTCATATTAAGCACTGGCTGTATTTTACACTCTAACATTTGCGTTAGAAGAGATATTGAAGTGAGTACTGCAGAGTTGTAAGAAAATGGAGCCACTGACAGGGAGACATAGGATATGCAGAACTGTGAGCTGTAGTACAAAAAAAAGGTCAACAAAGTAAACCACAGATAAAACATTGCTTAATAGAAAATATCTGTGGCTTTCCCCATTCCAACTCCTGTTCAGATTACTGGAGATGTAGAGCAGAATTGAGAATTCCCCATGCACAATGGCAGAATTATGCAATAGTTATGACCTTGCTGAGTAAAGCTGAGCAGTAGAAGTTGCTATACTTTTCTCATTGTTAAGAAGAGGCTGTTTCAAAGTAACTTCCATTCGAAATCTCTGAGAAGAGCAGAGCAAACACAAGGCTGAAATTTTAAACATTTTCAACCCCAAGTGAATGGTACATATTAACCATAGAAGTTCAATGTTAGTAACCAAGGAAAATAAAAGTGTCCATTATTCAGTTCAGAAATGATTAAGCCAGCTTGCTGAAACCTGCAAATTTGCACAACGAGAAGATGTGCTTCGGGACCTTCTTGACACTTACCTTGCTGCTAGTATTGCGGTCTTGTATCTTGTTGTTGGTCAGCTGTCTTTTCTGTTCTGAGGCTTAGCTTGGCTTTGGAAGCAGAATTCCTGCACATGTGTGCCGATGTCCCATGGTGCCACATGCTTTAAAGATATCAAGAAAAGCTGGATAATATTTGGATAGGTACAACAAGCCACATCGGTCACAACCATTGATGGTTTGTTGCACTTGGCTGGGCTGCAGCAACAGTGTTGTCTACACTGAAAGCATATCATTACATTCCAAGATGGCTGCAGCAGGGTAGCAGCATTCAGTCTCCTACTCGCCCACTGCTTTCATCTTCCCATTTCTCTTTTTTTCTTCTTTTCTTTCTACTTTTCTTGACAGTTCTCTCTTTTGCCCTTGGGGAGCTCGGCAGAACTGGCAACATCAGCGACAGGGATGAGTGTGGACCCAGTGGCGAGAGATGGCGCCGTAGCATGGCGACTTCAACATTGGTGGGCCCAGTGCAAGACTCAAGGCGGGTGATAGCAGCACCAGCATCAGCAGCTCTGATGTCAACGCTGGTTCAAAGAGTTACACCTTGCATTTGTTCAGGAAGTGAGTGATGAGGCCAGAGCGTGGTGGTGGCATTGGTGGTGGCGGTGAGCTTGACCCAAGACTAATTGTGGCAGTGGCAATGAGGCTGATCTGGACATTTTCTTTTCCTTTTGTTTCTGTTTCTTTAATTTCAGTTTTTTAAACATTCTAACTAATGTATTCTGAGATGATGCTGGAGAATGGCAGCCCTGTGCATGTTTTACTATACTCTTGTACTATTGTACTCGGGTACACATGACAATAAAATCTAAAATCTAATCTAATCTATGGTTTCAGACTTCTGTTCATGTCAAATAATGTGTCAATGGAATGACCCTTTTTCTCACACAAAAGAGTATTCCAAAAGACTTCAATTGGTGTAGAGGTTATGACCAACTCAGTAAACCTTTTTGGAAGTTCTTTTTTGGAATAGTCACACTTATGTCTATTATTGTGTTATCTTGTGACAACAGACTCTAGGGATTGCTGTCTGTGTGACATGAATTGGAGCCTGTTCATTCTGAAATTAACTTGTACCTTGGGTTGGACTTTCTTGAACTCGTCTCGATCTTTCTGATCCTCAACGGAAAGACTGGACGTGTTAATTCTGTGAAGCCAATGGCAAGGAGATTCAAAAAGCTCTTTCCTGTGGACTAGCATGTAGTTGGAAACTGAATGACCAAATGAACAAGTTCATCCTGCAGGAAACACACACTGTAAAGACACCTCACTGGGGAGGAAGTCCCACCCTCAAGAACTGAAGCTAATCTAACCCTCAGGAAGGCAGCAATGTAACCTGCACCAAGATAAGTGAGGGACAATTGGGCAGCTAGGGAGGTGGAGAGGTAACACAAGCGTTGCAAACTTATAAAGGAAAGGCTCCTTCAACCAGAGCTCGATTATAGTAGCAAAATAGATATGGTGGGTTAAATGTTATCACCCTCTTGTTATCTGAAAACAATGTTTTATTTGACTTACTGAAACTTCAAGCCGTACATACAGGTGAATTTTGGAGTGAAGGGGTGAATGCGTGACAGGATAAAAGTGTGAACTATTTGCTTGCTTCTGAAGGCAGCCTCCTAATTAAGTCTGGTGTGGGTTTTGCATTCCATTCCTGCCCAAGTGTCAGTTGCGGCCATTAAATGGGTAACTAATCAAACAGCGGTAGGTGGGCTTGCAGCCTGTCAGGGGGTTCTCAGATTCAAAAGTGTGTACTCAGTCCTTAATCAAGGGACTCAACATTGGAAAGAGCTTAATCCAGAGTGAAGCCACCTTTCCCTTTCCTGCAACACCACCTCCTCATTGTCATGACTCACTGGGGTAATGCACAGATCAAGAACTTGTTTTTTTATAAGGCTTTGAAGGTGTTTTATTCCTCTTTTAACAGGGAATTTGCAAGAAAGGTGAGTGAAAGAGAGCTCTAGCTGTTATTGGAGACTTTCTGGTACCTCTATCCAGGAAACAAATACACAGATTTTTTTTAAGCTTTCTCTACTGCACTGGCTCCACTTGGTCAGGAGCAAACCAAAGCATTGTGGTCAAGTTGTTTTCCTTAATTCAAAACCTATCAGCTCTATGCCGTCTTGTTTTTGCTGTCAATATTGCAAGATAATGTATCATTGTATATAACTCACAATGTACAAGTATATTTTGAAACTGCTACCACCTGTTTGCAGTCTTCTTGATTTAAAGCAGTGTCTTCCTTTTTAGTTCATTGTTCACACATAAAGGAAATTTTTAAAATGTGGGGCTGAATGTTAGAATATTTTGTCAAAGTATAAAGTTAAAAATCACACAACACCAAGTTATAGTCCAATGGGATTATTTGGAAGCACTAGCATTCGGAGCACTGCCTCTTCATCAGCTCCTTCGTCAAGGAGCAATGCTCAGAAAGCTAGTGCTTCCAAATTAAGTCTGGTGTGGGTTTTGCATTCCTGCTGGACTATAACCTTGTGTTGTGCAATTTTTAACTTTGTAAACCCCAGTCCAACACCAGCATCTCCAAATCTTGTCAAAGTATCACTTTTGTCAAGGTTTGTTCAGAGTTTTTCAACTAGTTTCTCAATTACCCCAAATTGGCCTCATTAACTATCCAAGACAACTTAAAGCTCCCCTCTCATTCAATGCCAACATGATTTTCCCAGGTACCGTAGCTGGAAGAACTCATTACTTCTGTAATATCCCAATGTCCCTGGCCCTGGAACTACTTTGGAACCCCAGCCATGCACCTCGTCAAGCATTGGCAGGACAGAGTTGCCCTTCACCATTAATGTAATGGTACGGCAGCTAAGCATAACTCAGGCAATAATAATGCCATTAATTATGGCATGAGCAAAATTGAAAAGACATCAGATAAACAGAATCTATCTTTGCTTCTCTGAACAGAACAAACTGCTTGCATGTTGAACACCCCAACTTTACAGTCAATGATTGATCGCTGCAGCTAACACATGCTCAGGGTCCTTTCAGCTGTGACCTCTTCATCTGGAGCCTGTTTGGTGGTTCCTTCTGGATATTGCTGTTGCTCCTGGACTTGCTGATACATCTACCATTAGATCACAGTAACAGCAGCAATCACTTCTGCTGTGGCTGGACCCATCAGTTATGCTTACAATGACCCTGTGTGGAAGCAGAAGCAAAAGTACAGACCCTGAGTAATAACAGCAATTAGCATTTATAATCCCATCTCATCCTGGCACTTTGACATTGGACCTTATTTGGATGAATACATCAGTCAAGTTGCAAACAGATAGTAGCAGAGTGTAAGTGCAACATGAACACTGAAACCTTCTCCTCCAATCCCCACATCACCTACGCAAGGCTTCATTGTGTATAAGAGAATCTTGACCCATACTGAAAGTTCAGGTGGAGAGAGAATCAATTCCACATCCATCTGTACTCTAGAAGGTTTTGCATTAATTGTATGTGGTGTGGCCCACACATATATTTCTTTAATATCGCCTGTGATTACTGATAGAAATATCTATCTGCAGCCTGTAAGGACCAACAATATGATCAAAATTGTTTGTGACCAGCATTTGCACTCCACATATTGTACAATGTTTCAATATTGTTGGTGATATGATTGCAAATGATTTCAAGCTGTGTCAAGCCCCTCGAAGGGCTTTCTGTCACAGGGAAGTGGAGCCTGTGTTTTTGGCCATCAGGAAGTAACTTGGCCCACTGCACCACCATTTTCCATTTGCTGCTCGCATTTAGCAGTTGGCAGATTGCGAAAAGCAACACATGTTGAGTTGGGCATTGCAGGAACCAGCCTGGCCTGCTTGTCAAATTGCCCACCCAAGTCTCCAGGTCCCTTTCTGCCTAACATTTGCTGGACAGCCCAACTCTACTGAACTCCTATCTGGATCAGTGGTGCTGGAAGAGCACAGCAGTTCAGGCAGCATCCGACGAGCAGCAAAATCGACTTTTCGGGCAAAAGCCCTTCATCAGGAATAAAGGCAAAGAGCCTGAAGCATGGAGAGATAAGCTAGGGGAGGGTGGGGGTGGGGAGAAAGTAGCATAGAGTACAATAGGTGAGTGGGGGAGGGGATGAAGGGGATAGGTCAGGGAGGAGAGGGTGGAGTGGATAGGTGGCAAAGGAGCTAGGCAGGTCGGGACAGGTCAAGGGGACAGTGTGGAGCTGGAAGTTTGAAACTAGGATGAGGTGGGGGAAGGGGAAATGAGGAAGCTGTTGAAGTCCACATTGATGCCCTGGGGTTGAAGTGTTCCGAGGCAGAAGATGAGGCATTCTTCCTCCAGGCGTCTGGTGGTGAGGGAGCAGTGGTGAAGGAGGCCCAGAATCTCCATGTCCTCAGCAGAGTGGGAGGGGGAGTTGAAATGTTGCGCCACGGGGCGGTTTGGTTGATTGGTGTGGGTGTCTCGGAGATGTTCCCTAAAGCGCTCTGCTAGGAGGCGCCCAATCTCCCCAATGTAGAGGAGACCACATCAGGAGCAACAGATACAATAAATGATATTAGTGGATGTGCAGGTAAAACTTTGATGGATGTGGAAGGCTCCTTTAGGGTCTTGGATTGAGGTGAGGGAGGTGGTGTGGGCACAGGTTTTACAGTTCCTGCGGTGGCAGGGGAAAGTGCCAGGATGGGAGGGTGGGTCGTAGGGGGGGCGCGGACCTGACCAGGTAGTCACGGAGGGAACGGTCTTTGCGGAAGGCGGAAAGGGGTGGGGAGGGAAATATATCCCTGGTGGTGGGGTCTTTTTGGAGGTGGCGGAAATGTCGGCGGATGATTTGGTTTATGCGGAGGTTTGTAGGGTGGAAGGTGAGCACCAGGGGTGTTCTGTCCTTTTTACGGTTGGAGGGGTGGGGTCTGAGGGCGGAGGTGCGGGATGTGGATGAGATGCGTTGGAGGGCATCTTTAACCACATGGGAAGGGAAATTGCGGTCTGTAAAGAAGGAGGCCATCTGGTGTGTTCTATGGTGGTACTGGTCCTCCTGGGAGCAGATACGGCAGAGGCGGAGGAATTGGGAATATGGGATGGCATTTTTGCAAGAGATAGGGAGAGAAGAGGTGTAATCCAGGTAGCTGTGGGAGTCGGTGGGTTTGTAAAAAATGTCAGTGTCAAGTCGGTCGTCACTAATGGAGATGGAGAGGTCCAGGAAGGGGAGGGAGGTGTCAGAGATGGTCCAGGTAAACCATGTCTGACACCTCCCTCCCCTTCCTAGATCACCTTCATCCCCTCCCCCACTCACCTATTGTACTCTATGCTACTTTCTCCCCACCCCCACCCTCCTCTAGCTTATCTCTCCATGCTTCAGGCTCTCTGCCTTTATTCCTGATGAAGGGCTTTTGCCCGAAACATCGATTTTGCTGCTCGTCGGATGCTGCCTGAACTGCTGTGCTCTTCCAGCACCACTGATCCAGAATCTGGTTTCCAGCATCTGCAGTCATTGTTTTTACCTCGTTGATTTGAACTCCTATCTGTTCACACCCCCGCTTCAAAACTCAGATTACAACTTTCTTCCTTACCCCTGATACTCACCATTACAGCTTGGTTCTGCCCACTATCATGCTGCACAGTCCTGCAGTCACCAACTATCAACACCCATCTCCTGCAGGATTTCATGGTTTCCCATACATGACCAGCTTCCCCATTTATACATTAAATTCCCTCTCTCAACTGTCCTTCTACTGTGTGCATCCCAGGCTGAGTTACTTGACCTCCCTACAGTAACAGAGTCTTCTGATACCCACTCATGACATTACAGGTTCCAACAGTGCTTCACTCCCCTGGCCAACTTGGATGGACAGCCACAAATTATGACACTGCAGACCCCTGTCCAATCTCCTTGAAGCTCCCCATTGACAGTTTGTACTGTACTAATAGGACTGACTATGGCCCAGTTTCCAGATTATAGTGGGAATCATCCTCTGACCTTCTCAAGTGAATGACTGACTGTGCCAAAGCCCTTGGATGGAGATGGGACTCTGCCAGCATCCCGCACCCCATGACTGAAGGAGATCTCCTTAGACCTGACTGGGGATTATTCCCCTTTGAAACATCACCATTGTTTTTGTTCATGGTATGGGAGTGTAACTGGCTAGGCCAGAACTTATTGCCCATCTCTAATTCCCCACGGGGCAGATAAGAGTCAACCACATTTGCTGGAGTCACACGTAGATCAGACCAAATAAGGCTAGCAGATTTCCTTTCTTAAAAGGACTTAATGAACCAGATGTTTTTCCAACGACAATCAATCCAGATACATGATCACCATTAGACTAGTTTTCCTTGCACAATTTTAAAAAAATCAAATTTCTCCTTCTGTCTTTTTGGAATTCAAACCCTTTTCTCCAGACAATGAGCCTGGAGTTCTGGTTTACGAGACCAATGACCTTAGCACAGTGCCACTGCAAACCCTAAAGTTTGTTGGCTCATACTGTAGGTAGAGTTTGACATAGCACTGAGCATACAAGCAACCTGGTACTTCCTTTTTTCGCCCCCATGGCTGATGAGCGCTGACAGGCAGGACATGCTGCCTGGCTTTGTGTCTGCTCTAAACAGTGAAACAGGACATTGGTACTTGTGGACTGTTACAGCATGACTAAAAGGGTGAAGCAACATAGGGGAAGGCAAAGCAAGGCAGAGACACCGTGAGCATCCAGGAAGGTGGTAAGTGTGTGAGTGGTGAGAAAGCATACGAGCAGCCCTGAGAATGAGATGGTCCAGTCTGTGATCTGGGTGCTTGTCCATACAAACAGTGTCCTTGAAGCAGCTTTGCATGAGAGGTGCCAGTCTTCTCCAAATTGCAGTATTAAAGCGCAGAAGCAGACTCCAAATGGATTTTTATCCCAAACTGTTTTAACTTTAATTCATTTTATTCCAATGTGTCATTGCTTGGAATACCTATTCTCTGTTATCTAACTTCAAATGAAATGCAACGAACGATGTTCACAGCACGCGCAGAAAAGACAAACTGAATGAGATCACGCGGGGCCCAAGAGCTTTTGCATTCAAAGCGCACGTAGCAAAGCAGAACAATGAAACCACGTGGTCGCACATGGGCTTTTTGTCAATAGTTTGTATTATGGAGCAGTCCAGTTATCTCAGGCTGACTCAGTTCAATTTGCATCTTGTTAAAGTGTAATTATTGTGACTACTTAATTCACTTGGCACGAACAACACAACTGGAAAGAGAACAGCAATGACCCTCAGCAAAATGAATCTGACCTTGTGGACAAGAGGAATGAGCTGGCAAAGATGAGCTACAGATGACTTAGTGCACAGCCTTGGTTGATCAACTCCAGTGGATAGGGTTTGTTGGTGGCATATCATTCCTGGTGGTGGAACTGGAGGGGCTGCTCCACTTCAACTTTCTTGCTGTATGCCTGTTCCTCACACAAATACAGTTGAAATGTAAAGTGTTAGTGGTATTTATGGAGAACATGTGAAATTCTGTGGGTTAACAATGCTGCAGCTTTGGGTGGTTGTACTGAGTGCCCTGCTCAAACAGGGAGTCCCTGCATTATTGTCAAATTGTTTTTGCCCAAATCCATTGATGTTATTGCAAGGTTTGTGGAGAGTGCAAAAGTGGCACACGGTATCTTTTCAAATTTAAATTGCAAATTATACATACTCCACTTTACTCATAGTGTATTATTGTTATTTATCAAGACTGGTTTACTCAGGGATCTAGATGTACAAGCACACTTCATGGTTGGCATACATTGATGGTTAGCGGGGAGTTCGGGGCATTTCCCTTATTTTAGAAGAAACAATATTGTGTCCTTTTGTTTGCTTTCTGTTGAATGTCTCTGTTAGTGCCCAGTGTTGAATTTGCTGCTGTGTGGGATACGACTGAAATTGCAGGCACAGCTGGCTCTCCCTTCTATGCATTGCAAAGGGACATTTTCTGAGATCACTACCAGCAGAGATAATTCAGATGTTGTAGTGAACTCAAAGCACCATAAGGATACTTCCAGGCAATACCCTGAGGTGAAGCAACATTTGAACAATATTGATACTGTCATCCATACCATTCATTTTCTTATTTCAACTGTCTGTCACTAGTAAAGCCATACCATGTACAGAATTCCACACACTTCCCTCTCCTGTCCTTCATGAATTGCCACCATCTGTTCTCCCACCTCCCACTTACAGTCCTCCTTGTCCCCAAAACGACTCCACATCCCAGATCCCACCATTGACTCACTGGTGCTTGTCCTGAGTTTCTATGCAAGCTTCTATTCTCCTCCTCCCGTCCTTTCATGCTGCACTCTTCAACCACTGACCTCATGCATAGATGCTCAAAACTGACTGGTGCACATGCCTTTAAATAAACATGAACAGGGTTCTCTTGTGTTGCTAATTTTAACTTGAATGTAGGACATTATTGAAAAAAACATTTTCCGCTAATGAGTATTCATGCCATGCAAATGTATTACGAGTATGGACCTGCCACAGGCTGCGTGAGGCTCGACACGCCACTGACTTTATCTCTGCATCTCATTGTACCACCGGGACATCAATATTTCACATCCTGCCTAATTTAATCACACTGAACACTAGGTTTCTTGCTTGATAAAATCTCAACCTCCACTGTCAGTAATGTGCAGAACAGCAGAATCATGACATTTCAACCCAGAGAGAAAGGCAAGTGCGAAAGTAAGTTTGGGAAAGCTAAGGAGCTCAATTCGGCTCGACTTTTAGAATGCACTTAGAACAGGTGCTGTTAGTAATGTTGCTTAAAAAACCGAACAGTGACTAAAGAGCACATTGATGGCCTATTTTTGATCTGTCAGAAGACTCCCTTCAGAGATGGATGTCCTGTTACAACATAATGTTCCACAGTGTACATGGAAATGATTCTGCCAGAGGTGTACAACATGTGTTAAAAAAATCTATTGCCTTTGCTCCTGAATGGTTATGAAGTGCACACCTTCTAATTGTGATGAGATTAATGTTGTCCGTAAGTGTTTTCTTCACTTCTAATGCATATCTTGACCAAAAACAAAAAGAAGAAATTCAACTATTGTTTGCTGCAATAAATACAATCCGCCAGTAGTGAGCAAATTATGAAATGCTCATTGTTTTCCAGTAGTGGTTTACAATGGTCATCAGGTAAGTCAGTCTGAAATTGTCATCTTTGACACAGGATGGTGCATTGATAAGAAGCAAGTACAGAGTCTGGACAAAAATGTTGATTTGATGTTGACAACATAATGTTCGCTCTGAATACAGTACTATAGCTATAGACTGTCGTCTTGATATGAAGCCAAACTGGGACATGCTCACAACAGTGGAAAATTATTCTAACCTGCACTAAATTATTTATCAGAGACTGCAAGAAGGCGTCTCCCAATGGGGTCTCCTCTAAACTGGGGAGACTGGGCGCCTCTTAGCAGAGCGCTTCAGGGAACATCTCCAGGACACCCGCACCAATTAATCCAACCACCCCGTGGCCCAACATTTCAACTCCCCCTCCCACTCTGCCGAGGAAGTGCAGGTCCTGGGCCTCCTCCACCTCCGCTCCCTCACCATCCAACACCTGGAGGAAGAATGCGTCATCTTCCGCCTCAGAACACTTCAACCCCAGGACATCAATGTGGACTTCACCAGTTTCCTCATTCCCCTCCCCCCCACCTTATCCCAGTTCCCACCTTCCAGCTCAGCACAATCCTCATGACCTGTCCAACTTGCCTATCTTCCTTCCCACCTATCCGCTCCACCCTTCTCTGGACCTATCACCTTCTTCCCCACCCCCATCCACCCATTGTACCCTTTGCTGTGTTTTTCCAGCACCACTCTAATCTAGACTCTGATATACAGTATCTGCAGTCCTCACTTTTGCCTACAGTAATGTAGAGCCTATTCTTATATGTAAATAGATGCTGAGATGCAATAAACCACATCTTGTTTACTCTACAAGACTGTTTTCATTGGATCACAACGTGGCTATCCTTACATACCACACAAACCACTAAGGTACCCAAACACTTTGAAGATATAAGTGGCAACACAAAACATGATAATTAGTGGGAAGACTTAATTTGGCAGTACCAATCTTAATGAAGCAAACAAGACTTCAAAGAAAAGAGACACTACTGATTGCTGAGGATAGAAAGCATCAAAAAACCTCACAGCAACATTCAGCACTGAAGAATGGTACAAAGTATTCGAGACCTAATCAGAGACACGGAAGAATCTGTAACTCCAATGCACCAGGGCAGGCTGCACTGTGAGGCAGTGTTCTATGAAGTGGTCCCAAGTCTGAGTATAGGTGGTGAGTGAACCATCAAAGATTGCATGAGTCAAAACTAAAAAAATCCTTGGTACAAAAAGCAAACTTTAAATGGGGGCAGTTATTCAGACCAAAGGGACAAATATTTTAATAATAAATTGAAGCAAACATTGATTTCACTGTCTTAGCAAATGGATAGTACAAAACTCAGTAGGAAAAAATAGAACCAACAAAACTAAGAGAAAAGTAGAACTGCCATTACAGCAAAATAAAAAAAGATAAAATACTTAAATCATTTTAGGAAACGATTTACAGATAAATGGAAAACAGAGATCTACAGATAGACGGAAAACAAAAATGCATTGACACAAATTGAAATGTGATGCATAGAACTCCATGAAATACACCACTAAGAAGAGACAAACATTGTCTCAAGATTGTTGACACTGAAAAGAAGAAGAAAAGTACCTGCTGCATCAGGAGCAACATCTATTTGAAACATATAGAAGAGACTCAAGGTCTTGCAGTTTAAAAAAGAACCTTAGACAGTCCAGGACAACTACCTTATATCCAACAAACTACCATTCTTCCAATTCTGAAAAGAAAATATTCAGGGAGGATAGTGAAAACTCTTGATCATCAGAATTTGTAAAGGCAAACGCATGTGGGAAGATGAGCTAATGGTAAGTGTAGTCACATAAACAAATATATAGCAATAATAGTTAGCAGAGAAATGCTTGTGAGTTGTATGTGGGTCTGAATGGATCTTGAATGAAACTTAATTGAGTGCAATAAGCACCATCTACTAAATTTATGTTAAGAGGATGTGGTGAGAGAGTAAAAATAAGATCTTGCGGGAGACGCCTAAGGCAAGGTCCTCCAGACAGATTGTTTTGTAACATAAGCCAATAATTATAACCTTCAAATAGTTGAAGACATGCAAAACACTACATCTTGGGAGGCCTCTCTTGTGGTGTAGAGGTAACATCCCTACCCCTGAGTAGAGAGGCCTGGGTTTAAGTCCCACCTGCTCCAGCAGTATGTAATAACATCTCTGAACAGGTTGATTAGGAAAGATAGATGAAATAAAAATTAAACTACATCTTGGTTATTCTACAAGGCCCAGCTCGTTAGATCTCTCATGCATACTATACCTCATTAGCCCTTAAATAACTCACACACATTGAAGAAATAGATGGTAGCATACACGATGAGGTAGAGCAACAAAGATATCTTGAAATACAAATCACTAAATATTAGAAGTTCTTCTATAAGTCATAAAAAACAAAGTGAGCACAAGACTTTAGCTACGCTAACATGAGCACAGCCTGATTAAGCCAACTGGCCTGTCTCTGTGCTGCATAACCCAATGTATCCTATGCATTAAACAGCATCTCAGTTGGGCCAAATGAGCTATTTCTGCACTGTACACCCAATGTACCTTGATGTATGCTAGAAAATTAAATGCTCGCATATTGTCTGCATTCACGATTGATAGGGTGAACTTTCTAACCCACATTTGTGTCAATTAATCTAGAATTGAGCTATGAGGTACTGTTTGAAAGAGCAGCCCTTTAGTGCCTCAATCTACAAATTTTGAATTCCCACTTGAGCGATTGAGTGGCTTTATGTGGGTGATTTTATGATTCGAAGCAGTATTCTTTGTGTATGAATGTATCTGTAAAACTCTTTCTGAATTTCTACTATTGTCAGACAAAGCATAGCTCACATTAAAATTTATTATATTGCTGCACAACTTAATGATGTAATTCTTCTTCTCTAGAGATCAAGGCTAATTAGAGTCAATTATGAGCAGGTTAATACTGTGATCTGAACCTACTCAGAACTGACTTCAAATGGTTGCAAACTCTTCAAAGTGGAAACTTTCAGTCGAATGAGTCTGACTTTGGCAAGCCCAGGTCCCAGAAGTGACCATCTCCCTGACCTACTTTAGCTGAATAATTATTACTTTCTACAAGAGTCAAAGGACAATGTAAGGTCCAAATAAATCACTGCTATTTCCCCAAAGGAAATTCTCTTCCTCCCCTGCTGTCAATTAAAATCTTAGAGAACACCCAAACAGGTGACCTATGTGTAGAAACCCAAAACTAATTGAAGGCAACATCTGTTCAGGCAGCATCTGCTCACTGTAGAGCAACAGAATGTGCAGCCATTGGCATCAAGCTGGTGAAGGTTCTTTGTGTAAGATTATTATTCGATAACAGGTTTCACTCTCGAGATAAAATGTCCCCCAGGCAGTTATAACCTCTGCTTAGTCCAAATTGTCATGATTTATGATATTTTCAGAACCCTTCCTTTCACGGGAGGATTGTCAGGTGAACTTAAAGGCATGTAAAATTCTTTGATGAAATGTTTCGGACTCTCTTCTAGTGTGCCTGTTGGGTCAAATCTGAAATATGATCTAAATTTGTAAACCTGATGAAAACTAAGATGAAAAATGTGGGAGTGGGATGCTAATGTGATGGCTGATTGAAGAGTAATGGCAAAGCCAACTTTAATTATAAATGAATGATGAAGTCTCCTGTATATGAGCTACTATATAGGTAAAACTTGGCCTTCCCTCTTTGATATTCCAACGGTTTTCTATTACTTTTTATCTAATGACAGAGATAAGGTGGGTAGAGTCATTAGCATTGAATTAGATTGATGCAATACTCGAGGAGAAAGTGAGGTCTGCAGATGCTGGAGATTAAAGTTGAAACTTTATTGCTGGAACAGCACAGCAGGTCAGGCAGCATCCAGGGAACAGGAGATTCGACGTTTCGGGCACAGGCTCATTCCTGAAGAAGGGCCTGTGCCCGAAACGTCGAATCTCATTCCTGAAGAAGGGCCTGTGCCCGAAACGTCGAATCGTCATTCCTGAAGAAGGGCCTGTGCCCGAAACGTCGAATCTCCTGTTCCCTGGATGCTGCCTGACCTGCTGTGCTGTTCCAGCAATAAAGTTTCAACCTTGATGCAATACTCGTCAGCTTAAGACAATGAAAGATTATTGTTGGTCCAGAAATAGGCCATTCATCTCCTCAAGTCTGCTATTCCATGAGATCATGGCTGATGTGATAATCCTCAACACAATTTTCATGCCTTTCTCTATAACTCTTAATTCACTTACTGATTAAAAATCAGCCTTCCTTAGCTTTGAACATACTTAGCAACCCAGTCTTGACAACCTCTTATGGTTAAGAATTTTGCAGGTTCACTGTAAGCAGAAAGTCCTCCTCATTTCTGTCTTGAATGTGCAATCCCTTGTTCTGAGATTATGCCCCTATGGTCCAAGATTCCCTCAAAAGAAGAAAAAACATTTCTGTCAAGTCCCCTAAGAACCCTGCATATTTCAGTAAGGTCACCTCTCATTCTTGGAGAAAGTGAGGACTGCAGATGCTGAAGGTCAGAGTTGAGAGTGTGGTGCTTCTTTGGGATGCCAACTTGTGGATCATTTCAGAGAACATTTCTGGGAAACCTGCACCAGCCAACCCCACCGCCCTGTGGCTGAACTCTTTAACTTTCCCTCCCACTCCACCAATGACATGCAGGTCCTGGGCTCCCTCCATCGCCAACCCTAACCACCTGACATCTGAAGGAAGAACGCTTCATCTTCCGCCTTGGGACCCTGCAACCACACGGGATTAATGTGGATTTTACCAGTTTCCTCATTTCCCTTCTCTCCACATTATCACATTAACCTCTAACTCAGGACTACCCTCTTGACCTGACCATCTCCTTTCCCATCTAAACCTGATGAAAACTAAGATGAAAAATGTGGGAGTGGGATGCTAATGTGATGGCTGATTGAAGAGTAATGGCAAAGCCAACTTTAATTATAAATGAATGATGAAGTCTCCTGTATATGAGCTACTATATAGGTAAAACTTGGCCTTCCCTCTTTGATATTCCAACGGTTTTCTATTACTTTTTATCTAATGACAGAGATAAGGTGGGTAGAGTCATTAGCATTGAATTAGATTGATGCAATACTCGTCAGCTTAAGACAATGAAAGATTATTGTTGGTCCAGAAATAGGCCATTCATCTCCTCAAGTCTGCTATTCCATGAGATCATGGCTGATGTGATAATCCTCAACACAATTTTCATGCCTTTCTCTATAACTCTTAATTCACTTACTGATTAAAAATCAGCCTTCCTTAGCTTTGAACATACTTAGCAACCCAGTCTTGACAACCTCTTATGGTTAAGAATTTTGCAGGTTCACTGTAAGCAGAAAGTCCTCCTCATTTCTGTCTTGAATGTGCAATCCCTTGTTCTGAGATTATGCCCCTATGGTCCAAGATTCCCTCAAAAGAAGAAAAAACATTTCTGTCAAGTCCCCTAAGAACCCTGCATATTTCAGTAAGGTCACCTCTCATTCTTGGAGAAAGTGAGGACTGCAGATGCTGAAGGTCAGAGTTGAGAGTGTGGTGCTTCTTTGGGATGCCAACTTGTGGATCATTTCAGAGAACATTTCTGGGAAACCTGCACCAGCCAACCCCACCGCCCTGTGGCTGAACTCTTTAACTTTCCCTCCCACTCCACCAATGACATGCAGGTCCTGGGCTCCCTCCATCGCCAACCCTAACCACCTGACATCTGAAGGAAGAACGCTTCATCTTCCGCCTTGGGACCCTGCAACCACACGGGATTAATGTGGATTTTACCAGTTTCCTCATTTCCCTTCTCTCCACATTATCACATTAACCTCTAACTCAGGACTACCCTCTTGACCTGACCATCTCCTTTCCCATCTATCCGCTCACCCTCCTCTCTGACCTATCACCTTCTCCCCCACATTCATCCACCTTCAGCTTCCTTCCCCCCAACCCCAGCCCTCTCCCATTTATCTCTTAGCCCCCCAGCCTACATGCCTCATTCCTGATGAAGGGCTTATGCCCGAAACATCGATTCTCCTGCTCCTCAGATGCTGCCTGACCTGCTGTGCTTTTCCAGCACCATACTCTCGATTCTGATCTCCAACATCTGCAGTCCTCACTTTCTCCATATATGACAATAAATCAAATCAAATCAAATTAAATCACATCACCTCACATTGACCCATATTATCATTACATCTGCCAAGATTTTGCCCACTCCCTTATCTGTATCCCTGTTTGTATTATCTGCAAACTTGGTTCCAGTACATACACTTTCCTCATCCAAGTCAATAATATACATTGTAAAGAATTGTGGGCCCACCACTGATCCTTGTGGCATACCTTTAGTTATTAATTTCCAACTTAAAAATGTCCTTCTTATCCCAACACTCTGTCTTTAAAGAGTTAACCAATTCTCGTCCATGCAAATATGCTACCTCCAACACCATATTTATCATATTAAATAGAATAATGTGTGGTACTTTGTCAAAAGCCTTCTGAAAATCCAAATATATTACATCTACTATTTCCGCTTTATCTACCCGGGTTACTCTCACAATGAATTCTAGTAAATTTGTCAGGCATGATTATCATGTCCTCTCTTCCCTCCGCTGTCCCATTGGGATTGTCCTTTCAAGTCTGGCAGGGGACACACCATTGTCCTGTCATTCTCACATTCCGATCACTTAATCTGAACTATCAAGATCTTTTCTCCACCGACACCCTACACCCAATACCCCCCTTCCTTCCCCATCCCACCCCCGCCAAAAAACTATAGCATAAATGCTGTCCCCTCCATATTTCACTTCAGCTCTGATGAAGAGTCATTTAGACTCAAAACATCAGCTTGCACTCTCCTCATAGATACTGTCTGACCGGCTATGATCTCCAGCATTTGTTGCTTTCATACAGATTCCAGCATCTGCAGTAATTTGCTCCTATGATTTCCCCTTCACCACATTTCTATCCTGTGAAACTTACACATTCACCATTTCTACAACACTTACTAATCATTCAGATCTTAAACAATGACTATAAGCTGATCTACAGTCATATCCCACCATTAAGTGAAACAGGCGAGCTTCTTAATTTCACCGCATCCTACAGAAAGAACTGGAGAATAAGAAAGAAAGAGACAGTTGCGGCGAGAAATAATTGAAATATGATAAAATGCCAAGTGTTTCACTTGCAATTAAGTATGAGAGAAATCCAGTAACTGTTGTACCCATTCCATCTTCTTAAATTGAAAGAATGCAATTGAAAGCCGTTGAAATATCAAAGAGCCAAGGCTGAATTTTAGCAAAGTGAACTTCACATGCAGGGAAGGTCATTCATCTTTTATTTGAAATTGAAATAGTCTATGCCATGGCTTTTTGATCAGCTACAGCATGAGCATTCCACTTCTAGATTATGCCTGAAACATCGATTCTACTGCTCCTTGGATGCTGCCTGACCTGCTTTTGCAGCACCACACTCTAGACACAAATGTGGATGTCCAACTGATTAGTCTGGGTCTCAAGCTTAGCTTAGGATTGCCTCTTGGCATCTCTGATAGCCTTATGAAGGTCATGTGTAGATTTCCAGTAAATGTCATGGTTGCCTGACTTGAACGCTTCAGACCTGGACCTCAGTAGGGAGTGGATCTCCTGGTTCATCCAAGGTTTCTGGTTAGGAAACATTCAGATTAACTTCTTCAACACAGTTTTCTGTACACTTATTAATGAAGTCTGTAACGGTAGTGGCATACTCTTTAAGGTTGGCCACTAAGTTCTTGAATGCAGACCAGTCCACCAACTCAAAGCAATCTCATAGAAGCCCTTCCATTATCTTAGACCAGCACTCTATTACTTTCTGTACTGGATCCTCAGGCTTCAATTTCTGCTTGTAAGCAGGAAAGATGAGCGCAGCGTTGTGATTGTGATCATTTTTCTAAAATGTGAATGAGGGATGGAGCGATAGGGCACTTTTGATGGCTATATAGCAATAGCCCTTAACATCTGGGGACAAGAACGTGTTGGTGGTATTTTGGGAGCACATTCCTGAGGTGGTCTGGTTGTAGTCATCGCCTGTGATGAACAAGGCCTCAACGTACTCCATGTCAAGACTGTTTCACACATTGTATACTTTGTCAAGTGCTCTCTTCATTTCCCCATGGGATGGGATGTCGACCTATGTCAGGATAACGGCGCAGTAGTTCAGGGAGCAGTAACTTGCCAGGGAGTAGTCCAGCACAACTCCTACATTTCCTGGATGGGTGACTGCTTCTGTTCGATCCGGGTGTTGGTGAAGGAGGTCTGTTGCTCTGAGACGTAAGCCTATGCACCTGATAGTGTCCTGGGCACCAGTTGCAGCCTTGAGCGTTCCTGGGGACCATGTGGTCAGTTTGATTGGGAATCCTTGATGCCGGGTCACTGTGAGGTCAGATTGTGTTTCCACACTGGTTGGGCCTCAGTTCTGGGATTCCACAAGGTTGGCCCTGTGAGAGGTTGGACAAACTCTAGTCCCTCTGGGTTTGTGGGGAAAGATCAAAAAAATATACTAAATGAAGGATTTCTAGTTTCTATGACCAGTATATTTTGAATCTATGCCCTTGTTGTTGATCGTTCCAATAATGGAACAGTTTTTCCCTTTCCACTCTGCCCAGAGCCTTCAAT
Organism: Chiloscyllium plagiosum; assembly: GCF_037043375.1. NCBI lineage: Eukaryota > Metazoa > Chordata > Chondrichthyes > Orectolobiformes > Hemiscylliidae > Chiloscyllium > Chiloscyllium plagiosum. Next base: position 76,511,689 of record NW_028270141.1, on the reverse strand, counting down.
ATTTAGAATAACTCTGTCAAATTTTCTCAAAGGAGAACAGTCCCAGCTTCTTCAAATTATTTCTGTATCTGAAGCTCCCCATCTCTGTGAACATTTTTGTGAATCTTTTCCGCATTTTCGTACCTTGCACTTTGCTTAAATGTGGCATCCATAACTGGATGCAATGCAGCAATTTTGTCTATATATCATTAACATCACTTCCATGTTTTTATGTTCTCTGCTCTTACTAATACAACTTAGGATGCAGTTTGCTTTATTAACCCCGTCTCAACTTGTGTTGCCACTTGAATAACTTAATTATGTTCAACTCAGGTCCCTCTAGTCCTGCACCTCTTTAGAGTTGTATTCTTCATTGTATATTATCTCTGCATGCTTCCTACCAACATGAACTACTTCATATTTCTTGTGTGCCTATTCCACAAGCTTTGTTTGTTTGAGGTATATGTTCTGAAGGGGTTAATATTCATGCTGCAATAACTTCACAATTCTACTAATGTCATAGACAGTTTGTGGATAGAGACGAGAAGCTCTACTCTTGCTTTCAGAGGGAACCAATGTCTTTGTACCATCTTATTAAGATCCTGGTAGTAATGCCTGGTCAAATGTACTTATAGCTATTACAATAAATCTTATTATCTAAGAACAGCTCCTCTTTGACACATCTATAATGATGAGCTATAATTTTTCATGAGGTTTGCTGCACAGCCAATTTATCAAATTCATTTTGGATGCCTATGTACATCACATCCACAGCATTTTGCTCATCAGTCATCCCTGATACTTTGTATGGAAAAATTAAGTTTTATTTTACATAGACCAATTAAGGGTAAACATGATTTACCCTTAATAGGTCTATGCTGGCTTTCCTTAATTAATGATAAAAAATGAATTTTTGGAAATTAAAATGTCATTGATTTGTGTCTTTGGTTAAAATTAATTGTTTTCTAATATTTGATGCATCCTGTACTCAGTCACTATTACTTATCAAGCAAATAGTGTACGAGTTAATTTTGACGAAATCTCAGAATGGGAGTGCGTTTATTTTATTCACTATGGGAAACAGGCATCGCTGGCTTATTGAACATTTATTGACAATCCCTAGTTGCCCTTGAGAAGGTGATGTTGAGCTGTAAAGCCAATTACTGAATGAAATTTCTAGGCCTTAATTTAGAACTGATGCCAATAGCTGGACAAATATCCAACAGTTAAATTGTCAGTTAAATGATGCAAAAGATTTGTTGGCTAAAGGTATCAGCAACTCAGAATTGCAGCATTAAAATGATTGAATACAGAAACAAAATACTGCCCGTACTAAAAATTTGAAAAGTAAACACAAAATCTTGGAAAGACTCAGTAGATCAAGCAGCATCTGTGGTGAGAGTTAATATTTCAAGACTGATCTTATGTTGGAACTGGAAAAAGGTAGTTATTTGTTAAACAAGGAAGTGTTTAAGGAAGTGTAGTGACAGGAAAATGTTGCAGGGAAGAATTAATGAAAAGGTCCATGATAGGGTAAAAGGCTGGAGAGATTAAATGATAGGGACGATGGGGTAAAGCAAAAATGTTATAATTGAGACAAATGATGAAATTAAAGGTGAATCTAGATCTTTGATCATAAGCATTGCTCCCATTGTTTCAGACAGTGAGTACGGGAAATTGATCCTCTTCTTGCCATTTGCACTTCCTGTTATGAGACCTCACTCTATATCCTTTCTGTTAGTGTATATCAGCAAGTTTAAGCAATAGAATTTATGGTGAAACACTGACATTGAGATATGCTAACCAACGTATCTTCTGCCTTCAACTGCAAATGATGCCCTAGAGCAATTTAGTTTTCCCTATGGGGACATATTTCTGTTTACAATTTCATTGAAGAGGGGACAGAAAGAACAAAGGAAAAGTGAGCCTGCAACAATGGAAGGAACGAACCAGTTTCCCAGGATTCCAATTTGCTACAATGTATCTCCAGTTCCTAGAAACCTTATGTGGAATTGTGTGAGGATCAGATTCTTTAGTTTTATTCAATTAAAAAGGCCCTGAATGACTGGGTCACTTTCTGCATGAGGATTCACAACCCAGAGAAATGATGCACATGACTAGAAATAACCATTCAAAGTTTGTGAGAAGATTTGTAGCTCGGGTGCTCGTTGTTGTGGTTCTGTTCGCCCAGCTGGGAATTTGTGTTGCAGACGTCTTGTCCCTGTCTAGGTGATATCCTGAGTGCTTGGGAGCCTCCTGTGATGCGCTTCTGTGATGTTTCCTCCAGCATTTATAGTGGTTTGAATCTGCCGCTTCCGGTTGTCAGTTCCGGCTGTCCGTTGCAGTGGTCAGTATATTGGGTCCAGGTCGATGTGCTTATTGATTGAATCTGTGGATGAGTGCCATGCCTCTAGGAATTCCCTGGCTGTTCTCTGTTTGGCTTGTCCTATAATAGTAGTGTTGTCCCAGTCGAATTCATGTTGCTTGTCATCTTGCTTGTACAGATTTTCCAGAATACAGATGGGGTAATCTGACTTGCACTAACAAAATAGTGGCCAACTGCAAGAACTGATCATAGATGTCATTATCTTCAGTTCCAAAGTGCTTGAATTTGTTCTGTCCTCCTAAATCTGTTTCAATCTTCCATAAATTTTCTTATTTATCACCCTCTATTCAGGTTTTTTCCCTCCCATCCTACCTAAACCACTTATTTTTAAACAAAGTTACAAATGACTTCATATAGAATTGTGAGAAAGGCAAACTAATGCTTATCATTTTAAAAAAAACACATCATTGCATGAGGTTGTTAACTGTCTAGGCCAATATGAATCGTCCAAACTTAATTGTCTAGTTGGAAGTTGAGAGTCAACTATTGGAGGTACTGGAGTTATATACAGGCTAGACTAGGGAAGGATGGCAGGACTTCCTTCCTAAAAGAACATTAGTGGTAAACCAGATTTTTAAAAAAAATGACAGTCAACATGGTCACTATTAGCTAGTTTCTTATTCTTGATTTTTTGGAATTCAAATGTCACCATCTATCATAATGAGATTCAAACCAATATTCCCAGAATATTGGCGTGGGGTGCTGAATTGCTAGTCCAATTACATTTCCCCTATACCACTACTGCCCCCTGTCCACAGCCTTTGATATTGTTAGGAGTCACACAACACCAGGTTATGGTCTGACAGGTTTATTTGAAATCGCCTGATGAAGGACCAATGGCCCAAAAGCTCGGGATATCAAATAAACCTGTTGGACTATAACCTGGTGTCATGTGATTTGTCCATCCCAGTCCAACACTGGTGCTTCCACATCTTTGATGTTGTTGACCACATTTTCCTTCTCCATCTCCTGTCCATAATCGTCCAGCTGGGTAAGATTGCACTCATCTGGTTGCATCTTTAACTATCTACTTTTATCCAGAGAATGATCCATAATGGCTTTCATTGGATTTCTGCACAGTTAGTTGCTGCTGTCCCCCAAGGATCTCTCTTTGATGCTTTCTATTTATTGTCCATATGCTGCCCCTGGGCAACAACATTTGAAAACATAGATCCCACATATAAATTAATGACACCCAGCTCTACCAAACTACCACTTCTGTTGATTCCTCCACTGTCTCTGTATTATCAGGCAGCTTGTATGACATCCAGGACTGGATGATCAGATCATTAAACATTGGGTAGTTCAAAACCAGCATCTTTGGTCCACACTACAAACTCTATTTCCTCACCACTGAATCCATTCTTCCCTGGTTCACTCTGAAGGTGAACCAGATTATTGTCAACTTTGGTGTCAAGTTTAACCCCAAGGTGAGTTTACAACCAGAGATTTGCGCCATCACTAAGATCACATAATTCCACATCTGAAACATTTGTCTCAGCTCACTGTTACTGCAAGTTTCATTGATTCCTACTTGCTAATTCCAACAAGCAACTGACTGGATTCCCACAATATGCCTTCTGTAAACTTCAGATCATCTAATTTTTTCTTTGTTTATTTCATGAGATATCAAAATTGGAGCCAGGCCAGCATTTGTTGTCCATCCCTATTTGCCCCTAAACTGAATTTCTCGCTATGCCATTGCAGAGGGCAGTTAGGAGTTCAGACCTGAATTTTTATCACAAGAGAAAGCCTGTCATGTAACCCATCAGCTGCCTTCATTCCTATGTGAGTTTAGATGCCCATAGTATGAAACTGAAGTGTGCAGAGTATACCTGGTAAGTGCAGGTTTGAATTTTATACATTTCTTTGTATAATCAGACTACCTTTTTGGAGAGGTAATTTATCTCTTTGGATACGGTCATGAGCAGCTCAGGGAGGTCATCTAAAAATAGGCTTTAGGGAAAGTAAAATGCCTTTTAGACAGGTTAAAAGCAGGCATGAATGTTTGAACAACAATTCTTGAAATCAGTAATCGCTTAGTTGATTGGAAATTTTAACAGACAAAATCAACTCTCAAAGTGTCAAAAGCAACTATCAAAAGAACTTGCTACAACAGTCAAAAGGGTCTGTCAAAGGGACTGTCAAAAATGTCAAGAGAATTTTCAAGAGGGCTGACAAAACAACTGTCAAAGGGATCTGTCAAGATGTCAAGGCATTCAAAATCCAGCACTTTAAATCTTTGAAACAAAAGTCTGGAATGTTATTGCTATTTCAGACTGTCCGTTGACATA